>NC_141555.1:62713642-63913642 GCF_021556685.1 Rattus norvegicus
CAGGTCTCTAGTCAAATGATCTATACAAAAAAATGTCCATATCGGGTTATTCAGTGGACTTCTGGTGCCCTTGAAGATTTCCTATCTACATAGGTGTTTCTGAACTGTTAAGCATAGACTACCGTTGGCCCTCTCTAATAGAAGAATTTCCAAAACCCATCTAAACTGTCTCAGAACCATGACTTTGCAATCTGGTCTTTAGCTGGTTCTGGTTAATCAACTAAAAATAATGTATGATAGCAGTTACAGGACTGTGTCTAAGACTTGTATTCTTAGATGCATAGTGGAGGCACAATGCTAATGTTAAAGTAGCAATATTAATCTCAATTATAAATCAATAAGGAAGTATACCAACGAAAACCTCGCATTTGTGTAAAATGCATTCTATACCAACGAAAAGATTGCAGCTTCAACTTTGTATCAATTACAAACATTTCTATCAATGTAAGATATAGCTGTAAAATTTTGTTTAAGAGTATGTTTGCTAATCTATCCCTGTTTGTCTATTTCTCTAACTTGTATGTATTACTATATCACCCCCCCCTTTTCTTTTTAACTAAGAAGGATAGAAAGGAGGAAAGGAAAGATAGCAATCCCTGAGTTTAAATTCTCTAGTTCCCCCTGCCCAAAGCTACATTTGTATAGTATCCCTTAAAAGAAAACATATCCAGTGTTCTTAGAATAACCAGAACCATCCACCCCAACATAAGGAACTGGGAAGATAATCTTCCTCGTCTTCTTCCAGCTGAATTGGGGTGAAGAATTCCCTTCTGGGGCCCAAGGGGAATTAGGAAAAGTTGGCTTTGTCAGAGTAGAGGTAGCTGGGATTTGCCTGCCAGTCACTCTGTGCTGAGAAAGTTCATCTCTTAGCTGACCTCTTGACTATGACAGTCTGAAGGGCTGGATAAGTAAGATGGCCGTTCTGGAAAAGTTCTGAAAGCAGGCCTTGAAATGAAGCAGCTTCAGTGTAACTGAGGGAGATTCAAACTCGAAGTTGGACTGGAAGGTCCCGGAATCTCAGTATCCCAGATTGTGGGTCATTTCAGGGCTGTCTTTCTCTTCTTTCCTCCTGCAGCACACAAAACTTTACAAGCGTCATATAGTTCTGTAAGCGCATCCACATGGAGTAGGCAGGGTGCACAGCTTAGTTAATAAAGATCAAGAAAGAAAGGTGACTGCCTTTCTTCACGTTAGTTTGATCATATAGTCAAACCGTACCATAATTTTGTAATACATGCCATTTTATAGGATGCATGTAATAACAAGTTATGAGAAATTCATACTCAAAATATTACTGGCTGTTTATAGACATTTTAGTCTCAGCCAGTTCATACATGGAGACCTAAACATCCTCATATATACATCACCTATTTGTTGATTGTCGTAGTCTCCCTTTTCTTCTGTGTTGCCGAGGACTTCAGGAGGTCTCCCCTTGTCATGTCTGATCTTTATCAGCTTGGAAGGAACCCACAGCTTTCTTCTCCTGTACAAACATAGGCATAACCCCTTCCCCAGAGTAACCCATTTCCCATTTTCCATTCTGACGTCAGAATATCCTTAATATAAACAGGCTGGTTTAGTTCAGTAGTCTTTTCCACAATCCAATGTCTTTCAGCAGCTGTGCTGTTTTGTTCATCAGCATTTAAAAAATTAAAAAATTTAAAGTTAATAAAGCACTATGTAGCCTATCTCTGGGAGTTTTTGTTGCCCCTTTTTGCCTGTTAATCATCTCCTTTAGACTTCTATTAGATCTCTCCACAATCGCTTGTCCTGTAGGATTGTGTGGTATACCTGTAACATGTTTTATTTTATAATATTCAAAGAAGCGCTTAATCTTGTTAGAGATACATGCTGGACCATTGTTCGTTTTAATTTGTATGGGTATTCCCATTATAGCCATAACTTCTAATAAATGTGTAATTACAGAATCTGCCTTTTCTGACGCTAAGGCAATTGCCCATTGAAATCCTGAGTATGTATCTATAGTATGGTGTATGTATTTCAGCTTACCAAACTCTGTAAAATGGAGAACATCCATTTGCCAAATTTCATTTCTTTGGGTGCCTTTACGGTTAGTTCCCGTAGGCAATGGAGTTTGATTATATAACGAGCAAGTAGGACATTGCCTCACAGTCTCCTTGGCTTGTTGCCAAGTGATAGAGAATTCTTTCTTTAAGCCTTTGCTGTTAACATGGTGTTTTTTATGGAATTCTGAAGCCTCTAGTGCACTTCCTATCAGTAGCTGGTCAATTTCATTATTACCTTGCGCCAGAGGGCCTGGCAGACTTGTATGAGATCTTATGTGTGTTATATATAGTGGGTAACTCCTATTTCTGATCTTTTGTTGTAGCTGAGTAAATAATGATGTCAATTCAGAATAATCCTGAATAAGTTCTGCAGTCTCTATGTGCAAAGCAACCCTTTCTACATATTGAGAGTCAGTTACTATATTAAGAGGCTCTTGAAAATCTGACAACATCATGAGTATTGCATATAATTCAGATTTTTGAACTGACTTATAGGGACTCTCCGTCACCTTGCTTACATTTTCTGATTTACATCCTGCCTTTCCTGACTCACTGGCATCAGTGTAAAATGTAGGGGCTCCAGATATTGGGGTTCCCTTTATTATACGAGGGAGGATCCAGGTAGTTCGTTTTATGAACTGAAGTCGCTTGCTTTTAGGGTATCTGTTGTTAATCTCTCCTAAGAACTTACTGCACGCTCTTTGCAAATGTTCAACTTGTACCCACAAAGAGGCAATTTCTGCATTAGTAAAAGGTACCACAATTTCAGCCGGGTCCATTCCAACTAATTGTCGAAATCTCAATTTTCCTTTAAGTATCAATTCAGAGACCTTCTCAATGTAGGTTTTCAGTTTCTTACTCTATTTATGTGCTAAAAATATCCATTCTAAGATATAATCTTCCCTCTGCATGAGAATTCCTGTAGAGGAATGAGTAGAGGGTAAGATGACTAATATGCAGGCCATCTTTGGATCAATACGATCTAGATGTGTGTCCTGCAATTTCCTTTCTACCAAAGCTAGCTCTTTCTCAGCCTCAGCTGACAGTTTCCTTGGGCTATTTAAATCTTTATCGCCTTGTAACGTTTGAAACAAATTGTTCAACTCTTGACTGGTCAAGCCAGTCACAGGCCTCAACCAGTTAATATCTCCCAGTAGTTTCGGAAATATCATTAAGTGTCCTTAATTGCTTTCTTTTGAATTGCACCTTTTGTGGCCTACTCCTTTGTCGACTTATTTTATACCCTAGATAATTAATAGAATCCCCTCTTTGCATTTTCTCAGGAGTGATTCATAATCCCCAGCAAGGTAAGGTTTTTTTCACTTCATCACACATTCTTTCCAGGATATTTATATCTGAATCAGACAATAAAATGTCATCCATGTAATGATAAATAATAGATTGGGGAAATTGTTTGCGAATCATCTCCAATGACTGCTGTACAAAATATTGACACATGGTAAGGCTATTCAACATTCCCTGTGGCAGGACTTTCCATTGATATCTTTTTATGGGCCGACCTCTATTGAGGGAAGGCACTGAAAAGGCAAACCTTTCATTATCGCCTTCATGTAGAGGAATAGTGAAAAAACAATATTTTAAGTCAATCACTATAATAGGCCATTCCTTAGGCAACAAAGAAGGCAGCGGGATCCCAGGCTGCAGGGAACCCATCAGCTGAATAATCTTATTAGTTGCTCTGAGATCTGTCAACACCCTCCATTTTCCAGACCTTTTTTTAATGACAAATACTGGAGAATTCCAAGGGCTGGTGGACTCCTCTATATGCTGAGCCTCCAGCTGCTCCTGGACTAGCTGTTCTAATGCCTGTAGTTTTTCTTTTGTCACAGACCACTGATCAATCCAGATGGGTTGGTCAGTCAGCCACCTTAGTGGCAAGGCTGTTGTTGTCTTAACAGCAGTGGCTCCTTGTGGTAGCACTAAATTGTCAGCCTCTGTTGTATCTTGGTTATGGACAGCTTGGACCATCTCTAACTATCCTTGATAACATTCCCTGACTGATTTAAAGTTTTCATTAGGAGCCTGATGAATTTCACGGCCAGACCCTGAAACTGAGGAGATATTAATTTGAGTTTTCCACTGCTGTAGTAGGTCTCTTCCCCATAAGTTAATGGCTATATTAGCCACGTATGGCCTTAATTTTCCTACCTGACCTTCTGGTCCTATACATTTAAGCCAACTGGTGCTGTGTATTATTTGGGATAAAGTGCCAACACCTTGAAGCTGCATATCCACTCCTTGAAGTGGCCAACTAGTGGGCCAAGATTTTGGAGAGATGATGGTTACATCTGCTCCAGTGTCAATCATTCCTTCAATTTCAATATTGTTTACCAGTATTTTTAGTTTTGGTCTTTTGTCCACTATAGACGTTGTCCAAAATGTACATTTTTCGCTCCCTTTGAGGCTTTTGGGATTGTCCATAGGACTTCCCTCAGACTCCTCTGGGCCCAGAACATCTATTTTTGAATTCATGCCATTTAATTGTTCTGAGGAAGAGAACTCTCCTTGCCTGGCATTGGGGCCTGCGAGAGGCCCCCTGGAAGTTTAATGGCAGGATGCGGCCCCATCTGTCTGTTATTGCTCTACATTGCTTAGTCCAATGTCCACGTCTGTCACATTTTTGACACATTCCAGGAGGCATAGTCCCCCTTTTGGTATTACTTTGGTTTTTCTTGCTGTAATATCAGAGATGACCCTGCTCACCACAATTAAAACATTTGAAATCTTGGGTCATCTCTAGCTGCCCAGTGGCAGCTTCTCCTATCACAGTCGTATCAGGAGAACAAGATCCAACAATAGCTGTATATCTAATCCACTCATCTATTGGTGCGGACCTCGCCTTCAGTGGTCTGATTACTTCCCTGAATTCGGTTTTGCATTTTCAAAGGCTAAAGACTCAATTATCGCCTTTCTTGCTGCTGAATCTGATACACTCCTTTCCACAGCTGAGGTAAGCATTTGTAAAAAGTCAGGGGAGGTTTCTTTAGGACCTTGTATGACTTGAGTGAATGTTTCAAGTCTTTTCCCTGATTCTGCGATTTTGTCCCAGACCTTTAAGGCTGACGATCGACACCATGCCAGAGTTTCTTCATCATATACAGCCTGCACCTCTACTTCAACAAAGCGGCCTTCACCAAGCAGTTGATCTGTGTAAATCTCTCTGCCCCTAGCTCTATTTTGTCGTGCTGTCTCCCTCACTTCTTCTCTCCACCACGAAATCCATTGTATATTTTCAGCAGGCTCTAGAATTGCTCTTACCATATCTTTCCATTCTTTGGGGATTACTCTATTTTTAATAGCCCAAGAAATCAAGCATTGTTTTACAAATGGTGAATGCATTCCAAAATTAGTTACGCTTTCCTTAAATTTCCTTAATTCTAACACATCCATGGGTTGCCATTCAAATTCTTCATAACCCTGTGGATGATCATCGTTTGGAAGCTTTTGTTGTACACTAACTGGATAGACTAAAGTTTGTTTCCTAATAACCTTAGTTTGGCTTTCCCTAATTTTATCTTCAGTCTCTACCTGAGTTTTTTCTTTAATTGTAATTTTAAATTCCTCTCTAAAAGTCTGTACCCATGCTTCACATTTCTCCTTCTGTCTTCCCCCTTGTCCCTTGAGTTCTTGAATTCTCTGTTCAAGGATAGGCTTCCACACTTTGAATTTTTCTTTATATTGTACTTCTAATAATTTGTTGTCCATGTTCTTTTGATTGATTAATTTTAAAAAGTTATTCTCCAAGTCTTGCTTCCAAACCTCATTACTTTCCCTCTGCTGTTCAGTATGACTTGTGAGCTGTTGTATGTTCTGTTCTAACATCCTTTCTAGTTCCTGTCTACAACTTTTATTTTCATCTTTCTGTCTCTTATTCTGATGTATAATTTCCTGTGTCTTCGGTACTAGTGTTCCTTCTAGGCTATATTGCCAAGATTTAATTTTCTCTTTCTGTTGTTCATGTTGTTCCATAATTACCTGTATCTTCTCTTCTAAGCCCTGCTTCCATAATTTTAGCTTCTCTTTATGTTGTAATTCTGATATTGCAGCCTCTGCCTTATTTTGATTTGCTAGTTTTAGTAAATTATCTTCTAGACTTTGCTTCCAGATTCTATCTCTATTTTCCTGCTGTTCAATTTGATCTTTGAGTTGTCGAATTCTTTTTTCTAGTGTCTCTTCTAGCTCCTGTTGCCAAAACTTAAGCTTATCTCTCTGTTGTTCAGAGTCATCTATATATCTCAGAAATTTCTGTTCTAGCATTACTTGTAATTTCTTTCCTAATGCTAGAAATTTGCTATTTAGGGCCCTGTCTTTTGAGAAGATATAGGAAATCAGAAGAATGAATATTGCAATACCGGTCAATGATAAAGTGTCTTTTTCCTCAAAATTCACAACCGTCAGACCATTCAAAATATCATTCCATAAGGCCCAAAAGATATTCATTGTGTTTCTCTTCTTTAAGTATCAAAAAGTTATATATCTCTCTTACATCAAAGTAGTATCTGATCCGAAGCCGTTTGGACCTTTTTCTCCCTCTGCTTCAGAACACGTGCAGTCCCCTCGATTCTTCCTAGACCCCTCAGACCCAGTCTTCAACTTCTAATCCACCAGTACTCATGCCTAGATCTCTATCAGAGCCCTATTCTGGGGGTGAGAGGGAAGTAAACTTGCATCTCAGGTTAGTTGAGTTCTAATGGATACGTTGGGCGCCAGTTGTTGCAGTTTCCTCTCCAACCAGAATCGGCCCGTACAAAGAAAACACAACTCAATTAATGTGAAAACAATCCAGCATCTAGATTGGGCAGATCCACCCTACACTGTCCTATTCCTAGCTCCCAAATCCCTCATCCCTTGCACCTTTTATTTGCAGGTCTCCAGCTTTTCCTTCTCCCATGACGACCCTCTCCTCGCTCCTTTCCTTTTCCTCCCCTGAGTCCTCTAACTTTTTCTCAGTTCCCCATCATGTCGCTAAACTCTCGCTCTCCCACCTATCTTCATTCCTCCTCTCCCAACACTCTCAACTGTCCAATTCTCTCCCTCCTCCTCAGGTTCTACTGGCTCAACTGTCACCAACTGTCGTCTCTCACCCTATTCTCTGAACCTCTTCCCCTCTCGCTCCCGACTCCTCCATCTGCCCAAATCTTGCACTCTTGCCTTCATTTTACAAATTCAGAGAGAAATCCAAGGCAAACCACAACGGAAAAGTAAGCTTTTTAGACTCTACAACAAATTAAAACTTAGCTTATTGACTAAGTAACAGCAATTCACTTTGCAAAACACTAGCTGTGAGTTTATCTTCAAAGTCAACTTCCTACAATCTTTTCCGGCTTGGAACGAACAGAATTCGCCAAGAATGTTCCATTCAGAATGGAAAATGCATGTTTTGTCCATACAGAAAAGTCTGCTTTATACCTTCTAGAACCAATTAAAACTAAGCTTATTCGCCAATTAACAGCAATTCACATTGCAAATCACTAGCTGTGTGTTTATCTTCAAAGTCAAGTTCCTACAAGCTTTCCCCCTTGGAACGAACAGAATTCACCAAAGAATGAGAGATTCAGACTGTTAAACGCATGTTTTGTCCATATAGAAAAGTCTGCTTTTTACCATCTAGAACCACGTAAACTAAGCTTATTGGCCAAGTAACAGCAATTCACTTTGCAAAACACTAGCTGTGTGTTTATCTTCAAAGTCAACTTCCTACAAGCCTTTCCCACTTGGAACGAACACGATTCGCAAAAGAATGGTCAATTCAGACTGGGAAAGGAAACCCATGTTTTGTCCATAAAAAAAACGTAGGCTTTTTACCGTCTAGAACCACGTAAAACTAAGCTTATTGGCCATGTATCAGCCATTCACTTTGCAAAACATTAGCTGTGTGTTTATCTTCAAAGTCAACTTCCTATAAGCTTTTCCCGCTTGGAAAGAACAGAATTCACCTTAGAATGTCTGATTCAGAATGGGAAATGCAAGTTTTGCCTATATACAAAAATATGCTTTATCTGTCTAGAACCACTTAAAATTAAGCTTATTGAACAAGTAACAGCACTTCACTTTGCAAAACACTAGCTGTGTGTTTACCTTGAAAGTCAACTTCCTACAGGCTTTTCCCACTTGGAGAGAACAGAATTCGCCAAAGAGTTAGAGATTCAGACTGGGAAACCCATGTTTTGGCTATATTGAAATTCTTCTTTTTACCCTCTCGACCACTTAAAACTAAGCTTATTCACCTAGTAACAGCAATTCACTTTGCAAAACACTAACTGTGTGTTTATCTTTAAAGTCAACTTCTTACAAGCCTTTCCCGCTTGGAACGAACCGAATTTGTCAAATAATGTTCGATTCAGACTGGGAACGGAAACCCATTTTTTGTCCATATAGAAAAGTATGATTTTTACCATCTGGAACCACTTAAAATTACGCACATTTGCCAAGTTACAGCAATTCACTTTACAAAACACTAGCTGTGTGTTTATCTTCAAAGTCAACTTCCTACAAGCTTTTCCTGCTTGGATGAGCAGATTTCACCAAAGAATGAGAGATTCAGACTAGAAAAACCATGTTTTGTCTATAATGAAAAGTCTGCTTTTTACCCTCTAGGACCACTTAAAATCAAGCTATTGGCCAAGTAACAGCAATTCACTTTGCAAAACACTAGCTGTGTGTTTATCTTCAAAGTCAACTTACTACAAGCTTTTCCTGCTTGGAACGAACAGAATTCGCCAAAGAATGTGAGATTCAGTCTGCTAAAAATATGTTTTGTCTATATAGAAAAGTATGCATTCTACCATCTATAACTACTTAAAACTAAGGTTATTCAACAAGTAATAGCAATTTAATTTGCGAAACACTAGCTGTGTGTTTATCTTCAAGATCCTTTGTATTACTGGGTATGTAGAAAGATATTGTGTAAATTTTTTTTGGCATGAAATATATTAGTTTCTCTATCTGTGTTAATTGAGACTTTTTCTGGATACAGTAGCCAGGGCTGGCATTTGTGTTCTCTTAGTGTCTGTATGACATCTGTCCAGGATCTTCTGGCTTTCATAGTCTCTGGTGAGAAATCTGGTGTAATTCTGATTAGTTTGCCATTATATGTTATTTCATCTTTTCCCTTACTGTTGTTAATATTTTTATTTGTTTTGTGCATTATGTGTTTTGACTATTATGTGATGGGAGGATTTTCTTTTCTGGTCCAATCTATTTGGAGTTCTGTAGGCTTTGTGTATGTTTATGGGCATCTCTTTCTTCAGATTAGGGAAGTTTTCTTCCTTAATTTTGTTGAAGATATTACTGTCCCTTGACATTGTCAGTCTTCACTCTCTTCTATACCTGTTATCCTTGGTTTGATCTTCTTATTGTATCATTGATTTCCTGTTTTGGGCTAGGAGCTTCTTCTGTTTTCCATTATCTTTCACAGTTGTGTCAATGTTTTCTATGGAATCTTCTGCTCCTTAGGTTATATCTTCTATCTCTTTTACCCTGTTGGTGACGCTCACATCTATGACTCCTGGTCTCTTTCCTAGGTTTTCCATCTCCAGGGTTGTCTTCCTTTGAGCTTTCTTTATTGTTTCTATTTCCATTTTAACTCCTGGATGGTTTTTTTCATTTCCTTCTCCTGTTTTGTTGTTTTTTCAGTAGTTCTTTAAGGTATCTTTTTGTTCCCTCTTTATGGGATTCTACTTGATTACTTCTGTATTTTCTGTTGTCCTTTATTTTCATAAGGAAGTCATTTATGACCTTCTTAACATCCTCCATCGTCATGATGAAATGTGAAGTTAAATCTAGAGCTAGCTTTTCTGATTTGTTTAGAAATCCAGTGTTTGTTTTGATGGGAGAATTGGGATCTGATTAGCCCAAGTAGTCTTGATTTTTGTTTCTTGTGTTCCTGTGCTTGCCTCCATCCATCAGGTTGTCTCTGGAGTTAGCTTGTCTTGCTCTTTCTGACTGTGGCTTGACCGTCCAGTAGGCCTGTGTGTCAGGACCACTGTAGACCTGTTTTCCTGTTTTCTTTTACCCAGTTATGGGAACAGAGTATTTTGCTCTCAGGCATGTAGTTTCTCCTGTTCATGGGCTTTCAGCTATCCCTGTGGGCAGGAACCAGAAGGAAATTCCCATACCTCTCCTAGGTCTCTCTGTTGGAGGGGAGGGGGCACAGATGGCACAAAATGTTTTCCTCTTGTGTCTGGAATCTGGGCAGAGAGTAGTCTCCTCTGGTTTCCCAGGAGTGTCTGCTTCTCTGCAGGTCTATTTCCCCCACCCTCAGGATATGGGTACAGGGAGCTGTTTGACCAGTTCAGTTCTGATCCAAGAAAAGTCAGGAACATGGTGGTCCTGCAGCTTCATTCCTCCTATATTCCTGTGTCCAGAGGCACTATGCAGTATTGTCTTGGGCCAGAGATGTTGGCAATGCTGGGCAGCAGTGTCAGTCTCTGTGCCTTGTACACTCTGTTTTGCCCACACTCCTGGGTGATCAGCTCTCTCTCCCACAGCATCTAGGATCAGGGAGCTCTGGGCCGGGATCAGGGAGGTTCAGGAGTCAGCTAGAAAATGGAAGGGCCTGGTCCCAGAGGAGTTCTGCCTTTGTGTGTCCTGAGTCCACCAGTCCGCTCACTTTGAGCAGAAAAGTTGGATTCACCTCTGGTCTCAGGTCTGAACTTGCTCATTGGGCTGACTTTCAGCTTTCCATGAGGGCTGCAACCAGAAATGTCCTGCCCCTACTGCTCCTAGGTCCCTATGCACAGGAGGCCCAGATGGAGCTAGGTGTTTTTTTCTTGAGTCAGGAATGTGAGCAGAGTTTTCAGGGGATTCTGCCCCTCTGATGGTCTAAGACTTACCCACCCCACACGAGATTTGGGTGTAGAATACTGTTTGAACCAGTTCCGATGCAGGGGCAGTTTGGACTGCAGGGCACCTGAAGCTCCTATATCCATGTGTCCAGAGGCACTATTCAGTTTCCTCTTGGGCTAGGGATGTGTGCACTGGTGGGCAGAAGTGGCAGTCTCTCCTTCCCTGAGGTCTCAGTATTGCCCACTCTTCTGGGTGATCAGCTCTCTGTCCCACAGTGTTTCCAAAGGAGTTTCAAATGTTCATTCCCTATCCTACAGGTATCCAGTCTTTCCAATTCTCCTCCATAGTGTGTTGGACAAGACCCCTCTGATCAAGGGGAGGTAAAACAGGCCCCATCAGACAAAGAGGGCTGCAAAACTTCTTCTCTTAAAAGTAATGTCAGTGATTTCTCATGTTCCACAAATGGTTTAAATCCTGCCCCCTCTCCACATGAAACTTTAATACCTAAGCCAGCTGCCAAAGCAGGGCAGAGAGCTACGTCCACTCACAAATACAGGCAAAGATGTCCTCCATCTCCACCAAAGTGCCTTATGCAATCTGCCTCATGTAAAATGAGTTTGAAACCTGATTCTGCTGATGAAGGGGATTTCAGAACTTCCCTTTAAACCAAGTGGACCTTCAACGTCCTCTACGATTAAAACTGTGCTTAAATCATCACTTATGGTCCAAGAGGGACAAAATAGAGTCGCAAATCCCCAGGCGAACCTCATAATACACATACCAGCCCAAGCAGAGACAAACCTTTCTTCATGTACACCATTAGACCAAGGACCATTGCCAATTTCAGAAGTGACTCTTGAGAGTTCCACACCCGCACAAGATGTGGTAGAAATTTCTGAGTCCTCCCAAGGAACTCTTGTGCCTTCTGCACATAAAAAAATATGATCTAGCACCCTCACCATCTCCCCCAGTACTTCCAATGTCCCTATACAACAGAGAATTATTCAAATATTCTCTACCACCAAAAAGGACCCTCCTGACTTGTCATCAGGCCCAAAAGAGGCAAGTTTATCACAACACACAGTCAATGAGCCATGCAGACTTCATATTTGAACAAATTGCAGAGAAGATACAACATCCCCTACCTACTCAGGGGACTCTAGGTCATTCTGTCATGTAAGGAGAGGCTCCAAAATTTTCCACATATACATCAGAGATGCTAGAAATTCCCAAAATGAGCAGGATTCTCTGAGTAGTGCTCTATCTCATAAAGAGACTGTTGGACGAGAAACATCTACAAAAGGAGTTTTACCCACAGCCACATCTTTAGAAATGGCTTGTGGATGTGACACATGTACAAAAGATGTTCTAGGACATATTCCATCTGTAGAGAAGGTTATGGATCCAACCATATGTGAACGCGGTGTAGGGGAACATGAAATGCAAACACCAGTGTCTGTAGCATCCTCGACATCTGAGGAAAGGGATTCCTTGGATTCCATTTGTGCAAAAGAATGCATATGACCTCTGCAAAATTCACAGGAGGCTATAGGAATTTCTTAATCTCCTCAAGATCAGCCATCTTCCCCAAATACAGAAGATGCTACACACTCTTCCAAATATGCACAAAGGGTTTCCAGTCCTTCTTTATATCCACAAGCAGACCCAGAACATCTGCCAAATACCTCAAAGGCTCTGGATTTTACCTTATCTCCTGAAGGGGCCTTGGAAGCCATTTTGTCTATCAAGCAGGCTAGGGAACCTGACACTTCTATACGAAAGTCTCTTTCAATTTCTCCAGCAGAAGAAATTTTTCTTGGAACTTCCACAATTACACAACGATGTCTAGAAACATCCTTATCTGCTCATGAGGCTCTCAGACCTTTCACATAACTCCATGATCCTCTAGGAGAGGTCACATCTTCAGAGGTAGCTCTAATACCTACTCCCGTTTCTGACATTACAGTCAGGATTTCTACACATATACACGGTACATTAAGACCTTCCTCATCTGAGAAGGATGTCTTAGGATCTACTGCATCTGAACAGCATGCTTTACAATTATCCACATCTACCCAAGTAGATTTATTTCACATGTCCACTCTGGGGAGAAATAGTAGACATTCTCCCTCTACCAAAGTATACCACAGTCATCCAGTTTCTAGAAACACAGGGTTAAGATTTGATCCTTCTGATGGTGTCTTGAGAAGTTTCTCCTCTAAGGAGGACAGTTTCAACCTTCCACCTTCTGCCCAAAGGGATCTTGTGCCATATTCTTCTGCAAAAGAGACACCAAAAGTTACAATTACTCCTCAGGTGAGTCCCACACCTTCTCCATCTGTCCAAAGGGCATTGAAATTTTCCAAAAATGAAGAAGGTATTGTGGAAAGTTGCCAATCCTTACAGGGGCATGCTGCACATTCCATATTGTCCCAAGATGCTCAAGTAACTCCTCCTTCTACCAAAAAGGCATGTTCACCATCTGCCCTAGGATTTCAGGGAATTTCTTCACCCCTCTCTAGGGCTCCAGAAAGTGTTCTCCATGCTCAAAGTGATTTGTCATTGTGAAAATTAGACTTCAAAAATACAAAACCATTTTTATATTCCCAAAGGTCTGAGGGATAGTCCACATCGAAAAAAAAAATCATTTAGACCTGTGCCATTAGTCCAAGTATATCAGAAAAATTCCATGTCTTCTAAAGCATATAAAAATCAATCTGGCTCTAGCACTCTTCCTGGGAAACACAGGACAATCGAAAACTAAAAAGAGGTATCTAGAAACTTTACCGTTTGCTCAAAGGTCTTTAGGATGTTCAGCAAGTTCTCCAAGAGCTCGGTGAACCTAGAGAACAAAAGAACTAAAGCCATCTGCCCAGCGTGTTTTCACAAGAACCACATTATTTCTTCTTTTCTTTTATGCCAAGACAGATGTCCAGCTTCTTCTTCCCATTTCTGATCTCTTCATCCTATTTGTTCTCCCTCCCAAATGGCTCTTTACTCTGAATTAGAGGCCAATTAGTAAACCCTAGTGGTACTGAAGGAATATCTGAGAGGCAGTTGCAGTCAGGACAACACTTGTTACCTCACAGAAGAAGCTAGGGCTCTCCAGGATACAAGAGACTTTTCATGGAGGGCCTAATGATGATGTCACTGAGAACCGCCATGGCCTCCCTCTAAACAGCTTTCCTTACATTGACCAGATTCATGGGTTCCCTTTCCAGGAGTGTCTCCTGTGACACCGTGGAAAACTTTACATACTACATCTCTCTAAAGCTAGAGACTTCTCTCTGCTTCATTAGTGGTCACATGCTCTGAATGGAGAAAGTTAGTCAGGTGTTTGGCATGGGTAGAAAAGATCTAGGAACATGGAGAGAAGGAGATTCTTCTGAAGATTCATGTTATTCCCAGGTCTAATCCTGTGACATAAAGTTCAATTCGCTAGGTGTTCTCATTTTCCCAGGTGCCAGTATTTTCTCTACAGACCTTTAATGGAGTGAATATTTTGCTACATTTTCTGATTGTACATTCATTCACAGGGGACATTTTATATGTTCCTGCATGCGTACTAAAAAATTTCATTTTTCCAATTCCATTTTTTGCAATGAATATGGCTACAAACGGGGCCCAGATATAGAGCGAATATAACAGTGTAAATATTGTGTAACTCCTTCAAATGATAAACTCCCAAATCCTCATTTTATCCATAAAGTAGCAGACATCAGTTAAGCAAAGGACAACATGGAGTATAAAATATGGTTCTGTAGTTCTATTAGATATCAGTTCTCTAATATCGACCTTCCTGTGATCCCAGGGAAAGACTTGAGGTTTTTGGATGTTTTACCATGATTCTTTCTTCAGGACAAACATCAGTTTCTGGGTGATGGTCAGCAAGAAGAGTGGCTTGAGGTCCAGTGAAACCTCAACATCCATAGGTTATAAGAAAAGGAGGGAGTCTATTTAGAATTGTCATTTGTGGATACTATATTCTTGACCCAGTTACACAGAATCCTAGTAAATATTCCATCAAAATTCTTAGTAGTAGGAGCCACCAAAAGCATATATATATATATATATATATATATATATATATATATATATATATATATATATATATATATATATGTGTGTCACCAAAACTAGATAGGATTGTTGAAGCTAAGAAGAGCATGCTGCCAGGAACTGGACATAGATCTTTCATGAGAGACACAGCTAGAGCATGTCAAATACAGAAGTGAATGCTAGTGGCAAACCAGGGAACTGAAAATGGACCTCATGTTTGTAATTGTTTAGAAAAGATTACAAGAGCTGAATGGACTTTCAACCCCATAAGAACAGCAATTCATCTAAGCAGAGCTTTCTGGTACTAAACCAATATTCAAAGACTGTGTATGGACAGGCCTATGGCTTCAACTCCATTGGTAGAAGAGGATGGCCTTGTTGGGCCCCAATGGAAGGAGAAGCCCGTGCTCCTCCCTAGGTTTGCCTCCCAGTTCAAGGGAATGTCACGGTGCAGTAACGGGGGTTATAGAAGAAGGTTAGTGGGACTGTTTAAGGATCTCAGGGACAGGAACCTGGGAAAGGAAATAACATTTGAAATGTAAATATAAAAATATTCAATAGAAAAAGCAATAAAATTTGCTAAAAAATAAAAAAAATGGGAGAAAATAGAAAAGTTAACTGCCAGCTAATCACACCTATTGGCTCAGAAATCTAAAGGGTCACTGTCAGGGAATGGTAGTCATAGTAATACTAGTGGAAAGACTGAGATTATGAAGTCTCAAATAGAAGCACTTCTCTCTCCCAGATATCAGTCTCAGACCCAAACTGCACTATAGCAATCCAAAGCAAGGAGAAGTTTACACTGAGCTGAGGACACAATACTTGTCTTTTCCTTCTTCCTTAGGACCTTTCTTTCTGGGAAAAATTATAAAAGCCATGAGCTCTCAAGAATCAACTGGGCCCTTTCCAACACCTGGCTTTTGGAATAACGAAATTAATGATATAAACTCTCCGACTTCAAGAAACCATAACAAGCAGGGATGTTCAGATGCTTCTGGGAGGCTCTCAGTTCCTGATTCCCATATGTTGAAGGCTCAGATAAAGGCTATCTCTTCAGCAAACCCACTCAACCCCTAACCAGGACTCACCAAGCTTTCCAATGGACCAAGTATTTCTTCCTTTTTTATACAAATACAGAAGGCCAGCTTCCTTCTCACCATCACTGTTCTCTTTACTCTCTTTCTTCTCACTCCCAAATGGCTGTTTACTTTGATTTAGAGCCAATTAGTAAACTCTAGAGGTACTGAAGGAATATCTGAGAGGGAGTTGCTGTCACCATGACACTAGTGACATCACAGAAGAAGCTCCGGCTCTCCAGGTTACAAGAGATTTTTCAGGCAGGACCTAATGATGATGTCACTGAGAACCGCCATGGCCTACCTGCTGAACAGCTTTCCTTACATTGACCAGATTCGAGAGTGCCTTTTCCAGGAGAGTCTCCTGTGACACAGTGGAAACCTTTATGTACTCCATCTCTCTAAATCTAGAGACTTCTCTCTGCTTCACTAGTGGTTACATGTTCTGAATGGAGAAAGTTATTCATGGGCTTAGCATGGGTAGAAAAGGTTTAGGAACATGGAGTGTAGTAGATTCTTCTAGAGAATATTTTTATTCTGTATGTCACAGGTTTTTTCCTGCTGACATACAGTTCAATTTTCTAGGTTTTCTCTGTTTCCCAAAGTATAGTATTTTCCCTACAGACCTTTAATTTAATGAATATTGTATTTCCATTTCTTATTGTAAATTCCTTGCAAAGCGACTGTAGGCAGCTGTGACATGCCAGGCCTCAAAGTTGGTGCTGGTTTCTGCCTTCCACCCTCCCAACGGTGAGCTCTCCTTGTAGTAAACTAGTCCTTATTTGGCTATGCCTACCTGGCCTGCTGGCTTCTGCATAGTGACAGCGTATCTGCATGACCCCCATGGCTTATTAGGATTGGCCAGCACTAGCTTTTTATGTGTGGTGGGGGGTTCCCTGGGGTCAGAAGATTGTATCAAGGTTCCTGAGTAAAACTGCTTGAAGAAGACCTTCACTATTCGTGTCTTCCTTGCTGGTCGTGGTTGGGCTTGGCAAGTGGTGGCCCATATAGGGACCTCCTGAAATCAGAACTTCTTGCAGTCAGGGCAGCGCTGGAACATTCCCAAGGTAATATAGGACCATAAGGACCTTGGGAAATAAGTGGCTAAAAATTCTCAGGGTAGTTAACAAGAAAGTTCTCAGTAGCAGCGAACCGAAATTA
Source organism: Rattus norvegicus (assembly GCF_021556685.1). Classification (NCBI taxonomy): domain Eukaryota; kingdom Metazoa; phylum Chordata; class Mammalia; order Rodentia; family Muridae; genus Rattus; species Rattus norvegicus. The sequence continues at coordinate 62,730,774 of NC_141555.1, forward strand.
GGAAGAGGCCTGGTGAATTTAGCCGTAGAAGCGTAGAAAATTTTTGTCATGAGGAACTCACAGTCTCATCCAATTTTTCTGGCTCTTCAAGAGCTATTTGAGCATAAGAAACTAAAAATAAAAAGGAGCACCTTAGAGAGTTTATTGAGCGAATGCAAAGTCATTGCCCCCTGGTTCGCAGTCTCGGATAATCTTACTGTGGCAAGTTGGGAAAAACTAGGGAAAGACCTTGATTTTGCCTGGGAACAGGGGACTCTAAGACCTGGGGTCCATCCAGTGTGGCGTTTAGTGTGTAGTTGCCTTGAGGATCAAAAATGTTTTCAGGCAAATATAGAGAAGGGACAAGCTGCCCTAGAAATGCTTCAAGAGGAGAGGTCAGAAAAGCAGTGAAGCACAAAGGAGACAGACTCAGAAAAGACAGATACAGAGGATGAAACAGACGAAACATATTCAGAAGAAGAAAAGGAAAAAGCCTAAAATGGTGGAGGAACTTCCTGGGTGGTTCCTCTCAGCTCCTCCTCCCTGCAAAGTTGTAGAGGAAGGGAGTAGAGTTTTGGGTGCAGGGCGCCCTCCTGTGGTGAACAACGGTACTGAGCATGCGCAGGCTTTGCACCTGGTATCAGTTGGCTGATAATATGCTAATGAGGGAGCAGCACAATACCAATAAGGTAATTCATGCTCCACCAATCCCTGAAGGACACTTAGCATAGCCTCAGCTGCTGTCTATATAAGCCGAGCATTCTTGCTGCTTGAGGCCCCCCTGTCCCTGTTCAAGGGAGCTGTACAGTAAAGGCTTGTTCGCAGAAGAATCCTGTTGCCACGCGTCGTTCTTGCTGGTGAGACATTGGGCATGCGAAAACCGGGTAGTACATTCTGCCAAGAAGTGTGGAAGCCAGTCCACACAGAACTGCATCTGGCCTATCCTGTTTATGTGGATGCTAATCAACAAAGGTATCATGTGCCTTTAGACTTTAAGGTGATCAAGTCCCTGATGGTATCAGTAGGACATATGGCATTATGGCCTCACTTACCATACCTCAGGTTAAGGTCTTACACAGATTTTGCGTGACTCCTAGTGATTGGATTAAACTTGCTCGGGCCTGTCTTAGTCTGGTACAGTATTTGGACTGGAGAGCTTTTCTTATTGACTTTGCCAATGAACACGCTGCCGCTAACTTGGTAGCGAGGGGGGGGGCGGCCAGGCTGCCTGGGATAGAGATACGCTGCTGGGTCAGGGACGCTTTGCCAATGCTCAGACAGGGTATCCAGGACAGGTTTACCAGCAGATTAATGAAGTTGAAACAAAGGCATGGACATCCTTACCTAATAAGGGAGAAGGGAGTGCAAACCTCATCAAGATCCTTCAAGGACCTATGGAGCCATTCTCTGACTTTGTAGCCTGATTAGTGGAAGCAGCGGGGAAAGTCTTAGGCTACCCCGATACTGCTAGGCCCTTGATTAAAGAGTTGGCCTATGAACAGTCACAAAGGAATGTCGAGCCGCTATCACTCCTTACAAGAATAAGGGACTTGAGGCTTGGATGAAGGTCTGTAGAGAAATAGGGGGACCTGTGACTAATGCTGGACTCGCGGCTGCACTTATGCAGATGACGCAGAGAAAAGGAGGTAGCTCAGGAGTGTGTGTTAAGTGTGGTCAGCAGGGGCGCCTAAAAAGGCAATGTCCAGACAGGAGAAGTCTATTCAGTACAGGAAGTTGCCAATGCCCAAGGCAACAAGGGCTGTGCCCCAAGTGCAAGGAGGTGAACCATTGGGCTCATGAGTGCTACTTGGTAAAAGACATCAATGGGCAGCCTCTAATCACCGGTTTTGGTGAACAACGTCAAAAAAATGGACAGGTGGGTCCACGACCCCAGGGCCCACAAATATATGGGGCAGTCGAGAATCAGGATGTAGAACAGAGTCATGAGAGACCGCCGTCCCTTCTCCATTCAAGGGGCCAAGGGGAGCCACTAAGGGTTCCACAGGACTGGAACTCTTCTCCACTGTCAGATTCATACTACCTCCTTGGATGGGGGTCCAGTTGACAGAAACTGATTTTAAAGGACCCCCTGAACTTGGCACATTAGGGTTTCTTATAGGGAGATCATCTACAGCTTTAAAAGGACTACATGTCCATCCAGGAGTTATTGACCCAGATTATACAGGGGTTGTCAAGATCATGTTAGAATCACTGAAAGGGATTAGTGCCATTTCCCCTGGGGACCGAATAGCGCAACGATTACTTTGCCTAGCCATCATGGAAGATTTGCAGCCCAGTCTAGAAAGAGGGGAGAGAATGGTTTCAGTTCCACAGACTCCAACCCTACATTTTTAGGCTTGGGTTTAAACCAACGCCCAATATTGGAGCTACGGGGATATGGTAAACGCATCCTAGGACTGTTGAATACAGCGGCCAATAGAAGTATAATAACTAAGAAAGATTGACCTTCTGGACAGCCGGTACAGTCCTCATCTCAAACATTACAAGGTCTCAGTTATGCAAGAGCTCCTGATATGAGTGCAAGACAACTGAGTTGAAGAGATCAGGAAGGGCATTCAGGAGTTATGCAATCCTATATGTTGGATTTGCACATTTCCCTTTGGGGGAGATAATTGCTGAAAGATATTGGTTTCAAATTGACCACTGAGTATTCTGAAACTTCACAAAAGATTATCAAACATGTGGGCTATTTACCCAGTAAAGGAATAGGGAAACACCTGCAGGGTAGGACTAGCCCTATAACTGCCCAACAGAGAGAAAGGAATCAGGACCTGGGTTTTCCTTGGGGCCGCTGAGGATGGGTTCCCATTACCTGGAAAAGAGAGGAGCCGGTTTGGGTTCCTCAGTGGCTGCTTTCTTCTGAGAAGCTTCCCGCAGCTAAAGCTGGCTACAAAGCATATACAAACATCACTATTACCTTGGAATACCCCAATATTTGTGATTAAAAAGAAGTCAGGAAAATGGAGACTGTTGCATGATTTACAATGTATAAATCAACAGATGCAAATCATGGGCCCAGTGCAAGCCAGGCTTCCTCTTTTTTCCCCTCTGCCAGTCTGTTGGCCTGTTGTAGTGATTGATATGAAAGATTGCTTTTCCTCCATACCTCTTTGTCCAAGGGATAGTGAAAGGTTTGCTTTTACTGTTCCATCATGCAATCATGAAGAACCTGAGCAACGATATGAATGGGTAGTTTACCACAGGGTATGGCCAATAGCCCATCTATGTGTCAACTTTTTGGGGGCAACGCCATTGCGCCAATAAGACAGAGGTTTCCTGCTCTGAAATGCCTCCATTTTATGGATGATATCCTTTTAACTTCAATGAATGAAGTGATTTTAGATTTAGCATATGGAAATTTAGTTAAATTGCTAGAAGGTAGGGGATTGATTATTGCCCCGGAAAAGGTACAAAAGGGCAGTCTTGTAAATTATTTAAGAGCAAAAGTAAGTCCTTATACCATTATCCCCCAGAAGGTTGAATTGAGGAAAGATAATCTTAAGACTCTTAATGATTTTCAAAAATTACTAGGCGATATTAATTGGGCCATATGTTATTTAAAATTACCAAATTATTAATTAAAACCATTGTATAATACTTTAGTTGGGGATTCGGTCTTGGGTTCTCCTAGACAATTGACTGATGAAGCAAGGGAAGCTTTAAAGGAGGTTGAAAAAGTATTACAGGGCGCAATTTTACATCGATGGAAGGAGGGTGGAGACATTGTGCTATGCATTCTAGCCACCTACATGGAGCCCACAGGATTGTTGTGGCAAGAAGGCCCTCTGCTTTGTGTTTATCCCAAGGCTTCTCCAGCTAGATCAGTAGAGAATTATCCTACAGCAGTTGCATGTTTAGCCCTGAATGGGATCCAACAGTGCATACAATTTTTTGGTGTTTCCCCAACCTCGATCATAGTGCCCTATACAGGTCAGCTGATGAAGATCTTGTGTTGCACTGTGGATGCATGGGCTATATTACACTGTGGATTCCATGGAGAGATAGATAATCATTATCCAGAACAGTCTTTGCTGTCCTTCTTTAAAAAACATCCCGTGATCTTTCTATGGTTACCTCCAGTGTTCCTATACAGGGGGCGCCATACATATTTTACAGATGGATCCAAAAATGGCTGTGGAGTTTATGTGATTAACAATCAAGAGCCAATTTTGTGTCAATATCAACCCGGCTCTCCACAAATAATTGAACTCAAAATTGTTCCTTTGACTTTAATTTGCTCTCTGATTCAACGTATTTGTTAATGCATTTAAGATATTAGAAGTGGTTGGCCCTATTAAAATTAGCATCACGGTATGCCAGCTGCTGAGGAAACTTCAGGAATTGATCTGGAAAAGAGGTCACAAGTTTTTTGTCCAACATATTAGAGCTCATAAAGGTTTGCCTGCTCCTCTCAGTGAGTGAAATGATCTTGTGGATAGATGTACCCGAATGGAGTTCATCTTCTTAATCTCATCATTGGATCAAGCACGACAATCTCATCAACAATATCATGTGCCTACTAAGACCTTAGAGCAGAAGTTTCATCTGTCTTGTGCAGATGCTCGACAGATAGATTTAGGATGTCAACAGTGTATCACTTTTCACCATGGACCTAGTGTCGGGGTTAATCCTAGAGGCCTCTTGCCCCTAAAGATTTGGCAAATGGATGTAACTTACATATCTGGATTTGGGACTCTAAAATACATTCATGTTTCTGTGGATACTTGTTGAGGAGTCATTCATGCTACCCCTATGAGTGGAGAAAATGCACGCAATGTTATTGGACACTGCCTATAAGCCTGGGCTGCTTGGGGAAAGCCTCAACATTTAAAAACTGATAATGGCCCAGCATAAACTGCCAAATCTTTCAAATCCTTTTATAAACAGATGGATGTGCAGTTGAGCCATGGCCTGCCGTATAATCCCCAACGTCAAGGTTTTGTTGAGCAAGCACATCGTACCTGAAGGAATGCGTAATTAAACAAAAAGGGGGAATAGGCCATGGTAGAACCCAAAGCGAACAAATATCCTTAGCCCTTTTTACACTTATTTTTTTTATTTTGAATGATGATGGCCTTTCTGCCACTGACCGACATCAGTGTCGAGCGGGCACATAGAAAGGTTATGTGAAATGAAAAGACATGATCACTGGCTTGTGGCATGGGCCAGATCCCGTGTTGGCATGGGCAAGAGGGTCTGTTTGTGTGTTTCCTCAGGACCAGCAAGATCCGTTGTGGGTCCCTGAAATATTGACCAGGAGGTACAACAAGAATGAAGATCCTGCTGCTGCTCACACTTCTCGGTGTGACCCAAATGCTGGTCCAAATGGAACCCATCTGGGGGATATTATCGGTGTTCCCGAGACTCATGACGATACATCATGACTTTTAAATCCACTCCTCTAATTTGTCTAAAAAGTAGTCAAGTTATCTTCTAGGTAATTGGACAGGAGAATTCGATTTCTTAATGGATCAGCTACATGTAGCCATCCTGACCGTGAACTCCACATGTGCAGATGCTAGACTGGCTACGGGATTGTCATATGGATTGAGGCTGCTATGAATCATGTGAGGGAGTGGGCGGGTATGGGAATACTAGCTGGACTCTTGCTCCTAGTCTCCCTAGTGCGCCTGTGTTGTCTCTGTTGAATGAGGTTTGTTCAGAGGCGGCACGCGGTTATGGTGGTACAGGTATTTGCAGCCATTAAATCAGGACAGTCCCCTCAAGCCTGGCTTACGGTCATTCAGAAGTCCTTGTTGTACCTCACGCCTGAGTATGTATGAGTGACCCTGCCCAGTGACGGGCAACCTCCCTTCTACCTAAGGCATGGGACCTTGTGTGAGACGAGGTGTCCTAAGACTGCTTTAATGAACAGATGATCCTAAGACGGTTGGATGGGTCGCCACGCTCAGGGGTGCTTTTGCCTGCTTGATTAATTAAACAATAAGGGGGAACTATAGGCAGTTGCGATATGGTGCGCCTCAAAGATGGTGCTGGTTTCCGCCTTCCACCCTCCCAATGGTGTGTGCTCCTTGTAGTAAGGAAGTCCTTATTTGGCTATGCCTGCCTAGCCTCCCAGCTTCCGCATAGTGAGAGCCGATCTTCATGACGCACATAGCTTGCTGTGATTGGCCAGCAGTAGCTATTTAAGTGTGCTTCGGGGTTTCCCCGGGGTCAGAAGATTGTATCAAAGTTCCTGAATAAAACTGCTTGAGGAAGATCTTCGTTGGTCCTGTCTTCCTTGCTGGTCGAGTTAGGGTCTTGGCATGGGTAGAAAAGATTTAGAAACATGGTGTGTAGGAGATTCGTCTAGATAATATTTTTATTCTATATGTCACAGGTTCATTCTTGTGACATACAATTCAATTTTCTAGGGTTTCTGTTTCTCAAAGGTCAGTATTTTCCCTACTGACCTTGAATAGAATGAATTTTGTATTTCAATTTCTTATTGTAAGTTCCTTGATAAGGGACTTTGTAAATATTCCTCAACGTGTACTCAAAAATTTTGTTTTCAAATTCCATTTTCTGCAATGATTTTGGTCATAAGTGGGTCCAGCTATAGAGTGAGTATAACAGTGTAAATACTGTGTAGCTACTTCAAATGATAAACTCCCAAATCCTTATTTTATCGAAAAATTACCAGACATCAGGAAAGCAAAGGACAACATGGACTATTGAGTTAGGTTTCTTATCCCATTTGATATCAGTACTACACTATGTAGCTTCCAGTGTTCCCACAGCCAGAGTTGAGGGTTTAGGATGTATTACCATGATTCTTTGTTCAGGCCAATCCTAAGATACTGGATGATGTGCAGGGAGAAACGTGGCTTGAGGAGCAGTTAAATGTCTACTTCAATAGGTTCACAAAAACAGGAGGGAGTCTATTTGAAATTGTCATTTGTTAATTCTACATTCTTGACATAGTTGGGCAGAATCCATGTTAACATTCCACTTAACCACATAGGTGTAGGAGCCACCAAAATCATATGTATACTGTAGAGGGCCGCAATAACATTCGCCACCACTAGATGGCACTGGCTTCCTCTGCGCCCCATGAGGAAGGCCGAGCTAGACAAGATGGCGCCGGACTTCGCGGCGCCAGCCCACTTCCTTTCAGGAAGTTAACTGTGTGGGCATGTGCAAGAGTGCCTTCGTGCCAGGTCTTTGCCCACTCCGGGGCGTGCCTGATGAGATCATGAGTAGGCGACCAATCAGGTGTGGATGTGCCTCACTAGGGTGTATATAAGCGTGCCATGCTGGCGCGCGGGGCTTCCTCCTTAAGATATCAATAAAGTTTGGTCGCAGCTAGGATTCCTATGTCCACACGTGTTTTCTTGCTGGCGAGGTGGCACGTGGGACAGTATACATCAGCCAACCAAACTAGATAAGATTGATGAAGGTAAGAAGTGCATTCTGCCAGGAACCTGAAAAAGTTATTTCCTGAGAGACACAGATACAGCATGTCAAATACAGAAGTGAATTCTAGTAGCAAACCAGTGAACTGAAAACGGAACTCTTTTTGGTAGATTTTGAAAAAGGATTAGAAGAGCTGAAGGTAATTTCAACCCCATTAGAACAGCAATGCCAGTGAACCAGAGTTTCTCATACTATACCAGTATACAGAGAAAGGACATGGACTGAGCTATGGCTCCAAATGCACATGTGGCCGACTATAGCCTTTTTGGGCAACATTGGAAAGAGAAGCCCTTGTCCTCCCTTGTACATCTTTCAGTTAAAGGGAATGTCATGCGGGAGAAAGGCTGGTTAGAGAAGAAGGAAAATGTGAATGGGTAAGGATCTTATGGGCAGTAAACTGGGAAAGGAAATTATATTTGAAATGTAAATATAGAAACATCCAGTTAAATAACGTAATAAAATTTGCTAAAAAATAAAAAAAAATGAATGTTATAAAAGAAAGAAAAAGCTGCCAAGTAATCACACATATTGACTGGTAAATTTGAAGTGGTAGTCAGGGTAAACTAGTGGAAAGACTGAGATGGTGAAGTCTCAACTAGAATCTCTTCTCTCCCAGATGTCAGTGTCAGAGACAAACTGCACTATAGGAATCCAAAGCATGGAGGTGTTTACACTGAGCTGAGGAGACAATACTTGTCTTTGCTTTGTTTCTTTGGACCTTTTTCTTCAGGGCAAAAAGAGTAAAGCCATGAGCTCTGAGGGGAACAGCTGTGCCCTTCCCAACAACTGGCTTTTGTAATGAAGTAATTGATTATATAAACTCTCTGACTTCCAGGAACCACATCAAGCAGGGAAGTCCAGATGATTCTGAGAGGATCGCAGCTCCTGATTACCATGTGTGGAAGGCTCAGATCAAGGCTATTTCAGCGAACCCACTCAATCCGTACCCAAGACACAACGAGCTTTCCCATGGACCACTTATTTGTTCCTTTTTTTATAGAAAGACAGAAGTCCAGCTTCCTTCTCCTTTATCTCCCTCCCAAATGGCTATTTAGCTGGAATAAGAGTTCAATGAGTTAACCCTAGAGATCTTCAAACAATATCCAAGAGGCAGATGCAGTCACGACAACACTGTGACATCACAGAAAAGCTAGGGCTCTCCAGGTTACAAGAGATTTTTCATGGAGGGCCTAATGATGATGTCACTGAGAACCGCCATGTCCTACCTGCTGAACAGCTTTCCTTACATTGACCAGATTTGAGGGTGCCCTTTCCAGGAGTGTCTTCTGTGACACAGTGGAAACCTTTACGTACTATATATCTCTAAAGCTAGAGACCTCTCTTTGCTTCATTAGTACTTACATGATCGGAATAGAGAGTGTTGGTCAGGGTCTCGGTATGTATAAAAAAGATCTAGGAACATGGGGTGGAGGAGATTCTTCGGGATAAAAATTCCACTCCCAGGTCCATTCCTGTGACAGACAGTTCAAGTTCCTGGGTTTTCTCTGTTTCCCAAAGTCCAATATTTTCCCTCCAGACGTTTAGTTGAATGAATATTGTATTACATTTTCTTATTGTACTTTCTTTGAAAGGGGACTTTATATATATTCCTGAATGTGAACTCAAAAATTCTGTTTTCCTATTTTATTTTTTGCAATGATATTGGCAATAAAGTGGGCCCAGCTAAAGCGTGAATATAACAGTATAAATATTGTATACCTACTTCAAATGATAATCTCCCAAATCCTTATTTTATACAAAAATCACCAGCCATCAGTAAAGCAAAGGACAACATGGACCCTAGAATGCGGTTCTGAATTTCTTTTTGTCTTGAAAAATTTTGCGTAGAAAGTTTTGTGGGTGTATTTCTGTCTTTATCCCTCCACTGGTGTCCTTCCGGGCTACAGGAGTTGGCCTCCTCATGTTCCATATCACCAACGTAAGTCACATCTTAGGTCACCCCATTGATTCGTGGGTCCCTCCCTTATCCAGGTCTCTTTCTCTTCATGGAGGTTTCTCCCACCTCCTCATCTCTAAAAGTTTAAGATTTCCTTTCCTTCTCCTGACTATCGGGTCGTATCTCCTGTCCCTTCCCACACAGGATCCATTCTCCTCTCCCTTCCTTCTCCCATTTAGTTCCTTCCCTCAATCTGCCTCCAGGACTATTTTATTCCCCATTCACATGAGAGTCAATCATATGCACTTGGGCCTTTCTTCTTCTTTATCTTCTTTGTATCTATGAGCTTTGTGGAGGACGTCCAGTAGTTTATGGATAATATTACTTATAATTGAGCAATTTCAACAACCCTGCTGGATCATATTTTTATAGTAGCATGTCAACATTGAAAATTATAATTTAGTATGAGTGAATGTTGGGAGGAGCAAATTTAAGTAAAAAGCAACTTAAAACATAAATCAAAACACAGATTTTACCAGTTGACATTCTTATAAAAATAATACTCGACTACCATGAGTAATTATTGTCTCACAGGTGATTTTTTAAATGATACCAAAATTTGGCAGGCAAATGATGTTTTATCAAATAATTATGGATAATATGACTAAGATCAAATAAGATAAATATATTGTTTCATTTTGATATCACTTGCTGGCATTTTTCCTCAAACATGATATACAATATAGCATTAAACATTATGGTATATTCGTTTTAAATTTTAATATTTATTTTAACCTAACCTATAAAGTAACAGGCTGCCTTATGTTATTTTTGCAGACATTCAACCTCATCCTCGCTTTCTCAGTTCTTTGTTCCCCCCTGCCCTAGGACCCTCACCACTTATACTAGTGTCTCTTCATTATTCTTACTTCTACATTCATATCCCACATGTTCAATATCTTTCATACCACACTCTTTAAAACCCTACTCTCTAATCTCTGCGACCTATACCCGCTAAGTAAACTCAAACCACCCACAGCTTCACATAAATACAAGTATATGAAAATGAGATGCTATTATCTACATGAGAAAGAACACATGGTATGTGCCTTTCTGAGTCTTTGTTTCCTTACTCAGTATATTTTCTAGTTTCATCTATTTTCCTGAAACCATCATAGTTTAGTTTTCCTGGGGCTGAATGAAATACGATTGTGTACATTGTCACATTCTTATGTATCTAGGTATCAATGAACATTCCTTACTATTATCAATAAAACAGCAATAGATTTCTTTGTGAAAAATGATGAGAAACCGAAGATAGAGAAGTCAAGATTAATTACTGACAAACTAAAAAAGATTTCCACAGATAAAAATTTGTGGCTATGTTAACTAGATCAGTGTTTGTTAACGTTAATAAAGGATGTGGTATTTATAATGTTTTAATACTAATTAAAATTGTAGAATGTTCAATACTTTAGAGAATGCTTATAAAATTGTCCATCACTAAGTGATATTTCCACTAAAAATTTAATCTTTTTATAAAATATTTTGGTTATATATATATATATGTATATGTATATATGCATGTATATATATATACATATACATATATATTCAAAATAAAGAACATTAAGAAGTTACTGTCATAAAATTCAATAACAACACCAAAGACCAGTTATATGAATTAAAAACAGACTAGGAGTTATTGAAAACCTCTCCAGTTAAATTAAGAGACTTAGAAAAGAGATAGCCTGGACCACCACGGCCTAAAACTGGTCTTCAATAACAATAAGGGAAGAATGCCCACATATACGTGGAAATTGAACAATGCTCTACTCAATGATAACCTGGTCAAGGAAGAAATAAAGAAAGAAATTAAAAACTTTTTAGAATTTAATGAAAATGAAGGTACAACATACCCAAACTTATGGGACACAATGAAAGCTGTGCTAAGAGGAAAACTCATAGCGCTGAGTGCCTGCAGAAAGAAACAGGAAAGAGCATACGTCAGCAGCTTGACAGCACACCTAAAAGCTCTAGAACAAAAAGAAGCACATACACCCAGGAGGAGTAGAAGGCAGGAAATAATCAAACTCAGTGCTGAAATCAACCAAGTAAAAACAAAAAGGACCATAGAAAGAATCAACAGAACCAAAAGTTGGTTCTTTGAGAAAATCAACAAGATAGATTAACCCTTAGCCAGACTAACGAGAGGACACAGAGAGTGCGTCCAAATTAACAAAATCAGAAATGAAAAGGGAGACATAACTAGAGATTCAGAGGAAATTCAAAAAATCATCAGATCTTACTATAAAAACCTATATTCAACAAAACTTGAAAATCTTCAGGAAATGGACAATTTCCTAGACAGATACCAGTTATCGAAGTTAAATCAGGAACAGATAAACGAGTTAAACAACCCCATAACTCCTAAGGAAATAGAAGCAGTCATTAAAGGTCTCCCAACCAAAAAGAGACCAGGTCCAGACGGGTTTAGTGCAGAATTCTATCAAACCTTCATAGAAGACCTCATACCAATATTATCCAAACTATTCCACAAAATTGAAACAGATGGAGCACTACCGAATTCCTTCTACGAAGCCACAATTACTCTTATACCTAAACCACACAAAGACACAACAAAGAAAGAGAACTTCAGACCAATTTCCCTTATGAATATCGATGCAAAAATACTCAACAAAATTCTGGCAAACCGAATCCAAGAGCACATTAAAACAATCATCCACCATGACCAAGTAGGCTTCATCCCAGGCATGCAGGGATGGTTTAATATACGGAAAACCATAAACGTGATCCATTATATAAACAAACTGAAAGAACAAAACCACATGATCATTTCATTAGACGCTGAGAAAGCATTTGACAAAGTTCAGCAACCCTTCATGATAAAAGTCCTGGAGAGAATAGGAATTCAAGGCCCATACCTGAACATAGTAAAAGCCATATACAGCAAACCAGTTGCTAACATTAAACAAAATGGAGAGGAACTCGAAACAATCCCACTAAAATCAGGGACTAGACAAGGCTGCCCACTCTCTCCCTACTCATTCAGTATAGTTCTTGAAGTTCTAGCCAGAGCAATCAAACAACAAAAGGAGGTCAAGGGGATACAGATCGGAAAAGAAGAATTCAAAATATCACTGTTTGCAGATGATATGATAGTGTATTTAAGTGATCCCAAAAGTTCCACCAGAGAACTACTAAAGCTGATAAACAACTTCAGCAAAGTGGCTGGGTATAAAATTAACTCAAATAAATCAGTAGCCTTCCTCTATACAAAAGAGAAACAAGCCAAGAAAGAAATTAGGGAAACGACACCCTTCATAATAGACCCAAATCATATAAAGTACCTCGGTGTGACTTTAACCAAGCAAGTAAAAGATCTGTACAATAAGGACTACAAGACTCTGAGGAAGGAAATTGAAGAAGACCTCAGAAGATGGAAAGATCTCCCACGCTCATGGACTGGCAGGATTAATATAGTAAAAATGGCCATTTTACCAAAAGCAATCTACAGATTCAATGCAATCCCCATCAAAATACCAATCCAATTCTTCAAAGAGTTAGACAGAACAATTTGCAAATTCATCTGGAATAACAAAAAACCCAGGATAGATAAAGCTATCCTCAAGAATAAAAGGACTTCAGGGGGAATCACTATCCCTGAACTCAAGCAGTATTACAGAGCAATAGTGATAAAAACTGCATGGTATTGGTACAGAGACAGACAGATAGGCCAATGGAATAGAAGTGAAGACCCAGAAATGAACCCACACACCTATGGTCACTTGATTTTTGACAAAGGAGCCAAAACCATCCAATGGAAAAAAGATAGCATTTTCAGCAAATGGTGCTGGTTCAACTGGAGGTCAACATGTAGAAGAATGCAGATCGATCCATGCTTATCACCCTGTACAAAGCTTAAGTCCAAGTGGATCAAGGACCTCCACATCAAACCAGACACACTCAAACTAATAGAAGAAAAACTAGGGAAGCATCTGGAACACATGGGCACTGGAAAAAATTTCCTGAACAAAACACCAATGGCTTATGCTCTAGATCAAGAATCGACAAATGGGATCTCATAAAACTGCAAAGCTTCTGTAAGGCAAAGTACACGGTGGTCAGGACAAAACAGCAACCAACAGATTGGGAAAAGATCTTTACCAATCCTACAACAGATAGAGGCCTTATATCTAAAATATACAAAGAACACAAGAAGTTAGACCGCAGGGAAACAAATAACCCTATTAAAAAATGGGTTTCAGAGCTAAACAAAGAATTCACAGCTGAGGAATGCTGAATGGCTGAGAAACACCTAAAGAAATGTTCAACATCTTTAGTCATAAGGGAAATGCAAATCAAAACAACACTGAGATTTCACCTCACACCAGTGAGGATGGCTAAGATCAAAAACTCAGGAGACAACAGATGCTGGCGAGGATGTGGAGGAAGAGGAACACTCCTCCATTGTTGGTGGGATTGCGTAATGGTACAACCATTCTGGAAATCAGTCTGGAGAATCCTCAGAAAATTGGACATTGAACTGCCTGAGGATCCAGCTATACCTCTCTTGGGGATATACCCAAAAGATGCCCCAACATATAAAAAAGACACGTGCTCCACTATGTTCATTGCAGCCTTATTTATAATAGCCAAAAGCTGGAAAGAACCCAGATGCCCTTCAACAGAGGAATGGATACAGAAAATGTGGTACAGCTACACAATGGTATATTACTCAGCTATCAAAAACAACGACTTTATGAAATTCGTAGGCAAATGGTTGGAACTGGAAAACATCATCCTGAGTGAGCTAACCCAATCACAGAAAGACATACATGGTATGCACTCATTGATAAGTGGCTATTAGCCCAAATGCTTGAATTACCCTAGATGCCTAGAGCAAATGAAACTCAAGACGGATGATCAAAATGTGAATGCTTCACTCCTTCTTTAAAAGGGGAACAAGAATACCCTTGGCAGGGAAGAGAGAGGCAAAGATTAAAACAGAGATTGAAGGAACACCCATTCAGAGTCTGCCCCACATGTGGCCCATACATATATAGCCACCCAATTAGACAAGATGGATGAAGCAAAGAAGTGCAGACCGACAGGAGCCGGATGTAATTCGCTCCTAAGAGACACAGCCAGAATACAGCAAATACAGAGGCGAATGCCAGCAGCAAACCACTGAACTGAGAATAGGACCCCCGTTGAAGGAATCAGAGAAAGAACTGGAAGAGCTTGAAGGGGCTCGAGACTCCATATGTACAACAATGCCAAGCATCCAGAGCTCCCAGGGACTAAGCCCCTACCCAATGACTATACATGGACTGACCCTGGACTCTGAACTCATAGGTAGCAATGCATATCCTAGTAAGAGCACCAGTGGAAGGGGAAGCCCTGGGTCCTGCTAAGACTGGACCCCCAGTGAACTAGACTGGTGGGGGGAGGGCGGCAATGGGGGGAGGGTTGGGAGGGGAACACCCACAAGGAAGGGGAGGGGGGAGGGGGATGTTTGCTCGGATACCGGGAAAGGGAATAACACTTGCAATGTATATAAGAAATACTCAAGTTAATAAAAAAAAATATAGAAAAAAAAAGAAAAAAGAAAGCCAATGAATTTGACTTGATTTTTTTTTCCCTGACAGAAATAAGTGTTCTCCCGGCATGGTTACACTGGTGTCTGAGTCATCTGTAATAAAACCCACTACTATTAAGATCAAAGTCACAGGAACTATGACAAATAGCAAATCACAGGACAAGCATCATAGTTGGCCAAGCCTTTTCTGCAGCTTTATTGAAGTATAATTTACATACTTAAAAAATCCATTTATTTTAAGTGTGTAATTTAATGATTTTAAAGAAAAAATTATAGCTTCCTTCCCTTTTTTAATACTCATTTCCCACTAGTTCATATGATATCGAAGTCTATTAAAAACACAGAAGTGAAGTCAGGAGAAGGACCAGAGCGGAAAGCAGGAGGTTCTTGATTTGCTAAGACGACAGATACATTGGCAGAATCTTCTGGATAAAACCACTTGGAAACATTGGGTCTTCTCTTAGCATGCAGCCTCCAGACAAAGAGTTTAAAGGATTTAGTCATGGGTCCACATACATCAAATCCGTACCTGACCTGGTATGGACAGCATCACTTTTGGCCACTTTCATGTTAATCACACTCATCACTCTTACAAGTTGCCTAGCAACTCACATAGTAAACAAACTTATTTTGGTTTATGATTTCATAGCTTTTGGTCCATGGTCACATAACCATGAAAGGGTCACGATAGAGCTCAACTGCTAACCTCACTGTCATCCAAGAAGCACCAACACAGGAAGAGAACAAGGACAAAAAAACACCCTCCAAGACATGTCCCAAATGACCAAGTCCCTTAATTTCCTATCTCCTCGTTTCCTGCCACCTTCATACACATCCATCAACAGATGAACTCATGGATTACAGCCGACAGGGTCCAATCGATTTTCGTAGTCCCACCTTTGAACAATAAACTGGGACAATGTGTATCTTAAACCCATAGGGTAGGCCAGAAGGTTGTGTCAGAGGTCTAAACGTCACATCACACTAGAAACAGCTGGGTAGGTTTCTCAACATCCCCTATTTCTTTTTTTTTTTTATTTTTTTTTATTATCTTGAGTATTTCTTATATACATTTCAAGTGTTATTCCCTTTCCCGGTTTCCGGACAGACATCACCCTCCCCCCTCCCCTTCCTTGTGGGTGTTCCCCTCCCAAACCTCCCCCCATTGCCACCCTCCCCGCATAGTCTAGTTCACTGGGGGTTCAGTCTTAGCAGGACCCAGGGCTTCCCCTTCCACTGGTGCTCTTACTAGGATATTCATTGCTACCTATGGGGACAGAGTCCAGGATCAGTCCATGTATAGTCTTTAGGTAGTGGCTTAGTCCCTGGAAGCTCTGGTTGCTTGACATTGTTGTACTTTTGGGGTCTCGAGCACCTTCAAGCTCTTCCAGTTCTTTCTCTGATTCCTTCAACGGGGGACCTATTCTCAGTTCAGTGGTTTGCTGCTGGCATTCGCCTCTGTATTTGCTGTATTCTGGCTGTGTCTCTCAGGAGCGATCTACGTCCGGCTCCTGTCGGTCTGCACTTCTTTGCTTCATCCATCTTGTCTAATTGGGTGGCTGTATATGTATGGGCCACCTGTGGGGCAGGCTCTGAATGGGTGTTCCTTCCGTCTCTGTTTTAATCTTTGCCTCTCCCTTCCCTGCCAAGGGTATTCTTTTTCCTCATTTAAAGAAGGAGTGAAGCATTCACATTTTGATCATCCATCTTGAGTTTCCTTTGTTCTAGGGATCTAGGGTAATTCAAGCATTTGGGCTAATAGCCACTTATCAATGAGTGCATACCATGTATGTCTTTCTGTGAGTGTGTTAGCTCACTCAGGATGATATTTTCCAGTTCCAAACATTTGCCTACGAATTTCATAAACTCGTTGTTTTTGATAGCTGAGTAATATTCCATTGTGTAGATGTACCACATTTTCTGTATCCATTCCTCTGTTGAAGGGCATCTGGGTTCTTTCCAGTTTCTGGCTATTATAAATAAGGCTGCGATGAACATAGTGGAGCACGTGTCTCTTTTATATGTTGAGGCATCTTTTGGGTATATGCCCAAGAGAGGTATGGCTGGATCCTCAGGCTGTTCAATGTCCAATTTTCTGAGGAACCTCCAGACTGATTTCCAGAATGGTTTTACCAGTCTGCAATCCTACCAACAATGGAGGAGTGTTCCTCTTTCTCCACATCCTCGCCAGCATCTGCTGTCACCTGAGTTTTTGATCTTAGCCATTCTCACTGGTGTGAGGTGAAATCTCAGGGTTGTTTTGATTTGCATTTCCCTTATGACTAAAGATGTTGAACATTTCTTTAGGTGTTTCTCAGCCATTCGGCATTCCTAAGCTGTGAATTCTTTGTTCAGCTCTGAACCCCATTTTTTAATAGGGTTATTTGTTTCCCTGCGGTCTAACTTCTTGAGTTCTTTGTATATTTTGGATATAAGGCCTCTATCTGTTATAGGATTGGTAAAGATCTTTTCCCAATCTGTTGTTTGTCGTTTTGTCCTAACCACAGTGTCCTTTGCCTTACAGAAGCTTTGCAGTTTTATGAGATCCCATTTGTCGATTCTTGATCTAGAGCATAAGCCATTGGTGTTTTGTTCAGGAAATTTTTTCCAGTGCCCATGTGTTCCAGATGCTTCCCTAGTTTTTCTTCTATTAGTTTGAGTGTGTCTGGTTTGATGTGGAGGTCCTTGATCCACTTGGACTTAAGCTTTGTACAGGGTGATAAGCATGGATCGATCTGCATTCTTCTGCATGTTGTCCTCCAGTTGAACCAGCACCATTTGCTGAAAATGCTATCTTTTTTCCATTGGATGGTTTTGGCTCCTTTGTCAAAAATCAAGTGACCATAGGTGTGTGGGTTCATTTCTGGGTCTTCAATTCTATTCCATTGGTCTATCTGTCTGTCTCTGTACCAATACCATGCAGTTTTTATCACTATTGCTCTGTAATACTGCTTGAGTTCAGGGATAGTTATTCCCCCTGAAGTCCTCTTATTGTTGAGGATAGCTTTATCTATCCTGGGTTTTTTGTTATTCCAGATGAATTTGCAAATTGTTCTGTCTAACTCTTTGAAGAATTGGATTGGTATTTTGATGGGGATTGCATTGAATCTGTAGATTACTTTTGGTAAAATGGCCATTTTTACTATATTAATCCTGCCAATCCATGAGCATGGGAGATCTTTCCATCTTCTGAGGTCTTCTTCAATTTCTTTCCTCAGTGTCTTGAAGTTCTTATTGTACAGATCTTTTACTTGCTTGGTTAAAGTCACACCGAGGTACTTTATATTATTTGGGTGTATTATGAAGGGTGTCGTTTCCCTAATTTCTTTCTCGGCTTGTTTCTCTTTTGTATAGAGGAAGGCAACTGATTTATTTGAGTTAATTTTATACCCAGCCACTTTGCTGAAGTTGTTTATCAGCTTTAGTAGTTCTCTGGTGGAACTTTTGGGATCACTTAAATATACTATCATGTCGTCTGCAAATAGTGATATTTTGACCTCTTCTTTTCCGATCTGTATCCCCTTGATCTCCTTTTGTTGTCTGATTGCTCTGGCTAGAACTTCAAGAACTATATTGAATAAGTAGGGAGAGAGTGGGCAGCCTTGTCTAGTCCCTGATTTTAGTGGGATTGCTTCAAGTTTCTCTCCATTTAGTTTAATGTTAGCAACTGGTTTGCTGTATATGGCTTTTACTATATTTAGGTATGGGCCTTGAATACCTATTCTTTCCAGGACTTTTATCATGAAGGGGTGTTGAATTTTGTCAAATGTTTTCTCAGCATCTAATGAAATGATCATGTGGTTCTGTTCTTTCAGTTTGTTTATATGATGGATCACGTTGATGGTTTTCCTTATATTAAACCATCCCTGCATGCCTGGGATGAAGCCTACTTGATCATGGTGGATGATTGTTTTGATGTGCTCTTGAATTCGGTTTGCCAGAATTTTATTGAGTATTTTTGCATCGATATTCATAAGGGAAATTGGTCTGAAGTTCTCTTTCTTTGTTGGGTCTTTGTGTGGTTTAGGTATAAGAGTAATTGTGGCTTCATAGAAGGTATTCGGTAGGGCTCCATCTGCTTCAATTTTGTGGAATAGGTTGGATAATATTGGTATGAGGTCTTCTATGAAGGTTTGATAGAATTCTGCACTAAACCCGTCTGGACCTGGGCTCTTTTTGGTTGGGAGACCTTTAATGACTGCTTCTATTTCCTTAGGAGTTATGGGGTTGTTTAACTGGTTTATCTGTTCCTGATTTAACTTCGATACCTGGTATCTGTCTAGGAAATTGTCCATTTCCTGAAGATTTTCAAGTTTTGTTGAATATAGGTTTTTATAGTAAGATCTGATGATTTTTTGAATTTCCTCTGAATCTGTAGTTATGTCTCCCTTTTCATTTCTGATTTTGTTAATTTGGACGCACTCTCTGTGTCCTCTCGTTAGTCTGGCTAAGGGTTTATCTATCTTGTTGATTTTCTCAAAGAACCAACTTTTGGTTCTGTTGATTCTTTCTATGGTCCTTTTTGTTTCTACTTGGTTGATTTCAGCTCTGAGTTTGATTATTTCCTGCCTTCTACTCCTCCTGGGTGTATTTGCTTCTTTTTGTTCTAGAGCTTTTAGGTGTGCTGTCAAGCTGCTGACATATGCTCTTTCCTGTTTCGTTCTGCAGGCACTCAGCGCTATGAGTTTTCCTCTTAGCACAGCTTTCATTGTATCCCATAAGTTTGGGTATGTTGTACCTTCATTTTCATTAAATTCTAAAAAGTTTTTAATTTCTTTATTTATTTCTTCCTTGACCAGGTTATCATTGAGTAGAGCATTGTTCAATTTCCACGTATATGTGGGCATTCTTCCCTTATTGTTATTGAAGACCAGTTTTAGGCCGTGGTGGTCCGATAGCACGCATGGGATTATTTCTATCTTTCTGTACCTGTTGAGGCCCGTTTTTTGACCAATTATATGGTCAATTTTGGAGAAAGTACCCTGAGGAGCTGAGAAGAAGGTATAACCTTTTGCTTTAGGATAGAATGTTCTATAAATATCCGTTAAGTCCATTTGGCTCATGACTTCTCTTAGTCTGTCTACATCTCTGTTTAATTTCTGTTTCCATGATCTGTCCATTGATGAGAGTGGGGTGTTGAAATCTCCCACTATTATTGTGTGAGGTGCAATGTGTGTTTTGAGCTTTAGTAAGGTTTCTTTTACATATGTAGGTGCCCTTGTATTTGGGGCATAGATATTTAGGATTGAGAGTTCATCTTGGTGGATTTTTCCTTTGATGAATATGAAGTGTCCTACCTTATCTTTTCTGATGAATTTTAGTTGAAAATTGATTTTATTTGATATTAGAATGGCTACTCCAGCTTGCTTCTTCTGACCATTTGCTTGGAAAATTGTTTTCCAGCCTTTCACTCTGAGGTAATGTCTGTCTTTGTCTCTGAGGTGTGTTTCCTGTAGGCAGCAGAATGCAGGGTCCTCGTTGCGTATCCAGTTTGTTAATCTATATCTTTTTATTGGGGAGTTGAGGCCATTGATATTGAGAGATATTAAGGAATAGTGATTATTGCTTCCCGTTATATTCATATTTGGAAGTGAGGTTATGTTTGTGTGCTTTCATTCTCTTTGTTTTGTTGCCAAGATGATTAGTTTCTTCCTTCTAGGGTATAGCTTGCCTCCTTATGTTGGGCTTTACCCTTTATTATCCTTTGTAGTGCTGGACTTGTAGAAAGATATTGTGTAAATTTGGTTTTGTCATGGAATATCTTGGTTTCTCCATCTATGTTAATTGAGAGTTTTGCAGGATACAGTAACCTGGGCTGGCATTTGTGTTCTCTTAGGGTCTGTATGACATCTGTCCAGGATCTTCTGGCCTTCATAGTTTCTGGCGAAAAGTCTGGTGTGATTCTGATAGGTCTGCCTTTATATGTTACTTGTTCTTTTTCCCTTACTGCTTTTAATATTCTTTCTTTATTTTGTGCGTTTGGTGTTTTGACAATTATGTGACGGGAGGTGTTTCTTTTCTGATCCAATCTATTTGGAGTTCTGTAGGCTTCTTGTATGCCTATGGGTATCTCTTTTTTTAGGTTAGGGAAGTTTTCTTCTATGATTTTGTTGAAGATATTTACTTTTCCTTTGAGCTGGGAGTCTTCACTCTCTTATATACCTATTATCCTTAGGTTTGATCTTCTCATTGAGTCCTGGATTTCCTGTATGTTTTGGACCACTAGCTTTTTCCGCTTTACATTATCTTTGACAGTTGAGTCAATGATTTCTATGGAATCTTCTGCTCCCGAGATTCTCTCTTCCATCTCTTGAATTCTGTTGGTGAAGCTTGTATCTACAGCTCCTTGTCTTTTCTTTTGATTTTCTATGTCCAGGGTTGTTTCCATGTATTCTTTCTTGATTGCTTCTATTTCCATTTTTAATTCCTTCAACTGTTTGATTGTGTTTTCCTGGAATTCTTTCAGGGATTTTTGCGATTCCTCTCTGTAGGCTTCTACTTGTTCTCTAAGGGAGTTCTTTATGTCTTTCTTGAAGTCCTCCAGCATCATGATCAAATATGATTTTGAAACTAGGTCTTGCTTTTCTGGTGTGTTTGGATATTCCGTGTTTGCTTTGGTGGGAGAATTGGGCTCCGATGATGCCATGTAGTCTTGGTTTCTGTTGCTTGGGTTCCTGCGCTTGCCTCTCGCCATCAGATTATCTCTAGTGTTACTTTGTTCTGCTATTTCTGACAGTGGCTAGACTGTCCTATAACCTGTGTGTCAGGAGTGCTTTAGACCTGTTTTCCTGTTTTCTTTCAGCCAGTTATGGGGACAGCGTGTTCTGCTTTCGGGCGTGTAGTTTTTCCTCTCTACAGGTCTTCAGCTGTTCCTGTGGGCCTGTGTCTTGAGTTCACCAGGCAGGTTTCTTGCAGGGGAAAAGTTGGTCCTACATGTGGTTCCAAGGCTCAAGTTTGCTCGTGGGGTACTGCCTAAGTCCTCTCCGCTGTGGCAGCCATCCCCTATTTCTTTCTGGGACTGAGCTACACCATGTCTGCATTGCAGCATTTTGTCGGTGTTGAGATACCGTCAGCAGTCAAGTGTAAAGACGCCCCCTACCATGTGTGTGCTTGAATGTAAAATGGGACATCTATAATATAGACACACACGCATATACACAGACTCACAGAGAGAGGCCAAAAGGGAAGGAGTTGAGTCTTAGGAACCCTCAAAGAAGAGGTAGTGGAAATACAAGATACAGATGTCAGCGAGAACCAGAACAAAGCAGTGTCTTCTATACACGACAGGACCACTATCCCTCAGCCCTAGCTGACAGGAAAGGGAGAGTCAGTTTTCTACAAAGATATAGCTGGTGATAAGCTGGCCAGGCTCTAGGGGCTTGCCCAAGGCCCATGAATTTATGGGCAGCATAAATGACTTGAGTGGGTTATTACAGAGGGCAGAAAGGGAGCTTGAATTTGGAAAAGGGGATTAGGTGTAGATGGATCTGGGAGGAGTTAGCAAGAGACGTGAGAAGTAAATTCTATCATTATATAATGTACAAAGTTCTCAAGGAACTAATAAAAGTGGTTTTTAAAGTACCATATCTGTACTGAACACGTACAAACCATTTTTCTTGTCATCTCCTAAATAACAGCCCCTCATGATTTCATTTCATTAAGTATAAAAGTAATTCAGAGATTATTTAAAATGTAGGAGGGTCTGGGGAGATGGCAGAGTGGTAAAGCCAAGTGTGTGGTCACACATGCAAACACCAGTGCTTGGTATGGGAACAGGAGGATGACCGGGGCTTCCTGACAGTGAGCCTCACCTCAGGTTCAGCAAGGGACCCTGTGATAAGGGAATACAGTAGGTAGTGAAAGAGCAGGACACGCTCCACCCTCCCCAAGCCTCTGCACTTACATGTCTCTATGCACACACGCACACACACACACACACACACACACACATAAATATGACTAGAGTATATAAGATGCTTGCATAGGTTATATGCAAATACAATGTCGTTTTAGACAAGGAACCTGAGGACTTTTAGATCATTGGGAGTCTTGGGGCCAACTCTCAGCGGACACTATATATCTCCTTATTGTGCAAACGAAACCTTTTTGAGTGTTTGTCAGTAAGTCCACACAGTTATCCTCCTTTAGTTTCCTGTGTATCACAGAGAATTATCTGGAAATACTGAAAACAAATATAAACTCAAGGGTTCATTGGGGTTTCTAGGCTTGCGTTAAAATCATATTTATTACGATTTATTAAATGGAAGGGAAATCTTCAGCTCCCAACAACAATAGACTCAATCATGTTGGCTTCTGGTTTATCCCATTATGAATAGCAATTAATTGCACATTAATAGCTCCCAATTCTTTGAACTAAATCAGGTTGAAGGGATTTGTTTCCGTACAAATAAGTAACCCCTATGTGGATAATCAAGTAGAAAGGGGGGGGTATAATGCCTTTGTCTTATGAGGGAGTGATGGCTTGATTTTAAACTTGTTATACAAATAACCCTATCCTCTGAGAAATGATATGTAATGATAAAATATACTTCCAAATGGGATGGACACTCATTACTTGATTTCTTTTAAAAGAAAAAAAAGAAAACATACTTTAGGATTTTGAATAAGTGTGGCCCTCAGAGGTTCAAATACTTGAATGTGTCTGGTTTCCAGTTGGTGGATTGTTTAGAAAGGATTGGGAGTTGTGTTTTAGTTAAAAGAGATGTGTCAATGGGAGGTGGGTGCCTTGAGATTTCAAAAGCCCAACAGGCTTTTCTCTCTCTCCCTCCCTCCATCCCTCCCTCCATCCCTCCCTCTCCCTCTCTCTCCCTCTCCCTCTCTCTCCCTCTCCCTCTCTCTCCCACCCTCCCTTTCCCTCTCCCTCTCTCTCTCCCTCTCTCTCTGTCTCTGTCTCTGTCTCTCTTCCTCTCTCTCTGTCTCTGTCTCTGTCTCTGTCTCTGTCTCTCTCTCTCTCTCTCTCTCTCTCTCTCTCTCTCATCTGGGGAGCAGGATGTGAGCTCTCAGGATCTACTCCGGCCAGGCCTGCCTGCCTGCCAGCCTGCTGTCATGGTGTCTGCCACGATGGTCCACGGACTCACCCTCTGAAACTGTAAGATGGCAATTAAATGTTTCCTGTCATACATTGGTTTGGTCACGGTGTCTCTTCAC
The DNA here is from genome assembly GCF_021556685.1 of Rattus norvegicus. NCBI lineage: Eukaryota > Metazoa > Chordata > Mammalia > Rodentia > Muridae > Rattus > Rattus norvegicus. Next base: position 62,754,878 of record NC_141555.1, read on the forward strand.
AGCAATAGAACAGTAACTAAGGCACACATCTTCCTGTGTATTTTTCTAATACTTCTATATTTATTTCATTAATGTTACCTGTTGTCCATTGAACAGTTTTATGAATAAGTTACAAGTTCAAAGGAAATAGTGACAAATGGGAGTGGCACTGCTAGGGGGTGTGGCCTTGTTGGAGTGGGTGTGGCCTTGTTGGAGTAGGTGTGTCACTGTGGGGCGTGGGCTTTAAGACCCTAACCCTAGCTGCCTGGAAGCCAGTCTTCTAGCAGCCTTCAGAGGAAGATGTAGAGCGCTCAGCTCCTCCTGCACCATGCCTGCCTAGATGCTGCCATGTTGTGCCTTGATGATAATAGACTGAACCTAAGAATGTGTGATTCAGACTGGGAAATGCAGGTTTTGTCCATATAGAAGAGTCTGCTTTTTACCGTCTAGAACCACTTAAAATTAAACTTATTGGCCAAGTAACAGCATTTCAGTTTGCAAAACACTAGCTGTGTTTATCTTAAAAGTCAACTTCCGAAAAGCTTTTCCCGCTTGGTACGAGCAGATTTCACCTAAGAATGTGTAATTCACACTGGGAAATGCATGTTTTGTCTATATTGAAAAGTATGCTTTTTACCGTCTAGAACCACTTAAAATTAAACTTATTGGCCAAGTAACAGCATTTTACTTTGCATAACACTAGCTGTGTTACCTTCACAGTCAATTTCTTACAAGCTTTTCCCACTTGGACTGAGCAGATTTCGCCTAAGAATGTGTGATTCAGACTGGGAAACACAGGTTTTGTCCATATAGAAGAGTATGCTTCTTACCATCTAGAAACACTTGAAATTAAACTTATTGGCCAAGTAACAGCATTTCACTTTGCAAATCACTAGCTGTGTGTTTATGTTCAAAGTCAACTTCTTACAAGCTTTTCCCGCTTTGACCGAACAGAATTTGCCTAAGAATGTGTGACTCAGACTGGGAAACTCATGTTTTGTCTATATAGAAAAGTATGCTTCTTACCGTCTAGAACCACTTAAAATTAAACTTATTGGCCAAGTAACAGCATTTCACTTTGCAAAGCACTAGCTGTGCGTTTATCTTTAAAGTCAACTTCTTAAAAGCTTTTACCACTGGACTGAACAGATTTCGCCTAAGAATGTGTGATTCAGACTGGGAAACGCATGTTTTTTCCATATAGAAGAGTATGCTTCTTACAGTCTAGAAACACTTAAAATTAATCTTATTGGCCAAGTAATAGCATTTCACTTTGCAAATTACTAGCTTGTTGTAGAGAGCGGCGTGGAGAAAAAAAGATGGCGCCGTCATCCAGTCTTGTCTAGATATAAATGACTTACTGCGCATGTGCAGGCTTTTCCCCTTGCTAGGGCTTCCTCTAGTGGTGAACAGCGGTACTGCACATGTGCGGTTTATGCACCAGGTGTCAGTTGACCGTTAATATGCTAATGAGGTGATTCATTCTCCGCCAATCCCTGGAGGACAAGTAGTGGGGTGATCCATGCCCCACCAATCCCTGAGAGATAATTACCAAACTGTTGTCTATATAAGCTGAGCGATTTTGCTGTTCGGGGTCCCTGTTCAAGAGAGCTGTAACACGGAGAAAAGCTGTAACACGGAGAAGAGATGTAACACAGTAAAGGCTTGTTCGCAGAAGAATCCTATTGCCGTGCGTCGTTCTTGCTGGTGGGACATTAGGCGCTCGACAAGTGGTGCTGAAACCCGGTAACCAACATCGCCAGTGCCGAGGGGACCCTTCAGTGTGCTGAAGAGGATTCAGAACTTCGAGAAGGTAAATTAAAAGGCAAGCTCCGAGAGGCATGCCGCTTTTTGGATTTAGTCTTGCCATGGAGGGATTGTTGCTCATTTTTATAGTGACTGTTGTCTTCTTACTAGTTGTGTTAAAATGTGAGGACATAGTCAAGGCAGGACAGAACATTCAAGAGAGAATGTCAGAAACGGAGCAGAGTGAGAAATTAGGAGCGCGCAAAAAGAAAAAGGTTACTAAAACAGAAGTGAAAGAGATACAAAAAGCTGAAGAAATGCCGCTGGAGGAAAAAATAGGCGTACCCCGGAGGACGAAGTACAAGTCATCCGGAGAGGATACTTTGTATCCATTAAAAGAATTAGAAGCCTTAGAACTGGCTGGCAGTGACTCTGAGCAAGAGTTGTCAGAGTCTGAGGAGGAGGAATTAGAGGAAGAGGCAGCCATATAAGAGGAAGAAAGATATGGGCCTAGGTGGAGAGCCACTGTGAAGAAACCTAAAGTTATGGGTCCTTCGTGGGCAAGGCTGGTAATTTTGTTTCCTTTTTTTCTTTGTGTGTGATAGAGAAGCCACTGACGGCAAGCTTAAGCCCGGACCAAAACCTCTTTGGTAAATGGTCCCTGCCTGCTTAGAGGATAAACCATGTGAGGAAGCCCTTAGAGCCGTTAGGACAGGTCAGAGGGTCCTTGCAGAGCAACAAGAAAGTATGTCAGAGGGATAAAAGGTCTTGAAAGAAAAAAAGAAAAGAAAAGGAGATAAAAGGAACAGAGAGAAGGCAGAAAAAATGGGGTCAGTACAGCTTTTGTTGTGGCTCAAGTTGAGGCTATTGCTAGGTATGTGATTAGGCTCTGGAAACCTCACAGAGTCATACTGATCAGATTTGATAGAGGTATACCACCTGAAAATTTATTCAGGAGAATCAAACAAAAAGATAAACTTGAGTGTGCCTACTTGGATTCCTGGTCTCAAGGAGAATTAGTAAGTGACAAGGTGCTTCTCTTAAAAAAAGCAGTTTCAATCAACCCTTGGAGCCTTGCACCTGTAGCTAAGATATGTGTAGCCACTTCAATTTTGTTTTCTGATTGGTTTTAAATGTATAAATATTCTCTACATGCCTTGGTTATGGACTATTGGCTTTTAAGTTATTGGATATGGTTTTAAAAAAGGTCAGTTTCACCACCCTCCTCATGTGGGGATTAACCCTCATGGTCTGATCCCGCTAAAACTTTGGCAGATGGATGTCACACACACATATCTCAATTTGGAAATTTAAAATATGCTCATGTTTCTGTTGATACCTGTTCCGGTATTCTACACACTACTCTGATGACTGGTGAAAAGGCTTGTAATGCCATTAGCCATTGCTTAGAGGCATGGGCAGCCTGGGGAAAACCTGATAGTCTCAAGACAGACAACAGGCCTGCCTATACTGCAAAGTCCTTTCAGGCATTTTGCCAGACAATGCAGGTCAAACATACTACAGGATTGCCATACAATCCCCAAGGTCAAGGAATTGTGGAAAGGGTACGTCGTACCTTAAAAGAGCTTATACAAACACAAAAAGAGGGAATTGCCAGCAGCCAAACACCAAAAGAACAGCTTTCTTTAGCTCTTTTTACTCTAAATTTCTTAACCCTACTATTACTACTGGGAATGGTAATACAGGTTAATTCGCTCACCCTGTGGGCTATTGCCACATCCTGGCCAGTACCCATGCCAGTTCATAGCAATTCTACTGTTTTGAGAATAAGACTGGCAGGCATAATCTCTGGCCTTGGTTTCAGTGGGTGCTGTCCAATGAGCAAGGGGCATATACATCCTTGACCCCCTTTGCTAGGTTGATGGGAGAGAACTTCGTGCTGTATAATGTTTCAGCTACCAGAAAAAGGTGATACCAGGTTGATCAATATTCAATATAATAACCTCTTGGTAAATAATACTGCCACTAGTACTTCAGTATGTGCTAGATCACCTTTTTTCTGATAAGCACTAATGTAAGCATTGGTGCTTTAAATTGTAATAGCTCTGATGTAGTCTGCTATTTAGCTGAATGCTGGGATGGCACTAATGACACCGCAGTGATGGTTAAGATTCCCTCCTTTGTGCCAATCCCAGTGGAGGCAAAGCCAGATAGCTTTCCTATTCTTAATTTGCTGAGAGCCAAAAGAGATTTTGGAATTACGGCAGCCATAATTTCAGCCATTGTGCTGTCTGCTGCCGCAGCTACCACAGCTACAATCGCTATGACCAATCAAATAGAGATGGCTGAGACTGTCAATCAGATTGTAGAAAGAACTGCAGTGGCGCTAGAGATACAAGAAGAATTTAATACCCATTTGGCATCTGTTCTTCTATTAGCCAATCAAAGGATAGATTTAGTTCAAGAACAAATTGAAGCACTGTATCATATGACACAGCTGTCTTGTGTTTCCTCCCTTAGAGGTTTATGCATTACTCCTTTGCGAACTAACTTTTCTCAGCATTCTCAACAGAGCAAAGAAATCTCGAATTATCTAAAAGGAAACTGGTCCATGAAAGCAGAGCAACTATCAAGATAATTGCTGATGCAGATTGCTGTCCTCAACAGCACTAGGCTGGACCCCATCACAGTTGAAGACTTTACCTCATGGATTACCAATGCTTTCTCCCTTTTCAAGGAGTGGGAGGGTATGTTTGTCCCAGGGAGCTATTGTCCTCCTGGGATGCGGAGTAGGTCTCTGGCTTATGGGCCGTTTAAAAAGAGAACATGCCAGACACAAAGTGGTTGTTTACCAGGCTATGACCACCATTAAAAAGGGTGCTTCTCCCAACATATGGCTGGCCTCTTTGAAAGATCAAGAGTTCGCCCTTGATCATTTTTGTCACAGTCTTGTGGAGTCATTGTATCCAGGGACGGGCAACCTTCCTCAAAATAGGACCAACCTAAGACACGGGGCCTGGTGGCGATAGGGTAACTCTATGACGGGTAAGGCCGAGTTTGGATGAGAACGACCTAAGACAGGAACAATGACAAGATTGACGGGACACCCAGATCTAGACCAGTCATTTTATTAAACAAAAAATGGGGAGATTTAGAGAGCAGCGGGGCGAAACAAAGATGGCGCCGACATCCAGCCTTGTCTGGATATAAGCGACTTACTGCACATGTGCAGGCTTGTTCCCTTGCTAGGGCTCCCTCTAGTGGTGAACAGCGGTACTGCACATGTGCGGTTTATGCACCAGGTGTCAGTTGACCATTAATATGCTAATGAGGTGATTCATTCTCCAATCCCTGGAGGAGAAGTAGTGGGGTGATCCATGCCCCACCAATCCCTGAGAGATAATTAGCATACTGTTGTCTGTATAAGCCGAGCGACTTTGATGCTCGGGGTCCCTGTTCAAGAGAGCTGTAACACTGAGAAGAGCTGTAACACTAAGAAGAGCTGTAACACAGTAAAGGCTTGTTCGCAGAAGAAACCTGTTGCCGTGCGTCGTTCTTGCTGGTGGGACATTAGGCTCGCGTCAGCTTGTGTTTATGTTCAAAGTCAACTTGTTACTAGCTTTTCCCTCTTTGACCAAAGAGAATTTTCCTAATAATGTGTGATTCAGAATGCGAAACACATGTTTCGTCTACATAGAAGAGTACAAAACCACTTAAAATTAAACTTATTGGCTTAGTAACAGCCAATCAATTAGCAAAACACTAGCTGTGTTTATCTTGAAAGTCAAATTCCTAAAAGCTTTTCCCACTTGGTACGAACACAATTCGCCTAAGAATGTGTAATACACACTGGGAAATGCATGTTTGTCTATATTGAAAACTATGCTTTTTACCATCTAGAACCACTTAAAATTAAGCTTATTGGCCAAGTAACAACATTTCCCTTTGCATAACACTAGCTGTGTTACCTTCACAGTCAATTTCTTACAAGCTATTTCGACTTGGACTGAACAGATTTCGCCTAAGAATGTGTGATTCAGACTGGGAAACGCAGGTTTTGTCCATATAGAAGAGTATGCATCTTACCATCTAGAAACACTTAAAATTAAACTTACTGGCCAAGTAACAGCATTTCACTTTGCAAATTACTAGCTGTGTGTTTATGTTCAAAGTCAACTTCTTACAAGCTTTTCCCCCTTTGACCGAACAGAATTTGCCTAAGAATGTGTGATTCAGACTGGGAAACGCAGGTTTTGTCCATATAGAAGAGTATGATTCTTACCATCTAAAACCACTTAAAATTAAACTTATTGGCTTAGTAACAGCAATTCACTTTGCAAAACACTACCTGTGTTTTTATCTTCAAAGTCAACTTCCTATGAGCTTTCCCCCCTTGGAATGAACAGAATTTGCCAAAGAATGAGAGATTCAGGCAGGGAAAACCATGTTTTGTCTATATTGAAAAGTCTGCTTTTTACCCTATAAATCCACTTAAAACTAAGCATATTTGCCAAGTAACACCATTCACTTTGCAAATCACTGGTTGTGTGTTTATCTTCAAAGTCAAATTCCTACAAGCTTTTTCCGTTTGGAACGAACAGAAATCGCCAAAGAATGAGAGATTGAGACTGGGAAAAGCTTTTTTAGTCTATATACAAAAGTATGCTTTTTACCATCTAGAACCACTTTAAACTAAGCTTAATCTCCAAGTAAGAACAAGTCACTTTGTAAAACACAAGCTGTGTTTTTATCGTCAAATCAACGTCCTACAGACTTTTCCCGGTTGGAAGGAACACCATTTGCCTAAGAATGTGTGATTCAGACTGGGAACACCAGGTTTTGTCCATATAGAAGAGTCTGCTTCTTACCATCTAGAAACACTTAAAATTAAACTTATTAGCAAAGTAACAGCATTTCACTTTGGATAACACTAGCTGTGCGTTTTTATTCAAAGTCAACTTCTTAAAAGCTTTTCCCACTGGACCGAAAAGATTTCACCTAAGAATGTGTGATTCAGACTGGGAAACACAGGTTTTGTCCATATAGAAGTTTATGCTTCTTACCGTCTAGAAACACTTATAAATAAACTTATTGGCCAAGTAATAGCATTTCACTTTGCAAATTACTAGCTTGTGTTTATGTTCAAAGTCAACTTGTTACTAGCTTTTCCCTCTTTGACCAAACAAAATTTGCATAATAATGTGTGATTCAGAATGGGAAACGAATGTTTCGTCTATATAGAAGAGTATAGAACCACTTAAAATTAAACTTATTGGCTTAGTAACAGCCATTCAATTAGCAAAACACTAGCCGTGTTTATCTTGAAAGTTAAATTACTAAAAGCTTTTCCTGCTTGGTATGAACAGAATTTGCCTAAGAATGTGAAATTCACACTGGGAAATGCATGTTTTGTCAATATAGAAATGTATGCTTTTTATGGTCTAGAACCACTTAAAACTAAGCTTATTGGCCAAGTAACAGCACTTCACTTTGCAAAACACTAGCTGTGTGTTTATCTTCAAAGTCAACTTCCTACAACCTTTTCCTGCTGGAACCAACAGAATTCTACAAAGAATGTTCGATTCAGACTGGGAAACCCATGTATTGTCTATATTGAAAAGTGTGCTTTTTACTCTGTAGAACCACTTAAAACTAAGCTTATTCACCAAGTAACAGCCATTCACTTTGCAAATCACTAGCTTTGTGTTCAGCTTCAAAGTCAAATTCCTACAAGCTTTTCCTGCTTAAAAGGAACAGAATTCATCAAGAATGAGAGATTGAGACTGGGAAAAGGATTTTTAGTCTATATAGAAAAGTATGCTTTCTACCATCTAGAACGACTTAAAACTAAGCTTAATCACCAAGTAAGAACAATTCACTTCGTAAAACGAAAAAAAGGCTGTTTTTTTTTATATTCAAAGTCAACTTCTTACAAGCTTTTCCCGCTAGGAACGAATAGAATTCACCAAAGAATGTTCGATTCAGACTGGGAAAACCATGTTTTGTCTATCTTGAATAGTCTGCTTTTTACTCTCTAGAACCACTTAAAACTAATCTTATTCGCCAAGTAACACCTTTCACTGTACAAATCACTAGCTGTGTGTTTATCTTCAAAGTCAAGTTCCTACAAGCTTTTCCCTCTTGGAACGAACAGAATTCGCCTGAGAATATGTGAGTTAGACAGGGAAATGCACTTTTTTTCTATATAGAAAAGTATGCTTTTTACCTTCTAGGACCTTTTAAAACAAAGCTTATTGGCCAAGTAACAGCAATTCACTTTGCAAAACACTAGCTGTGTGTCTATCTTCAATGTCAACTTCCTACAAGCTTTTCCTGCTTGGATGAACAGAATTCACCCATGAATGAGAGACTCAGACTGGGAAAACCATGTTTTGTCTATACTGAAAAGTCTGCTTTTTACCGTCTAGCACCACTGAAAACTAAATGAATTGGCCAAGTAACAACAATTCACTTTTCAAAACACCAGCTGTGTGTTTATCTTCAACGTCAAGTTCCTACAAGATTTTCTCGCTTGGATTGAACAGAATTCCCCAAAGAATGAGATCCAGACTGGGAAAACAATGTTTTGTCTATATTGAAAACTCTGCTTTTTTCCCGTTAGAACCACTTAAAACTTAGCTTATTGGCCAAGTAACAACATTCAATTTGCCAAACACTAGCAGTGTGTTTATCTTGAAAGTCAACTTCCTACAAACTTTTTCTGCTTGGAACAAACATGATTCGCCTACGAATGTGTGATTCAGTCTTGGAAATGCATGTTTTGTCCATATAGAAAAGTATGATTTTTGCCTTCTAGGACCACTCAATACAAAGCTTAATCGCCATGTAAGGACAATTCACTTTGTAAAACACTAGCTGTGTGTTTTTCTTCAAAGTCACCTTCCTACAATCTTTTCCCGCTTGGATCGAACACGATTCGCCAGAGAATGTGTGGTGCAGACTGGGAAATGCATGTTTTGTCTATACATTAAAGACTGCTTTTTCGCCTCTAGAACCACTAAAAACTAAGCTTATTGGCCAAGTAACAGCAATTCACTTTGCAAAACACTAGCGTGTGTTTATTTTCAAAGTCAACTTCCTATAACTTTTTCCCGCTTCGAATGAACAGATTTTGCCAAAGAATGAGAGATTCAGACTTGGAAAACCAGGTTATGTCTATATTGAAAAGTCTGCTTTTTACCCTCTAGAGCCACTAGAGACTAAGCATATTTGCCAAGTAACACCATTCAATTTGCAAATCACTAGCTCTGTGTTTACTTTCAAAGTCAAATTCCTACAAGCTTTTCCCACTTGGATGGAACAGAATTCGCCAAAGAATGTGTTATTCAGACTGTGAAAGGCATGTTTTGTTTATATAGAAAAGTATGCTTTTTACCCTCTAGAACCACTTAAAATTAAGCTTATTGGCCAAGTAACAGCAATTCACTTTGTAAAACACTAGCTGTGTGTCTATCTTCAAAGTCACCTTCCTACAAGCTTTTCCTGCTTGGATGAACAGAATTCGCCAAAGAATGAGAGATTCAGACTGGGAAAACCATGTTTTGTGTTTAATGAAAGGTCTGCTTTTTACCCTCTAGAGCCACTTAAAACTAAGCTTATTCACCACGTAACAGCAATTCACTTTGCAAATCACTAATTGTGTGTTTATCTTCAAAGTCAAGTTCCTACTAGCTTTTCCTGCTTGTTTGGAACAGAATTCACCAAAGAATTAGAGATTGAGACTGGGAAAACCTTTTTTAGTCTATATAGAATAGAATGCTTTTTACCATCTAGAACTACTTAAAACTAAACTTAATCACCAAGTAAGAACAATTCACTTTGCAAAACACTCGCTGTGTGTTTATCTTCAAAGTCAACTTCCTACAAGCTTTTCCTGCTGGAAGGAACAGAATTCTCCAAAGAATGTTCGATTCACACTGGGAAACCCATGTTTTATCAATATTGAAAAGTGTCCTTTTTTCCCTCAAGAACCACTTAAAACTAAGCTTATTCCCAAGTAACAGCCATTCACTTTGCAAATCACTAGCTTTGTGTTCAGCTTCAAAGTCAAGTTCCTACAAGCTTTTCCCGCTTGGAAGGAACAGAATTCGCCAAAGAATAAGATATTGAGACTGGGAAAAGCTTTTTTACTCTATATAAAAAAGTACGCTTTTTATCATCTAGAATTACGTAAAACTAAGCTTAATCGCCAAGTAAGGACAATTCAGTTTTTAAAACATTAGATGTGTTTTTATGTTCAAAGCCAACTTCCTACAAACTTTTTCCGCTTGAAACAAGCACGATTCGCCTAAGAATGTGTGATTCAGACTGGGAAACGCATGTTTTGTCTATATAGAAAAGTATGCTTTTTACCTTCTAGGGCCACTCAATACTAAGCTTAATCACCAAGTAAGAACAATTCACTGTGTAAAACACTATCTGTGTGTTTATCTTCAAAGTCAACTTCCTGCAAACTTTTCCCGCTTGGAACGAACACGATTCGCCAAAGAATGAGAGATTCTGACTGGGAAAAGCAGGTAATGTCTATATTGAAAAGACTGCTTTTTTAAGCTTATTGGCAAAGTTACAGCAATTCACTTTGCAAAACACTAGCTGTGCATTTATCTTCAAAGTCAACTTCCTACAAGCTTTACCCAATTGGAAGGAACAGAATTCCCCAAAGAATGAAAGATTAAGACTGGGAAACCCATGTTTTGGATATATTGAAATTCTGCTTCTTACCCTCTAGAACCACTTAAAACTAAGCTTATTCGCCTACTAACAGCAATTCACTTTGCAAAACACTACCAGTGTGTTTATCTTCAATGTCAAGTTCCTACAAGCTTTTCCCGCTTGGAACGAACAGAATTCACCAAAGAGTGAGAGATTGAGACTGGGAAAAGCTTTTTTAGACTATATAGATAAGTATGCTTTTTACCATCTAGAACTACTTAAAACTAAGCTTAGTCCCCAAGTAAGAAAAATTCACTTTGTAAAACACTAGCTGTGTGTTTATATTCAAAGTCAACTTCCTACAAACTTTTTCCGCTTGGACCAAACACGATTCACCTAAGAATGTGTCATTCGGTCTTGGAAACGCATATTTTGTCTATATAGAAAAGTATGCTTTTTGCCTTCTAGGACCACTCAATACTAAGCTTAATCGCAACGTAAGAACAATTCACTTTGTAAAACACTAGCTGTGTGTTTTTCTTCAAAGTCACCTTCCTGCAAACCTTTCCTGCTTGGAACGAACACGATTCGCCAAAGAACATGTGGTTCAGACTGGGAAATGCATGTTTTGTCTATACATTAAAGTCTGCTTTTTAGCCTCTAGAACCACTGACAACTAAGCTTATTGGCCAAGTAACAGCAATTCACTTTGAAAAACACTAGCTGTGTGTTTATATTCAAAGTCAACTTCCTACAAGCTTTTCCCACTTGGAATGAGCAAGATTCGCCTAAGAATGTGTGATTCAGACTGGGAAACGCATGTTTTGTCTATATAGAAAAGTATGCTTTTTACCATCTAGAACTATTTAAAATTAAACTTATTACCCAAGTAACAGCAATTCACTTTGCCAATCACTAGCTGTGTGTTTATCTTCGAACTCAAGTTCCTACAAGCTTTTCCTGCTTGGAATGAACAGAGATCGCCAAAGAATGAGAGATTGAGACTGGGAAAAGCTTTTTATTCTATATAGAAAAGTATGTTTTTTACCATATACAACCACTTAAAACTAAGCTTAATCTCCAAGTAAGAACCATTCACTTTGTAAAACACTAGCTGTGATTTTATTCAAATTCAACTTCCTACACACTTTTCCCGCTTGGAAAGAAAACGATTCCCCTAAGAATGTGTGATTCAGACTGGGAAACCCATGTTTTGTCTGTATAAAAAAGTATGCTTCTTACCATCTAGGACCACTTAAAACTTAGCTTATTGGCCAATTAACAGCAATTCACTTTGAAAACACTAGATGTGTGTTTATCTTCAAAGTCAACTTCCTACAAGCTTTTCCCGCTTCGAAGGAAGAAATTTGGCCAAAGTGTGAGAGATTCAGAATGGGAAAACCATGTTTTGTCTATATAGAAAAGTATGATTTTGAGAGAGGCAGACACGCCTGGGAAACCAGAAGAGACTGCACTCTGTGCACATCCAGGCACCAGAGGAAAACACCAAACGCCATCTGGAACCCTGGTGCACGGAGGCTCCCGGAAAGAGCGGCGCAGATCTTCCCGGTTGCTGCCACAGCGGAGAGGACTTAGGCAGTACCCCACGAGCAAACTTGAGCCTTGGAACTGCAGGTAGGACCAACTTTTCCCCTGCAAGAAACCTGCCTGGTGAACTCAGGACACACGGAGGCAAAATTCCTCTAAGGCCGGGCACTTCCTGTGTTTACCGGAAGTCCCACACCGGCGGATCCCGGACCGCAGCAGCTCTCTGCTCCCAAACCCCGTGGGAGAGAGACCTCACCGACTGATCAGGTGGGCACTCCTGAGGCTGCAGAGCGGAAGAGACCACCAACACGGCCCACCCCTGCCCACATCCCTGGCCCAAGAGGCAACTGTATAAGGCCTCTGGGTTCCCGTAGGGGAGGGCCCGGGAGCGGCAGGACCCCTGCGCCTGAGACACTGCTGGAACCTGAAGGAAACAGACCGGATAAACAGTTCTCTGCACCCAAATCCCGTGGGAGGGAGAGCTGAACCTTCAGAGAGGCAGACACGCCTAGGAAACCAGAAGAGACTGCACTCTGTGCACATCCAGGTGCCAGAGGAAAACACCAAACGTCATCTGAAACCCTGGTGCATGGAGGCTCCCGGAAGGAGCGGCACAGATCTTCCCGGTTGCTGCCACAGCGGAGAGGACTTAGGCAGTACCACACGAGCAAACTTGAGCCTTGGAACCGCAGGTAGGACCAACTTTTCCCCTGCAAGAAACCTGCCTGGTGAACTCAAGACACAGGCCCACAGGAACAGCTGAAGACCTGTAGAGAGGAAAAACTACACGCCCGAAAGCAGAACACTCTGTCCCCATAACTGGCTGAAAGAAAACAGGAAAACAGGTCTACAGCACTCCTGACACACAGGTTATAGGACAGTCTAGCCACTGTCAGAAATAGCAGAACAAAGTAACACTAGAGATAATCTGATGGCGAGAGGCAAGCACAGGAACCCAAGCAACAGAAACCAAGACTACATGGCATCATCGGAGCCCAATTCTCCCACCAAAGCAAACACGGAATATACAAACACACCAGAAAAGCAAGACCTAGTTTCAAAATCATATTTGATCATGATGCTGGAGGACTTCAAGAAAGACATAAAGAACTCCCTTAGAGAACAAGTAGAAGCCTACAGAGAGGAATCGCAAAAATCCCTGAAAGAATTCCAGGAAAACACAATCAAACAGTTGAAGGAATTAAAAATGGAAATAGAAGCAATCAAGAAAGAACACATGGAAACAACCCTGGACATAGAAAATCAAAAGAAAATACAAGGAGCTGTAGATACAAGCTCCACCAACAGAATTCAAGAGATGGAAGAGAGAATCCCGGGAGCAGAAGATTCCATAGAAATCATTAACTCAACTGTCAAAGATAATGTAAAGTGGAAAAAGCTAGTGGTCCAAAACATACAGGAAATCCAGGACTCAATGAGAAGATCAAACCTAAGGATAATAGGCATAGAAGAGAGTGAAGACTCCCAGCTCAAAGGACCAGTAAATATCTTCAACAAAATCATAGAAGAAAACTTCCCTAACCTAAAAAAAGAGATACCCATAGGCATACAAGAAGCTTACAGAACTCCAAATAGATTGGACCAGAAAAGAAACACCTCCCATCACATAATTGTCAAAACACCAAACGCACAAAATAAAGAAAGAATATTAAAAGCAGTAAGGGAAAAAGGTCAAGTAACATATAAAGGCAGACCTATCAGAATCACACCAGACTTTTTGCCAGAAACTATGAAGGCCAGAAGATCCTGGACAGACGTCATACAGACCCTAAGAGAACACAAATGCCAGCCCAGGTTACTGTATCCTGCAAAACTCTCAATTAACATAGATGGAGAAACCAAGATATTCCATGACAAAACCAAATTTACACAATATCTTTCTACAAGTCCAGCACTACAAAGGATAATAAAGGGTAAAGCCCAACATAAGGAGGCAAGCTATACCCTAGAAGGAAGAAACTAATCATCTTGGCAACAAAACAAAGAGAATGAAAGCACACAAACATAACCTCACTTCCAAATATGAATATAACGGGAAGCAATAATCACTATTCCTTAATATCTCTCAATATCAATGGCCTCAACTCCCCAATAAAAAGACATAGATTAACAAACTGGATACGCAACGAGGACCCTGCATTCTGCTGCCTACAGGAAACACACCTCAGAGACAAAGACAGACATTACCTCAGAGTGAAAGGCTGGAAAACAATTTTCCAAGCACATGGTCAGAAGAAGGAAGCTGGAGTAGCCATTCTAATATCAAATAAAATCAATTTTCAACTAAAAGTCATCAAAAAAAAAAAAAGGAAGGACACTTCATATACATCAAAGGAAAAATCCACCAAGATGAACTCTCAATCCTAAATATCTATGCCCCAAATACAAGGGCACCTACATATGTAAGAGAAACCTTACTAAAGCTCAAAACACACATTGCACCTCACACAATAATAGTGGGAGATTTCAACAACCCACTCTCATCAATGGACAAATCATGGAAACAGAAATTAAACAGAGATGTAGACAGACTAAGAGAAGTCATGAGCCAAATGGACTTAACGGATATTTATAGAACATTCTATCCTAAAGCAAAAGGATATACCTTCTTCTCAGCTCCTCATGGTACTTTCTCCAAAATTGACCATATAATTGGTCAAAAAACGGGCCTCAACAGGTACAGAAAGATAGAAATAATCCCATGAGTGCTATCGGACCACCACGGCCTAAAACTGGTCTTCAATAACAATAAGGGAAGAATGCCCACATATACGTGGAAATTGAACAATGCTCTACTCAATGATAACCTGGTCAAGGAAGAAATAAAGAAAGAAATTAAAAACTTTTTAGAATTTAATGAAAATGAAGGTACAACATACCCAAAATTATGGGACACAATGAAAGCTGTGCTAAGAGGAAAACTCATAGCGCTGAGTGCCTGCAGAAAGAAACAGGAAAGAGCATATGTCAGCAGCTTGACAGCACACCTAAAAGCTCTAGAACAAAAAGAAGCAAATACACCCAGGAGGAGTAGAAGGCAGGAAATAATCAAACTCAGAGCTGAAATCAACCAAGTAGAAACAAAAAGGACCATAGAAAGAATCAACAGAACCAAAAGTTGGTTCTTTGAGAAAATCAACAAGATAGTAAAACCCTTAGCCAGACTAACGAGAGGACACAGAGAGTGCGTCCAAATTAACAAAATCAGAAATGAAAAGGGAGACATAACTACAGATTCAGAGGAAATTCAAAAAATCATCAGATCTTACTATAAAAACCTATATTCAACAAAACTTGAAAATCTTCAGGAAATGGACAATTTCCTAGACAGATACCAGGTATCGAAGTTAAATCAGGAACAGATAAACCAGTTAAACAACCCCATAACTCCTAAGGAAATAGAAGCAGTCATTAAAGGTCTCCCAACCAAAAAGAGCCCAGGTCCAGAAGGGTTTAGTGCAGAATTCTATCAAACCTTCATAGAAGACCTTATACCAATATTATCCAAACTATTCCACAAAATTGAAACAGATGGAGCCCTACCGAATTCCTTCTATGAAGCCACAATTACTCTTATACCTAAACCACACAAAGACCCAACAAAGAAAGAGAACTTCAGACCAATTTCCCTTATGAATATCGACGCAAAAATACTCAATAAAATTCTGGCAAACCGAATTCAAGAGCACATCAAAACAATCATCCACCATGATCAAGTAGGCTTCATCCCAGGCATGCAGGGATGGTTTAATATAAGGAAAACCATCAACGTGATCCATCATATAAACAAACTGAAAGAACAGAACCACATGATCATTTCATTAGATGCTGAGAAAACATTTGACAAAATTCAACACCCCTTCATGATAAAAGTCCTGGAAAGAATATGAATTCAAGGCCCATACCTAAACATAGTAAAAGCCATATACAGCAAACCAGTTGCTAACATTAAACTAAATGGAGAGAAACTTGAAGCAATCCCACTAAAATCAGGGACTAGACAAGGCTGCCCACTCTCTCCCTACTTATTCAATATAGTTCTTGAAGTTCTAGCCAGAGCAATCAGACAACAAAAGGAGATCAAGGGGATACAGATCGGAAAAGAAGAGGTCAAAATATCACTATTTGCAGACGACATGATAGTATATTTAAGTGATCCCAAAAGTTCCACCAGAGAACTACTAAAGCTGATAAACAACTTCAGCAAAGTGGCTGGGTATAAAATTAACTCAAATAAATCAGTTGCCTTCCTCTATACAAAAGAGAAACAAGCCGAGAAAGAAATTAGGGAAACGACACCCTTCATAATAGACCGAAATAATATAAAGTACCTCGGTGTGACTTTAACCAAGCAGGTAAAAGATCTGTACAATAAGAACTTCAAGACACTGAGGAAAGAAATTGAAGAAGACCTCAGAAGATGGAAAGATCTCCCATGCTCATGGATTGGCAGGATTAATATAGTAAAAATGGCCATTTTACCAAAGCAATCTACAGATTCAATGCAATCCCCATCAAAATACCAATCCAATTCTTCAAAGAGTTAGACAGAACAATTTGCAAATTCATCTGGAATAACAAAAAACCCAGGATAGCTAAAGCTATCCTCAACAATAAGAGGACTTCAGGGGGAATCACTATCCCTGAACTCAAGCAGTATTACAGAGCAATAGTGATGAAAACTGCATGGTATTGGTACAGAGACAGACAGATAGACCAATGGAATAGAATTGAAGACCCAGAAATGAACCCACACACCTATGGTCACTTGATTTTTGACAAAGGAGCCAAAACCATCCATTGGAAAAAAGATAGCATTTTCAGCAAATGGTGCTGGTTCAACTGGAGGGCAACATGTAGAAGAATGCAGATCGATCCATGCTTATCACCCTGTACAAAGCTTCAGTCCAAGTGGATCAAGGACCTCCACATCAAACCAGACACACTCAAACTAATAGAAGAAAAACTAGGGAAGCATCTGGAACACATGGGCACTGGAAAAAATTTCCTGAACAAAACACCAATGGCTTATGCTCTAAGATCAAGAATCGACAAATGGGATCTCATAAAACTGCAAAGCTTCTGTAAGGCAAAGGACACTGTGGTTAGGACAAAACGGCAACCAACAGATTGGGAAAAGATCTTTACCAATCCTATAACAGATAGAGGCCTTATATCCAAAATATACAAAGAACTCAAGAAGTTAGACCACAGGGAAACAAATAACCCTATTAAAAAATGGGGTTCAGAGCTAAACAAAGAATTCACAGCTGAGGAATGCCGAATGGCTGAGAAACACCTAAAGAAATGTTCAACATCTTTAGTCATAAGGGAAATGCAAATCAAAACAACCCTGAGATTTCACCTCACACCAGTGAGAATGGCTAAGATCAAAAACTCAGGTGACAGCAGATGCTGGCGAGGATGTGGAGAAAGAGGAACACTCCTCCATTGTTGGTAGGATTGCAGACTGGTAAAACCATTCTGGAAATCAGTCTGGAGGTTCCTCAGAAAATTGGACATTGAACTGCCTGAGGATCCAGCCATACCTCTCTTAGGCATATACCCAAAAGATGCCTCAACATATAAAAGAGACACGTGCTCCACTATGTTCATCGCAGCCTTATTTATAATAGCCAGAAACTAGAAAGAACCCAGATGCCCTTCAACAGAGGAATGGATACAGAAAATGTGGTACATCTACACAATGGAATATTACTCAGATATCAAAAACAACGAGTTTATGAAATTCATAGGCAAATGGTTGGAACTGGAAAATATCATCCTGAGTGAGCTAACCCACTCACAGAAAGACATACATGGTATGCACTCATTGATAAGTGGCTATTAGCCCAAATGCTTGAATTACCCTAGATCCCTAGAACAAAGGAAACTCAAGACGGATGATCAAAATGTGAATGCTTCACTCCTTCTTTAAATGAGGAAAAAGAATACCCTTGGCAGGGAAGGGAGAGGCAAAGATTAAAACAGAGACGGAAGGAACACCCATTCAGAGCCTGCCCCACAGGTGGCCCATACATATACAGCCACCCAATTAGACAAGATGGATGAAGCAAAGAAGTGCAGACCGACAGGAGCCGGATGTAGATCGCTCCTGAGAGACACAGCCAGAATACAGCAAATACAGAGGCGAATGCCAGCAGCAAACCACTGAACTGAGAATAGGTCCCCCGTTGAAGGAATCAGAGAAAGAACTGGAAGAGCTTGAAGGTGCTCGAGACCCCAAAAGTACAACAATGTCAAGCAACCAGAGCTTCCAGGGACTAAGCCACTACCTAAAGACCATACATGGACTGACCCTGGACTCTGACCCCATAGGTAGCAATGAATATCCTAGTAAGAGCACCAGTGGAAGGGGAAGCCCTGGGTCCTGCTAAGACTGAACCCCCAGTGAACTAGACTATGCGGGGAGGGTGGCAATGGGGGGAGGTTTGGGAGGGGAACACCCACAAGGAAGGGGAGGGGGGAGGGTGATGTTTGTCCGGAAACCGGGAAAGGGAATAACACTTGAAATGTATATAAGAAATACTCAAGTTAATAAAAAAAATAAAATAAAATAAAAAAATAAATAAATAAAAAAAAAAGAAAAAAAAAGAAAATTTTTTAAGAAAAAAAAAAAAAAAGAAAAGTATGATTTTTACCTTCTAGGACCACTCAATACTAAGCTTAATCGCCAAGTAAGAACAATTCACTATGTAAAACACTATCTGTGTGTTTATCTTCAAAGTCAACTTCCTGCAAACTTTTCCCGCTTGGAATGAACACGATTCGCCAAAGAATGAGAGATTCTGACTGGGAAAACCAGGTAATGTCTATATTGAAAAGTCTGCTTTTTACCCTCTAGAACAACTGAAAACTAAGCATATTCGCCAAATAACACGATTCAATTTGCCAATCAATAGCTCTCTGTTTATCTTCAAAGTCAAATTCCTACAAGCTTTTCCCACTTGGAATGAACAGAATTTGCCAAAGAATGTTCGAGTCAGTCTGGGAAAGGAAACACATGTTTTGTCTATATAGAAAAGTATGCTTTTTCCCATCTAGAAACACTTAAAACTAAGCTTTTTGGCCAAGTAACATCAATTCACTTTGCAAAAAACTAGCTGTGCGTTTATCTTAAAAGTCAACTTCCTACAAGCTTTTCCAACTTGGAACGAACAGATTCACAAAAGAATGTTCGACTCAGACTGGGAAACCCATGTTTTGTCTATATTGAAAAGTATGCTTTTTACCCTCTAGAACCACTTAAAACTAAGCTTTTTGGCCAAGTAACAGCAATTCACTTTGCAAAACACTAGCTGTGTGTTTATCTTCAAAGTCAACTTGCTACAAGCTTTTCCCGCTTCGAACGAACAGATTTCACCAAAGAATGAGAGATTCAGACTGGGAAAACCATGTTTTGTCTATATTGAAAAGGCTGCTTTTTACCATCTAGAACCATTCAAAACTAAGCGTATTTGCCTAGTAAGAGCAATTTACTTTGTAAATAAATTGCTGTGTGTTTACCTTGAAGGTCAAATTCCTACAAGCTTTTCCCGCTTGGAACGAACAGAATTCGCCAAAGTATATTCCAGTCAGACTGGGAAAGGAAACCCATATTTTCTTCATATATAAAAGTATGCTTTTTAATGTCTATAAACTTAAATCTAAGATTTTTGGCCAAGTAACATCAATTCACTGTTCAAAACACTAGCTGTGAGTTTATCTTAAAAGTCAACTACCTACAAGCTTTTCCCACTTGGAACGAACAGGATTCGCGAAAAAATGTTCAATTCAGTCTGGGAAAGGAAACCCATGTTTTGTCCATATAGAAAAATATGCTATTTACGGTCTAGAACCACTGAAAATTAAGCTTATTTGCCAAGTAATATCAATTCACTTTGCAAAACACTAGTTGTGTCTTTATCTTCAAAGTCAATTTCCTACAAGCTTTTCCCGCTTGTAAGGATCAGAATTCGCCAAAGAATGAGAGAATGAGACTGGGAAAAGTTTTTAGACTATATTGAAAAATATGCTTTTTACCCTCTAGAACCACTTAAAACTAAGCATATTCGCCATGTAACACCATTCACTTTGCAAAACACTAGCTGTGTGTTTTTCTTCAAAGTCAAATTCCTACAAGCTTTTTCCGTTTGGAACGAACAGAAATCGCCAAAGAATGAGAGATTGAGACTGGGAAAAGCTTTTTTAGTCTATATACAAAAGTATGCTTTTTACCATCTAGAACCACTTTAAACTAAGCTTAATCTCCAAGTAAGAACAAGTCACTTTGTAAAACACAAGCTGTGTTTTTATCGTCAAATCAACGTCCTACAGACTTTTCCCGGTTGGAAGGAACACCATTTGCCTAAGAATGTGTGATTCAGACTGGGAACACCAGGTTTTGTCCATATAGAAGAGTCTGCTTCTTACCATCTAGAAACACTTAAAATTAAACTTATTAGCAAAGTAACAGCATTTCACTTTGGATAACACTAGCTGTGCGTTTTTATTCAAAGTCAACTTCTTAAAAGCTTTTCCCACTGGACCGAAAAGATTTCACCTAAGAATGTGTGATTCAGACTGGGAAACACAGGTTTTGTCCATATAGAAGTTTATGCTTCTTACCGTCTAGAAACACTTATAAATAAACTTATTGGCCAAGTAATAGCATTTCACTTTGCAAATTACTAGCTTGTGTTTATGTTCAAAGTCAACTTGTTACTAGCTTTTCCCTCTTTGACCAAACAAAATTTGCATAATAATGTGTGATTCAGAATGGGAAACGAATGTTTCGTCTATATAGAAGAGTATAGAACCACTTAAAATTAAACTTATTGGCTTAGTAACAGCCATTCAATTAGCAAAACACTAGCCGTGTTTATCTTGAAAGTTAAATTACTAAAAGCTTTTCCTGCTTGGTATGAACAGAATTTGCCTAAGAATGTGAAATTCACACTGGGAAATGCATGTTTTGTCAATATAGAAATGTATGCTTTTTATGGTCTAGAACCACTTAAAACTAAGCTTATTGGCCAAGTAACAGCACTTCACTTTGCAAAACACTAGCTGTGTGTTTATCTTCAAAGTCAACTTCCTACAACCTTTTCCTGCTGGAACCAACAGAATTCTACAAAGAATGTTCGATTCAGACTGGGAAACCCATGTATTGTCTATATTGAAAAGTGTGCTTTTTACTCTGTAGAACCACTTAAAACTAAGCTTATTCACCAAGTAACAGCCATTCACTTTGCAAATCACTAGCTTTGTGTTCAGCTTCAAAGTCAAATTCCTACAAGCTTTTCCTGCTTAAAAGGAACAGAATTCATCAAGAATGAGAGATTGAGACTGGGAAAAGGATTTTTAGTCTATATAGAAAAGTATGCTTTCTACCATCTAGAACGACTTAAAACTAAGCTTAATCACCAAGTAAGAACAATTCACTTCGTAAAACGAAAAAAAGGCTGTTTTTTTTTATATTCAAAGTCAACTTCTTACAAGCTTTTCCCGCTAGGAACGAATAGAATTCACCAAAGAATGTTCGATTCAGACTGGGAAAACCATGTTTTGTCTATCTTGAATAGTCTGCTTTTTACTCTCTAGAACCACTTAAAACTAATCTTATTCGCCAAGTAACACCTTTCACTGTACAAATCACTAGCTGTGTGTTTATCTTCAAAGTCAAGTTCCTACAAGCTTTTCCCTCTTGGAACGAACAGAATTCGCCTGAGAATATGTGAGTTAGACAGGGAAATGCACTTTTTTTCTATATAGAAAAGTATGCTTTTTACCTTCTAGGACCTTTTAAAACAAAGCTTATTGGCCAAGTAACAGCAATTCACTTTGCAAAACACTAGCTGTGTGTCTATCTTCAATGTCAACTTCCTACAAGCTTTTCCTGCTTGGATGAACAGAATTCACCCATGAATGAGAGACTCAGACTGGGAAAACCATGTTTTGTCTATACTGAAAAGTCTGCTTTTTACCGTCTAGCACCACTGAAAACTAAATGAATTGGCCAAGTAACAACAATTCACTTTTCAAAACACCAGCTGTGTGTTTATCTTCAACGTCAAGTTCCTACAAGATTTTCTCGCTTGGATTGAACAGAATTCCCCAAAGAATGAGATCCAGACTGGGAAAACAATGTTTTGTCTATATTGAAAACTCTGCTTTTTTCCCGTTAGAACCACTTAAAACTTAGCTTATTGGCCAAGTAACAACATTCAATTTGCCAAACACTAGCAGTGTGTTTATCTTGAAAGTCAACTTCCTACAAACTTTTTCTGCTTGGAACAAACATGATTCGCCTACGAATGTGTGATTCAGTCTTGGAAATGCATGTTTTGTCCATATAGAAAAGTATGATTTTTGCCTTCTAGGACCACTCAATACAAAGCTTAATCGCCATGTAAGGACAATTCACTTTGTAAAACACTAGCTGTGTGTTTTTCTTCAAAGTCACCTTCCTACAATCTTTTCCCGCTTGGATCGAACACGATTCGCCAGAGAATGTGTGGTGCAGACTGGGAAATGCATGTTTTGTCTATACATTAAAGACTGCTTTTTCGCCTCT
This sequence comes from Rattus norvegicus, assembly GCF_021556685.1. NCBI lineage: Eukaryota > Metazoa > Chordata > Mammalia > Rodentia > Muridae > Rattus > Rattus norvegicus. The sequence continues at coordinate 62,777,382 of NC_141555.1, forward strand.
AGAACCACTAAAAACTAAGCTTATTGGCCAAGTAACAGCAATTCACTTTGCAAAACACTAGCGTGTGTTTATTTTCAAAGTCAACTTCCTATAACTTTTTCCCGCTTCGAATGAACAGATTTTGCCAAAGAATGAGAGATTCAGACTTGGAAAACCAGGTTATGTCTATATTGAAAAGTCTGCTTTTTACCCTCTAGAGCCACTAGAGACTAAGCATATTTGCCAAGTAACACCATTCAATTTGCAAATCACTAGCTCTGTGTTTACTTTCAAAGTCAAATTCCTACAAGCTTTTCCCACTTGGATGGAACAGAATTCGCCAAAGAATGTGTTATTCAGACTGTGAAAGGCATGTTTTGTTTATATAGAAAAGTATGCTTTTTACCCTCTAGAACCACTTAAAATTAAGCTTATTGGCCAAGTAACAGCAATTCACTTTGTAAAACACTAGCTGTGTGTCTATCTTCAAAGTCACCTTCCTACAAGCTTTTCCTGCTTGGATGAACAGAATTCGCCAAAGAATGAGAGATTCAGACTGGGAAAACCATGTTTTGTGTTTAATGAAAGGTCTGCTTTTTACCCTCTAGAGCCACTTAAAACTAAGCTTATTCACCACGTAACAGCAATTCACTTTGCAAATCACTAATTGTGTGTTTATCTTCAAAGTCAAGTTCCTACTAGCTTTTCCTGCTTGTTTGGAACAGAATTCACCAAAGAATTAGAGATTGAGACTGGGAAAACCTTTTTTAGTCTATATAGAATAGAATGCTTTTTACCATCTAGAACTACTTAAAACTAAACTTAATCACCAAGTAAGAACAATTCACTTTGCAAAACACTCGCTGTGTGTTTATCTTCAAAGTCAACTTCCTACAAGCTTTTCCTGCTGGAAGGAACAGAATTCTCCAAAGAATGTTCGATTCACACTGGGAAACCCATGTTTTATCAATATTGAAAAGTGTCCTTTTTTCCCTCAAGAACCACTTAAAACTAAGCTTATTCCCAAGTAACAGCCATTCACTTTGCAAATCACTAGCTTTGTGTTCAGCTTCAAAGTCAAGTTCCTACAAGCTTTTCCCGCTTGGAAGGAACAGAATTCGCCAAAGAATAAGATATTGAGACTGGGAAAAGCTTTTTTACTCTATATAAAAAAGTACGCTTTTTATCATCTAGAATTACGTAAAACTAAGCTTAATCGCCAAGTAAGGACAATTCAGTTTTTAAAACATTAGATGTGTTTTTATGTTCAAAGCCAACTTCCTACAAACTTTTTCCGCTTGAAACAAGCACGATTCGCCTAAGAATGTGTGATTCAGACTGGGAAACGCATGTTTTGTCTATATAGAAAAGTATGCTTTTTACCTTCTAGGGCCACTCAATACTAAGCTTAATCACCAAGTAAGAACAATTCACTGTGTAAAACACTATCTGTGTGTTTATCTTCAAAGTCAACTTCCTGCAAACTTTTCCCGCTTGGAACGAACACGATTCGCCAAAGAATGAGAGATTCTGACTGGGAAAAGCAGGTAATGTCTATATTGAAAAGACTGCTTTTTTAAGCTTATTGGCAAAGTTACAGCAATTCACTTTGCAAAACACTAGCTGTGCATTTATCTTCAAAGTCAACTTCCTACAAGCTTTACCCAATTGGAAGGAACAGAATTCCCCAAAGAATGAAAGATTAAGACTGGGAAACCCATGTTTTGGATATATTGAAATTCTGCTTCTTACCCTCTAGAACCACTTAAAACTAAGCTTATTCGCCTACTAACAGCAATTCACTTTGCAAAACACTACCAGTGTGTTTATCTTCAATGTCAAGTTCCTACAAGCTTTTCCCGCTTGGAACGAACAGAATTCACCAAAGAGTGAGAGATTGAGACTGGGAAAAGCTTTTTTAGACTATATAGATAAGTATGCTTTTTACCATCTAGAACTACTTAAAACTAAGCTTAGTCCCCAAGTAAGAAAAATTCACTTTGTAAAACACTAGCTGTGTGTTTATATTCAAAGTCAACTTCCTACAAACTTTTTCCGCTTGGACCAAACACGATTCACCTAAGAATGTGTCATTCGGTCTTGGAAACGCATATTTTGTCTATATAGAAAAGTATGCTTTTTGCCTTCTAGGACCACTCAATACTAAGCTTAATCGCAACGTAAGAACAATTCACTTTGTAAAACACTAGCTGTGTGTTTTTCTTCAAAGTCACCTTCCTGCAAACCTTTCCTGCTTGGAACGAACACGATTCGCCAAAGAACATGTGGTTCAGACTGGGAAATGCATGTTTTGTCTATACATTAAAGTCTGCTTTTTAGCCTCTAGAACCACTGACAACTAAGCTTATTGGCCAAGTAACAGCAATTCACTTTGAAAAACACTAGCTGTGTGTTTATATTCAAAGTCAACTTCCTACAAGCTTTTCCCACTTGGAATGAGCAAGATTCGCCTAAGAATGTGTGATTCAGACTGGGAAACGCATGTTTTGTCTATATAGAAAAGTATGCTTTTTACCATCTAGAACTATTTAAAATTAAACTTATTACCCAAGTAACAGCAATTCACTTTGCCAATCACTAGCTGTGTGTTTATCTTCGAACTCAAGTTCCTACAAGCTTTTCCTGCTTGGAATGAACAGAGATCGCCAAAGAATGAGAGATTGAGACTGGGAAAAGCTTTTTATTCTATATAGAAAAGTATGTTTTTTACCATATACAACCACTTAAAACTAAGCTTAATCTCCAAGTAAGAACCATTCACTTTGTAAAACACTAGCTGTGATTTTATTCAAATTCAACTTCCTACACACTTTTCCCGCTTGGAAAGAAAACGATTCCCCTAAGAATGTGTGATTCAGACTGGGAAACCCATGTTTTGTCTGTATAAAAAAGTATGCTTCTTACCATCTAGGACCACTTAAAACTTAGCTTATTGGCCAATTAACAGCAATTCACTTTGAAAACACTAGATGTGTGTTTATCTTCAAAGTCAACTTCCTACAAGCTTTTCCCGCTTCGAAGGAAGAAATTTGGCCAAAGTGTGAGAGATTCAGAATGGGAAAACCATGTTTTGTCTATATAGAAAAGTATGATTTTGAGAGAGGCAGACACGCCTGGGAAACCAGAAGAGACTGCACTCTGTGCACATCCAGGCACCAGAGGAAAACACCAAACGCCATCTGGAACCCTGGTGCACGGAGGCTCCCGGAAAGAGCGGCGCAGATCTTCCCGGTTGCTGCCACAGCGGAGAGGACTTAGGCAGTACCCCACGAGCAAACTTGAGCCTTGGAACTGCAGGTAGGACCAACTTTTCCCCTGCAAGAAACCTGCCTGGTGAACTCAGGACACACGGAGGCAAAATTCCTCTAAGGCCGGGCACTTCCTGTGTTTACCGGAAGTCCCACACCGGCGGATCCCGGACCGCAGCAGCTCTCTGCTCCCAAACCCCGTGGGAGAGAGACCTCACCGACTGATCAGGTGGGCACTCCTGAGGCTGCAGAGCGGAAGAGACCACCAACACGGCCCACCCCTGCCCACATCCCTGGCCCAAGAGGCAACTGTATAAGGCCTCTGGGTTCCCGTAGGGGAGGGCCCGGGAGCGGCAGGACCCCTGCGCCTGAGACACTGCTGGAACCTGAAGGAAACAGACCGGATAAACAGTTCTCTGCACCCAAATCCCGTGGGAGGGAGAGCTGAACCTTCAGAGAGGCAGACACGCCTAGGAAACCAGAAGAGACTGCACTCTGTGCACATCCAGGTGCCAGAGGAAAACACCAAACGTCATCTGAAACCCTGGTGCATGGAGGCTCCCGGAAGGAGCGGCACAGATCTTCCCGGTTGCTGCCACAGCGGAGAGGACTTAGGCAGTACCACACGAGCAAACTTGAGCCTTGGAACCGCAGGTAGGACCAACTTTTCCCCTGCAAGAAACCTGCCTGGTGAACTCAAGACACAGGCCCACAGGAACAGCTGAAGACCTGTAGAGAGGAAAAACTACACGCCCGAAAGCAGAACACTCTGTCCCCATAACTGGCTGAAAGAAAACAGGAAAACAGGTCTACAGCACTCCTGACACACAGGTTATAGGACAGTCTAGCCACTGTCAGAAATAGCAGAACAAAGTAACACTAGAGATAATCTGATGGCGAGAGGCAAGCACAGGAACCCAAGCAACAGAAACCAAGACTACATGGCATCATCGGAGCCCAATTCTCCCACCAAAGCAAACACGGAATATACAAACACACCAGAAAAGCAAGACCTAGTTTCAAAATCATATTTGATCATGATGCTGGAGGACTTCAAGAAAGACATAAAGAACTCCCTTAGAGAACAAGTAGAAGCCTACAGAGAGGAATCGCAAAAATCCCTGAAAGAATTCCAGGAAAACACAATCAAACAGTTGAAGGAATTAAAAATGGAAATAGAAGCAATCAAGAAAGAACACATGGAAACAACCCTGGACATAGAAAATCAAAAGAAAATACAAGGAGCTGTAGATACAAGCTCCACCAACAGAATTCAAGAGATGGAAGAGAGAATCCCGGGAGCAGAAGATTCCATAGAAATCATTAACTCAACTGTCAAAGATAATGTAAAGTGGAAAAAGCTAGTGGTCCAAAACATACAGGAAATCCAGGACTCAATGAGAAGATCAAACCTAAGGATAATAGGCATAGAAGAGAGTGAAGACTCCCAGCTCAAAGGACCAGTAAATATCTTCAACAAAATCATAGAAGAAAACTTCCCTAACCTAAAAAAAGAGATACCCATAGGCATACAAGAAGCTTACAGAACTCCAAATAGATTGGACCAGAAAAGAAACACCTCCCATCACATAATTGTCAAAACACCAAACGCACAAAATAAAGAAAGAATATTAAAAGCAGTAAGGGAAAAAGGTCAAGTAACATATAAAGGCAGACCTATCAGAATCACACCAGACTTTTTGCCAGAAACTATGAAGGCCAGAAGATCCTGGACAGACGTCATACAGACCCTAAGAGAACACAAATGCCAGCCCAGGTTACTGTATCCTGCAAAACTCTCAATTAACATAGATGGAGAAACCAAGATATTCCATGACAAAACCAAATTTACACAATATCTTTCTACAAGTCCAGCACTACAAAGGATAATAAAGGGTAAAGCCCAACATAAGGAGGCAAGCTATACCCTAGAAGGAAGAAACTAATCATCTTGGCAACAAAACAAAGAGAATGAAAGCACACAAACATAACCTCACTTCCAAATATGAATATAACGGGAAGCAATAATCACTATTCCTTAATATCTCTCAATATCAATGGCCTCAACTCCCCAATAAAAAGACATAGATTAACAAACTGGATACGCAACGAGGACCCTGCATTCTGCTGCCTACAGGAAACACACCTCAGAGACAAAGACAGACATTACCTCAGAGTGAAAGGCTGGAAAACAATTTTCCAAGCACATGGTCAGAAGAAGGAAGCTGGAGTAGCCATTCTAATATCAAATAAAATCAATTTTCAACTAAAAGTCATCAAAAAAAAAAAAAGGAAGGACACTTCATATACATCAAAGGAAAAATCCACCAAGATGAACTCTCAATCCTAAATATCTATGCCCCAAATACAAGGGCACCTACATATGTAAGAGAAACCTTACTAAAGCTCAAAACACACATTGCACCTCACACAATAATAGTGGGAGATTTCAACAACCCACTCTCATCAATGGACAAATCATGGAAACAGAAATTAAACAGAGATGTAGACAGACTAAGAGAAGTCATGAGCCAAATGGACTTAACGGATATTTATAGAACATTCTATCCTAAAGCAAAAGGATATACCTTCTTCTCAGCTCCTCATGGTACTTTCTCCAAAATTGACCATATAATTGGTCAAAAAACGGGCCTCAACAGGTACAGAAAGATAGAAATAATCCCATGAGTGCTATCGGACCACCACGGCCTAAAACTGGTCTTCAATAACAATAAGGGAAGAATGCCCACATATACGTGGAAATTGAACAATGCTCTACTCAATGATAACCTGGTCAAGGAAGAAATAAAGAAAGAAATTAAAAACTTTTTAGAATTTAATGAAAATGAAGGTACAACATACCCAAAATTATGGGACACAATGAAAGCTGTGCTAAGAGGAAAACTCATAGCGCTGAGTGCCTGCAGAAAGAAACAGGAAAGAGCATATGTCAGCAGCTTGACAGCACACCTAAAAGCTCTAGAACAAAAAGAAGCAAATACACCCAGGAGGAGTAGAAGGCAGGAAATAATCAAACTCAGAGCTGAAATCAACCAAGTAGAAACAAAAAGGACCATAGAAAGAATCAACAGAACCAAAAGTTGGTTCTTTGAGAAAATCAACAAGATAGTAAAACCCTTAGCCAGACTAACGAGAGGACACAGAGAGTGCGTCCAAATTAACAAAATCAGAAATGAAAAGGGAGACATAACTACAGATTCAGAGGAAATTCAAAAAATCATCAGATCTTACTATAAAAACCTATATTCAACAAAACTTGAAAATCTTCAGGAAATGGACAATTTCCTAGACAGATACCAGGTATCGAAGTTAAATCAGGAACAGATAAACCAGTTAAACAACCCCATAACTCCTAAGGAAATAGAAGCAGTCATTAAAGGTCTCCCAACCAAAAAGAGCCCAGGTCCAGAAGGGTTTAGTGCAGAATTCTATCAAACCTTCATAGAAGACCTTATACCAATATTATCCAAACTATTCCACAAAATTGAAACAGATGGAGCCCTACCGAATTCCTTCTATGAAGCCACAATTACTCTTATACCTAAACCACACAAAGACCCAACAAAGAAAGAGAACTTCAGACCAATTTCCCTTATGAATATCGACGCAAAAATACTCAATAAAATTCTGGCAAACCGAATTCAAGAGCACATCAAAACAATCATCCACCATGATCAAGTAGGCTTCATCCCAGGCATGCAGGGATGGTTTAATATAAGGAAAACCATCAACGTGATCCATCATATAAACAAACTGAAAGAACAGAACCACATGATCATTTCATTAGATGCTGAGAAAACATTTGACAAAATTCAACACCCCTTCATGATAAAAGTCCTGGAAAGAATATGAATTCAAGGCCCATACCTAAACATAGTAAAAGCCATATACAGCAAACCAGTTGCTAACATTAAACTAAATGGAGAGAAACTTGAAGCAATCCCACTAAAATCAGGGACTAGACAAGGCTGCCCACTCTCTCCCTACTTATTCAATATAGTTCTTGAAGTTCTAGCCAGAGCAATCAGACAACAAAAGGAGATCAAGGGGATACAGATCGGAAAAGAAGAGGTCAAAATATCACTATTTGCAGACGACATGATAGTATATTTAAGTGATCCCAAAAGTTCCACCAGAGAACTACTAAAGCTGATAAACAACTTCAGCAAAGTGGCTGGGTATAAAATTAACTCAAATAAATCAGTTGCCTTCCTCTATACAAAAGAGAAACAAGCCGAGAAAGAAATTAGGGAAACGACACCCTTCATAATAGACCGAAATAATATAAAGTACCTCGGTGTGACTTTAACCAAGCAGGTAAAAGATCTGTACAATAAGAACTTCAAGACACTGAGGAAAGAAATTGAAGAAGACCTCAGAAGATGGAAAGATCTCCCATGCTCATGGATTGGCAGGATTAATATAGTAAAAATGGCCATTTTACCAAAGCAATCTACAGATTCAATGCAATCCCCATCAAAATACCAATCCAATTCTTCAAAGAGTTAGACAGAACAATTTGCAAATTCATCTGGAATAACAAAAAACCCAGGATAGCTAAAGCTATCCTCAACAATAAGAGGACTTCAGGGGGAATCACTATCCCTGAACTCAAGCAGTATTACAGAGCAATAGTGATGAAAACTGCATGGTATTGGTACAGAGACAGACAGATAGACCAATGGAATAGAATTGAAGACCCAGAAATGAACCCACACACCTATGGTCACTTGATTTTTGACAAAGGAGCCAAAACCATCCATTGGAAAAAAGATAGCATTTTCAGCAAATGGTGCTGGTTCAACTGGAGGGCAACATGTAGAAGAATGCAGATCGATCCATGCTTATCACCCTGTACAAAGCTTCAGTCCAAGTGGATCAAGGACCTCCACATCAAACCAGACACACTCAAACTAATAGAAGAAAAACTAGGGAAGCATCTGGAACACATGGGCACTGGAAAAAATTTCCTGAACAAAACACCAATGGCTTATGCTCTAAGATCAAGAATCGACAAATGGGATCTCATAAAACTGCAAAGCTTCTGTAAGGCAAAGGACACTGTGGTTAGGACAAAACGGCAACCAACAGATTGGGAAAAGATCTTTACCAATCCTATAACAGATAGAGGCCTTATATCCAAAATATACAAAGAACTCAAGAAGTTAGACCACAGGGAAACAAATAACCCTATTAAAAAATGGGGTTCAGAGCTAAACAAAGAATTCACAGCTGAGGAATGCCGAATGGCTGAGAAACACCTAAAGAAATGTTCAACATCTTTAGTCATAAGGGAAATGCAAATCAAAACAACCCTGAGATTTCACCTCACACCAGTGAGAATGGCTAAGATCAAAAACTCAGGTGACAGCAGATGCTGGCGAGGATGTGGAGAAAGAGGAACACTCCTCCATTGTTGGTAGGATTGCAGACTGGTAAAACCATTCTGGAAATCAGTCTGGAGGTTCCTCAGAAAATTGGACATTGAACTGCCTGAGGATCCAGCCATACCTCTCTTAGGCATATACCCAAAAGATGCCTCAACATATAAAAGAGACACGTGCTCCACTATGTTCATCGCAGCCTTATTTATAATAGCCAGAAACTAGAAAGAACCCAGATGCCCTTCAACAGAGGAATGGATACAGAAAATGTGGTACATCTACACAATGGAATATTACTCAGATATCAAAAACAACGAGTTTATGAAATTCATAGGCAAATGGTTGGAACTGGAAAATATCATCCTGAGTGAGCTAACCCACTCACAGAAAGACATACATGGTATGCACTCATTGATAAGTGGCTATTAGCCCAAATGCTTGAATTACCCTAGATCCCTAGAACAAAGGAAACTCAAGACGGATGATCAAAATGTGAATGCTTCACTCCTTCTTTAAATGAGGAAAAAGAATACCCTTGGCAGGGAAGGGAGAGGCAAAGATTAAAACAGAGACGGAAGGAACACCCATTCAGAGCCTGCCCCACAGGTGGCCCATACATATACAGCCACCCAATTAGACAAGATGGATGAAGCAAAGAAGTGCAGACCGACAGGAGCCGGATGTAGATCGCTCCTGAGAGACACAGCCAGAATACAGCAAATACAGAGGCGAATGCCAGCAGCAAACCACTGAACTGAGAATAGGTCCCCCGTTGAAGGAATCAGAGAAAGAACTGGAAGAGCTTGAAGGTGCTCGAGACCCCAAAAGTACAACAATGTCAAGCAACCAGAGCTTCCAGGGACTAAGCCACTACCTAAAGACCATACATGGACTGACCCTGGACTCTGACCCCATAGGTAGCAATGAATATCCTAGTAAGAGCACCAGTGGAAGGGGAAGCCCTGGGTCCTGCTAAGACTGAACCCCCAGTGAACTAGACTATGCGGGGAGGGTGGCAATGGGGGGAGGTTTGGGAGGGGAACACCCACAAGGAAGGGGAGGGGGGAGGGTGATGTTTGTCCGGAAACCGGGAAAGGGAATAACACTTGAAATGTATATAAGAAATACTCAAGTTAATAAAAAAAATAAAATAAAATAAAAAAATAAATAAATAAAAAAAAAAGAAAAAAAAAGAAAATTTTTTAAGAAAAAAAAAAAAAAAGAAAAGTATGATTTTTACCTTCTAGGACCACTCAATACTAAGCTTAATCGCCAAGTAAGAACAATTCACTATGTAAAACACTATCTGTGTGTTTATCTTCAAAGTCAACTTCCTGCAAACTTTTCCCGCTTGGAATGAACACGATTCGCCAAAGAATGAGAGATTCTGACTGGGAAAACCAGGTAATGTCTATATTGAAAAGTCTGCTTTTTACCCTCTAGAACAACTGAAAACTAAGCATATTCGCCAAATAACACGATTCAATTTGCCAATCAATAGCTCTCTGTTTATCTTCAAAGTCAAATTCCTACAAGCTTTTCCCACTTGGAATGAACAGAATTTGCCAAAGAATGTTCGAGTCAGTCTGGGAAAGGAAACACATGTTTTGTCTATATAGAAAAGTATGCTTTTTCCCATCTAGAAACACTTAAAACTAAGCTTTTTGGCCAAGTAACATCAATTCACTTTGCAAAAAACTAGCTGTGCGTTTATCTTAAAAGTCAACTTCCTACAAGCTTTTCCAACTTGGAACGAACAGATTCACAAAAGAATGTTCGACTCAGACTGGGAAACCCATGTTTTGTCTATATTGAAAAGTATGCTTTTTACCCTCTAGAACCACTTAAAACTAAGCTTTTTGGCCAAGTAACAGCAATTCACTTTGCAAAACACTAGCTGTGTGTTTATCTTCAAAGTCAACTTGCTACAAGCTTTTCCCGCTTCGAACGAACAGATTTCACCAAAGAATGAGAGATTCAGACTGGGAAAACCATGTTTTGTCTATATTGAAAAGGCTGCTTTTTACCATCTAGAACCATTCAAAACTAAGCGTATTTGCCTAGTAAGAGCAATTTACTTTGTAAATAAATTGCTGTGTGTTTACCTTGAAGGTCAAATTCCTACAAGCTTTTCCCGCTTGGAACGAACAGAATTCGCCAAAGTATATTCCAGTCAGACTGGGAAAGGAAACCCATATTTTCTTCATATATAAAAGTATGCTTTTTAATGTCTATAAACTTAAATCTAAGATTTTTGGCCAAGTAACATCAATTCACTGTTCAAAACACTAGCTGTGAGTTTATCTTAAAAGTCAACTACCTACAAGCTTTTCCCACTTGGAACGAACAGGATTCACGAAAAAATGTTCAATTCAGTCTGGGAAAGGAAACCCATGTTTTGTCCATATAGAAAAATATGCTATTTACGGTCTAGAACCACTGAAAATTAAGCTTATTTGCCAAGTAATATCAATTCACTTTGCAAAACACTAGTTGTGTCTTTATCTTCAAAGTCAATTTCCTACAAGCTTTTCCCGCTTGTAAGGATCAGAATTCGCCAAAGAATGAGAGAATGAGACTGGGAAAAGTTTTTAGACTATATTGAAAAATATGCTTTTTACCCTCTAGAACCACTTAAAACTAAGCATATTCGCCATGTAACACCATTCACTTTGCAAAACACTAGCTGTGTGTTTTTCTTCAAAGTCAACTTTCTACAAGCTTTTCCCGATTGGAAGGAACAGAATTCACCAAAGAGTGAGAGATTTAGACTGGGAAAACCATGTTTTGTCTATATTGAAAAGTCTGCTTTTTACCATCCAGAACCATTTAAAACTAAGCGTATTTGCCTAGTAAGAGCAATTTACTTTGCAAATCAGTTGCTGTGTGTTTATCTTGAAGGTCAACTTCCTAAAAACTTTTCGCGCTTGGAGGGAACAGAATTCGCCAAAGAATGTTCTAGTCAGACTGGGAAAGGAAACCCATGTTTTGTCCATATAGAAAAGTATGCTTTTTCCCATCTAGAAATACTTAAAACTAAGCTTTTTGGCCAAGTAACATCAATTCACTTTGCAAAACACTAGCTGTGCGTTTATCTTAAAAGTCAACTTCCTACAAGCTTTTCCCACTTGGAACAAACAGATTCACCAAAGAATGTTCGATTCAGACTGGGAAACCCATGTTTTGTCTATATTGAAAAGTCTGCTTTTTACCCTCTAGAACCACTGAAAATAAGCTTATTGGCCAAGTAACAGCAATTCACTTTGCAAAACACTAGCTGTGTGTTTATCTTCAAAGTCAACTTCCTGCAAGCTTTTCCCGCTTCGAACGAACAGATTTCACCAAAGAATGTGAGATTCAGACTGGGAAAACCATGTTTTGTCTATATTGACTTATCAGACAAAACACAAGGGCCTGGGAGATGGCTCATTACGTTAGGGATTCAAGGATCATAATTTAAATTCTCAGCCCTGGGCACTCTGTCTGGAGCCACAGTCATTCCGATGTGGGCTCTGCCAACAGGAAGACATCTGGCTGCCCTGTACAGGACTATACTGCAGCCCCACCCCTTTCAGTCTTACATTCACTCACTAATCAACAATCATGGGTTTCAGTGCAGAGGCCACTGGCTTGAAGAAGAGCATGAGAACATCGAGTGTGTGCTAATTCAGCCTGATCACACGATGTTTCCGTGATGTCAGAGCCACGGTCTCCAGGATACCACCTGGACCCATTGTCCCTCTGATTTAACACCTTAATTGGAAAGCACATAACGGGAGGATCCTGGAGAAAGTGAAGGGTAGACCAAGTCCTGCCAAGTCCACATTAGGGAAGTGGTCCCACAGCCACAAACCCTTTCACCCCTCCATCCACTTAAGCCTGTGATTCATGAAAGATATTAATAGAAACCAACCAGGCATGGCCATGCCTACGGTGCTATGTCCAGCAACAGATGTCTCCTATAGTGATTGTATTAGAATAACCATAACCCAAGTATGCAGCCCACTCATCAGTGCCATATCACCTTCACTAACAAGGCTGGTGGTGGCGCTGGAAAAGGCAGCTGGAACTTAGGCTGTGCCTAAGCTGGTCCTGACTGTAATTGATTTGTTTCTTCCAGAGGGGAAACTGAGGAATGTGACTAGTTTCCGATGTGGAACTCTCAGCTCTGATATTGATGCCTTTTTTAGTCTGTGTCTGAGATGGCCCAGAGGCCTTGGGGAATCTGGCTTGGGACAGGACAGATGCTTTTCATCCTAATTCACCATGGTTCCCCCAAGTGATGACAACATGGTTTGCCTGTTCACTTGATGCTGTCCTGGCCGTCTGCTGGCTGACAGAGGAGCAGCACCTCTTCCTCTGCATTCAGCAAGGTCTATTCAACCCCCTTCCTCCCCCAGACCTGCTTCTCCCATTTCCTATGAGCACAATGAATCTTAAAAGAATTTTAGGGCCCCCAAAATGAGGGAATCCATGTGTTATTTGTCCATTTTGCTTGGGATGGGCCCTCCCAATGTAAGCCCTTCTCTATTTAAAGGATCAGATACCAAACAGACCCTCACAGCCATATCTCTACCCAGAAGCTCAGGAAAATACTCAAATTTCAGAGAATCTAGAAATCCAGCTATCCACCCTGTTTCCTGCTATGACCCAACACATGAACACACACACACACACACACACACACAAACACAACCTGGGTGTCCTTTCTTCTCCTAGACTAGAAATTGTAGGTAATAATTTCTGCTTTACATGTTCCCAAGGATCCCTGTGCCATGTTCTATCTGACAACTGACATGACTTGATGCCTTAGAAAACATGACTTCCCAGAGCTCTGGTTCTAGGTGCGGGGGACAGGGAGTGGGCACAGTGGCCAACCTCACTTTCCCCAATGCTATCTGCTTTGGTCCTAGTTTCCTTGTACTAAGACAGACAGTCTGGTATCTACTCCTCTCCTGGCAACTCATGCCCACAACTGCACCTCTGAAAGTCTTTCTCTTCCTCCAAGGAAAGGACTTCTTGGTATTTGGAAGGCGGAGGCAGGGGAATCATTGCAAGCATGAGGCCAGCCTTGGCTATATAGTGAGACGCTGTCTTGAAAGGGGGCATGGAGGAAGAAGGGGAAGGGAAAAGGAGCAGAAAAAAGCAGAGGGGTAAGGAGGGATAGAGGGATGGGGTGCTGTAAACATCTATCTCCAATTCTTACCAACACAGCTATAGCTTTCATAAACTTCATGAAGAGTCCCAATGTAGGGGGTACAGTCATTCACCGAACACACACAGACACACACACACAGACACACAGACACACACACACACACACACACACACACACATTCATCCCATGCAAAGCCTCCATACAAAGAGAGAGCACACAGCTTAGGCTCAGAGCCTCTCGGTGAATGGCGGTCAGCATGAGCATTTGGACACCGAGCCCACAGGACTCAGAGGCAACACATCAGAGGACACCTGCACGGCATGCTTACTGTGGCACCATTGTCAGTAGCCAAGATGTGGAATCAGCCTGAGCATCCATCAGTAGACCATTGAATAAGTCCTGCTACACATACACAATGGAATTTTATCCAGCTACAAAAGGGATGGAATTAAGTCTTTGGTAGGAAAACTGGAGACCAGCGCATTAAGCAAAATCAACCAGACACCAAGAAGCAAATACTGTAATTTTTGTCTCGTTTGTGAATCCTGTAATTATTTACATAAACTTTTTGGGTTCTTAACTGATCAAAAAAAAATATGTCCATATGTCACGAAGGCAGACAAAAGCCTGGAGAAGGAAGGAGACTAGGCAGGGGATTGGGGGATGGGGGTGAGCAGGAAGTTCAGATAGGGTAAAGCACATGACATGGTTAAAGGAAGTTGTCTTGATGCAACCCAGCACTGTGGATAATGAATAGACACTGATATAAAAAAAATGAAGAAGGAAAAAGAAAAAGAAAAGGTTACAATTTCAACGTCAGAGACACTGATTAGGCTGAGGATCGCTACCTACATTTCAAATGCACCAAGAGTCATTGCCCCCTGGCCTGAGATGCCTTAGGTATCGTTCCTTTGCAATTTCAAAACACTCGCTCAGTCAAATATGAGCATTCGACATACACTACAGAAACCAGGGAGATGGATCCACAACTAAAGCACTTTACATGGAAACACAGAGACCTAAGTACAACTTCCCTCCCCTCAAAACCCACATAAATGGGGGGAGGGGTCAGAGGGGGTGGGTGTGGAGGTTGCCTATAATTAAAGATTGGGACGGCAGAGTTAGGGAATCCAGGGAGGAATGTGGCAAGCAGAACTCGCCATATCAATCAGTCTGATTTTGACTGAAAGACCTTGCTGCGGAGAATATGATAGGAAAGCAATGAAAATCTATGACATCATATTACACATACACACATGTCTGCACAATACACATTCAAACACATGAGTACACATACGTATCTCTCACACACAAAGGAAGAAAGAAAGAAAGGAAGGAAGGATGGAAGAAAGAAAGAAAGAAAGAAAAAAGAAAGAGAGAAAGAAAGAAGTTGATAGATAAAATATATAAGTTGAAACTGCAATTAGGCTCCATTTATCCGTTTTTGATGTAAAAAGAAAGGGGTTGGTCGAAATGACCTGTTTTGTTCTTTAAGTAGCGCTGAAGACCCAATCCAAGACCTTGTGCAGCTAAATGCTCTTCCTGTAGCCCTATTAGGCGCTCACTGACCTACAAATGGCAGGTTTCCCTCTCAAATTAGAGAGATAAGGCTGTACCCAAGTCAGAGGTGGATGCAGGACTCACAGGTGAGAAATCACGGAGATATCGTCCCTCGGCCTGGCGCTAGAGGGCACACGTGGCCTGGAGCCCGTCCGTGTGTTCTTCAATCTCAGATAGTCCAGGCAGGGCTCTCCACACCCCACACTCAACCCACCCTAAACCTGGAAGGTGGGGACTGAGCCTAAAACAGCCTTGCAGCTGTCAAGATGGGGGGACCCTGCCTACTCCCTCCCCCGCCACCCCAGAGCTGGTGGGAGTGACTGGAGGAAGGTTTCCTTGTGCACCCTAGAAGAGACCTCAACTCGGACAGAAGTTTTTCTCCGTGCACAGTGGAAGTCACGTCTTACATATCTTGATGGTCAATCTTGCTTTGGGATCAATGGTTGGGGGTGGAGATTTGCAGCAGTGTCTCTGAGGATGTCTTAAAGATCAGATTCACCGAGAGTGAATCTCTCTCTGCCCTGCCCTTTGCTGTGCGGACATGAACAAAGACATCTCTGAACTTCAGTTCCTTCTAGCCCGGAGACAGGATGAGGACCTCTTCAGTGTAGGTTGGGATAAAGTCTGTATACCATCCTATACCTGCAGGTGGCTCAGAGAGCACCTGTAGAGACTCGAGCCTGCAGCCACCCACGCGCAGCTGCAGTGTGGATTGTTCTGCTCAGGAAAAGAAATGCTGACTTTTCATTGATCCACCTAATGGCTTTGTGTGGCTAATCAGCCTGAACTGCATCCTATTGTGTGTCTGCAGTTAGATCTAACTGTTGATCTAATTACCCAGGTCTAGAATTAGACTCTCACCAGGAGCTGGGTGAACGGCTTCCACCATCTACTCCTTCTAATGGAAACCCTGAAGCCTAAAAGTTTCCTTGAGCTAAAATGGCAGGTAGCAAAGGAAATCTTATCCCCCCTCCCAAGTCCTAACTAATTACGGGATGCCATCACAGCCCGATTAGTATTTACCCAACAATGTGCTGATTCCTGGTCCAGCCAAAAGCTTACCTGCCATTTAAATGGAGCACGATATTTAAATCTTAATTTCATCACCTGCTGGTAATAATCTTACAATTATAAATCCAAAGTACCACTCAGAATACATTTGCATACGTAAAGGAATCTGTCCTCATTGCTGTTCCACGGCACACATGGCTGTTGGTTTGACTTTCAAACCAGAGCTGAATATCGTTTTATGGAGAGAGAGATAACGGGGTTTTTCCCTGCACCGAAGCCTGCTTGGAGAGGGAGAGAAACACATGCACACCATAAAAGGGCATCTGGGCAAGCACAAGTGCCCCGCCTGTCACCTGTGAGATAAGAGCCACCTCTGTGTGGGTTACTGATGCTCTCACATTTCTGCTAACAAGTCAGTAGATACAACAAAAGCCACTTCAGGATTCCCAGACACTCAACACTGATTGTCACAGAAGGGGCAGTGGAGACTGTCAGTCTCTGCAGGACTCTCAGGCTGCCAGGGCCTCGATGCCTATATTCTGGCTGTTATATCTCTAGGGCAATTTTCTCCCAGAGGAAGAGAGGTTTTGCGGGGTATCAGCACACGTGTGTGCACATGCACAGAAAAAAACCATCTTGGCAGCTGGGAGTCGTGCACAGTGGAAGGTGAAGTCTCTGGTCCTGCCAAGACTGAACTCCCCAGTGAATGGGATTGTTGGAAAAGGACAGAATGTGGGGGTGCATCAGGAGAGGAATACCACTATAGAAGGGGAGTGGGAGGTACTAGGGAAATGTTAACCTGGAAACCAGGAAAGGGAATAACATTTGAAATGTAAATAAGAAATACCCAATTTAATAAATATGGAATAAGAAATGACACTCCGTCTGGAAGAGGAGAATGTATGATTTCTTTTCAGGATCTGTGGGAAGACTTTGGACACCTGGGCAAATGTGGAATGACCTATACATCCTTGGAAACATTTGGATAGTTCCAGAAACTCCTGGAAAAGTGGAAGATCCAAGATCTCTATGGCAAGAAAGGAAGGTTTATGTGAACCTGGAATGTGTGGGGACATTACCTGTCCAAGTTTGTCAGTAGAAGAGTCAGCAGAAGGAGGCCCAGGCACAGTGTGATCTTCTTTGAATCTTTCACTGTTCTCTCCAGTAATGTGTTTTGTAGATGTTGCAGTCACTCTGGCTACCAACTCGTCAAAGTCCACATATTCTTCAAACCAAGTTGACATAATCCAGCTTTTTTTTTTCACCTTCCCAAGAATGGGAACTAAAGATGAGGCCACTCTTTTTCTAGTAGCAAGATGCCAGCACAGGTTTTGGTATCCCTGGTCCTCAGAATCCAGATGTATTAAAAAAAAAATTAAGACACTTCTTTTATGTGTCCCCACCACACCTGGTATTTACAATATGTGTCAAAGAATCCAGACTCACCCCTAGTTAAATACCTCTTTAGTTGTATTAATACGTAGTCCGTGGAATCTTATATTTCCAATTACTCCTTCCCATCTGCTCTAGCTTTCTGTCTATTTTATATTTACTTCAAATGTGAACATTTATTGCTATTATTGCATTTTACAGAGCAATAAAGACTGAAAATGTTAATTTTAGTTCTGTTTTAATACTCTGTTCCTCATGCACTGATTTCTGTGTATGGATATGAATTTCTGACTCATTATTTCATCTCCTTTAATGATTCTTCTGTAACATTCTTTTTCAAAGTCTACTTTTTAATTTTTAATTATCTCTGTGTGTGTACACGTGTGTGTGTGTGTGTGTGTGTGTGTGTGTATACACATATGAGTACAATGTCCTAGAAAGCCAGTAGGGGGCGGTAGATCCCCTGGAGCTGAAATAACAAGTGGTTGAGGGTCACAGGACACGGGAGCCTGAATCAAAACTCAGATCTTCTGTAAAGCAGTTTGCATTCTTAATTACTATGTCGTCTCTGTTGCACCCTTTTAACATTTCTTCAATTAGTCCAGTTGGTTAGCAATTCCATTAGATTTTGTCTGGGAAAAAACAAAACTTTTTAAAAGTGTTATCTTTAACTTTTTGTCTGAGCACAGAATTGGAACTTTAGAGTTATTTATTTCGGGAGTGAACTTGTGCCATCCTGTCTGTTTTGCAGTGGGCATGATTTCCAGTCTAACCACAACTGTACCTTCTGTTTTGAATCTCTGTTCTTTTCCTTGTTTTATTTTTTCTTTCAAGATTTTTCCACTCCCAACTGGTAATGGGAGAGATTAGTTATGTATCTCTCCCAGCTCAGCATTTAACTCTCATGAGCACTGAATACTGTGATTTGACTATAATATTTACGTTGTAGGGGAAAGTAATCTCTAGTGAAGTAAAAGTCAAACAGTGTTTAAAAATTTGACTACCTGTACTCCTTTCATCTATCACTTATTTTCATAGTAAAATACAAAGAAGCCTCTCTCGTCCTAGTGTTTACTCTTACTTACATAAAAATTAATTAGCAAATTTATTAAAACTATTTTAGTACAGTAGTTTTTCTATGCTTATGATACCTAGATGTAATACTTTAGCCATGTGCTTTATGAATTCTCATGCATACTATAGAGTAAATATATTTAGTGTTCATGAGAACTCCACATAAGAGGCTACAAAAATACTTCAGCTGTTAAAGGCTTCTGACCCAACAAAAATGTCAATGAAACTGAAATTAGTCACTGTATATTAGGTGTTTGTATTGAAATAGTCATATATTAGCTCTTTGTAATTCTCTACATCCTATCAGGTCTAATTATAATGATAGTGAATCCATCCAATTAACAAATTCACGATTATATCTAACACCTTATTTGAATTTTTTAACATGTGTTTTGGTTTCATCTTCATATTGTATTCCAAAGGCAGCATAGTTAGGGCTCTCTTATAATAAAATAGACACCTCGTCTGTGGTAATCTGGTGTATTAGTAAAATATCAAAGCAGGTTCCTTTAGTACATTTAGTTTGGAGAGATCTAATCTTAGCAGAAATGCTGAAATGAAATATAAATTAAATAAACTTACTGAATAAAAAATAAAACTATATAAAAGATAAATGATATAGTAAAATAAGTTATAAAATACAGAAATAAATCACAAAATTCAAACTTAGATTACCCCCAACAAACACCCAGCTCAGTGAAATTAAAGACCATGGACCCATTATATAAGTAAGTACCCGTGAGCACATGCTTGACAACACTCTATGTTCTTTCTCTCCCTTTACATTAAGGGAGCAGAGGTAATGGTTTCCCCTAAGTTCTCAGAAATATCCATGGTTCTGGTTAAGATGCAACAAAAAATCTATAATGCCTGTTTATGGAAGATGAGGTTATTTTTCTTATTTGAATCCTTAATGTATCATAATCGATGAAATTCTAGATGCCTAGTGAAGGTGTTTTATATAAATAAATGATGAAGCCTATTCAATTTAAAATTATATTATTTTTATTAGAAGAATTTTTCCACTCAATATCATAATCCGTTTTATATAATACAGACTCTGTCATTCTTCTCCACAGATTCCAGTCAGGATGTATCTTAATACAACACGCTTATTTAAGTGTATTTTGTATCTATTTGTACCCACCTCCCCATGAAAATCCCCTCAATATATATTTCATATACTGGAAATGCCTATCCTGATATTTCCATTTATTAGGATGATACGATCAAGAAGATACAAGCTTCCTGTTTCAGGCTCCGCCCAGAGATGACATAGAACAATAGCTCAAAGTACCCAGATTCTGTGGGGGAGAAAGCTGGACTCCCAGAATCATGGACAATTCTGAGATCTTAGGGGAAACCATTACCCCTGCTCACATTCCTGTGCTGAGAGGGAGCTGCTTAGAACCCTATGGATACAGGAACCTTGGGAGAGTAAGGGAGGGGATCCTTCCAGTATCTACCTGTGTCCAGAGATGGAAGCCAGTGGCCAGGAAAAGTAACACAACTGAGAACACAGGTGAGACCAACCTTTCTGCTCCAAGCCACCAGGCTGGAGGCCTCAGGAGGCAGAAATCAACAGCAGTCTGGGACAGGACACTTCCTGTTTCTGCCTGCATCCATTGCTGATCTGGTCCCACATATCTATGTACCCACATCTTGGTGGGAGGAAAAAGGTCCATAGGAACAGTGACAAAGAGTTTTACAGGATGGTCATGCCACAGTCAGAGACAGCAAGACCATGAAACACCAGAGAAAACCTGATGACAAGAGTCAAGCACAGAAACCTAAGCAACAGAAACTAAAACTACTTGGCATCATCAGAGCTCCCTTATCCCAAGAAAGCAAATATTGGATATCCCAACAAACAGAAAAAGCAAGATGTGGATTCAAAATCATTTTTCATGATGATGATAGTGGACATTGAGTAGCGAACATATAAAACTCTTCAAGAAATACAGGACAACACAGGTAAAAAGTAGAAGCCCTTAAAGGGCAAACACAAAATTCCTTCAAGAATCACAGGAAAACACAGTCAAACAGATGAAGGAATTTAAAAATTCTAGGATCAATAAGTGGAAAAAGCAGCAATAAAGAAAGCACAAAGAGAGACAACCCTGAAGGTGGAAAACCTAGAGAAGAAATCAGAAGTCATAGACAGAAGCATCAGAAAGAGAATACAAGAGATAAAAGATAAAAATCTAAGGGGCAGAAGATACCGTAGAAAACATTTACACAACCATCAAAGAAAATGTAAAGCTCAAAGAGCTCCTAATGGAAAACAACCAGGAAATCCAGGACACAATGAGAAGATCAAACCAAAGGATAATGGGTATAAAAGAGAACGAAGATTCCCTTATAAAAGGGCCAGTAAATATCATCAAAAATTATAGGAGAAAACTTCCCTACCTAAAGGGAGAAATGAATATAATAATAAAAGAATCATATATTTCTCCAAAGAGATTGGACGAAAAAGAAAGTTCTCCCTTCACATAATAGTCTAAACACCAAATCCAAAAAACAAAGAAAGAATATTAAAGGCAGAAAGCAAAATAATCAGGTAACATATATAGGCATACCTATAAGTATTACACCAGACTTCTCACCAGAGACTATGAAAGTCAGATCCAGAGTGGATTTTATAAAACACTAAGAGAAAAGAAATGCCAGCCCAGGATACTATCCCCTGCAAAACTTTCAATCAGCGCAGCTGGAGAAACCAAGATATTTTGTGATAAGCTAAATTTACAAAGTACATTTTCACGAATCCTGCATTATGAAAGATAACAGATGGGAAACTCCAACACAAGGAGGAAAATTACACACTATAAAAAGCAAGAAATTAATCCTCTTTCAACAACCCAAAAGAATAGAGTCACACAAACATAATTCCACCTCTACCAAAAAATAATAACAGAAAACCAAAATAAGTATTCCTTAATATGTCTTAGCATCCATGCAAATTCTCCAATAAAAAAGACATAGACTAACAGACCGCATACATAAGAAGAACTAGAATATTGTTGCATAATGGAAACACAGCTCAGTGACAAAGACAGATAGTATCTCAGAATAAAAGGTTGGAAAACAATTTTCCAAGAATATGGTCTGTAGAAACATCATGGAGCATAGATTCCAGTATCTAACTCAACCAAAAGTTATCAAAAAAAATGATAAGGAAGGATACTTCATTTTCATCAGAGAAATAAAATTTCACCAGGGTCAATTCTCTTTCCTGAATATCTATACACTACATCCAACGGCACCTAAATTTATAAAGGAAACCGTACTAAAGCTCAGGCTAACGAAATAGTCGTGGGAGACTTCAACAACCCACACTCAGCAATGGCCAGATCATGGAATGGGAAACCGGAGACACAGAGAAATTAACAGATTTTGAACCAAATGGATTTAAGAAATACCTATAGAATATTTCATCCTTGAACAAAAGAATACACCTTATTCTCAGGAACTCACAGCACATTCTCCAAAACTGATCATACAGTTGGTCATAAAAGAGGCATCAACAGATACAAAAGAGTGAAATAATCCCAAGCATTTTCTCACACGACCATGACCTAAGGCTGGACTTCAATAACAACAAAAATGTCAGGAAGCCCAAATACTCATAGAGGTTGACCAATATTTTACTCAGTGATAACTTGGTAGAGGAAGAACTAAAGAAAAAAATTTAAAAATTAAAAATATTTTAAAATTTTAGGAATGTAAGGTACAACAAACAAACTTATGGGACACAATGAACGGAGAGCTAAGAGGAAAACTCAGAGCTCTGAGAGCATCCAAAGAGAAACTGGAGAGAGCATACATTAGCAGCTTGACAACAAATATAAAAGCTCAAAAACAAAAAGAAGCAGATTGACCCGAGAGGAGCAGAAGGCAGGAAATAATCAAACTCATGTCTGAAATCAACTAAGGAGAAACACAATGAACTTGACAAAGAATCAATAGAACCAGGAGCTGGATCCAAGGGTAAATCAACATGGTGCATAAACCTGAGCTAGAATGACAAAAGGACACAGAGAAAGTATCCAAATAAGAAAATCAGAAAGGAGAGGGAAACAAAATAAACAGAATCTGCAGAAATTCAAAACATCATCATACCGTATTACTGAAATTTATATTCAAGGAAAGTAGAAAATCTGGACAAAATTATCAATTTTCTATACAGGGAGCAGTTACCAAAGTTAAGTCAGGGTAAGAAAAAATATCTAAACTGTACCATGAATCCTAAAAAATTAGAAACAATTATTAAAAGGCTCCCATTTGGGAAAAGATCCCAGGACCAGATGATTTTAGTTGAAAATTCTATCAACACTTCCTAGAACCAAATACCACTATTGTCCAAAATATTCCACAAAATACAAACAGAGGAAACTACCCAATTCCATCGATGAAGCCACAGTTATGCTTATACCTAAAGCACACATGACCCAATAAATAAAGTGAACTTCAGACCAATTTTCCTTTGAATATTGACAAAAAATATTCAACAAATCATTGCAAACCAAACCCATGAACACATCAAAATGGTCATCCATCATGATCAAGGAGACTTCAAAACAGAAATTCAAGGATAGTTTAATATGGAATTCCATCAACATAATCCACCAGATGATCAAACTGAAAGAAAAAATGATATTTTCATCTCATTAGATGCTGCGAAAGCATTTGACAAAATAAAACACCCCTTCATAGCCAAAGTCTTTCAATGATAGGAATTCAAGGCCCATACTCAACAATAGTAACGTAATGGACAGCAAACCAGTAGCCAAATATCAAACTAAATGAAGAGAAACTTGAAGCTCTTCCTCTAAAATCAGGAACTAGACAAGGCTATTCATTCACTCCCTACTTATTCAATATGGTACTCCATGTGCTAGCCTGACCAATTAGACAACAAAAGGAGGACAAAGGGATACAAATATGAAAGGAAGAGGTCAATATATCACTATTTGCAGGTGATATGATAGTTTACTTAAGTGACTCCATAATTTCCACCAGAGAAATACTGCACGTGATAAACAGCTTCAGGAAAATCCTGGATATAGAATTAACTCAAACATATCAGTAACATTCCATGAATAAACAGACCAAGAAAGAAATTAGGAAAATGACACTCTTCACAATAATCACAAATAACAAAAAATACCTCCGTGTAACTCAAACCAGCCAAGTGAAAGTGCCGTATGAAAAGAACTTACTTTCTCTAAAAGAAGAAAATCTCAGAAGATGGAAAGAGCTTTCATGTCCATGGATTGGCAGTATTGATATAGTAAAAATGGCCCTTTGCCAAAAGCAATCTACAGATTCAATGCAATCCCCAAGAAATTTTCAACAAAATTCTTCATACAGTTAGAAAGAGAAATATGCAAGTTCATTTAGAATAAGAAAAAAAAAACCAAGGAAGTTGAAACTATTCTCAATATAAAGAAATACTGTGGAAATAAACATCCCTAACCTCAAGTTGAATATCCAGCAATAGTGATAAAAATTACATGGTATGGGTACAGAGACAGGCAAGTAAACACCTGTGTTGGTTCATCTAGATGTCAGCGTGTAAATTATTGTAAATCCATCCATTCTTATCACGCTGTACAAAGCTGAAGTCCAAGTGGATTAAGGGCATCCAGAAAAAAGAGATAAACACAAACCAGTAGAAGAAAAAGTGGGGAAAAGCTTGAACACGTGATGACTATGGAAAATTTCTTGAACAGAACACCAAACCAGTGGCTTATGCTTTACGATGAAGAGTTGACAGACTGGACCTTGTCAAAATGCAAAGTGTCTGTAAGGCAAGGAACACAGTCATTATGACAAAACGGCAACTAATACCTTGAAAAACAATCTTTGCCCTTCTATACCTGAAAGAGAACTAATATTCAATATGTACAAAGAACTCAAGAAGTTATACTCCAGAAAGTCAAATAGCCCCATTATAAATGGGGTACAGATCTAATCAAATAATTTTCAGCAGAAGAATTATTGAATGGATGAGAAATACATAAAGAAATGTTCCACATCATTGTTCATCAGGGTAATGCAAATCAAAGGATACACCAGGCAGAACGGCTAAGATCAAACATTCAGTTAACAGCAGATTCTGGTCACAATGTGGAGAAAGAGGAAGACTCCTCCATTATTGGTGGGATTGAAATGAGGTACAATATTACGTAAATTACTCTGGGCTTTCATCAGTAAATTTGACAAGTATATGCTGAGGACTTAGCTACCCCACTCCTGGGCATATTCCCAAATGATGCCCCAACATATAACTAGGAAACATGTTGTACTGTGTTTATAACAGCTGTATTCATGATAGCCAGAAGCTAGGAAGAACCCAGATGATTTGACCACATGAATGGATACAGAAAATGTGGTTCATCTACATAATTGAGTGCAACTCAGTAATCAAATACAATGACATCATAAAATTCATAAGTAAATGAATGAAAGTATAAAATACCATCTTGAATGAAGCAACCAAATCACACACACACACACACACAAAGAAACAAATATAAAACACACATACACGCACAAACACACAAACACACACACACACACACACACCCACACACTCCCAAAAACATGAATTACCCAACATACAATTCACATACCGCTTTAAGTTCAAATAGAAGGATGAACCAAGTGAGGATGGTCTGTCTTAAAAGGGGAAACAAAAATATTCATAGGACATGATATGGAGATTAAGTTTAGAGCAGAGACTGAAGGAATAATCATTCTGAGCCTGCACCACCTGGGGATGCAGCCCACATGCATACAGCCCCCAAACCTAAACAACATTGCTGAGGCCAACAAGTGCGTGCTCACAGGAGCCTGATAGAGCTGTCCCCTGAGAGGCTCTCCGAGATCATGACAAACACCGAGGCTGATGCTTGCAGCCAACCATTGCACTGAGAACAGGGTACCCTTTGGAGAAGAGAGAGAAAGTATTGAAGGAGCGGAAGTGCCTTGCAACCCAGGAAGGACAACAGGGGTCACAAACCAGATCTCCTCGGGACTAAAGCACTTCCTGAAAACTGCACATGGACAGACTGGCGTCTCCAGCTGCATATGGAGCAAAGCATGACCGTGCTCTGCACCTATGGGAGGAGCCCTTGGTCATCCAAGGCTGGGCCTTCCAGGAAATAGAATGTCATGCTGGGAAGGCAGCAAGGGGATGTTTTTGCGGAGGGGAAAACACCTTTGAAGAAGACAGGGCAGCAGAAAAGGATAGGGATAGGGGGTTTATGGATGGAGGCCTCACACATGGAGTCTTTATATTTTCTATGCCTTTAACAGCTCAATGGCAAGGCCACTTCCTAACCTCCGATTGGCTAAACTATCCCCCACTGATATCCCCACGTTATTATTTGCTAAAATCTATATCCCATCTTTCTTGCCCTGGACACCATTGGGCAGCTCTCCTGGGTCTGCTTATTTTCATACTCTTCTATGTCAGCTGCTTCTCTGTCCTGAAAGTCTGTCCTGGAGAATCTCCATGTCTTCTTACACTCTGGTCCTTTGTCCAAGCGTCCTGAAACTCCTGCTCTGTCTGTCCTGCCTAGACACTGGCTATCAGTATCTCTATTTACCAATCAGAACCAACTGAGGCAGGGTCCCTGATTCCTAAGTTCAGGACACTATGAGAAGCATGAGAATAAAAGCAACTACAATAACTATTTGTATGTGATTTTCTGGGAACAATATTCCCCAAACCACAAAGAGATACCTGTTAAAGTACTAGAATCATAGAAAATATGAAGTAGGCACATAATAATAATAGTAATAATAATAAATATTAATATTGATATAATATAATATTATAATAAAAGAAATAATAACAATAAATATAATAATTATAATAGTAAATAATATTAAAAATAAAATAATAATCATCATCATAATCGTCATCATCATCATCAAAGCCTAACTGAACAGAGAAATAGAAATACAAAAATGGTGAAGGAAAAAGAATAAGTCACACATAAAGCTGATCACATGAGACTAACACCTGAATTTTCAATGGTTATTTTAATATATAAATGGGCTTGGATCACTTTTCAACACGTTTTCAAAGAATACAGATACTAGCCTAGAATTTATTACCGAGCAAATGTATCAATCACATCAACACAAGATGAGAAAGTTTACAAAGCATAATCACCAGGAAGCCATGTCTCTTCAGCAATCTTACTCTAAAAGTGGGAAAACGCATTCTGAAAATAAGGGATATTCTCAAGAGGACAGAAATGGTAAAAAACCCTGTAGTAATTCATCAGAAGAGGGAAAAAGTATGTGGCAACAACAAAATAAAAAAGACCCATAAATACTCCTCATTAATAACGCTAAGCAGAGGGGTTGGGGATTAAGCTCAGTGGTAGAGCATATGTCTAGCAAGTACAAGGCCCCAAGGTTTGGTCCCCAGCTCCAAAAAAAAAAAAAACAACAAAAAAAAACCAAAAAAACAAAATAAAAAAACCGCTAAGCATTAAGTATCCCACACCAATAATATACCGGCTATAAGTTTGTTTAAGAAAACAGGTTTATTTCTCCAGCATCCAAAAAGTACATTTGTTTTAGATCCAATTGCATACTCGTGTTTAGAATGCAATTGCCCATAATTCTTTTTTTCTTTTTTTCTTTCTTTTTTTTTTTTTTTTTTTTTGGTAAGTATATTTAGTGTTCATTAGTTTTTTATAAAAATCTTGAAGATTTTCTGTTTAATTGTAAGTATAGAATTTTCATTTAAATGTATTTCTTTTTTTTTCTTTTTTTGGGGGGGTGTTCCCCTCCACACCCTTCCCCCATTACCGCCCTACCCCTAACAATCACGTTCACTAGGGGTTCAGTCTTAGCAGGACCCAGGGCTTCCCCTTCCACTGGTGCTCTTACTAGGATATTCATTGCTACCTATGAGGTCAGAGTCCAGGGTCAGTCCATGTATAGTCTCTGGGTAGTGGCTTAGTCCCTGGAAGCTCTGGTTGCTTGACATTGTTGTTCATATGGGGTCTCGAGTCCCTTCAAGCTCTTGCAGTCCTTTCTCTGATTCCTTCAACGGGGGTCCTATTCTCAGTTCAGTGGTTTGCTGCTGGCATTTGCCTCTGTATTTCCTGTATTCTGGCTGTGTCTCTCAAGAGATCTACATCCAGTTCCTGTCAGTCTGCATTTCTTTGCTTCACCCGTCTTCTCTAATTGGGTCGCTGTATATGGGGCAACATGTGGGGCAGGCTCTGAATGGGTTTTTCTTCTGCCTCCGTTTTATTCTTGGCCTCCCAATTTCCTGCCAAGGGTATTCTTGTTCCCTTTTTAAAGAATGAGTGAGTCATTCATATTTTGATCATCGGTCTTGAGTTTCATGTTTTCTATGCATCTAGGGTAATTCGGGCTAATAGTAACTTATCAATGAGAGCATACCATGTGTGTTTTTCTATGGTTGTGTTACCTCACTCAGGATGATATTTTCCAGTTCCCTCCATTTGCCTATGAATTACATAAAGTCATTGTTTTTGATAGCCGAGTAGTATTCCTTTGTGAAGATTTGCCACATATCATAAGGCAATATTTTAAATGCTAGAAAGTATACTTTTCGGAGAACATTATTTTGTAAATTTAATTCATCAGTTTTCATTAGTTTTATCTGAATGAATATTATTTGCTAATATGTTTATATTTTAGGAAACTGTGTGTGTGTGTGTGTGTGTGTGTGTGTGTGTGTGTGTGTGTTTGATAATTCAACTCTAATATGACCAGGAGATTGCTTTAGTGATAATGATAATTTATGGGCACTGAGAATTTTTTTATATAATATATAATATATAATGCATGTATACCTATATATATGAAAATATGCTCTGTATATTTTTTTCAAAGCACTGTTTAGATATGTATACTAGATTAAGCCTTCTAACTGCAGTTTTAGATTTTTCCAACACTAATTTTATCTTCTTAGGTGTCTAGAAAGAAATACATGGAATCATGAATCATCTCAACTTCAAATGTAGGTACACTCAATGTTATATCTTCCTTTTAAACATGATTGTTCATCTTTGGACCATAAAATATATATATGTATATATTTAATATGCTCTATTTATATTAGAAAAGTGTGATACATTGTATATATGTATTCGTTGATAACTTCCTTCTGTAACCAAATTTTAAGAATAAATTACTTATGTACATTATTATAAAATCTAAGATCATTGAGTTTTTTACCAAAATCAAATACCATAATGCATAAATATAAGAAGCATTTCCTGACTGTGGCTATTAACAAAAAATATTTGATATACAAACTCCATAAAATTATTTTGATATTAACCTTTAAAGTTTCTTCAAGTAGTTGTTCAACTTTTAATAAAGGGAACTCACCAATTCTGTCAATAATTTTTTCATTCTATATTCCTTTAAATTGTAAAATATATTTTTATTTAAATAAGTCATAACCTAAAGGGAAATATTATATAGACAGCAAAAGAGACCAAAGGAAATTAGTACCAAACTCTAATATTTTTGTCAATATCAGAAATGGCAAATGATAATTACTTTATTATTAATTTAATGAGACAAGATATCTTTTTTATTTAATAATTTTTCCTGAATATGTTATGTATTTACATTTCAAATGTTATTTCCTTTCCTTTTTCTCCCATAACACCCCTGCCTCTCTTCTGTGAAGATGTTCCAATTCCCACCAATCAACTTTAACCTCAATGCTCTGGCATTACCCTACATCGGGGATAAAAGCCTTCACAGGATTAAGGGCTTTTCCTTCCAATGATGTTAGACAGAGCAGTCCTCTGCCACATATGTGGCTGGAGTCATGAGTCCCTCAAACATTAATTAATAGTGGGTGTTTTATTCCCTCAATTTCTGGTGGGTCTGGTTGGTTGATATTGTTGTTCTTCCTGAGGTTTTGCAAACCCCTTCAGCTCATTTAGTATACTCTCTAACAACTTCATTGAACCCCCTTGTTCAATCCAATGTTTAGCTACAATCATTCTCACCAGTGTCAGTAGGGTTCTGTCAAAGTCTCTCAGGAGACATCCATATCTGACTCCTGTCAACAAGGACTTGGTGGCATCAGCAATAGTGACTGGTTTGTGTGACTGCATATGGGATAGATCCACACATGGGGTAGTCTCTGGTTGACCCTTTCTTCAATCCCTGCTTAACTCTTTATCCTTGAATTTCCTCCCATGAATATTTTTTATCCCTTCTAAGAAGGAATATAACAGATGCATTTTGGTCTTCTTCCTGCTTTGGATTAACATGACCTGTGAATTCTTTCTTATGTATTCCACACTAATGGGCTGAAACACACTTCCAATAAATGTATAACTTTTGTGTTCTTTTGTGACTGGATTACCTCACACCGAATGATAATTTCTAGTCTATCCTAAGAATTTTATGCAAACATTGTTTTTGATAGGTTAGAAGAACACAGGTGTGTAAATGTACTATATTTCATTTATCCATTACTATTTTGAGGGACATCTGGTTCCTTTTCAGATTCTGGCTATTATGAAAAAGAAAGGTTTCTCTCAATCTGGAGCATCTTGTGTCCTCCTTATATGTTGGAGCATCTTTTGGGTGTATATCAAAGAAATGGGATTGTGGTATCCTCAGGTAGTACTAAATCCAATTATGTGAGAAAATTCCAGACTGATTTCCAGAATGGTTATACTAGCTTGCAATCTCACCAACAATGGAGGAGAGTTCCTCTTTCTCCACCTCCTTGCCAGAATCTGTTGTGAATTTCTTATCTTAGCCATTCTGAATGGTCTGCTGTGTAACCTCAGAATTTGTTGATTTTCATGTACCTGATGGCTAAGGATGTTGATATTCCTCAGTAGAGAATTCTTTGTTTAGTGCTATTCACCATTTTTGAAAGGACTATTTGATATTCTGGAGTCTATCTCCTTGAGTCTTTGTATAGACTGATTTTAGCCCTCTATCAAATGGAAGATTGGTAAAGATCTTTTCTTACCCTATTGATTTTACCTTTTTCCAAATTCCAGTGTCCTATGCCTTACAAAAGCTTTATGATGTCCCATTTGTCAATTTTGATATTGGAGCAAAGCCATTGGTGTTCTGTTCAGTAAATTTCCCCACCTTTTCTTCTATTCGTTTAAGATTATATGTTTCTTGTGGACATACTTGATCCACTTCGACTTGAGCTTTGTACAGGGTGATAAGAATTGATTGATTTCCATTCTTCTACATGCTAATCTCCAGTCGAATGGGAACCATTTGTGGAAAATTTTATCGTCCCATTGGTTGGTTTCGGTTCATTGTCAAATATCAAGTGGCCATAGGTGTGTGCCTTCATTTCTGGTCCTTCAATTATATTCCATTGATTTTTCTGACTGTCTCTTTACCATTCCCATTCAATTTGTATTATTATTGTTCTGTTATACAGTTTGAAGTCATCGATAGTGATTGCCCCAGAAGTTCTTATATTGTTGATGAACGTTTTCTCTATCATGGGGTTCTTGTTATTCCAACTGAATTTTCAAATTGTTCTTTCTAACTCTGTGAAGAATTGAGTTGGAATTTTGATGGTGATTGCCTTGAATCCGTTGATTGCTTTAGGCAAGATGACAATTTTTACAATATTAACCCTGCACATGCATGAGCATGGGAAATTATTCTATCTTCGGAGATCTTCTACAATATTTTTCTTCAGAGACTTGAAGTTCCTGTCATACAGAACTTTCACTTGCTTGTTTAGAGTCAACCTGAGGTATTTTTTTATTATTTGTGACTATTTTGAAGGCTGTCATTTCCTTAATTTCTCCTCAAACTGTTCATCCTTGAAGTAGAATGCTCTGATTTGTTTGAGTTAAGTTTATATCCAGCCACTTTGCTGAAGTTGTTTATCAGCTGAAGGAGTTTTCTGGTGGAATTTTTGGGGTCACTAAAATTTACAATCACATCGTCTAAAATTGTGATATTTTAAGTTCTTGCTTTCTAAATTTTTCCGTTTTCCCACGTGTTTTTGTCTAATTTTTGTGGATAAGAATTCCAGAACTATATTGATGGGGTAAGTAGAGATTACGCAACCATTTCTAGTCCGTGATTTTTGTGGTATTGCTTAAAGTTTCTCTCCAGTAAGTCTGATGTTGGCAACTTTTTTTTTTGTAATATTGCTTTTACAATGTTTAAGAATCGGCGTTGAATTCCTAATATTTTCCAAGACATCTAACATGAAGAAATATTGATTTTTCAAATTTTTTTGTCACTATCTAAAAAGATGATCATTTATTTCCCCCCCTGGAATTTATTTACATAATTGATTCTTCTATGTGCTGACATCCAGTTGAACCCTAATTTCTTGAAAATTCTGTCTTTTTTCCATTTCATAGTTTTAGCACCTTTGTAAAAAAAAAGTGACCATAGGTGTGTGCATTCATTTCTGGATCTTCAGGCTAGGATATCTGGTGAAATTTTCAAGTACTATGGATGGAGAAACCAAGACATTCCACGACAATGTCAAATGTACACAATATATTTCCACAAATCCAACCCTACAATTGATAGTAGATGGAAACTTCCAACACAATGATGGAAACTGCACCTTAGCAAAAACTAGGGAATTAATCTTTCAACAAACCCAAAGGATGATAGCCACACAATTGTAATTACATTCTAACAACAAAAATAACAGGAAGCTACAGTCCATTTCATTTAATATCTCTTATCATCAATGGACACAATTCCCCAAATAAATGGCATAAGCTAAAAGACTATGTAAAGAGGATCCAAGATTTTGCTGCATACAGGAAATACACCTTAGAGACAAAGGCAGAGTATCTCAGGGTAAAAGGATGGAGAAAAATTCTAAGCAAATGTTCCCAAGAAAAAGCTGGAGTAGCCTTTCTAATATTGAACAACATTGACTTTCAACAAAAAGTTATCAAAATGACAAGGAAGGGAACCATACTTGTCAAAGAAAAAATAATACTAAGATGAACTTTCAATTCAGAACAACTATATTTCAAATGCAAGGACACCTAAATTCATAAAAGCAACATAACTAAACTTCAAAGCAAATATTGCACCACACACAATAAAGTGTTGGAGACTTTAAATCTGCACTCTCATCAATGGACAATTTATAGAAACTGAAACTAAACAGATATGGTTAAAATAACAGAAGTCATTTTAATAACTTAAAAAAATACAAATGGTTTTAACAGATATTTAGGTAACATTTCATCCTAAATCAGAAGAATATACCTTTTCCTATGCACTTCACTGTAACTTCTCCGAATTTGACCATATACTCATTCACATAAGAGTCCTCAATTTAGACCAGAATATTGAAGTAATTCTATGCATCCTATCAGATCACCATGGACTAGGGCTACTCTTCAATATTTTATTATTTTTTGAATTTCTTTAAATTATCGATGATTTATTTATGTGGTGTTTTTGAAACATCATCTTTCTTGATAGTTTAAAGACTGGATTAAACCTAGTGGTAGTTCTTCCATTTTTGCCTCTACAGTAGCAAGAGTGTTTTCTCCATTCCAATCTTGGTTTATGTACTACATTTTGAGTTAACTCTTTGTGCATACATTGCATTTAATGTTTTCCTCTAGTTTGAATCTATATTTGTATTATCTAACCTTACAAATTTGTAATTTTATAATGAAATTTTTAATTTCATAATTTCTGACTATAACTTTTGATCTCATTTTGCTTATATTTTTTTTCTCCATTTTAAATGCATTTTTTTCTTTGTGAATACTTTTCCCTCTTTATGTATGTTCGTGCCTTTATGGGATTTTGTTATTGTTTATCAATGTAATATGCAATTTATTCACAGCAGCAGCCATATATGAAGGAGAATAAAAGAGTTAAATATCTATTTCAATAGTATGGATTACTTATTAAAAAAAAAGAATCTCTGAAACAAAGAACAGTGATGACTTTCACACTACACTTCCCCAATGGTCCCAGCATGCAATAATGCCAGGTAGTGTGCTGTGCTCATGTGGTGGTGGGAAATAATTTACGGAAGAGTAAAACCACATACCACAGATAATTTAAAGAATCCCTTTCTCCCACACAGAGATACATAATGGGATTATAACGTGGTCAATACAATTAGTGGAGCGGAAGTTAACAACTATGTTGCTACAAGAAAGTGATGGCAAGAATTTCAAACCATGGTCAACTATATAGTTGTGAACATTTGTTCCCAAAATTGTGGTTTGTTCCTCAGGACAATAATAGCTGGACTGAACCCACCTTTTATCTATACAAAGTGGGGAACCATTTCCCTAATGGTAATGATGAAGACAAAAAAAAACAAGAACAAAAGTTTATATTAATAGAAGCAAACCATTAACGCAAACTACCACAAACAACTTTACGTTCTAACCAGAAAAGGCACCAAAACTAAAGTCACATTTGAGCACCCTATGTGAAGACAAAAGTGAGTGGGCCATCGTCTTTCTCCCTTTCATGTTTTTCAAGTACTTTACAGAAACAGGAATCTCAGACTGCTTTTCCATGAATTATTAACGCTTTTTACAGTCCTCATGTATTAAAATACCATTTGAAAGTACTAATAACTGCTGTCTAGGTTTTTTCCAAGTTCACAAACTTCTTGGACTAAGGTTCCAAAATGTAACTAGGCCAAACTCTGAGCTGTAAAACTATGACAAGGGAATAATAACAGATATTTTCAAGACCCAAGCACTATAGTACTATACTATTGAGTACACTGATCCATATTAATTCAAATAGCTCAAGAGTGTAGGAAGATACGTCTAAAAAAGGCTTAGAAAAGTGTAGAAGAATCAACTCCTTCCTCGTGTATGCCAGCATTTATGGTTCTGCAGTAAGTCCTAAGATGCAGTATTCAAGTAGCAATGGGAAGAAAGAACTCAGGACAAGACAGGGAGATAAACTAGCATGGTGGGTTTATTTAAGAGAAATACTTAGAAATGAAAATGTCTTGTAAAATTAAAAATAGTTTTTTTTCATTATTTTCTCGTTCCAATCAAAACAGACATCCATCAATAATTCTCCTATAAGGCTTCCATAAAACAGGTTAAACAAAAAATAACAAAAACATTTAAAAGTTTGAAAATCAAACAAAAGAAAAAAAATGTGCGTATGTTTCAGAGCAGGATCACAGGGAAATGAGATGAATCTGGTCAATATGAAACCTAGAGTGACAAGCAGGACCTAGAATTAAGAAGTGCATAAGAAAGGCAGTGGAGTAGTGACAGGAACATGGCCAGGCTGACAGATAAGGCTGGCCCCTCTACAGGGGCACAGAATGAGGTAAGAACATATTTCAAATAAAGCAGCACCTTTCCTTTCTTCTCACCTCAAGTATCCCATCTCCCAAAAAAAACCCAGTTTGATAATAATACAGAAGAGATGTGGTATGTCACTCACTTCTCATTTTCTTTTAACCCTCACTCCAAAGTCTGGAAAAATGAACATTTCGAATTTCCAAGAAATAAAATTCATCGCCATGTATATGGATGTCCTGAGGACCAAGTAACAAACTGATATATGTGAGGGCTGAGAAGGTGGAGACTGTCTCATTCCACAGAGCAGAAATGTGACTGCCCAAGTTAAGAAGGGATAAGGCAACCATAACAGGTGAACTAGTTCTCATAACATTAAACTTATTTACATTATTCTTAACTATACTTAGTTCAAATAACTTTCCAGCTCAATCTTCATTTGAATGATGCTGATCTTTCCTGCAATGTGTCTGTACCATCTTCACATCTTAGTATAGCTGTCATCATGGGGATAATAGATGATAGTGGCTGCATAGGTGATGTTTTTATTTCTATATATCACTCCCTCTACATACTATATAAATAGTAACATTTAATGGGTTTCATTTGGAGAAGATATGAATGATTGATCTAATATATGTGGTTTAAAACTCTATTGAGATTATTTAGAAAATATCATGTATCCATTCTCTGTAATAATTGCTTCTCTCATATGATAAAGAAACAATAAAATTTTATTCTAGTCAAAATAATTCTCTATAATTTTAATATCTAAAGATACAGAAGAACATTAAGATAATGTGGAATATTAAATAAGCTGGACTGCATGTTCATTTATTTAAGAATAACAAGAATCATTGAAATGTTTCTGGAACATATATAGGAACAAAAAGCAAAGCATTGAATAAATAGTGGCAGAAGAACAGCGTCATTTTGTTAAATGTTGCTTACCTTCAGATCAACTGTTTTCTTTTATTTAGTAAAAATTCAATTTAAATACTCTTCGTCAGAGTTTTTCATCCTGTCATTGACTCTATTTTCAAAGCTCTATCACATAACTAGCATGATTATTAAATTTAAAACCAAGAATTTTGTGTGAGTCAATCACTTTCTCCATTTCCTTGTTTGTGGTTTATTCTGTTCCCAAAGGCCATGTTGTGTTGAAGTCATGAAGAATTTCTGGCTCATTTGATGAAAATTTTCTGAAAGCAAATATCATTCATAGTTGTAAAATGCTGTGCATATGTTTAATAGTACTGGATATTACAGTTAAAATCATCTGGGTATGGAATTTTTGCATGAATATCATAACACGCTAAAATACTAAAGAGAAAACGTAGAAGAGCTAGATATTTATTATATATTTTTACACTTCTAGAGTTTGTAACTTTACAAAATATGAGCAAATCACTTCTTTCTGTGAAATTTAAATTCATGAACTATTATATTCTAATCAAACAGCTGTGTCAGCTCCCATAAAGTTGGATTAAATGTTAATTGCAATCCAAAATGTTTAGAGTAAGTAAATCGGCAAATTATTTGTCCGCATGTACTAAACAAGCATGTAATGTAAGCATAGGTTTGCTCCTAATGAAATAAGAACTACCAGATATAATGTGAAAAAATACACCTATTAAAGTAATTTTTTGTTATAAAACAGCTATGAATTCATCGTATGAGTAATGGCTTAAATCACCAAAAATTGAACAGTAACTAGCAATTTCTAGTGAGTTAGAGTTTCTCTCAAGCATCTTCCAATAAATCGATCTAAAATATATTCCTTTAAAATACTCCTAAATACACTTATCATGAAATATTCCACATCACAGTAAATAACTCAAACATATTTTCATTTGCTCAAACCAAGACATTGTCTTTCTTTCTTCTGGCCCTTCCCATAATCAGTCTTGTACCAAACACATAATTTTCCAACATTGCTGTCTGATATGAATCTTTTTTCTTTATCACTGACACTACTTCCAGAATGACTTCAAAAACATCCTTCAAATCATTCTGCATATCATTTCATAATACATAAGTTTCCAGAGTCCCTTAATATGTACATAGAGAGTTAAACAAACTTATTTAACACTAGTCAATTATTTCTTAGACATTTTCCATAAATAAAAATTTATATCTCTCATATTGTTTCTGTAAGCCCATATGTGATATCTAAGCTTCAGCTTTATTTGGTCCTCTCTTCCATCACTTAATCTATACAAACTATTAGTATATCTCTACTAGTTAGTTGAGATAAATCCCTATAACCCACATGGCAGAAGCTAATAAGTCACTTTTTTTGTATATGTCAAGCTCTTTTCCTTTATTGACCTTATATTTACAGTAATATTGTCCGAAATATAGTTCAATTATTTTTCATCTAATTTAACTTAGCTGTCATTTCTTTGGACAATCTCCATGACCTTATTTCTAATATAGATACTTCAATTATTTGCATACAATCAACTCCAACACACTGATTTATGCATTCATCTTTCTTTTTTCTTATATCGTAATGCAATTTTTGTAAGAGAAAGCTCATAATACTTTTTATTCATTCCTAATCTATACCATCATTATGGAGCCTGGTACATTAATGGAGACTTATTATTTATTACACGATTCAGTAAGTTGTAAAAATAAACTTTATACTATTCTTCGTTTTAAGGAATTTGCATTTCATGCATTGGTTAAACCATCATGAATATTTATAT
Organism: Rattus norvegicus; assembly: GCF_021556685.1. Classification (NCBI taxonomy): domain Eukaryota; kingdom Metazoa; phylum Chordata; class Mammalia; order Rodentia; family Muridae; genus Rattus; species Rattus norvegicus. The sequence goes on from NC_141555.1 coordinate 62,815,245, forward strand.
AGGTTCTTCAGTATATTACCATTCAATGACATAGATGACATTGCCTAAATATTTTTATTTCTCAATGATAGTCTATTTCATATTCAACTGCAATGCTTTGTTGACTGAGCAATTATCTCAGCTAGGAATACATTTGACCTGAAAGAAAAAGATACCTAATTTTAATTGATAGCACCCAAGTAAAATGTCAGGTGTCAATCATTTGTCGTCCCATCTCTGAAAATACAAAGAGATGATCATTCCTAGGGGCTTACTGGTAACTGTGTCAAATTTCATTTGTGAGCTCTTTCAGTGAAAGTTAAAAACCAAGAGGACCCAAAGCTGTGCTTAGAAAACTGAACCTGTACCTCATCTCTCTATCCCCATATCCCACCAGGAAAAGGCTGCACTTCCAGGAGTGCTGTCACACTCAAGATCACAGGATAGACTACCACGTTTCACGGGGAACTGCCTGGAGCCCTCAGAACCCAGGAACGGAGGGGCAGTCTGTTACAGGATACTTCTGGTTTCAGCTCTTGGTACACAAGATCCTTCAGGAGAGAGCTAGTGTCCCTGGAGTCCTGACACATAGGCTTACAGGAGGATCAATCCATTATCAGAGACAGGAAAACCAGCTAACCCCAGAGATAAGGACATGGTGAGAGGGAAGTATAATAGCCTAAGCAATAAAAACCAAGGTTACATGACATCATCAGAACCCAGTTCTCACACCAGCACAATGCAAGGATACCCTCAACACAACAGAAAAGAAAAAGAAATGTTTGTACTTCAAATCACTTAACATGATGATGTTAAAGGATTTTTAAAAGGACATAAATAATTCCATCGAAGAAATACAGGACAACAGATGTACAGAGATAGAAGCCCTTATACAGAAAACAGAAAAATCCATTAAATAATTACAGGAGTCCATAAGGAGTCCATAGGCAAATGGATGAAACTAGAAAATATCATCCTGAGTGAAGTAACGCAACCACAAATAAACACACATAGAATGCACTCACTTGTAAGTGGAAATTAGCCCAAGAGCTCGGAATATACACAATAAATTCATATACAATCTGAAGCTTAACAAGAAAGGACAAAGAGGGACGGCTTCAATCCAAATTACAAGCGGTTAGAAAATTATCATGGGAGGCAGATGGAGGAAGGACCGTGTGTGGGAGAGGGGAGTGAAATGGAAAACAGGAGAGCAGGATCAGATGTGGGAAGAGGCAGGAAAGAAGCACAGTGGACCAGGAAAATGAGTGTAGAAAGAAGGAACATTGGAGGATGGTGTAACCTCTAGAATGTCCCAGATACTAGGGATCCAACAAGTTCTCTGGACCCAACACTGATGACATTAGCCAACATACACTACAACAGTGAGATTGAACCTGAAGACACCACCTGCAGTAGATAGACATGACCACAGTGTAAGGATGGGACACTCACCAATCTCTTATTAAATCAGAGTTATCCCTGTCTATTGAAATGCAGGGTAAATATGGAGCAGAGGCTGAAGGAAAGGCCATCAGGAGATCTGCAGACACCAAATCGGACACTGTTGCTGATGCTGAGTTGTGCTTGCAAAAAGGAGTCTGGTGTGGCTGTCCTCTGAGAGGCTCTGCCAGCACCTGACTGACACAGATGCAGATATTCACAGCCAACCATTGAACTGAGCCTAGAGATCCCAATGGAAAATATAGGGGAAGGGATGATGGAGCTGAAGGAGACTGTAATTAACAACAATATCCATTAATCAGACCCCTCAGGGCTCCCATAGACCTAACCACCAACCATAGATTATACATGGTCTGGTACCCTACGTATGTAGCAGAGGACGGCTTCATCTCACACCAGTGGAAGGGGAAGCACTTGGTCCTTTGGATGCTTGATGTCCCAGAGAAGAGCGATTCTAGAGGGGTAGGAAAGAATGAATGGGGCTTACGGAGTCACACTCTTAGAGACAAGAGGAGGAATGTGTGGATGGGGGTTTATGGAAAGGGGGTGATATTTGAAATATAAACAAATACAATGGTTAATAATACTACTAATAAGAGTATTTTCCAAACATTAATTTACTGCACAGGTTATTTGGAACATTTATTGTTGCCTAGATGCATATTTCTTCCTTCAGTACGTGATATCTTGTTTCGCTGAGGAATGTAGCCTTAGATCTTCCTCTTCAAACAAAGAAGGCATAACAATTAACTCCTTTTTCCAAGCAAAGGTGATTGTAAATATGTCTGTAAAAGGCAGGAGACATTTGTACAATCTTATTGGGGGTCACCAAAAGAATTATTTACAAGCGAAGCTTGTAACGCAAACAGTTTGGGTTCAATCAACTTACCAGAATTGAAAGCATACCAGGACTTCTGGCCAGGCAACTGCATACATGTATATTCATCAAGACAAGAGACAGAAGCAGGGCACAGAACAGAACAAGAGTAATGAATGCTTGTGAGCCACCATGTTGGGGCCAGGGTCTGAACTCAGGTCCTCTGCAAGAGCAGTAACGGTTCTCAACTACCAAGCCACCTCTCCAGTCACACACAATCATTGTTTATACAGCCCCCAAACACAGCACCACTTGATGTGTGTAAACACGCATACTAGACGTGCGGTGGGATTTATTTGTGTGAATGTTCAGTCAGTGTGATACAAACGCTCTTGTGTTCATAAATTTTGGCATCGTTTTCACTTGGAGGTTCTCTTCATTCTCAGCTTTGGTGTTAACATACATCATCAAGAGAGGAAGCGCCCAGACAGCCTACCCCCGCCTCCCCCCCCATTTGCAGCTATGCCTGCCTTTCTTCACTAAGTGAAACACCACCTCAGACTCTACTCTTTCATTTTGTTCAGTGTAGTAGACTCTCCAAAACCATAAAATGGAATCCCAGATGCAGAGGGAAGAAGTTTTGCTGTTTGTTACTTTGTTTGCTCTTAGTTGCTTTTCCCCACTTCCTCTGGTTTGAACTTGTGTCCCATTCAGTGGCAGGTACTTAATTCAGCCAGCGTTTTGAGAAGGGCTGTGGGTGGAGTGTGATAAAAGGAAAATTACTGGAGAGAACTCACTGGGATTTTGATGATTAATAAAAAGTGTTTATTGACTTGAATTTTCAGTCACACAGAACCCTGGACGTCACTGAGTCGAACTAAAACTTCACATCTGACAATTTGCTCCAAGGAACTAAGAAACCTTAAAGACAAAATTGATCCAACAAAATAAACCCTAAGTTGTAATGATTGACCCTCTATAAAGAGAAACAGTAAACTTTTTTTTTAAAAAAATGATGATTTTGATGTTTTTGCTTAACAATTTCATATACTTATAAAATGAGTTATAGTCATTTACTTTCTGTATTTGTCTTCCCAATTCCCCTCCCTCATCCCTGTCCCTCATTCTCCCATCCCATCCTTCAGTTCCCCCTTGCTTCTTCCCTCATCCTCCTCCGTCATCCCCTCGGTCAACCCCTTCTGTCACGCCATTCCCTCTCCAATAGGCACCGATATTCTGAATAAGTCCCCCCTCCTATTTCATGTCTCCTTTCTGTGTGTAATCCCTAAGTTTAATTAATTACATGAGTACAGAGGAATGCGACAGAACAACTTATCTACGGGTACAGGAATGAAGAAGGTAGTGAAGCAGAAATTTCTGGTTTCTTTGGAGACTCAACTGTGTCATGGATGTTGTTCTGGAAACTGTCTTAGGGGAGGATGTTTTGCTGAGAACGAACACATGGTGTTTCTGGTAGCTGCCTATGAAAAGGGCATGTGATGTTTAGAAAGGGTACGAGTATAACCCTGGACAACAGTGGGCAACATCACGGCATTGGCTTGCCTTGCCACTCTTCGCTGATGCTCAATGGACTTTGATGACTCTGGTCTTCATTGACCATGCTGTGGCATTGGTTCACCTTTCCTTCCTCACTGACCATGTTTGTCATGACTTTGTAGAGAGAAAAGCCCCAGAGAACTTCTTGTGGTGACATTGCGGTGGCTTCTTGCTGCCTCCTCGAACCCAGGCCAATTGGAAGAGCTCAGCAATTTCTTCTGGTTTGAACTGTTCTTGGTGATTCATGAATGGTGTTTGCAAGTAGATCGACCTACCTCTGCTGATTCATGTCAACTGAACTGATATCCTGATGATGAAGATTGAAATCGCCCCAGAGAACTATTTCTAAGCAGGTCCACATCGTCCTTTGTTTGCCCTATTGTCCTTTCCTTCCCACTACCTCTGGTGGGTGGTGGGCTAGAGTAAGGTTAAAGGGTTTAAGAACTCTTAATAAAGTAGGTCTTGAAAAATCTAAGTCTGCAGGATAGAACCCTCCTCTAGTAAATGTTGATTGCCAAGGGAGGGGAGGGTCTTCATGGCCTCTCCCATATGTGATGCAGTGTTGAGGGGCCCAGTCTTGTGCCCATGACCATAGCTGCCATCAGTTTAACAGTTCAATGACTAGGACCAATCTAAAAGATATCCTTTTGCTGTCCACTTCCCCATCTTCTGGTTCTTATATTCCTTCCACCCACACTTTCATGATGTTCTCTGAGCTGTGGAGGAGACGACTTAGCTCTCCTATTTCCACCTGAACAGTCCAACACCACAGATTCCCAGCACTTTGTCCAGGTGTATGTCTCTGCCCATGGTAGTCAGAGGCTTCTTGTCTGATGAGAGCTGAGTGCAATCATGATCTATAGATACAAATATGGATGTTTGGAAGGAAGTTTGACAATGTATTTAGCATTTGGTTATTTCATAGAGCTATATCACCCTAACCATAGGTTCTTGACCAGGTTACAGGACCTGGTGTGTATTCCCTCGTGTGGAATATGTCTTGTATCCGAATGGAAAGCCACTGGTTACCCCCATGACTGCGGTGCCACTAACACATTAGGGGCACATCTTGCCTGACGTATTAGCTTGAATGGTTCACCCCCGAGTAAGGTTGTAGATGATTTTCTCCCCTGGAAGCCTACATAGCACTTTCTTGAACTAGGAAGGCTAGCCATTATAGAGGATGCTTCAACCTCAACTTCAGATTGACACTTCTGTGACCTGTGACCAAAAGAATTCAGTGTCCTCAGTGATAGGTTCTTACCATCAGGTTCTGGAGGGCTATGAAGAACAATGGCAAAAACCTGTAAAATTGTGAGGGCTTTTGGGATCACACTGGTCAACAACTTTCAGGAAGACATCCCACATCTGGCACTGTGATTTTTCCTTAATTTTGGTTTTCTGTTGCTCTGATGAATACACTCACCAAAGCCAGTTTGGGAAGGGAAAACTTCATTTCATCTTATCTGTTCCAGCCCATCATCAAGGAAAACCAGGACAGGATTGTGAAACAGAAAGTACAGAGACTGCTCACTGGCTTGCTTCTAAGCTCACATTCAACTACCTTTACAGAGTCCAGACCCACCTGCATAGGTTGGTGCTGCCCACAGTAGACCAGGCTCTCCAACATCAGTTAACAGTCAAGGAATAGCCACCTGGACATAGTCATGGCCACTCTGATGGAGGAAGCTCCTCGAGGGAGGTTCTTTCTTCCAAGACTAGCCATCAAAAGAAATCAATGAAAATAAAAAAAAAAGAAATCAATAGCTTCAAGGAGAGCATGGCTTATCCATGGAGGGTGCCTCCATTTGAACTCAACAGTTGATGTTGAAGATATATTCTGTAACATGTTTTATAACCCCTCTCACCAAACCCTGTTCTAACCCAATCACCTAAGGGGAGATGGAGTGGAATGTAAGTTAAAAAAAATAATTGGAGCAGAAAGAAATGCTTCTTGGAAATAAAGCAAAAAAGGAAGCATTTCTGCATCCTAGATCCACAGATCTCGCAGCATCTGTGCAAAGATAATGAAAACTGTTATGTTCCTGGTACAATAAGTTCCAATATTACAAATCATACAAATAATACTGCTTATCATTCATAAAACACATTGGCACTAATCGTTTTGATGTTTTTTTCTAACTCACTCGTAATGTAGATCTGATGAACTGGAATTGTTCTCCTGCTCACTTATACATGAGGGAATTGAGTTTTAAATTTCGAACCAATTTCCCAATACTCTAAGCTAATAAAGGGGAGAGTAAGACAGCCGCACATTCTCTGGCTTCATGGCATGGACTCGTGAGAAATGCAAGTCAGGGTACCTTGGCAGGGAATTCCAAGGATCAGTTCATGACAACTGAAAGTTGTCTTGGGTGCAAGAGTGGGAGTAAGGCTGAAGTCTACCGAGTCCCAGCTGAGGATTCCTGAAACAGAATAACAGAATATGTTACAGAGCGAGGAGACTAAACTAAACATCCGGGAGTCCTCAGCAGATTGTACAGACCCAGGGCTGAGGGTTCATAAGTATGTTGGTCTTTGTGGGGGTGGAAAGGAACACTTATTTAGATCCCCATCTCCTACTATGTGCTACTACACTGGAGGCAATGCCTTATGTCCAAGGTTTTGTTTTGTTACTCTTTGTGTGTGTGTGTGTGTGTGTGTGTGTGTGTGTGTGTGTGTGTGTGTGTGTGTACATGCACGTGCAGTGTATAATGTAGGGACTAATCCATTTTCTCTTCTACCTTATTCATTGAAGCAGCATTTCTCAGTCAAACACAGAGTTCACCAATATGACTAGTCTTGACAGCTATCTTGCTCTGGGGACCTGCCCTATCTCTACCTCCCTGGACTGGGATTCCATGTTGGCGACAAAGCCTATCTATCATTTAACTGAGACCTGTGAGCCATCTCCTCAACTGCTAAGTTTCAAGTCCAAGTGTTGGACCCATCTTCTCTACTTTTGTTTTCTTATTCTTTTTCTTTTTTTTTTTCTGTCTTGGTAATAATATCAGAATCAGGTTAAGGTATGACTGGCTCACTCAAACAATCACTCAAATACCTCCACACAAATGTGTTCTAATAAGTAGGAGGACCCTGCTGACTATCTATTCTGTAAAGTCTTACCTTAACAGATGAGTTAAAGGATGGAATTATCCTAATGGGTGATTGTGGATGCTGTTGTTGATGTTGAGGGAGCCAGGAGAATGAGGGGCCACAGCTGAGTCACTCATACTAACAGATACCAAGATGATTGTGGTAGTGCATACCTATATTCTCTATACTCACAAAGATCACATGTTCAAATCCAGCCTGGACTACATAGTAAGTCAAAAGACAGCCTTGGCTACATCGTAAATCCAAGGCCAGCCTGGGCTACAGAGTAAGTCCATGGCCATCCTGGGCTACATAGTAAATCCAAGGTCAACCTGGGCTATATAGAATGTCCAAAGTCATCTTGGCCTACTTACATGACTCTTCTCCAAACAACAACAGGTTTTTTTTTTCCTTTTTCATTTCTGTCTCTCCTATTTCCTCTACACTGATACCAGTGCTGTAGTTTGGGGGTGTGGGGGAAAACTTTTGACATGTCTGATGGTCCAGGATCTCCCAAACAGCACGGCAAACCAAACAGTGCAGCAAACAAGTCTGTTTCGATTTTTGAAGAAAAATATGACACATGGGAAGTGCTGTCTGAGGAAATGGCTCTAAGATGGGACAACGCCTCGGGAGACTGGACTAGGATCTTGTGCTAGTTTCCTCGTGATAAAAACAATGATGTTCTCAACCAGAGTCTGTGTTGGGAATACAATGCTGTGCTTCCATTTCAACACTGCATAATCTCCATATGACAACCTTGGAAATCTTGTCTGATATTAAACAGATTATAGGAGAGACAAGTTGAGTATAAACACTGTCCTTAATAAGGGTTTAAACGATGAATAATTTTTTTTAAATTTTTGTCTGCAGTACCAGGTTCAGTGTTCTGGAAAACTCTAAAACACGGCAATTTTTTTTTAATCGCCAAACAGTATGGACCTTATATTTTTCTATCTAGGTCTAATCAAGACGAAAAAATACCATTCTTTGCTTTAAAAAAGAAAACTAATTGTGTTTCTTTGGCTTTTTGTTGTTGTTAATTTCTTATTTTTAGTGTTTTGGGGTTCATTTAAACAATTGTTTTTTCATTGAATTGATTATTTTCTTGTTTTCAGTGTAGATCAAAATTATGTTGCTGGTCTTTGCTTCTAATCTGAGAAGTAGTGTTGTAAATAAAATTTCCTCTTAGCACCTTCACGCTTATGTCTCACACATTTTATAGTATGTTTCCTATCTTCTTCTTTTTTTCTAACTGTTACATAGTTTCATTATTTCTTGACGTATCTATTATTTGAGAATGTGTAATTTAATGTTTCTGGACTGGGAGACTCCTGTTGTCTCTCATTGAAGATGTCTATTTTAGTTTGTTGTATTAGCAGAACACATCCTGAGGGGATGGAGATGCAGCTCAGTGGACAGAGTGCTCACTTGGCTCTCACACAGCTCTGGGCTCCACCTACAGAACCTCATCAGCCTGGTGTGGTGGTACATGCCCATAGTCCCATTACCAGGAGGAGAGCCAGGAGTTCAAAATCATCCTTGGGTGCATAGTGTGTTTGAGGCCAGCCTGGGCTACATGAAACCTGTATAAACAAATATGTCCCACAGGACATCCTTTCTTAGGCATTTGCCACACTTTGTTCTGTGGTTTCTGAGTGTCTGAAAAGTCCAGGGTACTTGAAGGAAAAGAACAACCTGGTGCTACTAGGGACTGTCAGTAAGAGACATTGGCTGGTGACGCCATCTCATCACAGCTGGTTTTCCGCCTGCTTCTGTTGCTGATGGGCTGATGCGTGTCCACAGCTTTACTTATGATCGTCCTGCTTCCTTTTAGCTGTACCCATTCTTGCTTCCTGCAGAGGCTGTGATGGAGTTAGTGACACAAAGAATTGGGGTCTCCTTCACCCCACTGATTCTCTCAACAATAAGTTCTTTCTCTGTAGAAATAGTTTCTCTGTTGCCTACATTATCAGAAATAAATAGAACACTCTTCTCTGTTTTATTTTGACACTGGGTTTCATTATGTAGGTAGGGCTGGCCTGAAACTCACTGTATAAACCAGGTAGGCCTTGAACTCACAGAGATCAGCTTGCTTCTGAGTGCTGGGATTAAAGGGCATACCTGGCTACTTCTTTTATTAATTTTTTTTAAATTTATCTCTATGGTGCGTGTGTGTGTGTGTTTGTGTATGTGTGTGTGTGTTTATGTGAGTGTGTGTGTGTTTGTGTGTGTTTGTTTGTGTGTGTGTTTATGTGAGTGTGTGTGTTTTTGTGTTTTTGTGTTTATGTGTGTGTATGTGTGTGTGTATGTGAGTGTGTGTGTTTGTGTGTGTTTGTGTGTGTATGTGTGTGTTTATGTGAGTGTATGTGTGTGTGTTTATGTGAGTGTATGTGTGTGTGTTTATGTGAGTGTATGTGTGTGTGTTTGTGTTTGTGTGTGTATGTGTGTGCATGTGAGTGTGTGTGTGTTTGTGTGTGTTTGTGTGTGTATGTGAGTGTGTGTGTGTTTTTGTGTGTTTGTGTGTGTATGTGTGTGTGTTTATGTGAGTGTATGTGTGTGTGTGTTTGTGTTTGTGTGTGTATGTGTGTGTATGTGAGTGTGTTTGTGTTTGTGTGTGTATGTGTGTCTGTGTGTGTGTGTGTGTGTGTTTTGACCAAAGAGTCCGTCAGATCCTCTGCACCCTGATCCTCTGCAAGAGCATACAGTGTTCCTAAGCAGTGAGCCGTCTCCCCAGCCCCTTCTGCCTGCTCTAAACTCCACATCATTGTTCATCTGCCCAGACATGCCTTTAATTCCTACTCTTAGTGTTTGTTTTAATTCAGTGAGTTCCTATTCGATTTTCTCCTGTTTATTCTATTACATCACCAAGATAATGGGTATCCTTTTCTTTTGGAAGTTTCTCATTGACGACGCTTGAATCCTGGCTTTAAAATCCTTGCTAATGATTCTGACAATGGTTTTCTCTAGGTGCCACCACCAGGGAACTGGTTTTTCTCCTCTGCTTTTCATTTAGGGGGATGGTCATGGTGTGACGTGATTTCCATTTTGACATTGTTTGTCTAAGATGACAGCAGTCCTGACACTGTGGGTGCAGTGGCTGTTTATCCTTCATAACCTTATGGTGGTGTTTGGTTTTTCTGGTTTTGCCTGATTGAATAAAAGGGATTATACCTCCAGTCCACACGGACAGGCATAACTTAGAGGGGTCAGGAAGAGAGGTTCTCAACCTTCCTAATGTAACCTTTTCATACAGCTCCACCAACTGTAAAATTATTTCATTGCTACTTCATAACTTTAATTTTGCTATAGTTATGAATTGTAATGTAAATGTCTGGAATACAGGATATATGATATGTGACTCCAGTGCAAGGACCATTTGAGCTCACAAAGGGGTCTCAATCCAAGGGTTAAGGACCACTGATCTGGAGTTAGTGGGAGGCCCTTACCGACGTAGATGGGTTGCCCAGTGTTGCCGGGGACGAGTCTCTATCTCTGGAAGGCAAAGGATCTTCCACAATCAGGCTTTTTCTGGGTCCCTCTGGAATAGTGGACATACTCTTGATGGTTACTGATGGATCAACTGACTCCAGGCAGTTTTCTTTTACATCCTCGAAGATGAGGATTATAAACAGGGTTCTGCTAGCCAAAAGCAGTGGCTGAAGCTATCCCTGGTGATCTTTCCCTTCCCTAATGGCTCCTTGTCCCCACAAGGCCAACAGTACATGTCTGATGCCTCCCAAGCTGCACCTTTCCAATCTACACTCTTCCTCTGTGCTGTTTCTTTCATGAAGAGCACACACGCTAACCCTGAACCCATCTTGTCTTCAGTCAGCACTAACAACCTAGTCCTCTCTGCCAGCTTCGCTTTCCCATGTGACCGGGCTGCTCACAATTCTGAGGCTTGTTCATGCTTGTATGGACAAACAGAATGGCACCGATTGGCTCGTCTATAATGACACAGATTCTGTATGATTCTGATTCAGAAGCCTGTAAATCAGAGATGAAGAGACCATCGGCAGAGGAAGAAGTTCCTGTAACACAGACATTTCTACAAGGGAATTGGAAGGGAGGGAATGAAGGGCTGGATTTGAACAAATAGGCCTTACATGCATCTATATAAATTCTCAGACAATAATTATAGAGATTAAAAAGAAAACACCTGGGGTTGGGGATTGGGCTCAGTGGTAGAGCTTTTACCTAGCAAGTGCAAGGTCCTGGGTTTGATCTCCAGCTCTGAAAGAAAAAGAAAAGAAAAAGAAAACACTTCATTCAAGACCAACTGCCTCCTTTGGTCAGCATTTTGCTCCAGGCTGGTGAGATTCTCAGCAGGTCAAGGCCCTTGCTGCCAGGCCTGAGGACCTGAGGTCCACACATGTGTAGTGGCAAGCTCACACACACAAACACTAATTAATTAACTAATTAATTAACCAACTAATTAATTAAAGTAAATTACCATTTCTTAATAAATAAAACATTATAAAGCTGCCGCTTGCATGAAAAGGTCTGCATTATTAGCTGACCCCTGACCCATTCTCTCTCAGGCTCACCAAAGAGAGGACCATGTGGGACTATCACCAACCTGTGCTTAGCACCTGACAGAATCCTGAGTGTATCTGTCTGAGGGATGAAGGGCACCCTGGGCATGCAAAACACCACACAGGTCCAAGACAGAAGGGTGACTCAGTGCACATATGCAAAACCAAAGTTCAGATGAGTTCACGAGAAACCATGAAATAACACACAGCCCGCATTGTCAAACCTGAGCTTTCTCAAAATTAAAATTTGCCTGATTCTACCTAGCGTTTCCCCAGAGGACCAGCAACCGCTTCTTGTCTCATTCACGTCCTTTCTACTCTATTTCTATATTGTTTAATAATAATTTTAAAAAATCCTAACTATTGGAGAAACACCCGTTCATCAAACAGGAATAAACAGGTGTCTCTTGTTAAACAAGATGGTTTTAATCTTTCTTGGTACTTTTAGCCCTATTTGGGGGAGTTTTGTTGTTTTGTTCTTGTTTTTGTTTTCAACTTAATGCACACTGCTGCATCATGGAACAAAGACTTGGGGGGAAACGCTGCAGGTTTGGGGTTTGCCCTTGAGAAGCCCCTACAGAGTCAGGCAGAGGACACTCTGGCTGTCGTCTCCTTTGTTCTGAGAGGAAAGAAGGGAGCTCTCTGTGGTGATTACAATTACCTGTTTCTCTTTTATCTACTTGTTCCCAGATCCACTCTCCCTGCCTTCCATGCCAATATCCAGCTCTGGAATTAAATAAATGAATACATACGTGTGTGTGGTTGCATAAGCATGGGAGGTCAGAGGTCAAACTTAGCTGTCCTCCTCAGTCTCTGGCTCAACTCCCTTCAGTGGTCGAGTTGACACACCTGGTAAGAGGAGATTGTAGCTGCTTGTTTTCTAATACTAATTGTGTTCCCCAAATAAGTTTGTAGGAGAAAGTCTGCACGTAGCTTCTGGGAACCTGCCCGCAGTTAATTCTGATTGGTGAATAAAGATGCTAGCTGCCGATAGCTGGGCAGGAGAGAGAGAGAGAGAGAGAGAGAGAGAGAGAGAGAGAGAGAGAGAGAGAGAGGGAGAAAGTCCAGGGTAGACCATGTCCTGCCAAGTCCCCAGTAGTGAAGTGGACCCACAGCCACAAAACCTTTTCACCCCTCCATCCATTAAAGCCTGTGATTCATGAATGATATTAATAGAAACCAACCAGGCATGGCGATGCCTACGGTGCTATGTCCAGCAACAGTTGTCTCCTACACTGATTGTATTAGAATAACCATAACCCAAGAATGCATCCCACTCATCAGTGCCAGATCACCTTCACTAACAACGCTGGTGGTGGAAAAGGCAGCTGGAACTTAGGCTGTGCCGAAGCTGGTCCTGACTGTAATTGATCTGTTTCTTCCAGAGGGGAAACTGAGGAATGTGACTAGATTCAGATGTGGATCTCTCAGCTCTGATATTGATGCCTTTGTTAGTCAGTGTCTGAGATGGCCCAGAGGCCCTGGGGAATCTGGCTTGTGACAGGAGAGATGCTTTTCATCCTAATTCACCATGGTCCCCCAAGTGATGACAACATGGTTTGCCTGTTCACTTAATGCTGTCCTGGCCAGTCTGCTGGCTAACAGAGGAGCAGCACCTCTTCCTCTGCATCCAGCAAGGTCTATTCAACCCCCTTCCAGCCCCAGTCCTGCTTCTCCCATTTCCTGTGAGCACAATGAATCTTTAAAGAATTTTAGGGCCCCCAAAATGAGGGAAACCATTTGGTATTTGTCCATTTTGCTTGGGATGGGCCCTCCCAATGTAAGCCCTTCTCTATTTAAAGGATCAGATACCAAACAGACCCACACAGCCATATCTCTACCCAGAAGCTCAGGAAAATACTCAAATTTCAGAGAATCTTGAAATCCAGCTATCCACCCTGTTTCCTGCTATGACCTAACACATGAACACACACACACAAACACACACACACACACAACCTGGGTGTCCTTTCTTCTCCTAGACTAGAAATTGTAGGTAATAATTTCTGCTTTACATGTTCCCAAGGATCCCTGTGCCATGTTCTATCTGACAACTGACATGACTTGATGCCTTAGAAAACATGACTTCCCAGAGCTCTGGTTCTAGGTGCGGGGGACAGGGAGTGGGCACAGTGGCCAACCTCACTGTCCCCAATGCTATCTGCTTTGGTCCTAGTTTCCTTGTACTAAGACGGACAGTCTGGTGTCTACTCCTCTCCTGGCAACTCATGCCCACAACTGCACCTCTGAAAGTCTTTCTCTTCCTCCAATGAAAGGACTTCTTGGTATTTGGAAGGCGGAGGCAGGGGAATCATTGCAAGCATGCGGCCAGCCTTGGCTATATAGTGAGACGCTGTCTTGAAAGGGGGAGTGGAGGAAGAAGGGGAAGGGAAAAGGAGCAGAAGGAAGCAGAGGGGTAAGGAGGGATAGAGGGATGGGGTGCTGTAAACATCTATCTCCAATTCTTACCAACACAGCTATAGCTTTCATAAACTCCATGAAGAGTCCCAATGTAGGGGGTACAGTCATTCACCGAACACACACACACACAGACACACACACACAGACACACACACACACACACACACACACACACACACAGTCATCTCATGCAAAGCCTCCATACAAAGAGAGAGCACACAGCTTAGGCTCAGAGCCTCTCGGTGAATGGCAGTCAGCATGAGCATTTGGACACCGAGCCGACAGGACTCAGAGGCAACACATCAGAGGACACCTGCACAACAGGCTTACTGTGGCACTATTCTCAGTAGCCAAGATGTGGAATCTGCCTGTGCATCCATCAATAGACCATTGAATAAGTCCTGGTACACAAAATAATGGAATTTTATCCAGCCACAAAAGAGATGGAATTAAGTCTTTGGTAGGAAAACTTGAGACCACCGCATTAAGCAAAATCAACCAGACACCGAGAAGCAAATACTGTAATTTTTGTCTCGTTTGTGAGTCTTTTAATTTTTTACAGAATCTTTATGGGTTCTTAACAGATCAAAAAAAAAAAAAACCCAAATATGTCCATATGTCACGAAGGCAGACAAAGGCCTGGAGAAGGAAGGAGACTAGGCAGGGGGTGGGAGTCGGGGGTGAGCAGAAAGTTCGGATAGGGTAAAGCACGTGACATGGTTAAAGGAAGTTGTCTTGATGCAATCCAGCAGTGTGGATAATGAATAGACACTGATTTTAAAAAAAATGAAGAAGGAAAAAGAAAAAGAAAAGGTTACAATTTCAGCGTCAGAGACACTGATGAGGCTGAGGACCGCCACCTACATTCCAAATGCACCAAGAGCCATGGCCCCCTGGCCTGAGATGGCTTAGGTATCTTTCCTTTGCAATTTCAAAACACTCACTCAGTCAAATATGAGCATCCGACATACACTGCAGAAGCCAGGGAGATGGATCCACAACTAAAGCAATTTCAATCGAAGCACAGAGACCTAGGTACAACTCCCCTCCCCTGGAAACCCACTTAAATAGGGGGAGGGGGTCAGAGGGGGTGGGTGTGGAGGTTGCCTATAATTAAAGCCTGGGACGGCAGAGTTAGGGAATCCAGAGAGGAAAATGCAGGCAGATCGTCATATCAATGAGTCTGAATTTGACTGAAAGACCTTGCTGCGGAGAATCTGATAGCAAAGCAATGAAAATCTATGACATCATATCACACATATACACATGTCTGCACAATACACATTCTTTTTTTTCCTTCGGGGCTGGGGACCGAACCAAGGACCTTGTGCTTCCTAGGTAAGCGCTCTACCACTGAGCCAAATCCCCAACCCAACACAATACACATTCAAACACATGAGTACACATACATATCTCTCACACACACAAAGAAAGAACGAAAGAAAGACAGAGAAAGAAAGAAAGACAGAAAGAAATGGATAGATAAAATACGTAAGTAGAAACTGCAATTAGGCTCCATTTATCCGATTTTGATGTAAAAAGAAAGGGGTTGGTCGAAATGTCCTGTTTTGTTCTTTAAGTAGCGCTGAAGACCAAATCCAAGACCTTGTGCAGCTAAACGCTCTTCCTGTAGCCCTATTAGGCGCTCACGGACCTACAAAGGACAGGCGGCCCTCTCAAATTGGAGGGATAAGGCTGTGCCCAGGTAAGAGGTGGATGCAGGTCTCCCAGGTGAGATCTCACGGAGATGTCGTCCCTCTGACTGGCGCTAGAGGGCGCACGTGGCCTGGAGCCCCTCCGTGTGTTCTTCAATCTCAGATAGTCCAGGCAGGGCTCTCCACACCCCACACTCAACCCACCCTAAACCCGGAAGGTGGGGACTGAGCCTGAAAGAGCCTTGCAGCTGTCAAGATGGGGGGACCCTGCCTGCTCCCTCTCCCGCCCCCCCAGAGCTGGTGGGAGGGCCTGGAGGAAGGTTTTCCTTGTGCACCCTAGAAGAGACTTCAACTCGTACAGAAGTTTTTCTCCGTGCAGATGGAAATCAAGTCTCAGATATCCTGATGGTCACTCTTGCTTTGGGATCAATGGTTGGGGGTGGAGATTTGCAGCAGTGTCTCTGAAGATGTCTTAAAGCATCAGACATACCGAGAGTGAATCTCTCTCTGCCCTGCCCTTTGCTGTGCGGACCTGAACAAAGACATCTCAGAACTTCAGTTCCTTCTAGCCCGGAGACTGGATGAGGACCTCTTCACTGTAGGCTTGGGACAAAGACTGTATCCCATCCTATACCTGCAGGTGGCTCAGAGAGCACTTGTAGAGACTCGAGCCTGCAGCCACCCACGCGCAGCTGCAGTGCGGATTGTTCTGCTCAGGAAAAGAAATGCTTAGTTTTCATTGATCCACCTAATGGCTTTGTGTGGCTAATCAGCCAGAACTGCATCCTATTGTGTGTCTGCAGTTAGATCTAACTGTTGATCTAATTACCCAGGTCTAGAATTAGACTCTCACCCGGAGCTGGGAGAACTGCTTCCACCATCTCCTCCTTCTAATGGAAACCCTGAAGCCTCAAAGTTGTCTTGAGCTAAAATGGCAAGTAGCAAAGGAAATCTTATTTTTCCCCCAAGCCCTAACTTATTACGGGAAGTCATCACAGCCCGATTAGTATTTAAGCAACAATGTGCTGATTCATGATTCAGCCAAAGGCTTAACTGCCATGTAAATGGAGCACGATATTTAAATCTTAATTTCATTACCTGCTGGTAATAATCTTACAATTATAAATCCAAAGTATCACTCGGAATACATTTGCATACGTAAAAGAATGTGTCCTCATTGTTGTTCCACGGCACACATGGCTGTTGGTTTGACTTCAAACCGGAGCTGAAAATCCTTTTATGGAGAGAGAGATGACAGAATTTTTCCCTGCACCGAAGCCTGCCTGGAGAGGGAGAGAAACACATCCACACCATAGAAGGGCATCTGGGCAAGCACAAGTGCCCCGCATGTCACCTGTGAGATATGAGCCACCTCTGCGTGGGTTACTGATGCTCTCACATTTTTGCTAACAAGTCAGTCGATTCAACAAAAGCCACTTCAGAATTCCCAGACACTCAACACTGATTGTCACAGAAGGGGCAGTGGAGACTCTCAGCCTCTGCAGAACTCTCAGGCTGTCAGGGCCTCGATGCCTATATTCTGGCTGTTATATCTCTAGGGCAACGTTCTCCCAGAGGAATAGAGGGTTTGCGGCCTCATCAGCACACGTGTGTGCACATGCGCAGAAAAGAACCATCTCGGCAGCTGGGAGTCCTGCAGCAGTGGAAGGGGAAGTCTCTAGTCCTGCCAAGACTGAACTCCCCAGTGAATGGGATTGTTGGGAAAGGGCATAATGTGGGGGTGCATCAGGAGAGGAACACCCCTATAGAAGGGGAGTGGGAGGTGCTAGGGAGATGTTAGCCTGGAAACCAGGAAAGGGAATAACATTTGAAATGTGAATAAGAAATACCCAATTTAATAAAGATGGAATAAAAAAAGACACTCCTTCTGGAAGAGGAGAATGTGTGATTTCTTTTCAGGATCTGTGGGAAGACAATGGACACCTGGGCAAATGTGGAATGACCTATAGATCCTTGGAAACATTTGGAGAGTTCCAGAAACCCCTGGAAAAGTGGAAGATCCGAGATCTCTATGGCAAGAGAGGAAGGTTTATGTGAACCTGGAATGTGTGGGGAATTACCTGTCCAAGTTTGTCAGTAGAAGAGTCAGCAGAAGGAGGCCCAGGCACAGTGTGATCTTCTTTGAATCTTTCACTGTTCTCCCCAGTACTGTGTTTTGTAGATGTTGCAGGCACTCTGGATACCAACTCGTCACAGTCCACATGTTCTTCAAACCCAGTAGACATAACCCGGCTTTTTTTTTTTTTCACCTTCCCAAGAATGGGCACTAAAGATGAGGCCACTTTTTTTCTAGTAGCAGGATGAAAGCAGATATTCTGGTATCCCTGTTCCTCAGCATCGAGATATATTAAAAAAATTAAGACACTTGTTTTATGTGTTCCCACCACACCTGGTATTTACAATATGTGTCAAAGAATACAGACTCACCCCTAGTTAAATACTTCTTTAGTTGTATTAATATGTAGCCTGTGGAATCTTATATTTCCAATTACTCCTTCCCATCTGCTCTAGCTTGCTGTCTATTTTATATTTACTTCAGATGTGAACATATATTGTGTCCCGCGCGCGACTTTCCGCCGGCAAGAAGCACGAGAGACATAGAAATTCTTGCAATGACTGATACTTTATTCCTATCTCATGGAGAAGCCCCGCGCACCAGGCAGGCGCGCCTATTTAACCCTCGGGCACGCATCCACGCCTGATTGGTTGTTTACTCATGATCTCATCAGGCATGCCCCGGAATGGGCAAAGACCGGGCAGGAAGGCACTCTTGTACATGCGCACAGTTAACTTCCTGATAGGGGGGCCAGCTGGCGCAGCGAAGGCTGGCGCCATCTTGACTGACTTGGCCTTCCACGTGGGGCGCAGTGGAAGCCAGCGCCATCTAGTGGTCGCGCATGTTATTGTGGCCCTCTACAATATTGCTATTATTTCATGTTGCAGAGCAATCATGACTGAAGATGTTAATTTTAGTTCTGTTTAAATTATTCTGTTCCTCATGCACTGATTTCTGTGTGAATATCAATTTCTGACTCATTATTTTGTCTCCTTAAATGATTCTTCTGTAACATTCTTTTTCAAAGTCTACTTTTTAATTTTTAATTATCTCGGTGAGTGTACGTGTTTTTGTGTGTGTGTGTGTGTGTGTGTGTGTATACACATAAGAGCATGATGTCCAAGAAAGCCAGTAGGGGGAGGTAGATCCCCAGAGCTGAAATAACAAGTGGTTGTGGGTCACAGGACACGGGAGCCTGAATCCAAACTCAGATCTTCTGTAAAAGCAGTTTGCATTCTTAATTACTATGTCGTCTCTGTGGCACCATTTTAACATTTCTTCAATTAGTCCAGTTGGTTAGCAATTCCATTAGATGTTGTCTGGGAAAAAACAAAACTTTTTAAAAGTTTTATCTTTAATAGGCACTTTTTTTCTTCTGAGCACAGAACTGGAACTTTAGAGTTATTTATTTCGGAAGTGACCTTGTGCCATCCTGCCTGATTTGCAGTGGGCGTGATTTCCAGTCTAACCACAACTATATCTTCTCTTTTTATTCTCTGTTCTTTCCTTGATTCATTTTTCTTTCTTTCAAGCTTTTTCCACTTACAAGTTCTTTATTATATACATATATCATCGTATTGATTATGGATCTCTCCCAGATCAGCTTTTAACTCTCATGAGCACTGAACCTGTGTCTGGCTGTACTCTGTGTTCAGCACCTGGGACAGCTCCCGGGTCTCAGACACATTAAGTGTTTATTAAACAAAAGGGGCTGTTTATTCTTATTTTACAGATGAGATGCCTCAGGCAGGGAAAGGCTATGGTAACGGAACACACTGGGGTTCCTAACGTGGTTTCTGAGAGACTTAATGAGTTGAAGACAAAAGGGGAGAACCTAGGTTTCTTGGGTTGTTCATACAAGGTCTTAGCCACAGAGGATGAAAGGTAACACGTTCAGTATGGCGAGAACAGCTCAGATTTAGGTTATTACAACTCAGTGTGGATCCGCTCACATCAGCCCCTTTCTGGATGTGTGGCTTACCTGGAAGAGTTTTAAGACACTTGTACATTGAATCCTGTTCTGACATGCAAGCATAAATGTTGAGGACAAATAATCTTTCTATGATCATAGCTATAAAAATTTATTTTTCTTGTGTTTATTATATTTTATTGTATTTATTGTATTTTGTTGCATTATGTTTGAGACAAGATCTTACAACATATCTTTTGCTGGCCTGGAACTTGTTTTGTATACAAGGCTGATAAGAAGAGAATCTTTAAAAAACCTTCTTAGGAGCAAGTAAAAGCTATCCTGGTTATTGCCCTGCAATGATGGACCTTGCCCTGGAGACCCATGTTAATACAGTAATGTGTGGAATATACTGATTGATTTTTATTGATCCTCCTCTATGACTCTGCCTGGAAGGAGCCAAAAGAAAGCTCACAGCCACCTTACAGCCAGGCAGAAGCAAGGACTGAACTTGAAATCGTGAAAGAAGACAGTAGGGACAAGAGCTTGTATCCTGAGTCCTTGTGTATATTCCAGGAAGCAAAAACTAGCCTATAGTGATAAAGGCATCATCATGGTTTGAATATGCTTGACCCAGGCTTGTCCTAAGCCTGGCAACCTAAGTTTGATACCCAGGACCCACGTGGTGGAAGGAGAGAGCTGACCCTCGCAAGTTGTCCTTTGACCTCCGTGAGTGTGTTTGTGTGTGTGTGTGTGTGTGTGTGTGTGTGTGTGTGTGTGGGTGTGTGCGCTTACAGATTAAAAATGGACATTTCCTGGACAGATACCAGGCACTGAAGTTTAACCAGGAACAGATAAACCAGTTAAACAACCCCATAACTCCTAAGGAAATAAAAGCATATTGAAAAAGGGACATAACTATCTAACCATGCAACTTAGCTCTGATATGTCCTGAAATGATCACCACTATTTTTGTATCAAATATTCATTTTTATTTATTTCTCAATATTTTATGCCAATTTTTAATTTCTGATTATGTGGAATCAGAAAAAAGAATGTGGAATTTTTGTGTCTGTATGTTGATTAGAAATTAAGTCAGTTATAAATATAAAGTTGGGACAAGAACTTACCTTACTATGAAAGGCAAACTAAGCTTGAGTATCTCCTCTGAACAAAGATGCATTATCATCCTTTCTCACGTGTAGGTGAGATTTATCGACACCATTGCTAGATTTTTTCATGTAGGGATTGATCTCAGCAGTTCAAGCTCAGCTTGGCAAACAACCATCCTTAGCCAGGGAACCTTTATACAATCTCCAAATTTAATATTTCCTAATACTATCCGAGAGCATTTCTATGAATTCAGAATTAGTACCTGGATTATTTTAGAGGAAAGTGATTATGTGGGAATTAATTTAGTTCATTATAGCCACAGTGCTATAATGCTACCCATTCTTCTATTTTATGCACTACTCATTACATTTGTATATTTGTTTTAAAAACCCTGCTTAGCTAACTAGCACAACCTCTGCCGATATTATTATATAGCTTCCTTTTGTTGATGGCTATGTCTCTACATCATTTTATGCTCACTGTTTTGGCAACTGATTTCTCTTTAATTTATGTTTATGATGCACATCATGGAGACCCTTCTGTTTTGGCTCTTTGGATGATATTGTTTTCCCTGGTATTATTTCATTGAGGACACAAACACTTACCGAACATTCACTTATTTACATTTATACTGTACATTTCTATCTGGTGATTTGACTATACCATTTATGGTGAAGCAGATAATAATCTCTGGTGAAGTAAAAGTCAAATGGTGTTTAAAAAATTGACCACCTGTATTCTTTTCATCTTTCACTTATTTTCAAGTAAGATACAAAGAAGTCTCTCTCTTCCTCGGATTTACTCTGACTTATGGGAAAAAATTAATTAGCAAATTAATTAAAATTATTTTAGAACAATAGTTTTTCTATGCTTATAATATCTAGATGTAATACTTTAGCCATGAGCTTTCTGAACTCTCCTGCATACTATAGAGTTAATACACTTAGTGTGCGTGAGAACTCCACATAAGAGGCTAAAAAAATACCTCAGCCGTTAAAGGCTTGTGACCAAACCAAAAGGTCAATGAAACTGAAATTATAACTGTATATTAGGTGTTTGTATTGAAATAGTCACATATTAACTCTTTGTAATTCTCTACATCATATCAGGTCTAATTATAATGATAGTGAATCTATCCAATTACAAGATTCACCTTTATACTTAATACCTTATTTGAATTATTTAACATGTGCTTTGGTTTCAACTTCATATTCTATACCAAAGGAAGCATAGTTAATGCTCTCCTATAATCAAATAGCCACATTCTCTGCGGTAATCTGGTATGTCAGTAAAATATCAAAATCGGTTTCTTTAGTTCATTTACTTTGGAGAGATCTAATCTCAGCAGAAATGCTGAAATGAAATATAAATAAAATAAACTCACTGAATAAAATATAAATCTTTATAAAAGATTAATGAAATAGTAAAATAAGTTATAAAACACGGAAATAAATTACAAAATTCAAACTCAGATTACCCCCACCAAAACCCAGCTCACTGAAAATAAAGACCATGTACCCATTATATAAGTAAGTACCTGTGAGGACAGGATTGACAACACTCTAAGTTCCTTCTCTCCCTTTACATTAAGGGAGCAGAGGTAATGATTTCCCCTATGTTCTCTGAATTATCCATGGTTCTGCTTAAGATGCAACAAAAAATCTAAAATGCCTGTTTATGGAAGATTCATTTTTTTTTCTTATTTGCATCCTTAATGTATCATAATCGAAGAAATTCTAGATGTCTAGTGAAGATGTGTTATATAAATAAATGATGAAGAAGATTCAATTTAAAATTATATTATGTTTATTAGAAGAATTTTTGCACTCAATTTCATAATCCATTTTATATAATACAGACTCTGTCATTCTTCTCCACATATTCCAGTCAAGATGTATCTTAATACACCACGCTTATTCAAGTGTATTTTGTATCTATTTGTATCCACCTCCCCATGACAACGCCCTCAATATATATTTCATATACTGAAAATGCCTATCCTGATATTTCCATTTATTAGGATGATACTATCAAGAAGATACAAGCTTCCTGTTTCTGGCTGCACCCAGAGATGACATAGTACAATAGCTCTCTGTTCCCAAATTTGGTGGGGGAGAAAGCTGGACTCCCAGAATCATGGACAATTCTGAGATCTTAGGGGAAACCATTACCTCTGCTCACATTCCTGTGCTGAGAGGAAGCTGCTTAGAGCCCTATGGATACAGGAACCTTGGGAGAGTAAGGGAGGGGATCTTTCCAGTATCTACTTGTGTCCAGAGATGGAAGCCAGTGGCCAGGAAAAGTAACACAACTGAGAACACAGGCGAGACCAACCCTTCTGCTCCAAGCGACCAGGATGGAGTCCTCAGGACGCAGAAAACAAGAGCAGTCTGGGACAGGACACTTCCTGTTTCTGCCTGCAAACATTGCTGATCTGGTCCTACATATCTCTGTACCCACATCTTGGTGGGAGAAAAGAAGTCTATAGGAACAGTGACAAAGAGTTTTACAGGATGGTGAAGCCACTGTCAGAGACAGCAAGACCATGAAACACCAGAGAAAACCTGATGACAAGAGTCAAGCACAGGAACCTAAGCAACAGAAATCAAATCTACTTCACATCATCAGAGCTCCCTTATCCAAAGAAAGCAAATATTGGATATCCCAACAAACTGAAAAAGCAAGATGTGGATCCAAAATCATTTTTCATGATGATGATAGAGGACATTGAGTAGGGAACATATAAAACTCTTCAAGAAATACAGGACAAAACAGGTAAAAAAGTAGCTGCCCTTAAAGGGGAAACACAAAATTCCTTCAAGAATCACAGGAAAACACAGTCAAGCAGTTGAAGGAATTTAAAAAATCTAGGATCAATAAGTGGAAATAGAAGCAATAAAGAAAGCACAAAGAAGGACAACCCTGGAGGTAGAAAACCTAGGGAAGAAATCAGAAGTCATAGACAGAAGCATCAGAAAGAGAATACAAGAGAAAAAAGATAAAAATCTCAGGGGCAGAAGATACTGTAGAAAACATTTACACAACCATCAAAGAAAATGTAAAGCTCAAAGAGCTCCTAATGGAAAACAACCAGGAAATCCAGGACAGAATGAGATCAAACCAAAGGATAATGGGTATAAAAAAGAGCGAAGATTCCCATAAAGAAGGGCCAGTAAATATCATCAAAAATTATAGGAGAAAACTTCCCTAACCTAAATGGAGAAATGCCTATAATAATAAAAGAATCATACATTTCTCCAAATAGATTGGACCAAAAAGAAACTTCTCCCTTCACATAATAGTCTAAACACCAAATGCACAAAACAAAGAAAGAATACTAAAGGCAGTAAGAGAAAAAGTCAGGTAACATATATAGGCATACCTATAAGTATTACACCAGACTCCTCACCAGAGACCATGGATATCAGATCCAGAGTGCATTTTATAAAACACTAAGAGAAAATAAATGCCAGCCCAGGATACTATCCCTGCAAAACTTTCAATCAGCGCAACTGGTGAAACCAAGATATTTTATGATAAACTAAATTTACGCAGTATATTTGCACAATTCCTGCCCTATTAAAGATAATAGATGAGAAACTCCAACAAAGGAGGGAAATTACACCCTATAAAAAGGAAGCAAGTAATCCTCTTGCAACAAACACAAAAGAAGAGAGTCACACAAATATACTTCCACCTCTACCAAAAAATAACAGAAAACAACAATAACTATTCCTTAATATCTCTTAGCATCAAAGCAAAATTCTCCAACCAAAAAGACATAGACTAACAGACTGCATACGTAAAGAAGAACTAGAATTTTGTTGCATTAAGGAAAAACAGCTCAGTGACAAAGACAGATAGTATCTCAGAATAAAAGGCTGGAAAACAATTTTCCAAGAAAATGGTCTGTAGAAACATCCTGGAGGATACATTCCAGTATCTAATTCAACCAAAAGATATCAAAAAAGAAAAAAAAAAAAGATAAGGACGGACACTTCATTTTAATCAAAGAAAAAATTCCACCAAGATCAACTCTCTATCCTGAATATCTATACACTACATCCAAGGGCACCTAAATTTATAAAGGAAACCGAACTAAAGCTCAGGCTAATGAAATAGTCGTGGGAGACTTCAACAACCCACACTCAGCTATGGCCAGATCATGGAAAGTGAAACCAGAGACACAGAGAAATTAACAGCTTTTGAACCAAATGGATTTAAGAAATATCTATAGAATATTTCATCCTTGAACAAAAGAATACACCTTATTCTCAGGAACTCACGGCACATTCTCCAAAACTGATCATACAGTTGGTCATAAAAGAGGCATCAACAGATACAAAAGAGTGAAATAATCCCAAGCATTTTCTCACACGACCATGACCTAAGGCTGGACTTCAATAACAACAAAAATGTCAGGAAGCCCAAATACTCATGGAGGTTGACCAATATTTTACTCAGTGATAACTTGGTAGAGGAAGAACTAAAGAAAAAAATTAAAAAAAATAAAAATGTTTTAAAATTTTAGGAATGTAAGGTACAACAAACAAACTTATGGGACACAATGAACGGAGAGCTAAGAGGAAAACTCAGAGCTCTGAGAGCATCCAAAGGGAAACTGGAGAGAGCATACATTAGCAGCTTGACAACAAATATAAAAGCTCAAAAGCAAAAAGAAGCAGATTCACCCGAGAGGAGCACAAGGCAGGAAATAATCAAACTCAGGTCTGAAATCAACTAAGGAGAAACACAAAGAACTCGACAAAGAATCAATAAAACCAGGAGCTGGATCCAAGGGCAAATCAACACTGTACTTAAACCTGAGCTAGAATGACAAAAGGGCACAGAGAAAGTATCCAAATAACCAAATCCGAAATGAGAGAGAAACAAAACAACAGAATCTGCAGAAATTCAAAACATCATCATACCATATTACTGAAATTTATATTCAAGAAAAGTAGAAAATCTGGATCAAATGATCAATTTTCTATACAGGGAGCAGTTACCAAAGTTAAGTCAGGGTCAGAAAAAATATCTAAACTGTACCATGAATCCCAAAAAAAATTAGAAACAATTATTAAAAGCTCCCAATTGGGAAAAGATCCCATGACCAGATGATTTTAGTGGAAAATTCTATCCGCACTTCCTAGAAACAAATATTGTCCAAAATTTTCCACAAAATACAAACAGAGGAACACTACCCAATTCCATCGATGAAGCCACAGTTACGCTTATACCTAAAGCACACAAGGACCCAATAAAGAAAGTGAACTTCAGACCAATTTCCCTTATGAATATTGACAAAAATATTCAATCAAATCATTGCAAACAAAATCCATGAACACATCAAAATGGTCATCCATCACAATCAAGGAGACTTCATAACATGAATGCAAGGATATTTCAATATGGAATTCCATCAACATAATCCACCAGATAATCAAACTGAAAGAAAAAAATGACATTTCACTCTCATTAGATGCTGCGAAAGCATTTGACAAAATAAAACGCCCCTTCATAGCCAAAGCCTTGCAATGATAGGAATTCAAGGCCCATACTCAAGCATAGTAAAGTCATGGACAGCAAACCAGTAGCCAAAAATCAAACTAAATGAAGAGAAACTTGAAGCTCTTCCTCTAAAATCAGGGACTAGACAAGGCTATCCATTCTCTCCCTACTTATTCAATATCGTGCTCAATATGCTAGCCTGACCAATCAGACAACAAAGAAGGACAAAGGGATACAAATATGAAAGGAAGAGGCCAATATATCACTATTTGCAGGAGATACGATAGTATACCTAAGTAACTCCATTATTTCCACCAGAAAACTACTGCACGTGATAAACAGCTACAGGAAAATCCTGGATATAGAATTAACTCAAACAGATCAGTGACCTTCCATGAATAAACAGACCGAGAAAGATATTAGGGAAATTACACTCTTCACAATAATCACAAATAACAAAAAAACCCTCTGTGCAACTCAAACCAGGCAAGTGAAAGCGCCTTATGACGAGAACTTAATGTCTCTAATAGAAGAAAATTTGAGAAGATGGAAAGACCTTTCATGGTCATGGATTGGCAGTACTGATATAGTAAAAATGGCCCTTTGCCAAAATCAATCTACAGATTCAATGCAATCCCCAAGAAAATCTCAACAAAATTATTAATACAGTTAGAAGGAGAAATATGCAAGTTCATTTAGAATAAGAAAAAAACTAGGAAGTGAAAACTATTCTCAAAATAAAAGAAATTCTGGGGAAATCAAAATCCCTAAGGTCAAGCTGAATACCCAGCAATAGTGATAAAAATTATATGGTATTGGTACAGAGACAGGCAAGTAATCACCTGTGTTGGTTCACATAGATGTCAGCGTGTAAATTAATGTAAACCATCCATTCTTTATCACGCTGTACGAAGCTGAAGTCCAAGTGGACTAAGGACATCGAGAATAAAGAGATATACACAAACTAATAGAAGAAAATGTGTGGGGGGGAGTTGGGGATCTGGCTCAGTGGTAGAGCACTCGCCTAGCGAGCGCAAGGCCCGGGGTTCGGTCCCCAGCTCTGAAAAAAAGAAAAAAAAAATAAAAGAAGAAAAAGTGGGGAAAAGCTTGAACACGTGATGACTATGGAAAATTTCTTGAACAGAACCCCAAACAAGTGGCTTATGCTCTACGATGAGGGGGTTGAGAGATTGGACCTTGTAAAATTGCAAAGTGTGTTCAAGGCAAAGAACGCTGTCATTATGACAAAATGGCCACTAATACCTTGAAAAAAGTTCTTTGCCCTCCTATATCTGAAAGAGAATTAATATTCAATATGTACAAAGAACTCAAGAAATTATGCTTCAGAAAGTCAAATAACCCTTTTAAAAATGGGGTACAGATCTAATCAAATAATTTTCAGCAGAAGAATTTTGAATGGCTGAGAAATACATAAAGAAATGTTCAACGTCACTATTCATCAGGGTAATGCAAATCAAAGGATACACCAGGCAGAATGGCTAAGATCAAACATTCAGTTAACAGAAGATGATGGTCACCATGTGGAGAAAGGGTAAGACTCCTCCATTATTGGTGGGATTGAAATGAGGTACAATATTCCGGAAATTACTCTGGGCTTTCCTCAGAACATTGGACATGGTATATGCTGAGGACTTAGCTACCCCACTCCTGGGCATATTCCCAAATGATGCCCCAACATAGAACCAGGACACACGTTGTACTATGTTTACAGCAGCTGTATTCATGATAGCCAGAAGCTAGGAAGAACCCAGATGATTTGACCACAGGAATGGGTACAGAAAATGTGGTTCATCTACGTAATGGAGAGCCCCTCAGTAATTAAATACCATGACATCGTGAAATTATAAGCAAATGAATGAAACTATAAAATACCATCCTGAATGAGGCAACCAAATCACACACACACACAAACACAAAACAAAAACAAAACACACACACACACACACACACACAGAGACACAGAACTCAATACCCCAAAAGCTTGAATTACCCATCATACAATTCACACACCACAATCAAATAACACACACACACACACACACACACAAACAAAAATAAAACACACAAACACACACATAAAATACAAAAATAAAACACACAAACACACACACACACACACACACACACACACACATTCACACACACACTATCCCAAAACCTTGAATTACCCAACATACAATTCACATACCGCTTTAAGTTCAAGAAGAAAGATGAAGCAAATGAGGATGGTCTGTATTAAAAGGGGAAACAAAAATATTTATAGGACATGATATGGAGATTAAGTTTAGAGCAGAGACTGAAGGAATAGCCATTCTGAGCCTGCACCACCTGGGGATGCAGCCCACATGCATGCAGCCCCCAAACCTAAACAACATTGCTGAGGCCAACAAGTGCATGCTCACAGGAGCTTGATATAGCTGTCCCCTGAGAGGCTCTCCCAGATCATGACAAACACCGAGGCTGATGCTTGCAGCCAACCATTGCACTGAGAACAGGGTACCCTTTGGAGAAGAGAGAGAAAGTATTAAAGGAGCGGAAGTGCCTTGCAACCCAGGAAGGACAACAGGGGTCACGAACCAGATCTCCGCGGGACTAAAGCACTTCCTGAAGACTGCACATGGACTGACTGGCGTCTCCAGCTGCATATGTAGCAATGCATGACCGTGCTCTGCACCAATGGAGGAGTCCTTGGTCATGCCAAGGCTGGGCCTTCTGGAAATAGAATGTCATGCTGGGGAGGCAGCAAGGGGATGTTTTTGCGGAGGGGGAAACACATTTGAACAAAACAGGGCAGAGGAAGTGGATAGGGAGAGGGGGCTTATGGATGGAGGCCACACACATACAGCTTTTATATTTTTCTATGCCTTTAACAGCTCAATGGCAAGGCCACTTCCTAACCTCCGAGTGGCTAAACTATCCCCCACTTATATTCCCACGTTATTATTTGCTAAAATCTATATCCCATCTTTCTTGCCCTGGACTCCATTGGGCAGCTCTCCTGGGTCTGCTTATTCTCATGCTCTTCTATGTCAGCTGCTTCTCTGTCCTGAAAGTCTGTCCTGGAGAATCTCCATGTCTTCTTCCTCTCTGGACCTTTGTCCAAGCGTCCTGAAACTCCTGCTCTGTCTGCCCTGCCTAGACACTGGCTATCAGTATCTCTATTTACCAATCAGAACCAACTGAGGCAGGGTCCCTGATTCATAAGTTCAGGACACTGTGATAAGCATGAGAATAAAATCAGCTACAATAACTATTTGTATGTGATTTTCTGGGAACAATATTCCCCAAATTTTAATATTCTGTTAAAGTACTAGAATCATAGAAAATACCAAGTAGACTCATAATAACAATAATAATATAATATAATGTATTAAAAGTGATAATAAAAATAATAATAAATATAATAATAATATAATATAATTAATATAATAAGAATTATAATAAAATAATAATAAATATAATAATAAATGTAATAAAAATGATAATAAAAATAATAATAAATATAATAATATAATATAATAAGATGATAATAAAAAGAATAATAAATATAATAATTATAATAATAAATAATAATAAAAATAAAATAATCATCATCATAATCATCATCAAAGCCTAAGTGAACAGAGAAATAAAAATACAAAAACTGTGAAGGAAAAAGACCAAGTCACACATAAAGCTGATCACATTAGACTAACACCTGAATTTTCAATGGATAATCTATAATATAAATGGGCTTGGATCACCTTTCAACACATTGTCAGAGAATACAGATACCAGTCTCAAATTTATTACTGAGCAAATGTATCGTTCACATCAACCCGAGAGGAGAAACTTTACACAGCATAATCAACAGGAAGCCATGTCTCTTCAGCAACCTTAGTCTAAAAATGGGAAACCGCATTCTGAAAATAAGGGATATTCTCAGGAGGATAGAAATGGTAAATAACCCTGTAGTAATTCATCCGAAGTGGGAAAAAGTATGGGGCATCAACAAAATAAAAAAGACTCATAAATACTCCTCATTAATAACGCTAAGCATAGGGGTTGGGGATTTAGCTCAGTGGTTAGAGCGCTTGCATCGCAAGCGCAAGGCCCTGGGTTCGGTCCCCAGCTCCGAAAAAAAAAAGGCTAAGCATTAACTGTCCCACACCAATAATATACAGGCTATCAATTAGTATAGGAAAACAGGTTTATTTCTCCTACATCCAAAAAGTACATTTGTTTTAGATACAATTGCATACTCGTGTTTAATATGCAATTGCCCATAATTCTTTTACTTTTTCTTTTCTTTTTTTTGTAAGTATATTTATTGTTCATTAGTTTTTTATAAAAATCTAGCAGATTTTCTTTTTAGTGGTAAGTGTAGAATTTTCATTTATATGTTTTTCTTTTTTTTTTCTTTTTTTGGGGGGTGTTCCCCTCCCCATCCTCCCCCCATTACCGCCCTCCCCCCAACAATCGCGTTCACTGGGGGTTCAGTCTTAGCAGGACCCAGGGCTTCCCCTTCCACTGGTGCTCTTACTAGGATATTCAATGCTATCTATGAGGTTAGAGTCCAGGGTCAGTCCATGTATAGTCTTTAGGTAGTGGCTTAGTCCCTGGAAGCTCTGGTTGCTTGGCATTGTTGTACTTTTGGGGTCTCGAGCCCCTTCAAGCTCTTCCAGTTCTTTCTCTGATTCCTTCAACGGGGGTCCTATTCTCAGTTCAGTGGTTTGCTGCTGGCATTCGCCTCTGTATTTGCTGTATTCTGGCTGTGTCTCTCAGGAGAGATCTACATCCGGCTCCTGTCGGTCTGTACTTCTTTGCTTCATCCATCTTGTCTATTGGGTGGCTGTATATGTATATACCACATGTAGAGTAGACTCTGAATGGGTGTTCCTTCTGTCTCTGTTTTAATCTTTGCTTCTCTCTTCCCTGCCAAGGGTACTCTTGTTCCCCCTCTTAAAGAAGGAGTGAAGCATTCACATTTTGATCATCCATCTTGAGTTTCATGTGTTCTAGGCATCTAGGGTAATTCAAGCATTTGGGCCAATAGCCACTTATCAGTGAGGGCATACCATGTGTGTTTTTCTGTGATTGGGTTAGCTCACTCAGGATGATATTTTCCAGTTCCATCCATTGCCTACGAATTTCATAAAGCCATTGTTTTTGATAGCTGAGTAATATTCCATTGTGTAGATATACCACATTTTCTGTATCCATTCCTCTGTTGAAGGGCATCTGGGTTCTTTCCAGCTTCTGGCTATTATAAATAAGGCTGCGATGAACATAGTGGAGCACGTGTCTTTGTTATATGTTGGGGCATATTTTGGGTATATACCCAAGAGAGGTATAGCTGGATCCTCAGGCAGTTCAATGTCCAATTTTCTGAGGATCCTCCAGACTGATTTTTAAGATGTGTAAAGTGACCCATGAAAGTGAAGAAGGATCAACCAAAAAACACCAGACCCCTTCATGCCACAACCTTCAATATGACAGACGGTATTTGTAACTTAATAATTACTTTCTCTTTATAGAACATATTTTCTTAGCAGGAGTATTAATGTGTAGGCTTTAAATGTCTCTTTTCTTAATATTGTTCAAGATATTCTATCAGTCGGACTATTGATTTAAATAAAGAAAACAAGAATAAAAGATGTATTGTCTGGATATGTAGTCCAGGCTAACCTAAAATTCCTAATTTCTCTCCCTCAGTCTCTTGAATGTGAGTATTCTAAGAGCAAGACATGGCGTCTGGCTTGATAGAAATTCCTTCCTATTCTTTCATCTCAACATCTTAGAATTCTTAACAAACTACCTGTATTTCTGTACACATAGTATCTACACAGTTCATTCCTCTTTGCTCACTTTTGCATATGGCACCTGCTGTGTGCTTGTTTGGTTACTTACATGGAAAACTGTTCAGTTCCAGCACAGCCTTGTCTGTTTTCAGATATCATCCGTCTCTTCTCTCTATAGTTACACTCTGTTTTTCACACTGTGACTGCTAAAGTAGCTGTTAGCTCTGTGGTGGTGACTCCTCATCTTGTTCACATTGTAGCCTTATATGGAGACTGAGTATGGACTGCAAAGTTCTTATCATTATGTTCACCATCCTCACCAATCCATGAGCTCTCATGTAATGAGAAGCTCCAGGGTTTAGCTTACTTTGGATCCTTGGGGATTCTGCCTGTCCCTTCCCATTATATCTTCTGAAGTTCAGTCTCATGTCCCTCAAATATTGGAACGTGGCAAACTCATTTTCCAGAATATCAACTCAAGAACCAGAATGTTATACTTACATTTGAATTTGTGCAATAAAAATGATTCAGGAGAAATCCTGAGGTTTTATAAAAGAAACCTTACTAAAGCTAAAAGCACACATTGCACCTGACATGATAATAGTAGGAGATTTCAGCACCACACCCTCATAACTGGAGAGATCGTGGAAACAGAAATTAAACAGAGATGTAGAGAAAGCAATGGAAGTTATGAACCAAATGGATTTAGCAGATATTCATAGAACGTTCCATTCTAAAAAAATAAGGATATACATTCTTCTCATGATCTCGGGAACCTTCTTCAAAATTGACCACATAATCGATCCCTCAACAGACCTTACCAGATACAGGAAGATAGAAATAATCCCATGCATTCCCTCAGATCAACACACACTAAAGCTGGTCTTCAACAATAACAATAATGACAGAAAACTCACGTATACGTGGAAGTTGAAAAATGCTTTACTCCATGACAACTTGGTGAAGGAAGAAATAAAGAAATTAAAGACTTCTTAGAAATTAATGAAAAAGAAGATAAACATTCCCAAACATATATGACACAGGGAAACAGAGCTAAGAGTAAAGCATAGATCTGAGTGCTTGGGAGAAAAAACAGGAGAGAGCATATGTCAGGAGCTTGATAGCAGATGTAAAAGGTCTAGAACAAAAAGAACTATGTAAACACAAGGGGATAGAACACAGGAAATTATAAAACTCAGAGCTGAAATCAACGAAGTAGAAATGAAAAGGACGATACGAAGAATCAACAAAACCAGTATCTGTTTCTTCGAGAAAAACAATAAGATAGATAAACCCTTAGCCAAACTAACCAGAGGTCAGAGAGACTGTATCCAAATTAACAAAATCAGAAATGAAAAGGGAGACATAACAACAGAATCTGAAGAAATTAAAAAAAAATCATCAGATTCTACTATAAAAGCCTATATTCAACAAAACTGCAAAATCTGGAGGAAATGGACAATTTTGTAGACAGATAACAGGTAGCAAAGTTAAATCAGGAACAAATAAACTATCTAAACAACCCCATAACTCCTAAGGAAATAGAAGCAGATATTAAAAGTCTTCCAACAAAACAGAGTCCAGGTCGAGATGGGTTCAGTGCAGAATTCTATCAGACCTTCTTAGAAGACTTCATACTAATATTGTTAAAACTCTTCCACAAAATTGAAATAGTCTGAGCACTAGCTCATTCCTTATATGAGTCCACAATTACTCTTATACCTAACCTACACAAAGACTCAGCACAGAAAGAGAACTTCAGACCAATTTCCCTTATGAATATTGACAAAAAATAATCAATAAATTTCTTGCAAACAGAAACTAAGAACACATCAAAAAATCATCCATCATGATCAAGTAGACTTGAACCCAGGGATGGAAGGATGGTTTAATACAGGAAAATTCATAAACGAAATCCATCATGTAAACAAACTCAAAGATAAGGAGCACAAGGTCATTTCATTAGATGGTGAGAAAGCATTTGACAAAACTCAACAACCCTTGGGGTTAAAAGTCCTGGAAAAATCACGAATTGAAGGCTCATATCAAAACATAGTGTAAGAAATATACAGCAAACCAGTAGCTAACATCAAATTAAATGGAGAGTAACTTGAAGCAATCCCACTAAAATCAGGCACTAGACAAGGCTGCCCAACTCTCTCCCTATTTATTCAAAACAGGACTCCATGTCACAGCCAGAGAAACCAGACAGTAAAAAGGGGTCAAAGGGATTCAAATTGGAAGGGAAGATATCAAAATATCACCATTTGCAGATGATATGATAGTATATACTTA
Organism: Rattus norvegicus; assembly: GCF_021556685.1. Classification (NCBI taxonomy): domain Eukaryota; kingdom Metazoa; phylum Chordata; class Mammalia; order Rodentia; family Muridae; genus Rattus; species Rattus norvegicus. The sequence continues at coordinate 62,849,478 of NC_141555.1, forward strand.
AGTGACCCCAAAAGTTCCACCAGAGAACTTCTTAACCTGATAAATAACTTCAGCAAAGTGTCAGGGTATAAAATTAACTCAAACATACCAGGAGCCTTCCTCTCCTCAATGGATAAACAGGCTGAGAAAGAAAATAATGAAATCACACACTTCACAATAGTCCCAAATAATATAAAATATCTTGGTGTGAGATTAACCAAGCAGGTGAATGATCTGTATGACAAGAAGATCAAGTATCTGAAGAAAGAAATTGAGGAAGATCTCAGAAGATGGAAAGAGCTTCCATGCTCATGGATTGACAGGATTAATATAGTCAAGATGACTATTTTGACAAAAGCAATGTGCACATTCAATGCAATATCCATCAAAATTCCTACTCACTTCTTTAATAGAGATAGAAAGAGCAATGTGAAAATTCATTTGGAATAAGAAAAAGCCAGGATAGCTAAAACTATCCTCAACAATAAAAGAACTTCTGGAGGAATCATCACCCCTGAACTCAAGCATTATTACAGAGCATTAGTGATAAAACTGCATGGTATTCATATAGAGACAGATGGACAGAACAGTGGAATAGAATTGAAGACCCCGAAATGAACCCACACACCTATCATTTGATATTTGGCAAAAGACATAAAACCATCCAAATGAAGAAACATAGCATTTTCCAATAATAGTGCTGGTTCAACAGGAAGTCAGCATGTAGATGAATGCAAATTATACCATTTTTATGACCATGTACAAAGGTTAAGTACAAGTGAATCAAGGACCTACACATCAAACCAGAAACACTGAAACGGATAGAAGAAAAAGTTGGGAAGAGTCTTGAACACATGGGCACTCGAGAAAATTTCCTGAAAAAAACACATATGACTTATGCTCTAAGAAAAGAATTGACAAATAGGACCTCATAAAACAGCAACGTTGTGTAAGGAAAAACACACTGTCATTGGAAAAAAACTGCAACCAACAGATTGGGAAAACATTTTTACCAGTCTTATATCTGATAGAGGATAATATCCAAAATATACAAAGAACTTAGGAAGTTAGACTTTAGAAAGCAAAAATACACTATTAAATATTAGGTACAGTGAGTTACAAAACATTCTCAGCTGAAGGTTATCAAATGGCCAAAAAACACCTAAATAAATGTTCAACATCCTTAGTCATCAGGGAAATTAAAATCAAAATAAATCTGAAATTGTGCATCATACCAGTGAGAATGTCTAAGATCAATACCTCATGTGACAGCAGATGCTGGCGAGGATGTGGAGAAAGAGGAACACTCCTCCATTGTTGGTGGGATTGCAGACTGGTACAACCATTCTGGAAATCAGTCTGGAGGTTCCTCAGATAATTGGACATTCCATGACCTGAGGACCCAGCTATACCTCTCTTGAGCATATACCCAAAATATGGTCCAACATACAACAGAGAAATATATTCGACTGTGTTCATAGCAGCCTTATTTATAATAGCCAGAAGCTGGAAAGTTCCCAGATGCCCTTCAACAGAGGAATGGATACAGAAATGTGGTCCATCTACACAATGGAATATTACTCAGCTTTCAAAAACAATGACTTCATGAAATTCTAGGCAAATGGAATGAACTATAAAATATCATCCTGAGTGAGGTTACTCAATCACAGAAAAACACACTTGATATGCATTCATTGATAAGCAGATATTATCAAAAAGCTTGAATTACCCATCATGCAATACACAGACCACATGAAACTCAGGAAGGATGACCACAATGCAGATGCTTCACTCCTTCTTTAAAAGGGGAACAAAATACCCAGAGGAGGGGATAAGGAGGTAAACTTTATAGCAGAGACTGAAGGACCTGAAGTCCGGAGCCTGGACCACATGTAGCCCAGACATATACAGACACCAAAACTAGATAAGATGGAGGAAGCTAAGAAGTGCAGGCTGATGATGACTGGATATTGATCCCTCCTGAGAGACACAGCCAGAGTATGTCAAATACAGAGGCAAACGCCATCAGCAAACCACTGAACCAAGAACCAGACCCCAGTTAGAGGAATTAGAGAAAGGATTGAAAGAGCTGAAGGGATTTTCAACCACATAATAATAACAATGTCAACCACCCAGAGCGTGGAGGGACTAAACCACAACAGAAAGACTGTACATGGTCTGACTCATGGATCCTACTGCATGGAGCAAAGGATGGCCTTGCTGGAAACAATGGCATGAGAAACAATCTTTTCTGACATGGTTTGTCCCCCAGTGTAGGGGAATGTGGGGAGGGGTGGGGAGGCCCTGTGGGGATTTGAACTCCCTTATAGAAGGGTAGGGGGAAGGGTTAAGGGGCTTATGGACTGGAAACCTGGAAAGGGAATAACATTCGAAATGTAAACAGGAAATACCCAACAATGAGTGAGAGAGAGAGACAGAGACAGAGAGAGAGAGAGAAGGAGGAGGAGGAGGAAGAAAAAGAAGGAGAAGAAGAAGAAAAGAAGAAGAAGGAGAAGGAGAAGTAGAAAGAGGAGAAGGAGAAGGAAAGAAGAAGGAGGAGGAGGAGGAGGAGGAGGAGGAGGAGGAGGAGGAGGAGGAGGAGAAGAAGAAGAAGAAGAGGAGGAGGAGGAGGAGAAGGAGGAGGAGGAGGAGGAGGAGGAGGAGGAGGAGAAGAAGAAGAAGAAGAAGAAGAAGAAGAAGAAGAAGAAGAAGAAGAAGAAGAAGAAGAAGAAGAAGAAGAAGAAGAAGAAGAAGAAGAAGAAGAAGAAGAGGGAATTGATTGAAACAGAAAGAAAACTAAACTTTCATTCTCCCCATTCCCTGTCGTCCTCAGCTCTTGTTGAGGCAGTCGTGTTAGTGAGACGTTATGAGTGTAATTTCTGGTGCTACTTTGAGACACAATCTCATAGTAAACTTTAGTCTCTTACAATCTTCTTGCCCCTCTTCTGTAATGTTCCTCAGCCTTGAATCAAGTGACATTTTGTAGATAGAGCCATTGAGACTGGACTTAAAGTTTCTATCATGCAGTGTGAAAGGCTGGGATTTTCACTGTGATGTTTGTTGCAGAGACTGTAATTAATTCTGTATATAAGGACACATGGCTTTGATTGTTGTTAGGTATGATACTGGCTTAAGTATGTAAGGGGCTGTACATTCTCCCCCATAACCACAGCTTCAATAGTCTTATATACGTGGGTAAATTACCAGGACCATCCATGTTCATTGAACAGGACTTAAGTCAAGTTAGCGAGCTGTTGGCTATCACCAAGCTATTTATGCCACTGCACTGCCCTTATGGTTATCCTGCCATGTTGATCATTGTGTTTTACAGGCATGAGGTGAACAATCACTTGAAACTGACAAGACTGATGATTGTAATTACATGTTATACTAGAAATACGACCTGTGCCTGGCACATCTTCCTATATAAGAATATTGACTCTGATAGGCAGGAGGGTTTAAAAGTTAAATTTAGTCTTAACCAAAAAGAGGAAATTAAAATTTTCCTGCTATAGCATGTTTAATTAATTGAAGCAAAATAAAATCTATTTACTTGATGGTGGGGAAATATCATTTAACAATATAATTCTAACTCCTTTTAAGTGATTAAAAGTCACAGATAGTTGATAGCTGTGATACTGTGTAAAATAGGCATCAGGATTGTGACGATGAAATATTCTCTATTTTATGCAAATGCATAGGAATAATGAACAAAATTTTGTACCAAACTTCATGCTTTAGGTAACTAATTGCATGTATTTAATTGTATCTAGTTTAATTTCATATTAGCTAGGTAACAAATGCATAATAATTATGACTAAATTATTACTTAAATATTATATTATATAATTAAATTTTATAATAGCATACTAGAGTTACCAAGTGGACATGGAAAAATATATTACAGTAATCAAAAAATATTTATTAAAATCCAAATGATGAAAACATTTTATATATAAAAGCAGCCTGGAGCTAAATGTCACCTTAATATGTCATAGTGTGTTCCAGTGAGGTAAAATTTCATGCCATGAAAAACCAAGAACCTAAATTTGATACCTACACACATATGTTTGGAAGATTTCTATATTCACTACATGACATAAAAGCTTACACAGAATATTAATAATGAGACTAATGAAAACAATAATAATAAGAAAAGTAAAAAGAAAACTCTAGGAACATTTTAAAGAAATAACGTATTGTATCGGCCTTAAAATAGGAAATTCAACAACTTTTCTTAGTACATTAAATATTCAGAGAAAAACTAAAAGGCTTTTACTTCATTCTATATGAAAGCATAAACACATGAGATGGATTGTGTAAAGAAAGAGAGAACTGCAAACTGTAAAATTAATATAGTCATTGCAGAGGAAAGAAACAGACACTAACCCAAGGTTCTATAAGTAAACATTTGAAGGATTTATTGCATAATATTAACATATTTAATCTAACACATCTTACTATGAAAAAGGAAAGAAAACTGGGAAAAATAAAGCCTGAATATAGTCTCAGAACCAAGAATCTGGGAAGATGTCTCAAATTCAAAGATACCCTGAAATATATGAGAAAATTATAAATAGGCTGATTTTATTATGGAATAAGTATTGTAGTATTAGCTTAGTGGTTAAGAGCACTTACTGCTCTTAAGAGCAAACACGTTCACTTTCCAACACCCATGAAGCCACTTGCAACCAGCTGTAAAGCAGCTCCAGGGCATCTGACATTTCCTGGTCTCCCCAGGTGCCTGTGTTCATGTGCACAAATCTATACATAGACGTTCACACATAACAGATCATTAAAATAAATAGATTCATGAATGTATTTTCTGCACATATTATGAATACTAAGCCTTCTACGTATGCAAACACAATTGATGCAATGTAATAAGAAAGGAGAAAATTCGCAAATAGTTATGAAGAGTAAATTAAGGATTAATGCTTACACAGTTCAGTAAGCGTAAAATGCTAAACTTCACGATTGAATTGCAATGTAGATGTTAAAAATAATCTAGCATTTGAATTTATGAGTGAATCTATTTAAAATTTATTTTATTTATTTTCATTCCTGCCATTGTGCCATGTCCCCTCCACAGTTCCTCAATCCATTCCACCTCTTCCTCCCCTGACTCGAGGAGGATGCTCCCCAGACCTTGCCAGGCACCATAATCCCTGGGACCTCACATCTCTCAAGGATTAGTCCAGACCAGGCCGTCCTCCGCTATCCATGTGTCAGGGCCTCACACCAGCTTGTGTGTCCTGCCTGATTGGTGGCTCAGTGTCTGGGAGATCTCAGCGGTCCAGATTAGTTGCGACTGCTGGTCTTCCTATAGAGGGTGCCATCTCCTTCAACTTCTTCAATCCTTCCCCTAATTAAAGAACTGACAGAAGTCAGAGACTGATACCTTTTTAAAATATATGTACCATTTAATTTTGAATGGTATAATATGGGTTCTCATATAAAATTGATTGCAATATATATTTATTATAGTCTTCTGAGATGGAAATTTGGCAATATTTATACAAGTATCCCATTACATAAGAGACTTGACATCATTCCAACAATGTGTTTTGTAATTTATACAAAATATAATGTAAATAATCACCATTGAGTACTGTGCCAGAGTCAGTGTCCATGCTAATTTTCTGTAGAAAACTTTAGCTAATGAAAATGATAATAATCTGAAAGTCACAATTAGGTTATTATTTAAACAAATGAGTATACTACCATTTATTAAATGCATGATACTCCATGAAGAAATTCCCCATGCACATGTATTCAAGACACATTGTTAAACGAAAAACAAACGACAGAATATTGCATTATGTAATCAAATGCCCTGGGTCCTGCTAATACTGAACCCACAGTGAACGTGATTTTGGGGGGAGGGCAGCAATGTGGGGAGGATGGGGAGGGGAACACCCATAAAGAAGGGGGAGGGATTTAGGGGGATGTTGGCCCATAAACCAGGAAAGGGAATAACAGTCGAAACGTAAATAAGAAATACTCAAGTTAATAAAAAAAAAATGAAAAAATGACCTGTTCTGTCCCACGGTAAGGAGAAACCTGCCTGCACCTTCTGTTCTTTCCAGCTTCTTCTGTTTTCCTCTTCTCCTCTGCAGATTGCTTTATCATGTTACGTATATAGTCTCTAAGTTATTCCTCTATACATTTCTTCTCAGCCCAGATCTTTTTGGCTCAGTTCTACTAAGCTCAGTTCTCCTTAGCTCAAACCGGACTTTCCAGCTCAGCCCCTCTCCAGGTCAGTTCATCTGTCTCTGTCCTTCCCGTTCAGTCCTTTTCCCTCAGTCCTTCTGTGTGTCTTCTCTTTCTCCTCAGCACTTAAATATATTTCAGAATACATAATCCCGTGTTACTATTTTCATCACAAGTTCATATGAAAGATCAAAGCATCAATTGAAATATAATTTGCAACCAAAAATGTTTACATAAATATCCATCAGGAGTAATTATCTGGCTAAACATTCATCACCAGTGTCAGCTCTACAGGTTCACTGAAGCTAAAACCATAGTTGATAAAGAAGTCATTTACAGATAAACCCAGTCAGTATCTTTTCCTCTGTCCTTGCACCTGTAACAAATCATTTGTTCTCTTTTTATGACTCTTGATGACTGTTTTGCAACCTCTTGGAATGTGTTCTGAGTAGGAGAAAGTCTGTTTACTATCTCAGAACAATTAACTGGTGACACCTGGGAGTCTGGCAGAGTTGTCACTGCAATTTTGACTAATAGAAAGAGACTTATAGCAGTCCCACTATAAAAGAGCTTAATAACCATTGATATAATTTTAGGAATTATTGTAGGATCATTATTAAGAATAAAGATTCACCTATTTGTCTGTATAGCATCACTACAGGACAGTACAACTTCGTAGGCCTGCAGAGATCTGCTCCAAAGGGGTGTGCTCTTACTCAATGATTGTTATATATGTCTAATAATAACAACAGGAATAGCATTTTAATAGCAGGAAACTTTCCAAAAATGAATCCCTCACAGCCTTTCTTAATAAGGGCGAACAAGTTGTGGATTATAAAATAATCCGAGGCTGTACATCGCAGGATGATCACCTGCTAGTTATTAGCTGTCCTGTTATGGCTCCTGACACTTTCTTCTCAGTCCCACATGGAACCTTCTCCAAAACTGACAATATGATCCATCACAAAACAGGCCTCAACAGATACAAGAAGATTGAATTAATCCCATGCATCCTATGAGATCACTACAGACTAAGAATGGTCTTCAATGACAACAAGAACAACCAAAGACCATATATATATGGTAGCTGAAGAATGATTTACTCAATGAGAACTTGTTCAAGGAAGAAATAAAGAAAAAAATTGAAGACATTTTGAATTTAGTGAAAATGAGGCATAACTTGGGAACACAAAAAAGCAATGCTAAGAGGAAAGCTCATAGCTCTGAGAGCCTCCACAAAGAAATAGGAGCTATGATACACTAGCAGTTTGACAGAACACCTGAATTCTCAGAACCAATAAAAATCCAAATACACCAAGAGGACTAGACAGCAGGAAATAATCAAACTCCGGACTGAAATCAACCAAGTAGAAACAAAAGGAATTATATAAAGAATCAACAAAACCACTAGCTGGCTCTTTGAAAAATCCAGAAATAGGTAAATCCTTTATATTCAAAATAAAAATCACAAAATCAGAAGTGAAATAGAGATATAACCATAGAAAATGAGGAAGCTCAAAAATTATCAGATCCCTATACTTAACAAAACGGGAAAGTTAGGAATAAATGGATAATTTTCTAGACAGATACAAGTTACCAAAGTTGAATCACTATCAGATAAACCATCTAAATACCCCCATAACTCGTAAAGTAGTAGAAGCAGTCATTCATGTCTCCCAACCAAAGATCCCAGGACCAGAAAGGTTTAGTACAGAATTCTGTCAGACGTTCATAGAATACCTAATACCAATATTCTCCAAACTATTCCACAAACTAGAAATAGAAGGAACACTACACAATTCCTTCTCTGATGCCACAGTTATGCTTATAACTAAAGCAAACAAAGACCCAACAAAGAAAGAGAATTTCAGACCAATTTTTTCATGAATTTCCGTTCAAAAATTCTCAGTAAATTTCTTGCAAGCCAAATCCAAGAACACATCAAAACAATGATCCATCATGGTCAAGTAGGCTTCATCCTGGAGATACAGGGATGGTTCAATATACAGAACCTGATCACTAATCAAACTAATCTCAGTATAAATACAAATTCAATGGAAACAAAACAAGCAATCATCTCATTAGATGCTGACAAAGAATTTCACAGAACCTACACCTTCATGTTAAAAGTCTTGGAAATATCAGAAATTCAAGGACCAAACTGAAGCACAGTAAATGCAATATACAGCAAACCAGTAGCCAACATCAGACTAAATGGAGAGAAACTTAATGCAAACCAACTAAAATCAAGAACTAGACAAGGATGCCCACTCTCTCCCTACATTTTCAATATAGTGTTCGAAGTCCTCGCCAGAGTAGTTAGAAAACAAATGTAGGTAAAGAGATACATATTGCAAAGGACGTATTCAAAATGTCACTATATGCAGATGATGTGATAGTATATTTAAGTGACCCCACAAATTCCACCCGTGAATTTCTAAGCCTGATAAACAACTTTAGCAAAGTGGCAGAGTATAAAATTGATTCATACAAATCAGCAGCCTTCCTCTATCAAAAGAGAAACAGGCTGAGAAAGAAATTACAGAAATGACACCCTTGACAATAGTCAGAAAGCATGTAAAAATACCTCAGTGTGACTCTAACCAAGCATGTGAAAGATATATATGACAAGAACACATGTCTCTGAAGAAATAAATTGAAGATCTCAGAAATTAGAAAGATCTCCCATGTTCGTGTATTGGCAGGATTAATATTGTAAAAATGGCCATTTTGCCAAATGCAACCTACAGATTCAATGCAATCCCCATCAATATTCTGACTCAATTCTTCACAGTCATAGAAATGGCAGTTTGCAAATTTATTTGGAATAAAATAAATCCCAGGATAGAGAAAACTATTCTGAAAAATAAAAGCGTTCTGGGGAAATCACCATCCCTGAGCTCTAGTTGTATTACAGAGCAGTGGTGATGAAAAACTGTATTGTATTGGTATTGAGACAGGCAGGTAGATCAATGGAATAGAATTGAAGATGCAGAAATGAACCCACACAGCTATGGCCACTTGAAAATTGATAAAGGATCTAAAACCATCCAGTGGATAAAAAGATAGCATTTTTAAAAAAATTGTGCTGTTTCACCTGAAGGGAAGAATGTAGAATAATGCAAATCAATCCATTCCTATCTCCTTGTCCAAATTTCAAGTAAAAGTGGATTAAAGTCCCCCACATAAAACCAGATACACTGAAACTAACTGATGAAAAAACAGGGAAAAGCCTCGAACACATTGGAACTCGGGAAAATTACCTGAATAGAACACCAAAGGCTTTTGTCCTAACATCAAGAATCAACAAATGGAACTTCATAAAATTTCAAAGTTTCTGTAAGGCAAAGGACACTGTCATTAGTTTCATACAGCAACTAACAGATTGGGAAAATATTTTTCCCAATCCTACATCCAATAGAGAGCTAACACCCAACAATTACAAAAATCTCAAGAAGATTTACTCCAGAGAATCAAATAATCCTATTTAATAGTGGGCTACAGTTCTAACCAAAAAATATTCAACTGATGACTATTGAATGGGTGAGAAGCACCTAAAAAATGTTTAAAATCCCTAATCGTTGTGGAAAGGCAAATCAAAACAACCCTGAGATCTACCTCATACCAGTCAGAATGGCTAAGATAAAAAGTCAGGTGACAACCGACTCTGGCAAGGGTGTGGAGAGAAAGGAACACTCTGTCCCTGTTGAAATTGCAAGCTCTTAAAACCACTCTGCAAACCAGGCTGGATGGTCCTCAGAGAACTGAACATAGTATTTACTACCTGAGGACCCAGCTGTACCATTCGATGGCATATACCCAAAACTTGCTGCAACCTACAACAAGGACACGTGCTCCACTATGTTCATAGCAGCCTTATTTATAACAGACAGAAGCTGGAAAGAACCCATATTTCCCTCAAAAGAGACACAGATTCATATAATGGGGTCCATTTACACGATGGTGTGGTACTCAGCTATTAAACAGAATGACTTCATGAAATTCATAGGCAAATGGATGAAACTAGAAAATATCATCCTGAGTGAAGTAACCCAAACACAAATAAATGCAAATAGCATGCACTCACTGGTAAGTGGAAATTAGCCCAAGAGCTCAGAATATCCACAATAAACTCACATACACTCTGCAGCTCAACGAGAAAGGACAAAGAGGGACGGCTTCAATCCCAATTAGAAGGGGGAAGAAAATTATCATGGGAGGCACATGGAGGAAGGACTGTGTGTGGGAGAGGGGAGTGAAATGGAAATACAGGAGAGCAGGATCAGATGTGGGAAGAGACAGGAGCGAAACACAGAGGACCAGGAGAATGAGTATAGAAAGAAGGAACATTGGAGGACGGTGTAACCTCTAGAATGTCCCAGATACTAGGGATGCGACAGGTTCCCTGGACCCAACACTGATGACATTAGCCAACATACACAACAGTGAGATTGACCTGAAGACACCCCCTGCAGTAGATAGACATGACCACAGTGTAAGGATGGGACACTCACCCATCTCTTATTAAATCAGAGTTATCCGTGTCTATTGAAATGCAGGGTAAATATGGAGCAGAGGCTGAAGGAAAGGCCATCAGGAGATCTGCAGACACCAAACCGGACACTGTTGCTGATGCTGAGATGTGCTTGCAAACAGGAGTCTGGTGTGGCTGTCCTCTGAGAGGCTCTGCCAGCACCTGACTGACACAGATGCAGATATTCACAGCCAACCATTGAACTGAGCCTAGAGATCCCAATGGACGATGTAGGGGAAGGGCTGAGGGAGCTGAAGGAGACTGTAATTAACAACAATATCCATTACCCAGACCCCTCAGGGCTCCCATGGACCTAACCACCAACCATAGAATATACATGGTCTGGTACACTACGTATGTAGCAGAGGATGGCCCCATCTCACATCAGTGGATGGGGAAGCACTTGGTCGTTTGGATGCTTGATGTCCCAGAGAAGAGTGATTCTAGAGGGTGAGGAAAGAATGAATGGGGATTACGGAGTCACCCTCTTAGAGACAAAGAGGAGGAATATGTGGAGGTGGGGTTTATGGAAAGGGGGTAATATTTGAAATATAAACAAATACAATGGTTAATAATATTACAAATAAAGGAGTGGTATTTTTCATACATTATTTTACTGCACAGGTTAGTTTGGATCATTTATTGTTGCCTAGATGCATATTTCTTCCAACAGTACCTGATATCTTGTTTCTCTGAGGAGTGTAGCCTTAGATCTTCCTCTTCATTCACAGAAGGCATAACACTTAATTCCTTTCTCCAAGCAAGGGTGACTGTAGAATTGTCTGTAAACGGCAGGAGGCATTTGTACAATCTAGTTGGGGGTCACCAAAAGAATTACTTACAAGCAAAGCTTGTAACGCAAACAGTTGTGTTCATTCAACTTACCAGTATTGAAAGCTTCCCAGGACTTCTGGCCAGGCAACTGCATATGATGTCAAGAGACATTTAGAATTTCAATATATGTGACTAGATAAAATACTTGACATTGTGTAGCATACTCAATATTTCAAAAATATCATCATGGAAAGAATATTAAGAGCTTTAGGACAAGAAAAAATAGTGAGTGATACATCAAGGCAGAAGCATTACAGTAACACCTGAAACTCACATGGAATTCTAATATCAATCCCATGCATTCTATGCTCTATTCACATCCTATCACATGCTCATTCCCTAACACAGTCCACCAGTGATTTTCTAGTCCCTGCAGTCTCTGAGGAGCAAGGGTCAGGATCAGCCTTTCCCACTCGGTTATGAGGCTCCAAGACACATCCCTGCACCAAAGCTGGTGTAAGAGGCGCTTGACCGCACAGTCTCCGAAGCGCCCTTTGCCCTTTCCATTCATGATGCTACTTCAGGAGTCACTTGTCACGACCCCTGACAGTGTGCACAAAACAGGTAGCACTCCGGACTCAGAGGAAGACAGTCGACATGGTTCCTACTCATTCAGAAAGCTTGGATGATCGCCCGCTACTACAAGCCGAACTGACAAGTGAGGCAGCTCCTGGCTGGGCCGTGCAGACCTCAGGACTGCCCCGTGCAGACCTTGCAACTGCCCCGTGCAGACCTCGGGACTGCCCCGTGCAGACCTCGTGACTGTCCCATTCAGACCTCTCGACTACCCGGTGCAGACCTCTCGACTGCCCCGTGCCGACCTCGAAACTGCCCCGTGCAGACCTCGCGACTGTCCCGTGCAGACCTCGCGACTGCCCCGTGCAGACCTGGCGACTGCACCGTGCAGACCTCGCTACTGCCTCTTGCAAACTCGAGGACAGCCCCTCTCGAGCTTTGGTTGTTTCCTGAGATCAATGGTCACTCGAGATTTCCCTGCTTTGCCTTCTGGACTTGTCCACAGTTCTCGGGAGAGAGAGAAATACTCGAAGGATACAGCTCGACTGATGCTCACCATGACTCACAACTGCCGAGTCCTTTCACTGCCCCTTCACGGGGTAGTGTTTAGAGAGGACAGAGAGCCTCATCCCGGACTTTACCCTCTGACAATACACCAGCGATTTCCCAGTCTCCATGGCCTGAGAACCCCTTCAGAGTCCCCCGAGATGATTATAACCCCGGAGTGCAGCAGGGGAATCAGTGGAAGGATTCCCAGCCTCCACAGCCTGGAAGCCCATTCAGTGTCCCCCAAGCGGATTATAACACCGGACTCCAATGTGGGAAGAACTTGAACACCAGAGACCTGAGCGACTTTCCACCTCCGGGACTACTTAGATATACTCGGCACAAGTTCATATGCTCAAAACCCTATGAAGACCAGAGATTCAAAAAACCTGATGCTCCTGTTACAGAAATGCTTCAGAAACTCAAAGATCATATAAAGGCTTCAGTCAATAAGAGGGTACTAGACCCCAGAAGGGAACTGACAGACAAAAGAAATGGACAGTTCCACTTCCTCTGAGGGTTCCTGAGGGCATGAGTAATCCACTGACCAAGGATAGGAGATTACTGAGTAACCCACTTGCATAATATATATGTCGTATGTATGTAGTATGTGTATAGTATGTATGTGTGTAATATATGTGTATATATGTAGTATGTATGTATGTATGTATGTATGTATGTGTGTATGTATGTATGTATGTACACTTATGTGCAGTGACCCACGGAGGTCAGAAGAGGGCATCAGACTCCCTAGAGTTGGGCACCATCTGATATAGTTGCTGGGAACTGAACCCGGGTCCTCTGAGAGGAATGCATACCATCATAACTGACATTATTTCAGTTTCCCATCATTTGTGAAACATCTTACCATCCATTGTGTCTTGTACTATGCAGTGTTCGTTCCTTAGTGCAATGGTGTCCCTTCACTCAGACTGGGTTTTGACGGTCTGTTGAACATGTAATAGTGGCATGGCAGAAGGATAGCGTGGGGGGTGTGCTCTGATGCAAAGAGGGACATTGCACTAACTGCTCAGTCACTGTCTCTGCTGGCCTGCACTATGCAGCATGTGTCTCCTGCGAAGCCAGCAGCTTTCCGTGTTGCCTGAGATGACAGCCCTTGCAGCCTCCTCTGTACATCCCCAGGGGATCATCCTGAGGGATCCCTGAAGGGAAATCCCTGATAAAAATTCTCCAGTGCTTACTAGAAACTCAGGCTAAAGCCCAAACTCCTGGTTTGGAAATAAAACCAGCTCCCAGTCCACCACAGCCTGACATAGGGTCCCATCCAACCTGCCTGCCATTCAGCCCATTAACGCTCCTATTCTGATAGGGTCGATGATCATATTGGATTAGGGGCCCAGCACACTCCAGGGTGGCCTTCATTATAACCACTTACATCTGCAATGACTCTACTTCCAATGGATATCACAGCCTGAGCAGCCAGGAGTTAGGATGAAAAGAGAGGCTGGTGCATAAGCCAGACACTCACCCTGTCTGGGATACTGACTTACTTTATTAAATGATTAAAAAAATGTATAAAAAATTAGAGAAGTTCACACCCGAAGAATGGATTAGCACTTTCATGTCTACAATTCCTTTACCTGCTGTCTATAAGCACCTACTACCTCCAGGGACTCAGATAAGCCAGAATTCATTCCCTGTTTCCGCTCTAGATAAGGCACAGGTAATCCGTCGAAAACTGCTAAGCTGAGACTTTAGGAAACCTGTTGGAGACATCAGTTCAGGAAGCCAGATGCCCTGGCCAAGACCTTCGAGATGGGTCATCACAAAGATGGCAGATTTGGAAAGACGATAAGGTTGAAGACCTGATGCCTTTCTTGCTAAGGATTTGGAGACCTTCCCTTCAGAGAAGATGGCTTCAAAGAATGAAGTCTCCAAGCACCTCTCCTTGGAACAAGTGCTTGTTCATGGGGGTTGGGGGGGGGCGGTGGCATTTCATCCTCATACACTGGAGAGTGACGGGTCCAGAACTTCACGAGCCTGCTCAGTGTGCGATAACTTAGGTGGAGAACCACTAGCTTCCTCACTTCAACTAGACCAAGGAAGGTGCTCTGCTCTGTCTCCCTGCCTTTGAAAGACACCTTCATCCCTGTTGTTCATGCCCAAGGCTTCCTATGGTCCTCACCTGTTTGCTTCTGAGTCAGCTGAGGTGTGTTGACATACCTCACTGTGTGCGAGCTTTCCTTAAGAGCTCTAAACACACAACCCATCCTGTACACTCCATCTCTATTTTTCTATTTAGCTTGATTTTTTTTTAACAAAACATGAGCAGGAAGTGGATTTCTCAAATGGCTGATGCTTGCAGTATTCTAAAGTTGAGGCCCAGGTGAACGAAGTAAATTGTGGGCAGTACCTCACACAGACAGATCTTTATGCCCATTTTCTTGGGTTTTGATGATGTTAAAAATCTGGGGTTTGGGGGAAGGAAATTACAAAATGGTAGCAACAACGATCCATCGTGTGTCTCTGTTAAGGTTTGTTTTATTCAAAGTGACAAACGCTCCTCCCATGACTCCATATTGAAGGAGGTAAAGAGGTGAGTTAGGTCCATGAAACGATGGCCTTAGGACCCAGGACTGGTGGTTGTCTTCCCCAGGTTGTCCTTCAAATATATCTTGCCACGAACCGGTTATAGCTGTGGTTCACAACCTGTGTGTGGGTCACGATCCCTTTGACAAACTTCAGTCTCCAAAATGATTACCGACAACAATTCATAACAGAAGGAAAATTACAACTATGAAGAAGCAACAAGAATAATTGTGTCATCAAGGGTCGTAACAAAATAGGAACTGTGTTAAAGGGGGCAGCATTAGGAAGGTAGATCACTGACTTATAGTCCAAGAAAGAGCATCCAACTATGGGCCAAATAAACAAAATACAGGATCACCAGCATACCAGCAACACGGGATAAAATGCAAGCTGGGGGGATAGTTTTGTGGGAAGCAGTGCCTGCTCTGAAATTGCCAGCACCTGCATGACAGCCCATAACCCATGATTGGAGGGATAATGACCGGACACATGGAGGGTCCCACGGCTCCAGCCACATATATAGCAGAGGATGGCATTGTCTGCATCAATAGGAGGAGAAGCCCTTGTTCCTCTGAAGGGTCAGTTCCCCAGTGTGGGGGAATGGCAGGGTGTTGAGATGTTAGTGGGTGGGAAGAAAAGCATCATCACTGAAGCAGGGGGAGAGAGAATGGGAGAGAGGGGATCCAGGAAAGGGGATAACGTTTGAAATATAAACACATAAAATTCCAATAAAAAAGAGACAGGAAGTGTTTATTTTGACCCATTGTTTGAGCTGGTACCATCCATCATGATGGGGAAAGCATAGCAACTGGAGTGTGATGGTCACATTGCAGACCTGGAGGGTGTTCAGCTTCCTTTCTTTCTTTCTTTCTTTCTTTTTTTCTTTCTTTCTTTCTTTCTTTGCTTGTTTGTTTCTTTCTTTGTTTGTTTCTTTCTTTGTTTCCTTGTTTTAAATTCCATATATAGGTTTTCCCTTGCTTTTATGTATCTGTATAAAAGATACATATACAGAAGCCACAAGAAACTTAGGGAAGAAAAGCAGGTATAGCTGTCAATAAGACATGGAGGCCACAGGGTCAAGTCGGTTTCCCTCACGACCACATGTGTATTCATCATGACAGGAGACAGGAGCAGGGCACAGAACTGAACAAGAGTAATCAATGCTTGTGAGCCACCATGTTGGTGCCAGGGACTGAACTCA
Organism: Rattus norvegicus; assembly: GCF_021556685.1. Lineage (NCBI taxonomy): Eukaryota > Metazoa > Chordata > Mammalia > Rodentia > Muridae > Rattus > Rattus norvegicus. The sequence goes on from NC_141555.1 coordinate 62,865,851, forward strand.
GGTCCTCTGCAAGAGGAGTAACAGTTCTCAACTACCAAGACACCTCTCCAGTCACACACAATCATTGTTTATACAGCCCCCAAACACAGCACCACTTGATGTGTGTAAACACGCATACTAGACGTGCGGTGTGATTTATTTGTGTGAATGTTCAGTCAGTGTGATACAAACGCTCTTGTATTCATAAATTTTGGGATAGCCGTTTTCACTTGGAGGTTCTCTTCATTCTCAGCTTTGGTGTTTACATACATCATCAAGAGAGGAACCGCCCTGTCAGCCTACCCCCGCCTCCCCTCCATTTGCAGCTATGCCTGCCTTTCTTCACTAAGTTAAAAACCATCTCAGACTCTACTCTTTCATTGTGTTTAGTGTAGTAGACTCTCCAAAACCATAAAATGGAATCCCAGATGCAGAGGGAAGAAGTTTTGCTGTTTTTTACTTTGTTTGCTTTTAGTTGCTTTTTCCCACTTCCACTGGTTTGAACTTGTGTCCCATTCAGTGGCAGGTACTTAATTCAGCTAGCATTTTGAGAAGGGCTGTGGGTGGAGTGTCATAAAAGGAAAATTCCTGGAGAGAACTCACTGGGATTTTGACCATAAATACAAAGTGTTTATTGACTTGATTTTTCAGTTACACAGAATCCTGGACCGCACTTACCCGAACTAAAACTTCACATCTGACAATTTGCTCGAAAGAAAAAAAAGTCTTAAAGACAAAATTGATCCAAAAAAATGAGCCCTAAGTTGTAATGATTGACCCTCTGTAAAGAGAAACATTTTCTTTTAAAAAAAGACGATTTTGAATTTTTGTTTAACAATTTCATATACTTATATAATGAGTTTTACTCCTTTCCTTTCTGTATTTCCCTTCCTAATTCCCCTCCCTCATCCCCCTCCCTCATTCTGCCATCCCCTCCTTCAGTTCCCTTTTGCTTCCTCCCTCATCCTCCTCTGTCATCCCCTCGGTCAACCCCTTCTCTCACGCCATTCCCTCTCCAATTGGCACCGATATTCTGAATAAGTCCCCCCTCCTATTTCATGTCTCCTTTCTGCGTGTAATCCCTAAGTTTAATTAATTACATGAGTACAGAGGAATTCGACAGAACAGCTTATCTACGGGTACAGGAATGAAGAAGGGAGTGAAGCAGACATTTCTGGTTTCTTTGGAGACTCAACTGTGTCATGGATGTTGGTCTGGAAACTGTCTTAGTGGAGGATGTTTTGCTGAAAACAAACACATGGTGTTTCTGGTCGCTGCCTGTGAAAAGGGCATGTGATGTTTAGAAAGGGTACGAGTATAACCCTGGACAACAGTGGGCAACCCCATGGCATTGGCTTGCCTTGCCACTCTTCACTGATGCTCAATGGATTTTGATGACTCTGGTCTTCACTGACCATGCTGTGGCATTGGTTCACCTTTCCTTCATCACTGACCATTGTTTGTCATGACTTTGTAGAGAGAAAAGCACCAGAGAACTTCTTGTGGAGACAATGTGGTGGCTTCTTGCTGCCTCCTCGAACGCAGGCCAATTGGAAGAGCTCGGCAATTTCTTCTGGGTTGAACTGTCCTTGGTGATTCGTGAATGGTGTTTGCAAGTAGATCGACCTACCTCTGCTGATTCATGTCAACTGAACTGATATCCTGATGATGAAGATTGAAATCCCCCCAGAGAAATATTTCTAAGCAGGTCCACATTGTTCTTTGTTTGCCCTATTATCCTTTCCTTTCCACTACCTCTGGTGGGTGGTGGGCAAGAGGAAGGTTAAAGGGTTTAAAAACTCTTACTAAAGTAGGTCTTGAAAAATCTAAGCCTGCAGGATAGAACACCTCCTCCAATAAATATTGATTGGCAAGGAAGGGGAGGGTCTTTATGGCCTCTCCCATGTGTAATGAAGTGTTGAGGGGCCCAGTCTTTTGCCCATGACCATAGCCACCATCAGTTTAAGAGTTCAATGACTAGGTCCAATCTAAAAGATATCCTTTTGCTGTCCACTTCCCCATCTTCTGGTTCTTATATTCCTTCCACCCACTCTTTCATGATGTTCTCTGAGCTGTGGAGGAGAAGACTTAGCCGTCCTATTTCCACCTGAACAGTCGAACACCACTGATTCCCAGCACTTTGTCCAGCTCTACGTCTCTGCCCATGGTAGTCAGAGGCTTCTTGTCTGATGAGAGCTGAGTGCAACGCTGACCTGTAGATGCAAATATGGATGTTTGGAAGGAAGTTTGACAATGTATTTAGCATTAGGTTCTTTCATAGGATGTATATCACATAAACCATAGGTTCTTGACCAGTTTACAGAACCTGGTGTGTATACGCTCGTGTAGAACATGCCTTGTATCCAATTAGAAAGCCACTCGTTACTCCCATGACTGCAATTCCACTAACACATTAGGGGCACATCTTGCCAGATATTTTAGCTTGAATGGTTCACCCCCGAGTAAGGTTGTAGGTGATTTTCTCCCCTGGAAGCTTACATAGGACTCTCGTGAACCATGAAGGCTATCCATTTTAGAGGATGCTTCCACCTCAGCTTCAGATTGACCCTTCTGTGACATGTGACCAAAAGAATTCAGTGTCCTCAGCAATATGGTGTTACCATCAAGTTCTGGAGGGCTACGAAAAACAATGGCAACAACCTGTAAAGTTGTGAGGGCTTTTGGGATCTCGCTGGTCAGCAACATTCAGGAAGACATCCCACATCTGGCAGTGTGATTTTTGCTTAATTTTGGTTTTCTCTTGCTCTGATGAATACACTCACCATAGCCAGCTTGCGAAGGGAAATCTTCATTTCATCGTATCTGTTCCAGCCCATCATCAAGGAAAACCAAGACAGGATTGTGAAACAGAAACTACAGAGAATGCCCACTGGCTTGCTTCTAAGCTCACATTCAACTACCTTTACAGAGTACAGACCCACCTGCATAGGGCGGTGCTGCCCACAGTAGACCAGGCTCTCCAACATCAGTGAACAGTCAAGGAAATGCCACCTGGACATAGTCAAGGCCAATCTGATGGAGGAAGCTACTCGAGGGAGGTTCTTTCCTCCAAGACTAGCCATCACAAGAAATCAATGAAAATAAAAAAAAAAGAAATCAATAGCTTCAGGGGGAGCATGGCTTATCCATGGAGGGTGCCTCCATTTGAACTCAACAGTTGATCTTGTAGATATATTCTGTAACACAACGTTTTATAAACCCTCTCACCAAACCCCGTTCTAACCTAATCACCTAAGGGGAGATGGAGTGGAAAGTAAGTTTTAAGAAAATAATTGGCGTAGAAGGAAATGCTTCTTGGAAATAAAGCAAAAAAGGAAGCATTTCTGCATCCTAGATACTTTCCTCGCATCATCTGCGCAAAGATAATGAAAACCGTTACGTTCCAGGTACCATAATTTCCAATGTTACAAATCATATAAATAATACTGCTTATCATTCATAAAACACATTGGCACTAATCGTTATGATGTGTTTTTCTAACTCACTCCTAATGTAGAACTGATGAACTGGAATTGTTCGCCTGCTCATTTATACATGAGGTAAGTGAGGTTTAAACGTTGAGATAATTTTCCAATATTCTAAGCTAATAAATGGCAGAATAAGACAGATGCACTTTTTCTGCCTTCATGGCGTGGCCTCGGGAGAAATGCAAGTCAGGATACCTTGGCAGGGAATCCCAAGGATCAGTACAGGGCAGCTGAAAGTTGTCTCGGATACAAGACTGGGAGTAAGGCTCAAGTCTGCCGAGCCCCAGCTCAGGATTTCTGAAACAGAACACCAGAATATGTTAGAGATAGAGGAGACTAAACTAAACATCTGGGAGTCCTCAGCAGATTGTACAGATCCAGGGCTGAGGGTTCATATGTATGTTGGTCTTTGTGGGGGTGGAAAGGAACAATTATTTAGATCCCCACCTCCTACTATGTGTTACTACAGTGGAGGCAATGCATTAAGTCCAAGGTTTTTTGTTTTGTTCCTGTGTATGTGTGTGTGTGTGTGTGTGTGTGTGTGTGTGTGTATGTGTGTGTGTGTGTATTTACATACGTGCATGTGCAGTGTATAATGTAGGGACTAATCCATTTCTCCTCTATCTTATTCATATAAGCAGCATTTCTCAGTCAAACCCAGAGTTCACCAATATGACAAGTCTTGATAGCTATCTTGCCCTGGGGATCTGACCTACCTCTACCTCCCTGGACTGGGATTCTATTTGGGCCACAAAGCCTACCCATCATTTACCTGAGACCTGTGAGCCATCTCCTCAACTGCTAAGGTTCAAGTCCCGGTGTTGGACCCATCTCCTTTACTTTTGTTTTCTTATTCTTTTTTTTTTTCTGTCTTGGTCATAATATCAGAACCAGGTCAATGTATGACTGGGTCACTCAAACAATCACTCAAATCCCACCACACCAATGTGTTCTAATAAGGAGGAGGACCCTGCTGACTCTCTGTCCTATAAAGTCTGACCTTAACAGATGAGTTAAAGGATAGGATTATCCTAGTGGGTGATTGTGGATGCTGTTGTTGAGGTTGAGGGAGGCTGGCAAATGAGGGGCCACAGCTGAATCACTTATAATAACACATACAAAGCTGAGTGTGGTAGTGCATTCCTATATTCTCAATACTCGCGAAGATCACAAGTTCAAATCCAGCCTGGGCTACATTGTAAGTCCAAAGACAGCCTGGGCTACATCGTAAATCAAGGCCAGCCTGGGATACAGAGTAAGTCCATGGCCAGCCTGGGCTACATAGTAAGTCCAAGGCCAACCTGGGCTACATAGAATGTCCAAGGTTTGCTTGGCCTATTACATGACACTTCTCCAAACAACAACAGGTTTTTTTTTCCTTTTTGGTTTCCGTCTCTCCAATTTCCTCTACACTGATACCAGTGCTGTAGTTTGAGGGTGTGGGGGAGAAGTTTCATCATGTTTGATGGTCCAGGATCTCCCAAGCAGCACGGCAAACCAAACAGTGCAGCAAACAAGTCTGCTTCGATATTTGCAGAAAAATATGACACATGGGAAGTGCTGTCTGAAGAAATGGCTCTAAGATGGGACAACGCCTCGGGAGACTGGGCTTGGATCTTGTGCTAGTTTCCTAGTTTGAAAAACAATGATGTTCTCAACCAGAGTCTGTGTTGGGAATACAATGCTGAGCTTCCATTTCAACACTGCATAATCTCCATATGGCCACCCTGGAAATCTTGTCTGATATTAAACAGATTATAGGAGAGGTAAGGTGAGTATAAACACTGTCATTAAAAAGTGTTTAAACGATGAATAATTTTTGTTTTAAATTTTTGTCTGTGGTACCAGGTTCAATGTTCTGCATAAACTCTAAAACACGGCAATTTCTTTTTTTTTTTTTTTTAAATCGCCAAACAGAATGTGATCTTATATTTTTCTATCTAGGTCTAATCGAGACATAAAAATAAAATTCTTTGCTTATAAAAAACTAATTGTGTTTCAATAGCTTTTTTTTTTGTTAATTTCTTATTTTTAGTGTTTTTTGTTTTGGGTTTCATTTTAATAATTATTTTTTCATTGAATTAATTTTCTTATTTTCTAGTGTAGATAAAAATTTAGGTTGCTGGTCTTTGTTTCTAATCTAAGAATTAGTGTTGTAAATAAAGTTTCCACTTAGCACTGTCATAGTTCTGTCTCACACATTTTGATAGTATGTTTCCTATCTTCTTCTTTTTCTCCTACTGTTACATAGTTTCATTATTTCTTGACATCTCTATTACTTGTGAATGAGTAATTTAATGTTTCTGGACTGGGAGACTCCTGTTGTTTCTCATTGAAGATGTTTATTTTAGTTTTATTGTATTAGCAGAACACATCCCGAGGGGCTGGAGATGCAGCTCAGTGGACAGAGTGCTCACTTGGCTCTCACACAGCTCTGGGCTCCACCTACAGTACCTCATAAGCCTGGTGTGGAGGTACATGCCCATAGTCCCATTACCAGAAGGAGAGCCAGGAGTTCAAAATCATCCTCGGGTGCATAATGTGTTTGAGGCCAGCCTGGGCTACATGAAACTTGTATAAACAAATATGTCCCACAGGACATCCTTTCTTAGGCATTTGCCACACTTTGTTTGTTGGTTTCTGAGTGTCTGAAAAGTCCAGGGGTACTTGAAGGAAAAGAACATCCTGGTGCTACTAGGGACTGTCATTCAGAGACATTGGCTGGTGAAGCCATCCCATCCCAGCTGGTTTTCTGCCTGCTTCTGTTGCTGATGGGCTGATCCGTGTCCACAGCTTTACTCATAATCAACCTGCTTCCTTTTCAGCTGTACACATTCTTGCTTCCTGCTGAGGCTGTGATGGAGTTAGTGATACAAAGAATTGGGGTCTCCTTCCAGCCCACTGATTCTCTCAACAATAAGTTCTTTCTCTATAGAAATAGTTTCTCTGTTGCCTACATTATCAGAAATAAATATAACACTCTTTTTGTTTTATTTTGACACTGGGTTTCATTATGTAGGTAGGGCTGGCCTGAAACTCACTGTATAAACCAGGTAGGCCTTGAACTCACAGAGATCACCTTGCTTCTGAGTGCTGGGATTAAAGGGACATGCCTGTCTCCTTCTGTTTTTAATTTTTTTTAAATTTATCTCTATGAGGTGTGTGTGTGTGTGTGTGTGTTTGTGTGTGTGTTTGTGTGTGTGTGAGTGTGTTTTGACTAAAGAGTCCATCAGATCCTCTGAACCCTGGTCCTCTGCAAGAGCATCCAGTGTTCCTAAGCAGTGAGCCATCTCCCCAGTCCCTTCTGCCTGATCTAAACTCCACTTCATTGTTCATCCTGCCCAGAATTGTCTTTAATTCCTACTCTTAGTGTTTGCTTTAATTCAGTGAGTGCCTAATCGATTTTTTCTTGTTTCTTCTGTTACCTCACCAAGATGATGTGCATCCTTTTGATTTGGAAGTTTCTCATTGACGACACTTGAATCCTTGCTTTAAAATCCTTGCAGACAATTCTGACAAGGGTTTTCTCTTGGTGCCACCACCAGGGAACTGGTTTTCCTCCTCTGCTTTTTATTTAAGGGGATTGTCATGGTGTGAAGTGATTTCCATTTTTAGGTCATTTATGTAAGATGTCAGCAGTCCTGACACTCTGGGTGCAGTGGCTGTTTATCCTTCATAACCTTTTGGTGGTGTTTTGTTTTTTCTGGATTTGCCTGATTGAATAAAAGGGATTATACCTCCTGTCCATACAGACAGGCATAACTTAGATGGGTCAGGAAGAGTGGTTTTCAACCTTCCTAACGTAACCTTTTCATACAGCTCCACCAACTGTAAAATTATTTCATTGCTATTCATAACTATAATTTTGCTATAGTTATGAATTTTAATGTAAATGTCTGGAATTCAGGATATATGATATGTGACTCCTGTGCAAGGGCCATTTGAGCTCCCAAAGGGGTCTCAATCCAAGGGTTAAGGACCACTGATCTGGACTTGGTGGGAGGCCCTTACCGACGTAGATGGGTTGCCCAGTGTTGCCGGGGAGAAGTCTCCATCTCTGGAAGGCAAAGGATCTTCCACGATCAGGCTTTTTCCTGGGTCCCTCTGTAATAGTGGACACACTCTTGATGGTTACGGATGGATCAACTGACTCCAGGCAGTTTTCTTTTACATCCTCGAAGATGAATATTCTAAACAGGGTTATGCTAGCCAAAAGTAGTGGCTGAAGCTATCCCTGGCGATCTTTCCCTTCCCTAATGGCTCCTTGTCCCCACAAGACCAACAGTAGATGTCTGAGTCCCTCCCAAGCTGCACCTTTCCAATCTACACTCTTCTTCTGTCCTGTTTCTTTCACGGACAGCACACACGCTAACCCTGAACCCATCTTGTCCTCAGTAAGCACTAACCACCTACTCCTCTCTGCCAGCTTCGCTTTCCCATATGACCCGGCTGTTCAAAATTCTGAGGCATGTTCACGCTTGTATGGTCAAACAGAATGGGACCGATTGGCTCGTCTATACTGACGCAGATTCTGTATGATTCTGGTTCAGTAGCCTCTAAATTTAATCCTGTCAAATTCCAGTTTTGTGTGAATAAAAATGGCCCTCGTCTAACTGTGGGTTTTGATAAAGCTAATTTTGGGGTGCTATCCAGTGGGCTGCCTCGGAAGGAGAGCCCAGCAATATTTCTGATACGGAGAATGACTTAAAGATAACCAAAGGAAAGATAGGAGCTGGGAAAATAACCACCAAGGATGTTGGTGACTCAGAAACCAAAGACTTTTTCAGAAAAAAAAAAATGCATGAAAAGAACTACTTGGGCAGAATGTGACTGGAGTCATCAGAATATTTGGGTGAGGACATCATTTTGGGTCTCCAGGAGGCTACATGAGAAGCTAAAACCTAGATGCTGGAAGTTTCTAAGCATAACTAGGGAAGGAACTGGGCTGAGAGGGCTTCTATGACGTAAGCAGAGTCTGGATGATGTCACAGAGCAATGGGCAGAGGTTGCGCTTCTCTTCCACTTGGGGGCGCTAGACTCCCCTGAAGGTGGGTTCACTATCTTCCCAGCGGGGTGTGAAAGCCAGTTCAGCTCCTGAACCCCACAATTGTTCAGCAGGCTTTTGGTCCCTGACAGGTTTCCGAAGACAGAATCTGGACGACTAGGACATTTTCTTTCGGTAAATACGTTTATGAAGATAACGGGGACCCTTGTAGCCCAGAAAGCTAAAAGTTTTCCCTCGTACAGTGAGTAACCGTCTGTTCTGATGTCTTCCACGTTTGAGAGCTCGGCGGATGGTCTAGGCTAGTCAGTCTCCGGAGTTTATTATACTTTGCTAACAATATCTAATTCATAATTCTAATAAAATGTCAAAACTCCTTTCTGTGCCTGTGCATTTTAGGAGATAATATTTCTTTTTTGTTGTTGTTTTTTTTTTCAGGAGCTGAGGACCGAACCCAGGGCCTTGTGCTTGCTAGGCAAGTGCTCTACCACTGAGCTAAATCCCAACCCCAGGAGATATTATTTCTAAATGGCTGTTGTTGCCTACACAAAAGACTCTTGTTGTGGTTGAAGATGCAACAGCGTCGCGGAATAAACCTGGGGCTGGGTCAGGATGCACAGTACAGAAAGCAAGTGGACTGGTGTGCTGTGTCTCTGGGCAGACACTTGTGGATGTTGCCACGTAGCTCATAGTTAGAGGGTAGAAGAGGTGTGTGGTCACCCTTCTGGCTCCTTTGCTATCCTTTCTCTGTTCTGCTTGCTTAAAGTGGGGACAGGGATACTTAATCCCACACTGATCTAGCCATTCAAGGAGAGATTCCTCAGCAGAGGCAAAGTGCCTCGGGCTGACGAAATGTGTCTGAATATGTTATTCTGAGCTGTAGAGAACCATTTGTTCATTTCCCTTTGAACTTTAGATTTTGATTTTTGAGAGAGGGTTTTTCTGTGGGTAGCTTTGGCTACCCTGTAACTAACTCTGTAGACCAGGCTGGCCTTGATCTCACAAAGGTCTGTCTCCCTCTGCCTCTTGAGTGCTGGAATTAAAGGTGCGCTCCACCATTGCCCAGCCCTCCTACGAACTTCTGATTATGACAGAATTAGATTCTGATGCTCAACCCTGTCTACCATCGCCTTCCTCACCTGCTCCAAAGTTCTCTTAGACAAGAGCCTTGGTCCAGCGCTCTCCCAACCCCACCCCCATTGTTCTTGCAGGCACTCACATGACAGAGGCACCAGCATTGTGTCTGGTTTAAGCAGGCGAGCTCTTCAAACTCAGGCCACGGGCAAGTATGAAGCCTGAACACAGAACGATAGCCACAAGACAGTGGACCAGGATGCCGTGGCCTACCACACGAGGTCTACAGCCAAGAAGAAGAGGATGTCTCTGAGGAGGATGAGCACACCATCCTTCCAGAAGCAGAGGAGGAGGAGGCCTTCTCCCCAGGCCCTGGGAACATTGTGGGCTGCAGAATTTCTCACGGATGGAAAGAAGGTGATGAGCCCGTCACCCAATGGACGGCCATCATTCTAGATCAACTGCCAACAAATCCCTCTCTCTATCTGGTCAAGTATGACGGAATGGACTGTGTCTACGGACTGGAACTTCACAGCAATGAGAGGATTTTAAAGCTTAATGTCTTTCTTCACAAAGTAGAGTTTCCTCAAGTGAAAGACGACCATATTGCAAGAGCCATGGTTGGCCGAGCTGTGGAGCATAAATTTGAGGGCAAACATGTCTCTAAGGACAACTGGAGGGGGGTGGTCCTAGCCCAGGTGCCGATCATGAAGGATTGGTTTTACATCACATACGAGAAAGATCCAGCCCTTTACATCCACCAGCTCCTGGATGATTACACAGAAGGTAACCTATGTATCATTCCAGAGATTCCTCCAGCAGAGGTGAAGTCAGACGTTGACAGCGACATCTTAACAGGTCAATGTGTGCAGTTCACCAGAAGCGATGGTTCCAAAAAGATCGGCAAAGTCATTTACCAAGTTCCAGCCAAGCCTTCCGTGTATTTCATCAAGTTTGATGGCGACGTCCACATCTACGTCTATAATCTGGTGGAAAAGATCTGTTAAGGTGAAATTCACAATGTGTGGGGGGCATAGATGGGGAATTTATAGGATTGGGGGAAAATGTTTGTTTTTCTGTGTTTCAGATACACAAGGGCCTTTGACAACCCCAGTATCTTTTCCAGTGGAATTTGTTTTTGCTCTAAGAATTAAAATGTGCGATGTGACGTGTTGTGTGTGAACACTTTGGTGGAGGAGACGGGCTGTGGTGGATGGAACATGGAGAGGAAGCCGGAAAGGTCAAGGCTGTGAACAGTAAGTGTGATGTCACGTAGACTAAAACAAACAGGACTGAGCTGGTCTGGTCTTTAGGGAGAGAAAAGAACTGGAGATGAGGCTTAGAGGAGCAGGGATGGCACGGGGGAAAAAAGATGGATGTTTAGGAAGCCGTGGAGAGGGGCCAGACATAGATAGACCCTCTGAGGTGAAGTTTGAGGGAGAAACAGACAGTTGGGGAAAGAGGGGCAGGTAACAGGGAGGTGATCTTGGAACTCAAGGGGAGACCCAATAAACTGATCCAGCAGACTCAGAATCAGAGAAGGTCGGGGATTGTTTGACTAACGAAACCTAATGAAACCTGTTTCTCATCTGTAGATGTATTATTTTTAATTATGTGGGTGGGGGCAGGGCATGAACACAGGAGACCACAGACACAAGAATAGTCAGGTCCCCTGGAGCTGGAATTAAAGGTGGTTGGGAGCCATTGGATATGAGCTCAAAGAACCAAATCCAGATCCTCTTTCAGAGCAGACGAGCTCTTGATCCATTGGTCATCTCTCCAGGCCCCTAAAGTCATCTTTTCAAATAAATCCAACCTTCCCATGCAGAGAAGAGACAAGGATGAGGGTAATAAAGATTAAATTGATGGTTTTGTGGAAGAAAGACTAAAGAACACATGAGGGAGTAGAGGACACTGAGGGACAAAGGAATTCCAAAATGGAGTTCTCACAAAGTGAAGCAGGAGCCCCAGGAAGAACAGAAAGAGTCTAGAATGAGTTGAACTTGGGCCGCATCCATATTGGTCTCTTTGGATCCTTAAAGAACAGCCAAGACATCACTACAGAAGGTGGATGTGAGATGGAGGCTTCCCCGGAGGACATTTTGACGAGGATAACTCAAGAGTAGTGAATGCCAAACTCAGTTTATATCTATCCATTCCTGAAAGTATCATAAAGCCCATTATTTTGTATGATCAGTAAAAAGTAAATTAAATGGGAGGATGAGGATGCCACGAGCTTCTGTCAGGTGATACGTGGATCCTGTGTTTAGTTTCCCTGAGCGCTGTTTGCCTTTGTTGCATCCTGTAATATTTTTTGAGGTCTCTTCTCAATGACCCTACATGACCACAAAGAGCTCCTGCACTGGCTTTGCTTGCCTGGCTCTCCTTCGCCTGGATGGCTTCCTACACACCTGTGGGCCCTGTTACCCTATCTAGCCCAAGGAAGTTCCCGTCTCTTACTCATATGTAAGCTTATCCTCAGAAAACTCTTGATGGTGCCTCCAATGCCGAGGTGCTGAGCTCTTTCCTATGCCATTTGCCGTGATTTTAAAATGCTTTGTGCTTCCTGACCATGTAGCTGTCTCCTCCTGAGAAGCCCCTGTGTACCCCATGGGGTCTCCCAGAGCCACATCTACACTCCACGAAGGTCTTTGGAGGCAAAATTATCATGGACTCATTCATTGTTCTTTCTTCTCTCAAGAATAAGTTTCTCACTGTAAGACTTGAAAATACTTTCTAGCATTGATTAATTCTGCTATTTGTTGGTTTTTATAATAGCTAGTTGTCTGACGGTTTCATTGCTGCAAAAAGACATCATGACCAAGGCAACTTATATGGGACAACATTTAATTAGTGCTGGCCTTCATGTTCAGAAGTTCTGTCTATTTTCATCAAGGCAGGAAGCATGGAAGCATCTAGGCAGACATGGTGTTGGAGAAGAAGCATATCTCCCCCACAGTGATATGCTTCCTCCAACAAGGCCACACCTACTCCCACAAGGCCACACCTCCTGCTTGTGCCACACTTCCCATGGGACAATCACATTCTAACCACCGCCCTGATTTTATGCCAACTGGACACAAGCTAGAATCATTAGAGAAGAGGGAGCCTCAGTTGAGAACATGCGTCCATAAGATCCAGCTGTAGGGCATTTTCTTAGTGATTGGTGGGCAGGGCCCGGCCCACTGTGAGCGGCCCCATTCCTACGCTGGTGGTTCTGGGTTCTATAAGAAAGCAAGCTAAGCAAGACATGAGGAGCAAGACAGTAAGCAGTGTCACTCCATAGCCAATGCCTCAGTTCCTGCCTCCAGGATCCTGTCCTGTTTGAGTTCCTGTCCCAACTTCCTTTGCTGATGAGCAGCAATGTAGAAGTGTAAGCTGAATAAACCTTTTCCTCACTAACTTGCTCTTTGGTCATGGTGTTTCCTTACAACAATAGGATCCCTAAGTAAGACAATTTCTTATAGAAACAGTGTGTCTAGTAGAGCCACAAACGCTTACCTCATAACCACACATAGAAACGTATAGACACTTTGTTTTAATTTAAAGGTAAGACTTGCTCATGTACTGACCTGTGACTTTCTAGTTTGCTTCCTTCTCTCCGTGATGAATGCCATGATCAAAACTAACTTGGGGAGGAAAGGGTTATTTGCCTTACAGGTTACAGACCATCACTGAGGGAAACCAGAACAGGAGCTTGAAGTGGTAACAAGGAGCACTGCTTGTTGGCCTGCTCCCTGTCTCAGTCATTGTTCTGTTGCTGTGAAGAGACACCATGGTCAAGGAACTACTATAATGAAAGCATGTAATTGGAGGATCCCTTACAGTTTCAGTCGTCTGGTCCATCATCATGGCAAGGAGCATAACACGGGAGCAATAGAGAGCTACTGCTCTGTAAGAAGAGAGAGAGAGAGAGAGAGAGAGAGAGAGAGAGAGAGAGAGAGAGAGGGGAGACAGAGACAGAGACAGAGACAGAGAGACAGAGAGAGAGACAGAGACAGACAGACAGAGACAGAGAGAGACAGAGAGAGACAGAGAGAGACATAGACAGAGAGAGAAAGGGGAGAGAGAGACAGAGAGACACAGACAGATACAGAGAGAGGGGAGAGAGAGACAGAGAGAGACAGAGAGACAGAGAGAGAGAAAGAGAGAGAGACAGAGAGAGAAAGAGAGAGAGAGAGGGAGGGAGAGAGAGAGAGGGAGATAGGGTGGGAGGGAGAGAGAGAGACAGAGAGAGAAATAGAGAGAGAGACAGAGAGAGACAGAGAGGGAGAGAAAGAGTGAGAGAGAGAGGGAGGGAGAGAGAGAGAGATCGGGAGGGAGGGAGAGAGAGAAAAGAGAAAGAGAGGGAGGGAGAGATTGAGGGAGGGAGAGAGAGAGGGAGGGAGGGAGGGTGAGAGAGAGAGATAGAGAGACAGAGAGAGACAGAGAGAGAGAAAGAGAGAGAGGGAGGGATGGAGGGAGTGAGTGAAAGAGAGAGAGAGAGAAACTCTGGGAAAGCATGGGGCTCTTGAAAACTCAAACCCCTCCCTTGTTGACACACCCACTTCCTGCAATGAGGCCCACCTCTTAATCCTTCTAGTCCTTGAAAATACTGTCACTCCCTGTTAACTAAATATTCAAATATATGACTGTGGGAGCCTTTCTTATTCAAACCGCCACACTCCCCATGGCTTGCTCCATTACTATTTCTTACAGCCTAAAAGGCTATTCTTTTTACACATGACTACTGATGAACTTGCCCACAATGGTGGGCCCTCCCACAACAATCATTAATCAAGAAAATGTTCCATAGACTTACCCAAAGTCTATCTAATGGAGGCAGTTCTTGAATTGTTCTCTCTTCTCAGTTGGTTCCAGATTGTCAAGTTGGGGGAAGAGAGAGAGAGAGAGAGAGAGAGAGAGAGAGAGAGAGAGAGAGAGAGAGAGAGACCCAGCACCGTAATGTTTCTCTTACTCCATGCTACATACTCACCACCAGACACTCTCTTCTCTCAGTGTACAGACCCACTTCCCTGTATGGCAGAACTGAAGAGTAACTACTGTCACCAACATGAATACTCGAGGATATGTGACAAGAAATGAATACATTCTACAGCTCCCAACGCCAAGCAAAAGCCTTTTAGTGTGTGCTGCACTTACTGGGAGACTGTCAGTCACTGGCCATTTCATGGGTCACAGTAGACCAGAGAACCAAAACGTCACAACCTACATATCATCTCCTCTCAGCAGGAGACATAGCCCTTTCTCAAAACCCATGAATCTATCTGTACACTTAGATTTTTTCAAAACCTACTTTATTTAGGTTTCTTAAACCTTCTAGCCCACCAACCAGAGGTAGCAGAGAGAGAAAGTTGATAGGAAAAGAGAGAGAGTTGTGGACCTATTTAGAAGTAATTCTTTGGGGTAACTCAAATCTTCATTGTGCAGTACGATCCAATAGCAAACGCAAAATACGAATCAGTAGCAGTGCCTTGATCTGGCAGAGACCACAAGGCTCTAACCAACAAGAAGGAGCAGAAGCAGCCAGAAGCAGCCCGAATAGCACAGGTTCTTTTGTGAATTTCTCATTACGGAATGAAGACCAGCAAAGACCACCGAAACCTTGCAAGGTATAGCAATGTAAAGATGTCCTCTCCCTCTCTGTGCGATTACATTTATGTTCTACATAAACATCCTGTCCCCCTTCAAGCGTGTGCTCCATCTAAATACCACATGCCTTCTCATGTGTCTGCTTCAGCAAAACATCCTCTCCTAACATAGCTTCCAGAAAAACATCCTGTGACACAAGTGAGATTCCATAGATACCAAAATTTTTCCACTTCATCTAGCCTCATCTCACACTTGGCCATGACATCACAAAACATATAATGGCCATCTTGCAAGGCTCCTAGGCCCCAGCTCCACCAGCCACTGGAGCTTCTGCAAATGCACTCCGTGAGACTCAGACCCTTTAGTGAGAACAACCTTCAGTTATCCCCGTAAACATTGTGCTCTCTCCATCTTTGCTCTCAGCCTATAGCTGTCCAACTTCCAGCCAACTCAGCTGTGACCAGAAAACCCTCATCAAGAAAGTCAATGAATTTGACTTGATTTTTTTTCCCTGACAGAACGGAGTGTTCTCCCTGCATGGTTACCCTGGTGTCTGAGTCATCTGTAATAAAACACACTACTATTAAGATCAAAGTCACAGGAACTATGACAAATAGCAAATCGCACGACAAGCATCACAGTTGGCCAAGCCTTTTCTGCAGCTTTATTGAAATAAAATTTACATACTTAAAAAATCCATTTATTTTAAGTGCGTAATTTAATGATTTTACAGCAAAATTTATAGCTTCCTTCCCTTTTTTAAATACTCATTTCCCACTAGTTCATACGATATCAAAGTCTATTAAAAACACAGAAGTGAAGTCAGGAGAAGGACCAGAGTGGGAAGCAGGAGGTTCTTGATTTTCTAAGACGACAGATACATTGGCAGAATCGTCTGGATAAAACCACTTGGGAAACATTGGGTCTTCTCTTAGCGTGCAGCCTCCAGACAAAGAGTTTAAAGGGTTAAGTCATGGGTCCTCCTACATTAAATCCGGTCCTGACCTGGTGTGGTCAGCATCATTTTTGGCCACTTTCATGTTAATCCCATTCATCACTCTTCCACGTTGCCTAGCAACTCACATAGTAAACAAACTTATTTTGGTTCATAATTTCATAGGTTTCGGTCCATGGTCACATGACCATGAAAGCGGCACGATAGAGCCCAACTGCTAACCTCACTGGCATCCAAGAAGCATCAACACAGGAAGAGACCAAGGAGAAAAAAACACCCTCCAAGACACGTCCCAAATGACCAAGTCCCTTAATTTCCTATCTCCTCGTTTCCCGCCACCTTCATACACATCCATCAACTCATTGATTACAGCCCACAGAGTCCAATCGATTTTCATAGTCCCACCTTTGAACATTGTACTTGGACAATGTGTATCTTAAACCCATAGGGTAGGGCCAGAAGGTTGTGTCAGAGGTCTAAACATCAATGCACACTAGAAACAGCTGGGTAGGTTTCTCAACATCCCCTATTTCTTTGTGGGACTGAGCTACACCATGTCTGCATTGCAGCATTTTGTCTGGGGTGAGATACCATCAGCAGTCAATTGTAAATACGCCCCCCACCATGTGTGTGCTTGAATGTAAAATGGCACGTCTATAATATAGACACACACGCATATACACAGACTCACAGAGAGGCAAAATGGGAAGGAGTTGAGTCTTAGGAACCCTCAAGGAAGAGGGAGTGGAAATATAAGATACAGATGTCAGCGAGAACCAGAACAAAGCAGTGTCTTGTATACACGATAGGACCACTATCCCTCAGCCCTAGCTGACAGGAGAGGGAGAGTCAATTTTCTACAAAGATATAGATGGTGATAAGCTGGCCAGGCTCCAGGGCCTTGCCCAAGGCCCATGAATTTATGGGCAGCATAAATGACTTGAGTGGGTTGTTACAGAGGGCAGAAAGGGAGCTTGAATTTGGGAGAAGGGATTAGGTGTGGATGGATCTGGGAGGAGTTAGGAAGAGACGTGAGAAGTAAATTCTATCAATATATAATGTACGAAGTTCTCAAGGAACTAATAAAAGTGGTTTATAAATACCATATCTGTACTGAACACATACAAACCATTTTTCTTGTCATCTCCTAAATAACAGCCCCTCATGATTTAATTTCATTAAGTACCAAAGTAATGCAGAGATTATTTAAAATGTAGGAGGGTCTGGAGAGACGGCAGAGGGGTAAAGCCAAGTGTGTGGTCACACATGGAAACACCAGGGCTTGGTATGGGAACAGGAGGATGACCGGGACTTCCTGACAGTGAGCCTCACCTCAGGTTCAGCAGGGGACCCTGTCACAAGGGAATACAGTAGGGAGTGAAGGAGCAGAACACGCTCTACCCTCCCCCAACCTCTGCACTTACATGTTTCTATGACCACACGCACACATACACACATATAAATATGACTAGAGTATACGAGAGGCTTGCATACGTTATATGCAAATGATGTGTCGTTTTACCTAAGGAACCTGAGGAGATTTAGATCATTGGGTGTCCTGGGGCCAACTCTCAGAGGACACGATATATCTCCTTATTGTGCAAACGAATCCTTTGTTGAGTGTCTGTCAGTGACTCCACACAGTTCTCCTCCTCTAGGTTCCTGTGTATCACAGAGAATGATCTGGAAATACTGAAACAAATATAAACTAAAGGCTTTGTTGGGGTTTCTAGGCTTGCGTTAAAATCATATTTATCACGTTTTATTAAATGGAAGGGAAATCTTCAGCTCCCAGCAACAATAGACTCAATCATGTTGGCTTCTGTTTTATCCCATTATGAATAGCAATTAATTGCACATCAATAGCTCCCCATGCTTTGAACTAAATCAGGATGAAGGGATATGTTTCCATAACCCCTATGTGGATAATCAAGTAGAAAGGGGGGAGGTATGATGCCTTTGGCTTATGGGAGAGTGATGGCTTGATTGGAAACTTGTTATGCAAATAACCCTAAACTCTGAGATATGGAATGTAACGATAAAATATACTACCAAATGCTATGGACACTCATTACCTGACTTTTCTTAAAAGAAAAAAAAAAACATACTTTAGGATTTTGAATAAGTGTGACCCTCAGAGGTTCAAATACTTGAATATGTTTGGTTTCCAGTGGGTGGATTGTTTAGAAATGATTGGGAGTTGTGTTTTTGTTAAAAGAGATGTGTCAATGGGAGGTGGGGGCCTTGAGATTTCACAAGCCCACCAGGCTTACATCTCAAGTCACAAAGGAAAATAAATATAACAGGAAATAATAATACACATCCAAACCGTGATGGGAAGTTCATATCCGTTCCCCTTAATGCATGTCAACTTTGGAAACTGGAATCCAAAATGAGATGAGACTTTTGAAAAATCCTAATTCTCAGGCAGGCTTTGGTATTTCTCTTTCCCTGAAAACGAACAGCACTAGAAAAAGGCAGACGGTAGGTTGTTTTTGTCCACAAATCGAATCAAAAGGGTTTGATAATGAACATAGAGGAGGCTCACCCCATGTTTACCAAAGAATAGAGTAAAAAGGGGGGAGGGGAGACATCTAGAGAACAGTCGGTGCCTTATTGGTATTATAAAAAAAATTCCTGAAGTCAAGAAATAATATTTGACAAAAGAAAAAAAAACTAGGTTTCCATTAGGCAGAACTGTTTTAAAAATGCCTTCATTTTAGTCATGGAAAGAGGGGGGTGGATCAGGTCACTCTGAAGATAACTAAAGTCATTCCCATCAAAAAATTAAGAAAAATGTGGATTTTTAATGGACTTGAATAAAATTAGAAATTTTAGCTTTCAAAGAGGAAATATTGTGTTCCAGAGAGAGAGAGAGAGACAAAGGAGTGTCCAAACTCATACTTGATTCTTTCAATAAATCTACTGGTAACTCATGTATTTTTGATATTAGGATTAAAACTCAAGTTGGATTTCTCGACTTAAGAGTTTAATGTCTGTGAATAGCTGCCAGTGGAAAGACTTGTCCTCGGATTTCTCAAAAGGCATGAAAAAGCCACCGTGGAGTTACTGGATTTTGTTTCAAAGACTTTAGCTCCTTGTCTGCAGGGATGCAGAGCCTCAGAGGAAGGGCCTGAGACATCGTAAGAGGTAGCTCCAACACCTGAGGCCATGCGCACAGAGGGAAGTAGCCTTTCTCAGAAAATGGAGCTACGAGAGATAAAAAATGAAGGCGACACATCGATCAAATCGCTGTAATAGAACGACGGCAGCCAGTTCACAGTGCGAGGCAGCTGTCAGCAACTTGGCCAAGAACTAAGAGGATTTGAAAAGATAATAACACACAGAGTTCACAGAAGCCACAATAGACTCATGGGGTCTGCGAATTTAATCCATGTGCTCTGGGCAGAGAAAACAATCCAAACCAGAGATCCCTCTTCCTCAGCCCAACGGAACGCTGTGCCGTGTCCCGGATGTCCCATGTCAAGGACTCAACCTAGATGCTGGAAGCCTGTGAGAAAGCGGAAGTAGGTCATTTAAGTGCTGACACCGGAAATGGCTCAAGTCTGCACCTTCATTGGAAGGAGAAAAAATAAGTCACACAGCACCGGAAGTAATCCTTGTCAGGGTCTGTGTGAGGTCGGAAGTGTTCGGCGCCATGATCAATCAGTAAGCACTGCCTACACGTGTCGGGTGAGCCCACACAAATGAGGAAATGGTTTTTAAATTTAAACACAATTTCTAATAACTAGTAACTTTTAAGTGTCCAGGTTTAGCACAAGCTTCCAGATTATGTGGTTTCTCAGGCGGAAGAACGCCGCACAAGAAGTGTGTTTGAACTTCGGAGGTTCCTACTATATGACAGCAAACTAGGAAAAGCCTGGAGGTGGGGTGTGGTAAAACGAACTAGAGGGAATCTGTAAAACCAAGAAAGAAGAATTCAGAAGACTTGTACGGGAAAGGCCAGAAAAAGGGATGTCTTGGAAGACCATCCTCGTTTTCAGAGTTTATCACAGCAAAATTGCCAAAGACTGGTAGCAAAATTGCCATTTGTCTCTGTGGACAATCTCTGAACATCCACACACACACACAGACACACACACACACAGACACACACACACACAGAGAGAGAGAGAGAGAGAGAGAGAGAGAGAGAGAGAGAGAGAGAGGGAGAAGTGAAGCAAGGGGGAGGGACTAGGGGAGGGGAAGGGAGAGAGAGAGAGACAGAGACAGACACAGAAAGAGAGACAGACATAGAGACATACACACAGACACACACATGCAGAGATATACACGAAGACACGCACAGCCCAATTGAGGATTTACAGAAAGGTAGCCATCAAAGGACCCGAATATTTGGTGCTAAATTAGGTGAGCTTTGTGGAGGAATGAGTGCCAACCAAATTTTGCAAGTTCTGCAGCCACCTGCATGTTTCCGCACCCCCTTAGCTGTCGGGGTATCGCATACATGGCTGTCACTCCTGCTTTCTTCATTTGTATTTTACTGTGAATCTCCCTTCTCCCCTGTTCAATGTGGCCAGCGGTTTTCCATGTGGAAGGACCTCACACTGCACTGTGTCTAGGGCGGCAGGGAAAACAATTTCAAAAGAGGCTCAGTGCTAGGCAAACAGTACAAACAATGCATACTTCACCTCCAAAGGAGGGGCTCAAAGAACACAGAGGCTCTGGCTGGCGCACAGGGCCGATCTTACAAAGTTAGGGCCCACAGCATCCCTGGGACCCAAACAGCAGCTCTCATTCAGCCCTCCATGCTAATGACTCACTCTCATCTCTTGAGACCAGAGGAAGAAGCATTTGGAAGATCCTCTCCCTAAAAATGAAGCTTGTATGGAAACTCTTATTAAACTTAAGAACAATTTTCAATAGGAAAGCCCACACATAGTAAAAAAATAAATGGCAGATTCGACAGCCTTCTCTGCGATACCATCACGTACACACACACACACACACACACACACACACACACACACACACACACACACACCAGAAGAATAGACCTACATAAAGGATACATTTCCAGGCTCAGATATCTGTTGGGAGGAGGTTGACGTTCTAACAAACCTCAGCCAAGGACTCCATTTGGAAGATTCAGAAGCTCAAGACATTGGTTCACTACTGGGAGAAGATCGCTGTCTATCTCACATAACCTTTATGGAAAACAAAGACAGATCAACCTAGAATGAGTTAAACAGAATCCCTTTCAAGGCTATTGAAGAATTTTGGAGACAAACTCCACAGACAGCTAACAGCAGAGAAAGTGACCCATGATTGCAGGTTGTATAATACCACTGAACCTGGTGAAACATTTCCTACTCTCCTAGGAATCCTAGACGTGAGAGGGCACCAAGGCAGCCTGGGCAGCCCACGTCAGTCTCCATACAAAGTGCACTTTGTAGGCTGACACCCACACGGCTAGTCTGCAGTTCACCAATCCTGGTCATGAAGGCATCGAAAAACAGGAGACGGCCTCCCTGGTAGAGCCTCTGTCTCTGGTTCCTGCCTTCTGGAGGCTCCACGGTCATTCCACCCTTAACTCTCCATCATCCTGTTGACAAGTGTCTGGGCTTTATCTTTGACTTAGGAGTATATTTTAGTCCTTTAGATCTCTCTCTCTCTCTCTCTCTCTCTCTCTCTCTCTCTCTCTATCTATCTATCTCTCTCTCTCTTTCTCTCTCTTTGTGTGTGTATGTTTGTGTGTGTGTTTGTGTGTTTTGTGTTTGTGTGTGTGTGTGTGTGTTTGTGTGTGTGTGTGTAAATGTTATAAAGGTTAATAAAAAGAAAAAGTTGCTGGTTCCAGTACACATTTAAAATAAAGATTCTTTTTTTTAAAGCTTTATTTATTTATTCCATGTATGTGAGAACACTGTCACTGTCTTCAGACACACCAAAAGAGGGAATCAGATCCCATTACAGATGGTTGTGAGTCACCATGTGGTTGCCGGGAATTGAACTCAGGCCTCTTTGGAAGAGCAGTCAGTGCTGTTAACCACTGAGCCATCTCTCCAGCCCTAAAATAAAGTTTCTTAAGAGAGCAGTTTAGCGTGGGAAGCAATAAAGATGCCCCATTTATGGATGAGCACTCAGTCTCTTTAAACTCCTGGGACTCGGGAAGCATCTTGGACAAGGAGGTGGGAAGAGTGTAAGACCCAGAAGGTGGGAAGAATGGCTGTGGTTTGCTGCCTTCAGGACAGGATGTGGCTGCTGCAATCGTGAGCTCACAGCAGTTGTGGTCACCTGCATAGGTCTATAAAGGACCACCAGCTAGACAAAATCCCTTACTGAGGAGGTTTTCAGGTGCTGAGGGCTGCTGGGGTAAAAGAATCATTCTTTTCTGAGGGTTTGGTCACTGGTAGAATTCCCACATGCCTGTAGATAGTCACACACCCATAAGTACATAACCAATGCTAATTGGGCTTAGTGGTTATAGGTTGGGAAAGAGGATATGAATTTTGAGGGATGGTTATTGGCAGGGAATTTGGGCAGAGAAGAGGGTGAAATGGAAGAGTTTATGGCCATGTTTCATTGTATACATGTATGAAATTCTCAAGGATAAAGACAATTTATTATTTAATAGAAAATTTAGACTATTAGCTTTAGCTACGTAATGTAAGGCTGTATGACTCTAAAGAATTCAAATATTGAACATAAATCAAACCAATTGACTGCCTTATGATTCAAGGAGCAAATTATACGTACTTAGTATAATGCACATTCTCCCTCTATCGGTCTCTTTCTATCTCTTGTCTCTCTGTCTCTCTCTCTCTCTCAAACACACACACACACACACACACACACACACACACACGCAGATGCACACTTACATTATTTTTATGTCAACGTATTAAAATTCATGATACAATCAATATGAAGGAATAGAGGTTTGTTTAGGGCACACAGTCACAGTCATTGGGTTCAGACTGTCGGGGCAATGACTACATGGCCACAGTGTATTGATCTGTGTCACTGAGAGCCTGCATGAGTCCTGCTTATATTTGGTTTGATCAGGCGGCCAAGAGTTCGGTCTGAACCAGCCAGCACCCTCCTTCCTGCCCCAGTGACCTACTTCTGCTACAGCACAGTATGAAAGGTTCCTCCACCTTCCTAGACAGTGCCATCAGCTTGAGACAAATTGTTCCCACAGCTGAGACCCTGGGGAAATTTCACACACAAGCCCTAACGACAATGAGCCAGGCAAGTGCGAAATGTTTTGTGAAAACTGTTTAATTTCAGTTCTGTAAACAGGACAGGGAGGAACCCTTTGATATGGATTGATTTAGTCTTCAGCTTACAGAGTGCACCCCCAAAAGATACATAGTGTAGAAAATGCACAGTTTTCTATGTAGCAAGCATTGCACTGAAAACAACACACTAATGAAAGTAAAATGCAAAGAACTGGGATATATAGTAACAATTCCAATTGTCATTGTGAAAGGCTCTTTTATTTACACATGTGAGCTGTCATTATTAGTTCCCTACTGGCTTGATTTTACAAGGAAAGAAAATCACAAGCTCTGACTATCCCATCAACCACGGTGTCATTCATCACACTGTTATGGGGCTCCGATCTAGGGATTAATCATCAGGGTTTGACAACAAAATCCATCGGCTCAATACATGAGGCTTTAGCGGAGAAAGTGAGGTTACAAGTATGTAATGCCCTTTAGTGTCTTCTCTGCCAGTGTGTTGTATGCATGTCTTGTTGTTGAATATTGTTGTTGGTGGTGGTTGTTGTGCTTTCAAATATGAAATGTTGAATGCAAGGGCAAGTGGCAGGGATCCGATAGATCTTTGCATCCTCACTTTCTTCTTCCCATCTCTTGCTAAGTCTCCCAATCCTCAGCTATCATTCAAATACACTGAAACAACTCAAATATACCAAAACAATGTGAAATAAAGACACTGAAAAAACTCAAATATACTGAAACAAGGTAAAGTCAAGATGCACTTGCCATCCCTAATTTGTGTTTGCATTTTGACCGTAATAGTCTGGTAAGCCTTAAAAACCACAGGATGGGTCTGAGGAGGATGGGTGGGTGAAACCGCTTGCTGCCTAAGCAGACCCTAACTCAGATCCCAGTCACCATGAAACAGGCAGGGGAAACCTACAACCCCAGGGACAGGAAGGGGGAACAGAATCACTAAAGTCTCCTGGCTTCCATCCCGGATGAAAATATGAGAGTTTGGGATCAGGCAAAGTCACCTCCTGTCTTAGTTAGGGCTCCATTGCTGTGAGGAGACACCATGACCAAGGCAGCTCTTAATAAAGGAAACATTTAATTGGGGCTGGCTTACATTTTCAGAGGTTCAGTCACTGATTATCATGGTGGGAAGCACGACAGAGTCCAGGTAGACATGGTGCTGGAGAGTGTTCTATATCTAAATCCGAAGGCAGCCCAGAAAGAGACTTGCAGCCACAGGCAGCCGGAAGAGCATCCATCTTCCTCATTGGGCAGAGCTTGAACACTAGGAGCCCTCAGAGCTGGCCTACACAGTGACACACTTTCTCCAACAAGGCCACACCTCCTACTAGTGGCACTTCCCATAGGCCAATCGTGTTCAAACCACCACAGTGCATCAAAAGAAAATGGCAGAGAGACATAGAGAAAGATACTGCATGGTATCCTCTTGTAGCAGGGTGCTGCAACTCCCCCACACACACACATAAACCCATGCACATGTGCACACATGAGCAGATTTATTTATTTATTTATTTATTTATTTATTTATTTATTTATTTATTTACTTTATTTATTTTTTTCCTTAAGAACTTGGTACATACACATAATGTGTATGAGCAAATTCTTCCCCATCCCCTCCCCTCAAATCCCTCTCCTTTCCTCCCTCCTAATTCCATGTGCATTTTAGTAGAAACTGCTTAGTCCATTTAGTGCTGACTAGACGTGTGGGGGTGAGTACAAACATCCAGGGGAGCATGGACAGCCATCACAGGCCAAATCCATGAAGAAAATGGGCCCTCTGCCCTGTAGTCATCATTTCCCAGTAGTTCCTCAATTGGGGTAGAGGAGCTTCCAGAGTCTCCACCCGTCTATTATGGGATTTACCTATGCAGGTTTTGTAGATGAGATCCTAGACACCGTGAAACACATGAACACACACACACACACACACACACACACACACACACACACACACCCCACAATTTGAAACCAGAGAATGATTTCTAAAAGGTTATACAACGTCCTAAATTCAGTTCCTTGGTGGCGGAATATTTGAAATCCACACCAGATCATAATTCTATCTATATAAAATTAAATTATTCAAATGAATATTGTAAAGTTTAGCGGATTTTTATCTGTCAAATAGCACAGGCTGAATGAAATCACTTGGTGCCGAACCTCCCTACGGCTGCACAAGAAAAATTGGAAATCAGGGTTCAAAAGCATGAATCCACAAGGGTGAGGGGATCATCAGAGATCGAGGACCTACAGGACAGGGTAGGGAATCTCAGTAGACCAGACAGGTGGACCATAAGCAAAGAGCCTGTAAAACGGGCCATTCATACCTTGACAACCTTCAAAGTCTAGGGGAAACACAGGGTTAGGTACCCCCCAAAGTGGGAATAAAAAAACTTTAATACATTTACCAGACACATAGCTTCTAAATACAGTGTGGATTGGAATCTACAGTGTGAAAAGGCATAGGAGTAGTAGTGTCCAGTTTTCCCCTTGCTGTGACAAAATTGTGTCATTTAGAGGCTGGAGAGATGGCTCAGCTACTCAGAACCCTTGGCATCCTCACAGCTGACTCTGGCTCTGGAGATCTGCCTCCCTCTTCTGGCCTTTGCAGGTACTTCAGTCACATAACATAACACAAAAAAGACCCACGAACAAAAGTAAAAACGAGAACTTAAAATGAGTCATTTAGTTGATGTTAATGCACCGAGGTTTGTAGAGAGAATCTATTCTCAGCATCACCTGTCAATAAAAAAAGTCTATGACCTATGAACTGAGGCAGGAAATAGAAGGCGGGACACTGGCAGCAAGAGAGGATTCTGGGAAATAGTGTATAAAAGGAGACCCAGGGAGGGACGCTGCGGCAGATGCTAAAGGAGATGTTGAGGAAGATGCTAAGAAAGGGGATGAAAGCGCAGTAAATAACCATGTAGAAGACACAGAATAGTTTGAATGGGTTAAATAAGTTAGTCCGGGAATGAGCAAAAGTTTGTGGCTTATGAATTTTTTAATAAATAATTAGTTTCAGAGTTGTCATTGTGGGATCGGGAGCTGGGAAGGAAAAAAGTACTCTTTTTTCCAAAGGTTAATTTCTCCTAATTATTTTCATATGATTATGTAAGATGCTAATATATGGAAATCATGTGTAGGTTATATGGGAAATTGCAACTATCCTGGAGAATTCTAACATAAATATGTTTTTTAATGCAAACTCGGTAGTGATATTTTTTTCAACTTACATTTTTCAAGTCTCTGTCTATTCTAAAGTATATGAGTTTATTTTATCTACAGTAGAAAATGTTCTTGTGATGTAATGAAACATTAGTCAGCCCTACTAAGATGCTTTCTGGAAGTCAGTTAACCACAGGCACTGAGAGCTGTGATGACTTAAGATGTGGCCAAAGCACTTTTGGGATCGTGAACTGATGAGTATGGGCTTGTGGTCACATTCACCCCAAAAGTGACCACACACACACACACACACACACACACACACACACACACACAGCCGACATCACTGACTAACTATAACTCAGCTAGAGCTGTGGCTTTGAGATCCTGGAGGAGGTGGCACTGGGTTTATACGGCCTTACACTTTGGCACAAGCAGACAGCCACACTCACAACTCTCCCTCTGGTCCCCCTCTTCCTTCACAGCAAGGTCCAACACAATTTGTTTTTTCTGATTTTATCCATCCAGTGTGGGCATCCAGATCTTAACTTTTTTGTTCAGTGTGTGTGTGTGTGTGTGTGTGTGTGTGTGTGTGTGTGTGTGTGTGTAAGAGAGACTCTGTGTGTGTGACAGAGAGAGAGAGAGAGAGAGAGAGAGAGAGAGAGAGAGAAATAGTCACCCAGTTAAAACATGTGCATGCACACACATGTGGAAGAACCTGGTACACTCAGGAAATATCCTTAAAGTCTTGTCTGTCTTGTTCACTGTGGCAGCAACTCTCACTCACAGGCAAAGCTCCTTTTGGTGTGGGTCACCTTTCCAGACAGCGTGCTCTGGGCATCCTGCCTCTGCCTTCCAAGGTGGACTTATAGGATGGTCTCCACATCCACGGGGCATCTATGTAAGTTTCTGGGGAACGAGTGCTTAACTGCTAGACTCTCTCCCTAGTCCCTTCCAGAACTTTCTGTCCCAATTCCCCTTTACCTTTCATTTTGAGATTTATCGAGTATGCATGACAAATGGAGACTGTATACATTTGAAGTATGAGGTGTAGTATTCTGATCACATTATACATTGAACAGATATTTTAAGATCAAGCTCATTCACATTCTCTCTCTCTCTCTCTCTCTCTCTCTCTCTCTCTCTCTCTCTCTCTCAGATCCACTGTTTTAACATACTCCACATACACAAAACCGCAGTGACAATCATTTCACTATTCCCAGGCTCTGATGTGTTATACATCCCGTAACCGAGTGATGTTGTACATTCTGTACAATCTACTTCTCAAAAGGAAAAATCAGCACCGCAGTCACTGGTTAAAACCCTCAAATGGCTCCATGTCACTGAGGGTAAGATGGAAAGCCCCTCTGTTGACATCCCTCTGTTGATAGACAGATGCTGTTCCAGAAAGACCAAAAGCTTTGACACACCATCCCGGGCCTGGGAAATCAAAACTTTAGTTTCTTGTGTTTGTAAACAGAACAGAAAATGGGCTTTACAAGACAAAGAGACTGTAAAATTTCGTGTTGCTAGAATACTCAGTCACATAGGTTATAGAGCAACTGAACTCATGGTTCCACAGGAGTGTGGTTGGGTGATTCATGTGTTTGTATAAGTGCCTGTTCCCAAGTGCAAGAGCACATACGTGTGTTCATACATGCAGAGATGAGTAGAATGTGCATTTTCTTCCTCACTACTCTCCGTTTCTGAGTGAACCACAGCCCACCATTTTGACTAGTGTGGCTGGCCAGGATCCTCTTGGAAATCCAACCGCCTCCACCCTACCATGTTGCAGACATGATTAGCCATGCCTGGAGTTTTACAAAGGTGCAGAGAGAATTTGGGCTTGCAGAGCAAAGGCTCTTGCCCACTGAGCAATCTTCCCAGTCCCCATCAGAATATGGTCTATCACAACCTTCATGCCCTGCCTTCTGCTGTGTGTGTTTCTCAGTGTCCTAAGGGATGTCCTCTCACATAAATGGTTTCACCCCCACATGGCTCTGTGCGTACACCCAGAACAGAGTGTCTCTTTTACCAGGAGAACTAATTCAGAGGTGGACATGTTCTGATTGCAGCCTCTAAGGTATAGAGAAGACTGTCTGCATCTTCAAGGCTTGGGCTTTCTTACCCTGTGAACTGAAAGCTGGTGTCCCACCCTGGAGGATGGAGAAAAGGAGAGAAGGATGCGGGAAAGAGAAGGAGGCAAAAGTGTAGGGGATAGGTTGAAGTCACATTAAAAGTTCCAAGTTAGCATCAAACATGAAGAGTAGACAGGGAGAAATTGACAGTGACACTGCTGTCACTACACACAGACACACAGACACACACACACACACACACACACACACAAACACACAGACACACACACACACACACGCATCTGCTGTGCATCAGGTGTCATTCCCCCACTAAATAAAATGCTCTATTAGTTTTATCTGCCCCTCTCACGAGTGGCCTGTAATTAAATAACCACCTTTTAAAATCCTGCTAGTGTGAAAGAAAGCCATTTGAGCATTTTCCTTAGCTGATGAATTACATGGACCAGTGGTCCTTGATAAACAGGCCTTTTCTAAAGCGATGCATGAGAAAAAGTAAATGCGTCTAAAACAATTGATGGTGGATTAGATCCCACGTCTCGGGCCTCACTGAGTAGACTCTGTCCCCAGCAGGGAGCAGAGCCCAACTAGGACCAGCTGCAAGACTGGTCTTCCAGAGGGTGTAAGATCCAGGAGGGCCCCTTCATGGACTCTGTCAGACCTCGCTTTTCCCAGAACAAATGCTGTTGCTGCCCATGCTGAGCCTCTGAAGCCGAAAGAGTGAGGACAAAACAGTTCCCTTTTTGACCATCTCTCCTAAGGAAGTTCCCCATCAGAGCCAGAGGTTTTTCACTGCTGCTTCAGGGCCTGATCATGGCTGTGATGGCTGTCTGTGGTGCTGACCTTTTCCTCATAAAGTTCTTTCTAAAGAGTAATTTGTCTCCTCTTCCCGCCCATGGAACCCACCGTGCCATTGACATCACAGATGTCAGCGTATCTTTTTAAAGAGAACGCAACTCAATCCAATTCTACCCTCTGGCATCCAAAACGCTTGTCATTTTCATAGCCACGTACTTCAGAGTGCTGAATAATTCCTGAACCAAAAATCTCATCTAAATCAGTTCCTGGTGACACTCGGGTATGATTCCCCATGGGGCACACCTCTGCACCGTTTATGAGTCTACAGAATAAAGAAAGCAAGATGCATGCTACAGCTAGCAGAATCTGGTAAACTATAGCCTCTGATCAACTCAGCATCACTTGAAGATAGAGAAAGACAGACAGACAGACACACACACACACGCACATGAGGGGGGGCTTAACAAATGTCTTATTGTGTTATTGTGTTGGTCTGTGGACAGGCCTATGAGGAATTGCCTTGATTGTTGACTGACTTAGGAGGGCCAAGCCCACTGTGGGCAGCACCATCCCTAGACAGGTCGTTCTGAGATGTATAAGAAAGCTAGTTGAGCTGGAGCAAGCCATCAAGCAGAGTCCCTTGGTGGCATCAGCCTCAAGACCTTGTTGTGGTTCCTACTCTGACTCCCCTCCATGACCTAAAAGTTGAATTTAAAACATTTTCCTCCCCTACACTACTTTCCATCCAAGCGTTTTATTACAGCCACAGAAAGGAAACTAGAACAGACTCCATGGGGCAGCAGGGAGAACTGAGGCCTCACTGATTCCCAGAAGCCTGTGCTTGCAGCTTCTGGCTCTTCTATCACTGTAAGCCACAGTGACCTGGGCAGGCTCAAGAGAAGGACGGACAGTCTGCATTACCGAGGAGACAACACAGTCACTTCTGTCCTTATTCCACGGACAAGAAAGAGTGCTGATGACCCAGCGGTTATAACGTTTAGCAGTGGGAACAGAAAGAGAGGAGGAACTTCACGCTTTCCACAGGGCCAACGAGAGGACCAGAGGCAGAGGTGAAGCTGGACTCTGTAGTACATTTCCTGTGTGGGCGCCCTTCCCCCACCTAGTTACAAAACAGAAGGTTCTAAGTCAAGAAAGAAAGAAGAGAGCCACAAGACGAAAGAAACACAAGTATGTCAATAATGCCCCTGCCTCAGCGGCACTTTCCAGAGGTTTGTGAGTCTGTGGACATGTCTATGAGGAACTATGGGGAATATCATCCCCTATGAAGGTGGCCCAGGGTTGTAGGAGAAGGAGAGAAAGCTGAGTAGGTCATGGATAGCAATCAAGTACCCAGAATTTCTAAGTTGTCTCTGATTCCTTTCCTGCCTCTAGAGTCCTGCCTGAGTTCCTGCCCCAATGTCGCTCAGTAACAGACGGGAACCTAGAAGATAGAGTGAGACAACCTCTTTCCTCCTCAAGTTGACAGCTGTGATGAGATTGTTCTTCTTGTTGTCTACATGTTCTTCCCTTTTTTGAAAGTTGTCTCTTTTTATTGTTCTTAGAAAGATGTTATTACATGTTTTCTCATGGGCTCTCTGTCTCTCACCATGTCTCTCTTTGTCTCTGTCTCTGTCTCTGTCTCACTCTGTATTTGTGTGTTTGAGTGTGTATATGTGTATGTTTGTGTGTGTATGTGTGTGCATGTGTGTGTGTTTGTGTGTATGTATGTGTGTGTTTGTGTGTTTGTGTATGTATGAGAATTTCTGTGTGCAAGTGCATATGTGTGAGTGTGTGTGTGTTTGTTTGTGTATGTATGAGTGTTTCTGTGTATATGTGCGTATGTGTGAGTGTGTGTGTGTGCGTTTCTGTATTTATAAGTGTTTCTGTGTGTTTGTGCGTGTGTGTGTGTGTGTGTGTGTGTGTGTGTGTGTGTGTGTGTGTGAGTCTGCTT
Source organism: Rattus norvegicus (assembly GCF_021556685.1). Taxonomy (NCBI): domain Eukaryota; kingdom Metazoa; phylum Chordata; class Mammalia; order Rodentia; family Muridae; genus Rattus; species Rattus norvegicus. Next base: position 62,897,171 of record NC_141555.1, read on the forward strand.
TCCAGGCTTAAAAAAAAACCCCAAGGCTGTAAATCTCAGCAGGTGCCTAGAGAAGGAAGATGAAGGGGAGAAAATGGGGAAAAATCATGTCCTTTGAGTTAACCCCAGCTTGAGGTCATCCACATAGTGGACCAAAGTAACATAATGGCAGAGGAGTCATAACAGCAGACAGAGAGTAAGACGGTGCACTTAGAAAAGTGGACAGATTTTAAAAAGCTGCCATAAGTTGTTAAGCTCTAAGTACATTTTAAAAAAATTATAATGGTAAAGTGGGAGGGAATTACTGGGGAGAGGGAAGGGAGGGTCAGAGTGTGGTGGGGACGGGGGAGGGTTCTGAAAAGAATCCTTTTGAAGATCTGAAGAACTATGTGACACAAACAATTAAAGTGCCCTGTAATTACAGGTAAATTCCACACTTACCTGCATCCACTATTCTGTCTACCCATATTTCAAAAATAAAATTACCTCATCTATTTCATCCTGATTTGCTGCATTTGATCTAATATATTCCTTGTAACCAGAAGTGCTGGTAAATTTTAAAGACATTTAAAATATGTCTGGTCGATATCAGGTTTGTCATCAGTTTATCCCGAATTTGGAAGCAGGTCCAGAAGCTAATTTTTCCTCGCTATTTGCAAAGAATCCATAATTCATGATTGCCATTGACTTCAATACAAGGTATTTAATCCTGTCAAATTCCAGCTTTGTGTGAATAAAAATGGCCCTCCTCTAATTGTGGGTTTTGATAAAGCTAATTTTGGGGTGCTATCCAGTGGGCTCCCTCAGAGAAAGAGTCTACCAATATTTCTGATACAGAGAATGACGTAAAGATAACCAAAGGAAAGATAGGACCTGGGAAAATAACCACCAAGGATGTTGGTGACTCAGAAACCAAAGACTTTTTCAGAAAAAAATGCATGAAAAGAGCTACATGGGCAGACTGTGACTCGGTTCATCAGAATATTTGGGTGGGGACTTTACTTTGGGTCTCCACGAGGCTACATGAGAAGCTAAAACCTAGATGCTGGAAGTTTCTAAGCGTAACTAGGGAAGTACCTGGGCTGAGTGGGCTTCTATGACATAAGCAGAGCCTGGATGATGTCACAGAGAGAAGGGCGGAGGTTCCGCTTCTCTTCCACTTGGGGGTGCTAGACTCCTGGAAGGTGGGTTCACTATCTTCCCAGCGGGCTGTGAAAGCCAGTTCAGCTCCTGAACCCCACAATTGTTCAGCAGCCTTTTGGTGCCTGACCGGTTTCCGAAGACAAAATCTGGACGACCTGGACTTTTTCTCCCGGTAAATACGTTTATGAAGATAACTGGGACCCTTGTAGCCCAGAAAGCTAAAAGTTTTCCTTCGTACAGCGAGTAACCTTATGTTCTGATGTCTTCCACGTTTGAGAGCTCGGCGGATGGTCTAGGCTAGTCAGTCTAAGAGTTTATTATCCTTTGCTAACAATATCTAATTCATAATCCTACTAAAATGACAAAGCTCCTCTCTGTGCCTGTGCATTTTAGGAGATAATATTTCTTTGGTTTATTTTTGGTTCCTTTGTTTTTTGTTTTTTTTTTTTTTTTTTTTCGGAGCTGAGGACCGAACCCAGGGCTTTCTGTGTGCTAGGCAACTGCTCTACCACTGAGTTAAATCCCAACCCCAGGAGATATTATTTCTAAATGACTGCTGTTGCCTACACAAAAGACTGTTGTTGCGGTCGAAGATGCAACAGCGTCGCGGAATAAACCTGGAGCTGGGTCAGGATGCACAGTACAGAAAGCCAGTGGACTGGTGTGCTGTGTCTCTGGGCAGACACTTGTGGATGTTGCCACATAGCGCATAGTTAGAAGGTAGAAGAGGGGTGTGGACACCCTTCTGGCTCCTTTGCTATCCTTTCTCTGTTCTGCTTGCTTAAAGTGGGGACAGGGATACTTAATCCCACACTGACCTAGACATTCAAGGAGAGGTTCCTCAGGAGAGGCAAAGTGCCACGGGCTGAAGAAATGTGTCTGAATATGTTATTCTGAGCTGTAGAGAACCATTTGTTCATTTCCATTTGAACTTTTGATTTTGATTTTTGAGACAGGGTTTTTCTGTGGGTAGCTTTGGCTATCCTGGAACTAACTCTGTAGACCAGGCTGGCCTTGATCTCATAGAGGTCTGCCTCCCTCTGCCTCTTGAGTGCTGGAATTAAAGGTGTGCTCCACCATTGCACAGCCCTCCTATGAACTTCTGATTACGACAGAATTAGATTCCGATGCTCAACCCTGTTTACCTTCCTCACCTGCTCCAAAGTTCTCTTAGACAAGAGCCTTGGTCCAGCGCCTTCCCCACCCCACCCCCATTGTTCTTGCAGGCAGTCACATGACAGAGGCACCAGCATTGTTTCTGGTTTAAGCAGGCGAGCTCTTCAAACCCAGGCCACGGGCAAGTATGAAGCCTGAACACAGAACGATAGCCACAAGACAGTGGACCAGGATGCCGTGGCCTACCACACTAGGTCTACAGCCAAGAAGAGGAGGATGTCTCTGAGGAGGATGAGCACACCATCCTTCCAGAAGCAGAGGAGGAGGAGGCCTTCTCCCCAGGCCTTCGGGACATTGTGGGCTGCAGAAATTCTCACGGATGGGAGGAAGGTGATGAGCCTGTCACCCAATGGAAGGCCATCGTTCTAGATCAAATGCCGAGAAATCCCTCTCTCTATCTGGTCAAATATGATGGAATTGATTGTGTCTACGGACTGGGACTTCACAGTGATGAGAGGATTTTAAAGCTTAAAGTCTTGCCTCACAAAGTAGTGTTTCCTCAAGTGAAAGACGCCAATCTCGCAAGGGTCATGGTTGGCCGAGCTGTGGACCATAAATTTGAGGGCAAACATGGCTCTAAGGACAACTGGATGGGGGTGGTCCCAGCCCAGGTGCCGATCATGAAGGACTGGTTTTACACCACCTTCCAGAAAGATCCAGTCCTATACATCTACCAGCTCCTGGATGATTACACAGAAGGTAACCTCCGTATCATTCCAGAGACTCCTCCAGCAGAGGTGAAGTCAGACGTTGACAGCGACATCTTAACAGGTCAATGTGTGCAGTTCACCAGAAGCGACAGGTCCAAAAAGATCGGCAAAGTCATTTACCAAGTTCCAGCCAAGCCTTCCGTGTACTTCATCAAGTTTGATGGCGACGTCCACATGTACGTCTATAATCTGGTGGAAAAGATCTGTTAAGGTGAGATTCACAAAGTTTGGGGGACATAGATGTGGAATTTATAGGATTGGGGGGAAAATATTTGTTTTTCTGTGTCTCAGACACACAAGGGCCTTTGACAACCCCAGTATCTTTTCCAGTGGAATTTGTTTTTGCTCTAAAAATTAAAACGTGCGATGTGACGTGTTGTGTGTGAACACTTTGTTGGAGGAGACGGGCTGTGGTGGATGGAACATGGAGAGGAAGCTGGGAAAGTCAAGGCTGTGAACAGTGAGTCTAATGTGACATAGACTAAAACAAACAGGACTGAGCTGGTCTGGTTTTTAGGGAGAGAAAAGAACTGGAGATGAGGCTTAGAGGAGCAGGGATGGCACAGGGGAAGAAAGATGAATGTTTAGGAAGCCGTAGAGAAGGGCCAGAAATAGATAGACTCTCTGAGGTGAAGTTTGAGGGAGAGACAGACTGTTGGGTAAAGAGGGGCAGGTAACAGGGAGGTGGTCTTGGACTCAATGGGAAACCCAATAAACTGATCCAAGCAGACTGAGAATCAGAGAAGGTCGGGGATTGTTTGACTAACGAAACCTAATGAAACCTGTTTCTCATCTGTAGATGTATTATTTTTAATTATGTGGGTGGGGTAGGGCATGAACACAGGAGACCACAGAGACAAGAATAGTCAGGTCCCCTGGAGCTGGAATTAGAGGTGGTTGGGAGCCATTGGACATGAGCTCAAAGAACCAAATCCAGGTCCTCTTTCAGAGCAGACGAGCTCTTGATCCATTGGTCATCTCTCCAGGCCCCTAAAGTCATCTTTTCAATTAAATCCAAACTTCACATGCAGAGAAGAGACCAGGATGAGGGTAAGAAAGATTAAATTGATGGGGATGTGGAAGAAAGACTAAAGAACACATGAGGGAGTAGAGGACACTGAGGGACGAAGGAATGACAAAATGGAGTTCTCACAAAGTGAAGCAGGAGACATAGGAAGAACAGAAAGGGTCTAGAATGAGTTGAACTTGGGCCGCATCCATATTGGTCTCTTTGGATCCTAAAAAACAGCCAACCATCACTACAGAAGGTGGATGTGAGGAGGAGGCTTCCCAGGAGGACATTTTGACGAGGATAACTCAAGAGTAGTGAATGCCAAACTACGTTTATATCTATCCATTCCTGAAAGAATCATAAAGCCCATTATTTTGTATGATCAGCAAAAGTAATTTAAAAGGGAAGATGAGGATGCCGTGAGCTTCTGTCCGGTGTTACGTTGATCCTGCGTTTAGCTTCCCTGAGCACGTTAGACTCTGTTTCATCCTGTAATATTTTTGAGGTCTCTTCCCAATGCCCCTAGATGACCACAAAGAGCTCCTGCACTGGCTGGTGTTTCCTGGCTCTCCTTTGACTGGATGGCTTCCTACACACCTGCGGGGCCCTGTTACCGTATCTACCCCAGGAAGTTCACGTCTTTTACTTACATGTGAGCTCATCCTCAGAAACTCTTGATGGTGCCTTCAATGCAGAGGTGCTGAGCTCTTTCCTATGCCATTTGCCGTGACATCAAAATGCTTTGCGGTTCCTGACCATGTAGCTCTCTCCTCCTGAGAAGCCCCTGTGCACTCCATGATGTCTCTCTGAGCCACATCTACACTCCAAGAGTGTCTTTGGAGACAACCTTATCTTGGACTCATTCATTGCTGTTTCTTCTCTCAAGAATAAGTTTCTCACTGCAGGACTTGAAAATACTTTCTATCACTGATCAGTTCTGCTATTTGGGTATTTTTATACTAGCTGGTTGTCTGACGGTTTCATTGCTGCGAAAAGACACCATGACCAAGGCAACTTATAAGGGACAACATTTTTGGGGGGGGTTCTTTTTTTTTCAGAGCTGGGGACCGAACCCAGTGCCTTGCGCTTCCTAGTCAAGCGCTCTACCACTGAGCTAAATCCCCAACCTCAAGGGACAACATTTAATTAGGGCAGGCTTTCAGGTTCAGAAGTTCAGTCTATTTTCATCAAGGCAGCAATCATGGAAGCGTCTAGGCAGACATGGTGTTGGAGATATACTTCCTCCAACAATGCCACACCCACTCCCACAAGGCCACACCTCCTACTTGTGCCACACTTCCCATGGGACAATCACATTGTAACCACCGCCCTGATTTTATGCCAAGTTGACACAAGCTAGAGTCGTCAGAGAAGAGGGCGCCTCAGTTGAGAACATGCATCCATAAGATCCAGCTGGAGGGCATTTTCTTTGTGATTGGTGGGGAGGGGCCGGCCCACTGTGAGTGGCACCATTCCTAGGCTGGTGGTCCTGGGTTCTATAAGAAAGCAAGCTCAGCAAGACATGAGGAGCAAGATGGTAAGCAGTGCCCCTCCATAGCCTCTGACTCAGTTCCTGCCTCCAGGATCCTGTCCTGTTTGAGTTCCTGTCCCAACTTCCTTTGGTGATGAGCAGTAATGTAGAAGTGTAAGCTGAATAAACCTTTTCCTCCATAACTTGCTCTTTGGTCACCGTGTTTCCTTACAACAATAGGAACTCTAAGTAAGACAATTTCTTATAGAAACAGTGTGTCTAGTAGAGCCACAGACGCTTACCTCATAACCACAATTAGAGACGTATAGACACTTTGTTTTAATTTAAAGGTAAGACTTGCTCATGTACTGACCTGTGACTTTCTAGTTTGCTTCCTTCTCTCCGTGATGAATGCCATGATCAAAACTAACTTGGGGAGGAAAGGGTTATTACATTACAGGTAACAGACCATCACTGAGGGAAACCAGAGCAGGAGCTTGAAGCGGTAACAAGGAGAACTGCTTGTTGGCCGGCTCCCTGTCTCAGTCATTGTTCTGTTGCTGTGAAGAGACACCATGGTCAAGGAACTACTATAATGAAAGCATGTAATTGGAGGATAACTTACAGTTTCAGACGTCTGGTCCATCATCATGGCAGGGAGCATAACACGGGAGCAATAGAGAGCTACTGCTCTGTAAGCAGAGAGAGAGAGAGAGAGAGAGAGAGAGAGAGAGAGAGAGAGAGAGAGAGAGAGAGAGAGAGAGAGACACAGAGAGACAGAGAGACAGAGAGACAGAGAGACAGACAGAGACAGACAGAGACAGAGAGAGAGGGAGAGACAGAAAGAGGGAGAGACAGAGAGAGAGGGAGAGACAGAGAGAGAGAGAGAGAGAGAGAGAGAGAGAGAGAATTAATCACCCAGTTAACACATGTGCATGCACACACATGTGGAAGAACCTGGTACACTCAGGAAATATCCTTAATGTCTTGTCTGTCTTGTTCACTGTGGCAGCAACTCTCACTCACAGGCAAAGCTCCTTTTGGTGTGGGTCACCTTTCCAGACGGCGTGCTCTGGGCCTCATACCTCTGCCTTCCAAGGTGGACTTATAGGATGGTCTCCACATCCATGGGGCATCTATGTAAGTTTCTGGGGAACGAGTGCTTAACTGCTAGACTCTCTCCCTAGCCCCTTCCAGAACTTTCCGTCCCAACTCCCCTTTACCTTTCTTTTTGAGATTTATCGATTATGCATGACAAATTGAGACTGTATACATTTGAAGTATGAGGTGTAGTATTCTGATCACATTATACATTGAACAGATATTGTAAGATCAAGCTCATTCTCTCTCTCTCTCTCTCTCTCTCTCTCTCTCTCTCTCTCTCTCAGATCCACTGTCTTAACATACTCCACATACACAAAACCGCATTGACAATCAGTTCACTGTTCCCAGGCTCTGATGTGTTGTTCATCCCGTAACCGAGTGATGTTGTACATTCTGTACAATCTACTTCTCAAAAGGAAAAATCAGCACCGCAGTCACTGGTTAAAACCCTCAAATGGCTCCATGTCACTGAGGGTAAGATGGAAAGCCCCTCTGTTGACGTCCCTCTGTTGATAGACAGATGCTGTTCCAGAAAGACCAAAAGCTATGACACACCATCCCGGGCCTGGGAAATCATAACTTTAGCTTCTTGTGTTTGTAAACAGAACAGAAAATGGAGTTTACAAGACAAGGAGAATGTAAAATTTTGTGTTGCTAGAATACTCAGTCACATAGGTTATAGAGCAACTGAATTCATGGTTCCAAAGGGGTGTGGTTGGGGGATTCATGTGTTTGTATAAGTGCCTGTTCCCAAGTGCAAGAGCACATACGTGTGTTCATACGTGCAGAGATGAGTAGAATGTGCATTCTCTTCCTCACTACTCTCCGTCTCTCAGTGAACCACAGCCCACCCTTTTGACTAGTGTGTCTGCCAAGGATCCTCTTGGAAATCCAACCGCCTCCACCCTACCATGTTGCAGACATGATTAGCCATGCCTGGAGTTTTACAAAGGTGCAGAGAGAATTTGAACTCTTTGGGCTTGCAGAGCAAAGGCTCTTGCCCACTGAGCTATCTTCCCAGTCCCCATCAGGATATAGTCTATCACAACCTTCATGCCCTGCCTTCTGCTGTGTGTTTCTCAGTATCCTAAGGGATGTTCTCTCACATAAACGGTTTCACCCCCACATGGCTCTGTGCTTACACCCAGAACAGAGTGTCTCTTTTACCAGGAGAACTAATTCAGAGGTGGACATGTTCTGATTGCACCCTCTAAGGTATAGAGAAGACTGTCTGCATCTTCAAGGCTTGGGCTTTCTTACCCTGTGAACTGAATGCTGGTGTCCCACCCTGGAGGATGGATAAAAGGAGAGAAGGATGTGGGAAAGAGAAGGAGGCAAAGGTGTAGGGGAGAGGTTGAAGTCACATTAAAAGTTCCAAGTTAGCATCAAACCTGAAGAGTAGACAGGGAGAAATTGACAGTGTTAGTGCTGTCACCACACACACACACACACACACACACACACACACAAACACACACACACACAGACACACACAGACACTCACACACAGACACATACACACAGACACACACACATACACACACACAGACCCACACACATGCACACACACACAGACACACACACACACACACACACACACACGCATCTGCTGTGCTCAGGTGTCATTCCCCCACTAAATAAAATGCTCTATTAGGTTTATCTGTCCCTCTCACGAGTAGCCTGTAATTAAATAACCACCTTTTAAAATCCTGCTAGTGTGAAAGAAAGCCATTTGAGCATTTTCCTTAGCTGATGAATTACATGGACCAGTGGTCCTTGATAAACAGGCCGGTTCTAAAGCGATGCATGAGAAAAAGTAAACACGTCTAAAACAATTGATGGGGAATTAGATCCCACGTCTCGGGCCTCACTGAGTAGACTCTGTCCCCAGCAGGGAGCAGAGCCCAACTAGGACCAGCTGCAAGACTGGTCTTACAGAGTGTGTAAGATCCAGGAGGGCCCCTTCATGGACTCTGTCAGACCTCGCTTTTCCCAGAACAAATGCTGTTGCTGCCCATGCTGAGACACTGAAGCCAAAAGAGTGAGGACAAAAGATTTCCCTTTGGTGACCATCTCTCCAAAGGAAGTTCCCCATCAGGGTCAGAGGTTTTTCACTGCTGCTTCAGGTCCTGATCATGACTGTGATGGCTGTCTGTGGTGCTGACCTTTTCCTCATGAAGTTCTTTCTAAAGAGTAATTTGTCTCCTCAACCTCCCCATGGAACCCACCGTGCCATTGACATCACAGATGTCAGCGTATCTTTTTAAAGAGAACACAACTCAATCCAATTCTACCCTCCGGCATCCAAAATGCTTGTCATTTTCATAGCCAAGTACTTCAGAGTGCAGACTCACTCCTGAACCAAAAATCTCATCTAAATCAGTTCCTGGTGAGACTCGGGTATGATTCACCATGGGGCACATCTCTGCACCATTTATGAGTCTACAGAAACAAGAAAGCAAGATGTGTGCTGCAGCTAGCATAAACAGGTTAACTATAACCTCTGATCAACTCAGCATCACTTGAAGAGAGAGAAAGACAGACAGACAGACACACACGTGAGGGGGGGTTAGCAAATGTCTTATTGTGTTATCGTGTTGGTCTGTGGGCAGGCCTATGAGGAATTGCCTCGATTGTTGACTGACTTAGGAGGGCCAAGCCCACCGTGGGCAGCACCATCCCTAGGCAGGTCGTTCTGAGATGTATAAGAAAGCTAGTTGAGCTGGAGCAAGCCATCAAGCAGAGTCCCTTGGTGGCATCAGCCTCAAAATCTTGTTGTGGTGCCTACTCTGACTCCCCTCCATGACCTGAAAGTTGAAGTCAAAACATTTTCCTCCCCTACACTACTTTCCATCCAAGCGTTTTATCACAGCCACAGAAAGGAGACTGGAACAGACTCCATGGGGCAGCAGCGAGGACTGAGGCCTCACAGATTCCCAGGAGCCTGTGCTTGCAGCTTCTGGCTCTTCTATCACTGTAAGTCACAGTGACCTGGACAGGCTCAAGAGAATGATGGACAGTCTGCATTACCGAGGAGATGACACAGTCACTTCTGTCCTTATTCCACGGACAAGAAAGAGTGCTAATGACCCAGTGGTTATAACGTTTAGCAGTGGGAACAGAAAGAGAGGGGGAACTTAACGCATCCCACAGGGCCAACAAGAGGACCAGAGGCAGAGGTGAAGCTGGACTCTGCAGTACATTTCCTGTGTGGGCTCCCTTCCCCCACGTAGTAACCAAACAGAAGGTTCTAAGTCAAGAAACAAAGAGGAGAGCCACAAGACGAAAGAAACACAAGTATCTCAATAATGCTCCTGCCTGAGCTCCACTGCCCAGAGGTTTGTGGGTCTGTGGACATGTCTATGAGGAACTGCTTTGATTGTTCACTGATTAGGAGGGTCAAGCCCATTGTGGGGGGAACCATACCCTAGACAGGTGGGTTCTGAGCTGTATAAAAAGACCCAGTCTTGGAGCGTGTCTGCTGCTCATGTGGTGTTTTTTTCTTTTTGTTTTGCTTTGTTTTCTAACTGACAGAGAGGGCTACAGTATTGCCTACAGCGCAGCATTGAGTCTGCTCCCCAAAATTATCATCTTACTGTAAAAGAACTCAAGGAAAATTCCAGATCTCATTAAACAGATAGCGGCCACCTTCCCCCCTTCTACAATTTCTAGTCATTAACGAATTTTTAAGCTACCATTATCGCACCTTAACCACAGCACACTCTGATCTTCATAAGACTGATGGCACTCAAGAAGTGCAAGCCACCAGACAGAGGACAGAGGTAACAAACCCAAACATCCACTGCAGTTCCCAACTCAAATGCTTACAGAGGCCTTGTCAACCTTCAGTCAAAACAGGCATCACGTGTCTCTCATGACCTACCCTTTAATTGTCAAAACATTTGCACGTCTAAGTTCTTTCTGTTAAAGGGGTGGGGGGACTTCTTTCTACTTTATGAGCCATTTACTTTAGTGTTTTTAAGCAGAGAAGAGGACAATCCAGTCAACATTTACTCTAATAGGGGACTGATGTATGCATGAGGCCGTCCCTGTCTCTCCAGTAACTATATATCTAGATGCCTTTTCCTTGCAGTATGTATGAAATGAGCCTTCTACTCCATTCTTCCTTTCTAATTCAGCAGTTCTCATGATCACTCTTGCATCCACCTCCTACCAGATCAAAAAGACTAAGCACGATCCCTTCTGCTGTTAAGGATCAGACCCCAGTGTGGGCTGGAATGATGGCTCAGCAGCTAAAAGCACTGGCTGCTCTTGCAGGGGACTCAGGTTTGATGTCTTGCACCCACATGGCAGCCCCTACACATCTGTAACTCCGGTTTCAGGGAAGACCTTCTGCTGGCTTCCCTGAGCTCCAGGCATGCCCAAGGTACATATACATGCGTTCATATAAAACACCCCTACACACACACACACACACACACACACACACACACACAAACACACACACACATATATATATATATATATATATATATATATATATATATATATATATATATATATATATGCCTTAGAAGACAAGGAGGAAAAGGAAAAGAAGAAGAAAGAGAAGAGAAGGAGGCAGTCCTATGTAATCCACAAAAACAATGCATTCAATTTTTTTTATTTATTTACTTTATTTATGAGTACACTGTAGCCATCTTCAGACACACCAGAAGAGGGCATCAGATCCCATTACAGATGGTTGTGAGCCATCATGTGGTTGCTGGGATTTGAACTCAGGACGTCTAGGAAGAGCAGTCATTTCTCTTAACCGCTGAGCTTTCTCTCCAGTCTGTTGATTATTTTAACTTTGTAGTCCTTAAGTCCAAGCTCTTACTTTGAAGGAAATGCCGGGAGTGTGTGTGCACACTGTATATTATTAATACGGTGCTGATGTGTAGAGACAGGTGGATCCTGGAACTTGGGGGGCCAGCCTATCTAGCCTAACTATTGAGATCCAGGACAATGGGAGACCTTGTTTCAGATGATGTGGGTGGTGTTCCCGAGACTGACACCAGTCTTTCAGCCTCCACAAATATGTGCACACGACCGTGAGTACACGTGATGCATACATTACAAAATGAAAAATGAAACGTGGAAATTCAATAAAGAAAGCTCCTTTCCAGCTGGTGGCGTATAGAGAGGATTGCTTCTCCTACTGTAGTTATCTCTGAAGAGGAAGTCAATAAATGACTCAGACAAGAGCCTTTGAAATATCAGCTGCCAACCCAGGGCCCAGATCTCCTCTCTGGCTGCAATTACCTTCTTAACATGACTCCACATTGTCTCCTGGGACCCAGGTTTCCCCTTCCCCATAGCTCTGCCCTAGTATGAGCCTAAGAATCCATAGAGCTAGCCAAGAAAGGAGGGGAGAAAGGACACGAGGGGCTGGAGAGGAGGCTGCCAGTAATCCAGTCATATACACTGACCTTTCCATTGGCACTCAGTCCACGGATACCAGGCAATGTCACTGAGCTGGATGCCCAGGAGGAAAGGCAGGGTTTAATAATCAAATAGGTGGCGGTCTTTACCACAGTAAGTTCAGCCAGCAGTGAACACAGTCAGACACTGAAGAAGATGACACCTGTCTGTTAACTGTGAACTCCTGAGTGCATGTGCATGCTTGTGTAGAAGGACTGTGTGTCTGTGTGTGTGTGCGCGCGTGATCATAGTTATTTAAGAATTGTTATTTTTTTCTTTTATTTTCATATATTATTAGTCCCAGGACTACTTCATGACTTAATAAATCTCACCAACATTTCTTCCGTTGTGCCTTGTAGCTCTGAAAACCCCTGCTGGTCACCCAACGATGTGCTTTACCTTGTCAACTATTTCAGGGGACTTTGGGGTGCCCTTTCTGTGAAACCCAAGAGACAAGAAGAGAACAGAAGCCCCACCTGGGATAAGAAAGCGGGTACAACTTTGTCTGAAATGATTCTGTGTGGGCGAGCACGCGGATAAGAGAACATGATGTGAGAACTGAGCGCAAGCTGGACACACAAATGGGGACATTGAACCCCACACAACCACCCCCCCCACCAAACGGTGCCTGCGGGTTTAGGCTTAAAAGTACCTGCCACGGAGGGCCCAAAGGAATCAGTACTGAGTCTGTGGGGACATTGGGGAGAATAGAAAGCCTTTGCCTCCGCTCTCAGTAGAAGAGATGGCAGTAAAATGGGTTACGGATGTGTAGGACTATTGGCAGAAGCATATTTAAAGAAAGGAACTTGACTCATCAGCTTTGATTTGAAATATTTATTATGGCAAATGGTGGTTATTAGATAAAGATGCCTCACACATCCTCCATTCAGTCACAATGTCACTTTCAGCTCATTTCAGCTGGTTATGTGTTCATGGATTAACACCCTTTTAATAATATCTATTAAAAATTTTTTTTGCTCTCTCCCAGGGCAAGGTAGTAGCAAAACTCGCTGTATGGCCATTATCTGAAGCCTGGACTAGAAAGATAATGGCCCAAGGTTTACAAGCCAGGTGGGAACAATCAATTATACCCCCACGACTAGTGCACAGTTCTGTTACGTGATCGGCAGGAGTGCTGGAGTTAACCGGGATTTCGGGACCAGCAGATACCCACTCTGCCCACTTGGGCTTCTCCGGGTACAGGTCTGTCTCTTACGGCAACAGGCAGGGAGCGTCCTACCAGCAACTCTGAGGAGCAGCATGAGGACACGTCATGGAAACCAGAGAAGGAGAGAAGAGAGGAAAGGTGTCCTTCTCTGGCTCATAGACAAGAGTCAGAGACCTGAGTACCTGCTTCTAACTGAGTACAGAGCCACTTCCACCATGTGTGTATGAACTGTGCTGGGGTCTCCAGTCTATGATCGTATTCACTTTGGTCCATCATTTCCTACCAGAAGGAGAAGACACCCAGCTCCATCTAAAGTGACAGTGAGATCAGGCTGGTTACGGCGTGCAGGTGGAGGACAAGACTAAGTGGCATCAACACAGACATACACTTTCATGCATACAGACTTGCATGACACATATATCCGCATGCATATGCACACCAAGAACATGAGCATACATGCATGCATGCACACATAAACATACATACATGGAACGCACTGATAATTTTATGAATACATATATACATATTAGCGTGTGTGCACTTAGTTTCACACATGTGATACCTTTATACTGTATATATACAATATACTATATATATATATACACAATACATACAAACACATATATATATATATAAACAACACACACACACACACACACACACACACACACACACACACACACACACACACACATATATATATAAATCCTAGTTTTGTGGTATCTGATTTCTGTATTCACCCTAGAAAGAGTCAGCTATTTGGTTCCCATTCCTAAAGCTTTTTCTTTTAAAATGCATGACTGCAAAGAAGCAGGTCACTAGGTCAGTAAAGTGTCTGCCGCATCATGGAACAAAGACTTGGGGGGAAACGCTGCAGGTTTGGGGTTTGCCCTTGAGAAGCCCCTACAGAGTCAGGCAGAGGACACTCTGGCTGTCGTCTCCTTTGTTCTGAGAGGAAAGAAGGGAGCTCTCTGTGGTGATTACAAATACCTGTTTCTGTTTTTTTTTTTCCCATGGAAGACATTTTTTTTAATTGTCTTGGGGGTTGGGGGAGGGAAAGCAGAAAGAGGAAAAAAAAGAAAAAAGGAGTGAAGGGTCGGGGATTCTGTCTTTTATTCAGGCCATGACATACATGCCAGGTAATGAATGACAGGCACCTCTGCACGCAGGTGAGTAGTACTCTGGGAATGTGTGGTGGTTGTCATGGCAACAGACACAAGAGGGTCCTTGTCCCCTAGGGATACTGGATTCAGAGGTTTATCTGTAAACCCCTTCTGATGCTAAAAGGTAGGAAACAATAAAGCTTCTTTAGGGAAGATATTGTTTGTGAACAATTAGGTTGCAGTGGTAGGTGATGCTTGAATATGGCTCCTCAGATGCTCCTTAAGGTAATAAAATCTGGAATAGTTTTTGTTGCACATGGGACAGGGGTAGGGCCTCTCCCCACTATGCTTTTGTTTGTGTCTGTTGAGATCTACTAAACGGAAGAATTTCCAATCGCGTCCAGGCTTATTGCACATATAAGGCTTCACCCCAGTGTGTTTCTTCATGTGGTCCTTGAGGTGCTGAGACTTTTTGTAAGATTTCTTACAACCCTGGTAGGTATAGCAGTATCACTTTGAGTTATGAGGGTTCTTCAAGGACACAGGGCTCTGGGTCTTGAGGTCTAACTTTATCTCTGGATGCTGTCCCTGGTCCAAACCAGAAGCTGAAGAGATTTCCTGAGGCTGTATTTGAATCAAAGGGGAATTTGAAGTATCTGAAGATTCTCCTACATAGGGGGCTTGGTAACTAAGTGAAGTCACTTGAGGTTCTAGGCTTTCTTCTATTTTGAGTGTTCCATTATGACGTGGGTACACATTCTGATCCACAGAGGTCCTCATCTGATCCAGGACTGTCTCTTCAGAACTGAGACTTGTCTCTGGATGCCAAGCCAGGTTGTCTTCTTCACTAGATGTTGTTCTCTTAGTCCCACAAGAAGTTGTGTCAAAATTGGAGTTTGGTATCTGAGAGTCATGAAGAGACTCGCCACCAATGGGACTTGTTACCTGGAGATTCACAATCAAATCCTGGTCATACCTGTAGCCTGATGTCTGATACCCAGAGAGGAAAATAGCTAGACTTGCAACAACTTCGCCCACCGCTTACAAATTGTTATTTACTTGAACAGAAGAAACAACATCTCCCAGCTCCACCCCTTTCCAGAGGTTACTTTAGCATTAGCTCAAAATTTCAAACCACAAGCAAAGGGGGCCCAGAGTGATGCTACCGAAAACTGAGTTGAGCAAACAAAACTGTGTAATGGAGATGCACTGGAAACACAAGGGATCTCGGAGCAGGCTGGGCTCAGTTCTACCCCTCAGGCTGTTGCCCCCTCCCTTCTCCACAGAGTGGACCTGCCTTTGCAGGCAGAAATCCACAAGTTCTACCCCTCTAAGCAGCTCTAACAACCTCCCAGAGGAGTTAAGAATGATTTACTACACCATCAGCCGTGTCTCCTCTATGCTGACATGAATGAGACATGAAGCTTTGTGGAAGTGAAGAGAAGAGAGGCTCTCCTGGCAGAGAACAGTCCTCACCACTCTGCACATACAGACCCATCCTGAATTCTCAGATGGTGATACACAGAAGGGGAGGAAGGAGACCCACACTGAGCAGTCCTGGGGATGACCGGATTTAACTTGTGTCTAGCACTAAGAGAGGAATAGTCCCACACATGCAGTGCCACTGTCCCAGGAGAAGCTCCAGCAGTGGCTCCAGCAGCGGACATCCCACTAAGAGTTGGCTGCTCATCCTATCAAGAATAGCACTTGCTTAGGAACAGGGTCCTGACTACAAATGGGCCCTGGGATATACAACCACTCAACCCAGAGAGCTGAGAGCTATGACAGGATCTACAGGGGTTATCTCAGGGCAAGCATCTCCCCATCTGTGTGGCCATTTCATCCCCACTGGGCTTGGGCCATGTTGAGAGCAGCAAGGGATTCAGTGTGATGCCCTAAAGTGGCTACAACACATGCCCATACATGGGGGATATCACAACAGATGCTCCTTCTCTCAGCATTCTGGAAGGTGAGTGTCTAGAGCCTAAGTGACAATAGGGCTGTGTGTGCGTATGCAAGTGCACACACACACACACACACACACACACAAACAAACAAACACACACAGAGAGAGAGAGAGAGAGAGAGAGAGAGAGAGAGAGAGAGAGAGGTCCCTGCCCTTCCCCTTGTTTCCGCAGGATGCAACCATCCTTTGGCTTATGGACACATGGTCCATCCCTGCCTCTTTTGTCACATAGTGACGTCCTCTGCTTCCAATTCTTCTCATGGGCTCAGAAGCAATGGAGCGTGAGCCAACTCCAGTCCATATGGGATCAGCTTCACTCGGCTACAATGGGTAAGGCCCTGCCTGCCAATCAATGACATACACAGACATTTGCATGTAAAGATGTCAACTCCTCATTCTGGAAGGAGACAACAGCATCTTCACCAACTCATCATCCAGCACAAAGCCAGAACAGTACCCTTGGCTCTCAAGACTGCTTCTAGTTAGTTGAACTGCTATTAATTGCTCTAATCAGTTCCCTTACTGTCGTAACAAAGTACATGACAGAAGATAAAAGAGGTTTCCACTGTACACTGAGCTCCCATGATATAGAGAAACAGGCTGGATCAGTGACAGGCAGGCCATGCACCTCGCAGTCTGCCTCAGTGGCTCTATGGCTGCCAGCTTGTCCCCGTGTCCAAGATGTTCCTCAATCCCTTCACAAAATGGTGCCAGCACCTGAGGTCCGACTGTTTAAACATGTGTGCCCTTTAAATGAGAATTTCTAGGAAGAAGCTGTCTGCGAAAGCTGACTGGCTGGTTAGAGCTGCAGTGGTGAGGAGATGTTGGGACGTCGCTGATCCAGAGAATAGTTACCTGATAGTTTTAGCCCCCAGAATTCTTTGCCTACCTCTTTGTCAAAACTAATATATATCATAGATTTAAAACAACTTTTTGGGATCTATTAAGTTAGTAAACCCCTAGAAACCACCAATCCAAAAGCTAAGAATGTCATCAGATAGCATCGTGGGGACATAGAAAAGATCCCCCCAATTTGCTTTAACCTCCTTGCGTGTGTGCCCACCAACGTGTTTTGCATTTGCCTTGCATTATAACTTTCTGTGTTCTGTAAAACTATGAAACTTCGTGAAACTGCGTCCACACTGGAATAAGGGGTGACCTAAATTTGTGTTCCTGGACCATGATCACTCTACATGGCTCCAGAATAAATCATCCTTAGACCCTTTAGTCCCTTAGTCCCTTAAGGTGAGAGCTGTGTTTCTGTGTTTGCAGTCTCTGAGGAGCATTTCACATTCAAATTATCTGAGAAAGGGAGGGATGCACCAGAGGGAAGCAGGGACCCACCTCTTCAGCCTGTTATGTTGAGTATCTTTGTCTCCTCTATGAAGTCATGTGACTACAAGGTCCAATGTCTTTGCCTCTGTTATGTCTAATAATAAGATGATGAAGCAATGATCTTCACCATGGAAAAGAAGTGGGGAAGGATGGAGGACAGGAAGGGAGGGCTAAGAAAGGAAGTAGCAGAGATGGGGGTGTGGCAAAAATCTCAGGGAAGGCAAATCCAGACATCAAGCGTCAGACAAAGCTGCAGTTGTTCCAAGTTCACACTCTCCCTCGATTCAGAAACAGCATCTTTTCTGCTAAGACCTGCTCTGTGCTCCCTCCCTGAATAAAGACAAAGAGTCTGACTGGCAAACCTTGGAGGCCAGACTTCAGTGAGAGGTTAATGAGCCAGAGTAGTAATCAGCCCCTAATGGGAATGCCAATAGCAGTACCGACACCCTGTCAATCAAGTCTGCAGAAGGACTGGAGTTCTCTCATGGAAATCCAGAGAAGCCAGGAGCCCTGTGCTGTCTGAGTCACACCAACATCCAGAGTCCTCCATCAAATGCAGAAATCCCAGAGCACACCAGGACAATCCTCACCAAACACAAGATCCCTCTAGGTTTGGCACTGGGCTGGGGACAGGGGTCAAGGGGACTGAAGGCTTTTCTGAAGTGATAAGAATCTGCATCCCACCGGGCCTAGTTAGACATTTAAAATGGAAATAGTGGGGCATTTCCCACCCACTAAGTGGCTAATGGTCCTGCTAATCACCAGGTCTCCCTGAAGGGCCGATGTGAGCAGCTCAGACCTGACCCAAGGCTTCCAAAAATTCACACTTCTCTAGACACTTCCTGTAACACAGATGCTGTACAAGGGAATTGGGAGGGAGGCAATGAAGGGCTGGATTTGAACAAATATTCCTTACATGCATCTATATAAATTCTCAAACAATAATAAAAGAGATTAAAAAGAAAACACCTGTGATTGGGGATTTGGCTCAGTGGTAGAACGCTTGCCTAGCAAGCACAATGCCTGGGTTCAATCCCCATCTCAGAAAAAAAAAAGAGAAAAGAAAAGAAAAGAAAAGAAAAGAAAAGAAAGGAAAGGAAAAGAAAAGAAAACACTTCATTCAAGGCCGACTGCCACTTTTGGTCAGGATTTTGCTCCAGGCTGGTGAGACACTCAACAGGTCATGGCCCTTTCTGCCAGGCCTGAGGACGTGAGGTCACACGTGTGCAGTGGCAAGTTCACACACACACACACTAATTAACTAGTTAACTAATTTTTAAGTAATTAATTAAAGTTAATTACCATTTCTTAATAAATAAGACATTATAAAGCTGCCACTTGCATGAAAGAGTCTGCTTTATTAGCTGACCCCTGACCCATTCTCTCTCAGGCTCACCAAAGAGAGGACCATGTGGGACTATTACCAACCTGGGCTTAGCACCTGACAGAATCCTGAGTGTATCTGTCTGAGGAATGAAGGGCACCCTGGGCATGCAAAACACCACACAGGTCCAAGACAGAAGGGTGCCTCAGTGCACATATGCAAAACCAAAGTTCAGATGAGGTCACAAGAAACCATGAAATAACACACAGCCCGCATTGTCAAACCTGAGCTTTCTCAGAATTAAAATTTGCCTGATTCTATCTAGCGTTTCCCCAGAGGACCAGCAACAGCTTCTTGTCTTGTTCTCGTCCTTTCTACTCTCTTTCTATTTTGTTTAATAATAATTTTAAAACATCCTAACTATTGGTGAAACACCGTTTATCAAACAGGAATAAACAGGTGTCTCTTGTTAAACAAGATGGTTTTAATCTTTCTTGGTACTTTTAGTACTATTTGGGGGAGTTTTGTTGTTTTGTTCTTGTTTTTGTTTTCAACTTAATGCACACTGCTGCATCATGGAACAAAGATTTGGGGGGAAATGCTGCAGGTTTGGGGTTTGCCCTTGAGAAGCCCCTACAGAGTCAGGCAGAGGACACTCTGGCTGTAGTCTCCTTTGTTCTGAGAGGAAAGAAGGGAGCTCTCTGTGGTGATTACAAATACCTGTTTCTCTTTTATCTACTTGTCCCCAAATCCACTCTCCCTGCCTTGTATGCCAATATCCTGCTCTGGAATTAAATAAATGAATACATACGTGTGTGTGGTTGCATAAGCATGGGAGGTCAGAGGTCAACCTTAGCTGTCGTCCTCAGTCTCTGGCTCAACTCCCTTCAGTGGTCAAGTTGACACACCTGGGAAGAAGAGACTGTAGCTGCTTGTTTTCTAATACTAATTGGGTTCCCCAAATTAGTTTGCAGGAGAAAGTCTGCACTTAGCTTCTGGGAACCTGCCCGCAGTTAATTCTGATTGGTAAATAAAGATGCTAGCCGCCAATAGCTGGGAAGGAGAGAGAGAGAGACAGAGAGAGAGAGAGAGAGAGAGAGAGAGAGAGAGAGAGAGAGAGTGTGTGACGGGATTCAGGGTTCCTGGGCTTGGGTCCTTGAGCAAGCAGGACAGAGAGGTCCCCATGCCTTAGGGGAGTGTGGAGGAGGGGAGACAGAGGCTGCCATGGAAGGGAAATAACATGCAGAAGGGCAGAGCTGCCATATAAAAGGACTAAGAAATCATGGCCCAGAGGGCTGCTCCTTGGAGTCAAGAACAACCAAGATGAAGCATAGAAATTAGTAAATAGTAACTTGGAGTTATTGCTGGGAGGTGGAATCTAACAGGATGGAGGGCAGTCAGCTGCCCAGCTATGGGCTGCTGTAGATATAGAGGCTGGGCGTGTTTCTTTCATTCGGGAACAGAAACCATTGAGGTGAGTAACCCCGCGTCAGGATTTATTATTATTATTATTATTATTATTATTATTATTATTATTATTATTATTATTATTATTTTACTACAGGGGACCTCAGCTGAGGATTTGCCTCCATTGCATTTGCCTGTGGACAGATCTGTGAGGCATCTTTTGTCAGAGAGAGACAGAGAGAGACAGAGACATAGAGAGACAGAGAGACAGAGAGAGACAGAGTCAGAGAGAGACAGAGAGAGACAGAGAGAGACAGAGAGAGACAGAGAGAGAGAAGGAATATGGGGTTCCCGGGCTTGGGTTCTGGAGCAAGCAGGACAGAGGGGTCCCCATGCCTTAGGGGAGTGTGGAGGAGGGGAGACAGAGGCTGCCATGGAAGGGAAATAAAATGCAGAAGGGCAGAGCTGCCATATAAAAGGGCTAAGAGATCATGGCCCAGAGGGCTGCTACTTGGAGTCAAGAACAGCCAAGATGAAGCATAGAAATTAGTAAATAGTAACTTGGAGTTATTGCTGGGAGGTGGATTCTAACAGCATGGAGGGGAGGCACCTGCCCAGCTATGGGCTGATTTAGATATAGATGCTGGGCGTGTTTTATTCATTCCGTAACTGAAACAATTGAGGTGAGTAACCCTGCATCAGGATTTATTAAGTTTTTTTATTTTATTTTATTTTATTTTTTTAGTACAGGGGACCTCAGCTGTTTTGCCTCCATTGAATTTGCCTGTGGACAGATCTGTGAGGCATTTTTGGAATAATGATTGGTCTGTGGAGGCCCACTGTGAATGCCGCCACCTCTGTGTGGGCGGTCCTGGTTACAGAAGAAAGCACATTGACCAAGCAATGAGGAACATGCAAGTAAGCAGTTGTTCCTCCAGGGCCTCTGCCTCAGTTGCTGCCTTCAAGTCTCTGCCTTTAGTTCCTGCCCTGACTTTCTTCCTGATGGGCACTGATCAAGCTGAACTCAACCCTTTCCTCCCTGAGATAGTTCACTCACTATTTCTTCAGGGAAAATAGAAGTAACTGAGTCAGTTCCACCCTGCCTTGCTTTGTTTTCTTGCAGCAAAGTCTCACACTTACACCCCAAACATACAAGTCGAGCTGGTAGACCAGAAACATCGGGGATGCATCTGTCCACCTTTCTGGTACCAGGATTCCAGGCCACCATGTCTAACTTTTATTTTTTAACGTGGGTTCTAGGGACCGAACTCAGACCCTCATGCTTACATGGCAAAAACTTTACTGGCTAAGCCAGTTCCTTAGCCCAAGAACCCCACCTCAATATCTTTGAAAGCCATTCCTCTGTCACACCAGTCTCTCATTAAGGCGCACGTTCCTTCCATGACAATGCCATGTGGGTTAAATTTCTAATGAGAGGACAGGAAGTCATGTTGAGATATGAAGGATTTTGCATTGTTTCTCAATAGGGTGGCATTTTGCATTTGGGAAATGTGAAGTTTCTGGAAGAAACCTTATCTGCCTTTCCTCCACAAAAAAAGGAAATACCTTTAGTCCATGAACTATAGCTTAACACCCACAGTAATCATGAAGAAGGCAGGTGTGGACATCATCTGTGTTCTGTGGTCCTGAGAAAGGTCAGATATTTAGCAGATAATTATCAAACATTTAATGGGGAGAGGGGGAGATATAAGAATGTAACTTCAAAATTATATTGACTTCACTCTTCTTTGGGCAGAAACATTTTAAGTAATATCCCATTGTCCTTCTGGGTGTGTGTGTTTTAATTGCTGTATCGCATCCACCTCCTGGGACATTGGACCTTTTTTGAGTTTGTGGTTGCTAATTGCTAAGGAGGTCCTGGGGAGGGGCTGGCAAAGTGGGGTTCCGATAGGACAGAAGATGAGTTCAAATGAGGCTGGCAATAATCTTGGCCTCATAACTGCAAACACAATAAATATATCTGCTGGGAATGTGTCTGGTCACAGAAATATAAAACCAATCAGTGTCCCTTAATCCCAAGGGTGTGATTGACTTGGGAAGAAACACCAAAGCACACACAGCATCAGTTCACCAGCACAGCCATCCCACAGGACTCTTGGCTCATCCATCTTTCTCATCCTACTGCCCTCAGTGATTGGCTATAATGTAGTCACAAGATGGCGGCTGCATCCACAGAGAACACATCACACTCCTCCACAGCAGAATTCCAACCCTGGATGGGAGGAAGAGGAAGAGAGATGAAACTGTCTTGCACAGCTCCCTATTTTTGACTGGCAGAAAAACGTCTTTCCTCAGAAGATTTTTGGTGTGTCTCAGTGAGTCTTCTGATGCACCTCAACACCAGTGACATGTACAGAACAAAGCTAGCATGACTGATTCAAGCTAATCAGGATGCCCTCCGTGGATTAAAGGATAGAAAGTCAGTTATACTAATATCCAAATGAAACTGGCTATTGGCAGTGAGAATTTTGGTGTATTTAAAAACATAGAAATATTATAAGAGTATGTTTTGTTTTAATCCAGGCTGTGGGGCATGGGGTTGCTTTAGATTGTCAACACTGGCTGCCTATGATTTGCCTGGTGCTCTGGCAGGGGCGTGATTTTGCCAGCAGCAGACAGATTTTGCACGTGTGTAACATTTGGGATGCTGGAGACTTTTCAGAGAACATATAAATGCTAGAGCCCCAGACTGTATACCATACTATACCTGCAGGTGGCTCAGAGAGCACCTGTAGAGACTCGAGCCTGCAGCCAACCAAGCACAGCTCCAGTGTGGATTGTTCGGCTCAGGAAGAGAAATGCTGACTTTTCATTGATCCACCTAATGGCTTAGTGTGTCTAATCAGCCTGAACTGCATCCTATTGTTTGTCTGCAGTTAGATCTAATTGTTGTCCTAATTACCCAGGTCTAGAGTTAGACTCTCACCCTGAGCTGGGAGAACTGCTTCCACCATCTCCTCCTTCTAATGGAAACCCTTCTGAGACTGAGAGCATTCTGCCTGAAGCCTCAAAGTTGCCTTGAGCTAAAATGGCAGGTAGCAAAGGAAATCTTATCCCCCCCCCAAGCCCTAACTAATTACGGGATGTCATCAGAGCCTGATTAGTATTTACCCAACAATGTGCTGATTCCTGATCCAGCCAAAAATTTAACTGCCATTTAATTGGAGCACGATATTTAAATCTTAATTTCATTAGCTGCTGGTAATAATTTTAAAATTATAAATCCAAATTATCACACGGAATACATTTGCAAACGTAAAAAATTCAGTACTGATTCTTGTTTCATGGCACACATGGTTGTTGGTTTGATTTTCAAACCAGAACTGAATATCCTTTCATGGAGAGAGAGATAACTGGGTTTTTCCCTGCACCGAAGCCTGCTTGGAGAGGGAGAGAAACACATCCACACCATAAAAGGGCATCTGGGCAAGCACAAGTGCCCCGCCTGTCACCTGTGAGATGTGAGCCACCTCTGTGTGGGTTACTGATGCTCTCACATTTCTGCTAACAGGTCAGTCGATACAACAAAAGCCACTTCAGAATCCCCAGACATTCAACACTGATTGTCACAGAAGGGGCAGTGGAGACTGTCAGTCTCTGCAGAACTCTCAGGCTGCCAGGGCCTCGATGCCTATATTCTGGCTGTTATATCTATAGGGCAACCTTCTCCCAGAGGAATAGAGGGTTTGCGGGCTCATCAACACACGTGTGTGCACATGCGCAGAAAAGAACCATCTCGGCAGCTGGGAGTCCTGCACCAGTGGAAGGGGAAGTCTCTGGTCCTGCCGAGACTGAACTCCCCAGTGAATGGGATTGTTGGGAAAGGGCAGAATGTGGGGGTGCATCAGGAGAGGAAAACCCCTATGGAAGGGGAGTGGGAGGTGCTAGGAGATGTTAGCCTGGACACCAGGAAAGGGAATAACATTTGAAATGTAAATAAGAAATACCCAATTTAATAAATATGGAATAAAAAAGACACTCCTTCTGGAAGAGGAGAATGTATGATTTCTTTTCAGGATCTGTGGGAAGACTTTGGACACCTGGGAAAATGTGGAATGACCTATAGATTCTTGGAAACATTTGGATAGTTCCAGAAACTCCTGGAAAAGTGGAAGATCCAAGATCTATATGGTAAGAGAGGAAGGTTTATGAGAACCTGGAATGTGTGGGGACATTACCTGTCCCAGTTTGTCAGTAGAAGAGTCAGCAGAAGGAGGCCCAGGTACAGTGTGATCTTCTTTGAATCTCTCACTGTTCTCTCCAGTACTGTGTTTTGTAGATATTGCAGGCACTCTGGCTCCCAACTCGTCAAAGTCCACATGTTCTTCAAACCCAGTAGACATAAACAAGTTTTTTTTTTTACCTTCACAAGAATGGGCACTACAGATGAGGCCAGTTTTTTTCTAGTAGCAGGATGTAAGCAGATGTTCTGGTATACCTGATCCTCAGCATTGAGATGTATTAAAAAAATTAAAACACTTGTTTTATGCGTTCCCACCACACCTGTTATTTAAAATATGTTTCAAAGAATCCAGACGCACCCCAAGTTAAATACTTCTTTAGTTGTATTAATACGTAGCCCGTGGAATCTTATATTTCCAATTATTCCTGCCCATCTGCTCTAGCTTGCTGTATACTTTATATTTACTTCTAAAGTGAACATATATTGCTATTATTTCATGTTACAGAGCCATCATGACTGAAAATGTTATTTTTAGTCCTGTTTAAATTACTCTGTTACTCATGCACTGATTTCTGTGTATGGATATGAAATTCTGACTCATTATTTGTCTCCTTAAATGATTCTTCTGTAACATTCTTTTTCAAAGTCTACTTTTTAATTTTTAATTATCTGTGTGTGTGTGTGTGTGTGTGTGTGTGTGTGTGTGTGTGTGTACACAAATGAACACGATGTCCAAGAAAGCCAGTAGGGGGCGGTAGATCCCCTGGAGCTGAAATAACAAGTGGTTGTGGGTCACAAGACACGGGAGCCTGAATCCAAACTCAGATCTTCTGTAAAAGAAGTTTGCATTCTTAATTACTATGTCTTCTCTGTGGCACCATTTTAACATTTCATCAATTAGTAGAGTTGGTTAGCAATTCCATTAGATGTTGTCTGGGAAAAAACAAAACTTTTTAAAAGTTTTATCTTTAATAGGCACTTTTTTTCTGCTGAGCACATAATTGGAACTTTAGAGTTATTTATTTCGGAAGTGGACTTGTGCCATCCTGCCTGTTTTGCAGTGGGCTGAAATGCAGTCTAACTACAACTGTACCTTCTGTTTTGATTCTCTGTTACTTTCCTTGCTTTATTTTTTTTTCTTTCAAGATTTTTCCACTTCCAAGTTCTTTATTATATAAATATATAATCATATTATTTATGTATCTCTCCCAGCTCAGCTTTAAATCTCTTGAGCACTGAAATCTGTTTCTGGCTCTACTCTGTGTTTAGTACCAAGGAGAGCTCCCGGGTCTCAGCAACATTAAGTGTTTGTTAACAAAGGGGCTTTTTATTCTTATTTTACAGATGAGATGCCTCAGGCAGAGAAAGGTTATGGTAACAGAAAACACTGGGATTCCTAACATGGTTTCTTAGAGACTTAATGAGTTGCAGACAGAACAGGAGAGCCTAGGTTTCTTAAGGTTGTCCATACATGGTCTTAGCCACAGAGGATGAAATGTAACACGTTCAGTATGGCGAGAACAGCTCAGATTTAGGTTAATACAACTCAGTGTGGATCCGCTCACATCTGCCCCTTCCTCGATGTGTGGCTTGCCTGGAAGAGTGTTAAGACAATTGTACATTGAATCCTGTTCTGACATGCAAGCATAAATGTTGAGGACAAATAATCTTTCTATGATTATAGCTATAAAATTTTATTTTTCTTGTGTTTATTATATTTTATTGTATTTATTGTATTTTGTTGCACTTTATGTTTGAGACAAGATCTTACAACGTCGCATTTGCTTGCCTGAAACATTCTTAGGAACATGTAAACCTAGCCTTGTTATTGCCCTGCCTTGATGGACCTTGCTCTGGGGACCCATGTTAATACAGTAATGTGTGGAAAATACTGAATAAATGTTATTGATCCTCCTCTATGACTCTGCCTGTAAGGAGCCAAAAAAAAAAAAGCTCACAGCTACCATACAGCCAGGCAGAAGCAAGGACTGAACTTGAAATCTTGAAAGAAGAGATTAGGGACAATAGCTTGTATCCTGAATCCATGTTTATATTCCAGAAGCAAAAACTAGCGTATAGTGATAAAGGCATTATCATGGTTTGAATATGCTTGACACAGGCTTGTCCCAAGCCTGACAACCTAAGTTTGATACAGAAGACCCACATGGTGGAAGGAGAGAGCTGACCCAAACAAGTTGTACTTTGACCTTCCTGTGTGTGTGTGCGTGTGTGTGTGTGTCTCTGTGTGTGGGGGCTTGGGGGATTACAGATTTAAAATGGACAATTTTCTAGACAGATACCAGGCACCGAAGTTAAATCAGGAACAGATAAACCAGTTAAACAACCCCATAACTCCTAGGGAAATGGAAGCAGTCATTAAATGTCTCCCAATCAAAAAGAGCCCAGGTTCAGACAGGTTTAGTGCAGAATTCTATCAGACCTCCATAGAGGACCTCATACCAATACTATACAAATTATTCTACAAAATTGAAAAAGATGGAGCACAACCAAATTCCTTCTATGAAGCCACAATTTCTCTTATGCCTAAACCACACAAAGACCCAACAAAGGAAGTGAACTTCAGACTAATTTCCCTTATGAATATCGACGCAAAAATACTCAGTAAAATTCTGGCAAACTGAATCCAAGAGCACATCAAAACAATCATCCACCAATATCAAGTAGACTTCATCCCAGGTATCCAGGGATGGTTTAATATACAGAAAACCATCAACGTGATCCATTATATAAACAAACTGAAAGAACAAATCTACATGATCATTTCATAAGACGCTGAGAAAGCATTTGACAAAATTCAACACCCCTTGATGATAAAAGTACTGGAAAGAATAGGAATTCAAGGCACATACCTAAACATAGTAAAAGTCATATACAGCAAACCAGTTGCTAACATTAAACTATATGGAGAGAAACTTGAAGCAATCCCACTAAAATCAGGGACTAAAAAAGGCTGCCCACTCTCTCCCTACTTATTCAATATAGTTCTTGAATTTCTAGACAGAGCAATCAGACAACCAAAGGAAATCAAGGGGATACAGTTTGGTAAAGAAGAAGTCAAAATATCACAATTTGCATATGATATGATACTATATTTAAGTGATCCCAAAAGTTCCACCAGAGAACTACGTCAGCTAATTGGCTGGGTATAAAATTAACTCAAATAAATCAGTAGCCTTCCTTGACACAAAAGAGAAACAAGCCGAAAAAAAAAATTAGGGAAATGACACCCTTCATAATAGACTCAAACAATATAAAGACCTCGGTATCACTTTAACCAAGCAAGTAAAAGATCTGCACAATAAGAACTTCAAGACTCTGAAGAAAGAAATTGAAGAAGACTTCAGAAGACGGAAAGATCCCCCATGCCCAGGGAATGGAAGAATTAATATAGTAAAAATGGCCATTTTACCAAAAGCGATCACAGATTCAATGCAATCCCCTTTAAAATACCAATCCCATTCTTCAAAGAGTTAGACAGAACAATTTGCAAATTCATCTGGAATAACAAAAAACACAGGATAGGTAAAACTATCCTCAAGGACAAAAGGACTTCAGCGGGAATCACTATCCCTGAACTCAAGCAACATTACAGAGCAATAGTGATAAAAACTGCAAGGTATTTGTACAGAGACAGACAGAGAGACCAATGGAACAGAATTGCAGACCCAGAAATGAAACCACACACCTATGGGCACCTGATTTCTGACAAAGGAGCCAAAACCATTAAATGGAAAAAAGATAGCATTTTCAGTCCAAGTGGATCAGTACCTCTACATCAAACCAGATACACTCAAACTAATAGAAGAAAAACTAGGGAAGCATCTGGAACACATGGGCACTAGAAAAAAATTTCCTGAACAAAACACCAATGGCTTATGCTCTAAGATCAAGAATTGACAAATGGGATCTCATAAAACCGCAAAGCTTCTGTATGGCAAAGGACACTGTGGTTAGGAGAAAATGGCAACCAACAGATTGGGAAAAGATCTTTACAATCCTACAATAGATAGAGGGCTTATACCCAAAATATACAAAGAACTCAAGAAGTTAGATCACAGCAAGTCAAATAACCCTATTAAAAATGGGGTTCAGAACTAAACAAAGAATTCACAGCTGAGAAATGGCAAATCGCTAAAAGCACCTAAAGAAAGGTCCAACACCCTTAGTCCATAAGGGAAATGAACATAAAAACAACCTTGAGATTTCACCTCACACCAGTGAGAATGGCTAAGATCAAAAACTCACGTGACACCAAATGCTAGAGAGGATGTGGAGAAAGAGGAACACTCCTTCATTCTTTGTTAGATTGCAGACTGGAAAAACTATTCTGGAAATCAGTCCTGAGGTTCCTCAGAAAATTGGACATTGAAATACCAGAGGATCCAGCTATACCTGTCTTGGGCATATACCCACAAGATCCCCCAACATATAAAAAAGACACGTGTTCGACCATGTTCATAGTAGCCTTATTTATAATAGCCAGAAGCTGGAAAGAACCCAGCATAACATTCAAAAGAGAAATGGATACAGAAAATGTGGTACATCTACACAATGGAATGTTATTCAGCTATCAAAAACAATGCCTTTATGAAATTCATAGACAAATGATTGTTATTGGAAAATATCATCCTGAGTGAGGTAACACAACCATAGAAAAAAACACATGGTATGCACTCATTGATAAGTGGCTATTAGTCCAAATGCTTGAATTACCCTAGATGCATAGAAAACATGAAACTCAGGACGGATGATCAAAATGTGAATGCTTCACTCCTTCTTAAAAAGGGGGAACCAGAATACCCTTGGCAGGGAATATAGAAGCAAAGATTAAAACAGACACAGAAGGAACACCCATTCAGAGCCTGCCCCACATGTGGCCCATACATATACAGCCACCCAATTAGACAAGATGGAGGAAACAAAGAAGTGCAGACCGACAGGAGCCTGATGTAGATCTCTCCTGAGAGACACAGTCAGAATACAGCAAATACAGAGGCGAATGCCAGCAGCAAACCACTGAATTGAGAATAGGACGCCAGTTGAAGGAATCAGAGAAAGAACTGGAATAGCTTGAAGGGGCTCGAGACCCCGTATGAACAACAATGCCAAGCAACCAGAGCTTCCAGGGACTAAGCCACTATCTAAAGACTATACGTCGACTGACCATGGACTCTGACCTCATAGGTATCATTGAATATCCTAGGAAGAGCACCAGTTGAAGGGGAAGCCCTTGATCCTGCTAAGACTGAACACCAGTGAACGTGATTGTTGGGAGGGAGGCGTTAATGGAGGAAGGATGGTGAGGGAAACACCCATATAGAAGGGGAGAGGGAGAGGGTAGGGGGATGTTGGCTGGGAAAGCGGGAAAGTGTATAACAATCAAAATGTAAATGTGAAATACACAAGTTAATAAAGAAAAAAAGAAAAAAATTCTTACAGAATTATGCATATCATTCATTCTGCACTCGAGGTTTAGTGAATTTCAGTGGGATCAGTTTATGGGGTGTTTTCTTTCTGATGAATGTGTCTGCAAGTGTGTTAAAACAAAAGGATTTGACATGTCCTTATTTAAATAAAAATAAATTAGTAGTCTATTAAGAGATATTATGATAGAGCTTGACAGTAATAAAGAGGGTCTAACTTCAGCATTAAGCCGAAGGGATACAGGGAGAGGATAATGAAAAGTGATGGGTACTCAACAAAAATAATGGAGAGAATTGACTTTGTCAGTTGTCAGCTGGTTTTTGAAATTACATTGGCAGAACAATGGAATGGAGATGGGGTTTTGGAGGAGATAATTTAATGAATCAACATACCAAAGTTTTGGAAATAATTCATCTCAGTATATATTGAAGATGGAGAAATAGATCACACCTACAATAGTCTTAATGTACTTCTAGAAATTTGAAAACCAAACAGTTGGAGATCATCTAGAATCTTTCCCCAAACTTAACAATGATGATTTGCATCCTTACTCTCTTCTTACAAAGAAAATATTTATGGAATGGGTTTTGAGAAGGCTTCATTTCCAAGCAAAGGAGACTCACTAAGATGCAGGCCTAGGCTAAGTTGAGGTTCGTTTGTATGTGTTCCATTACACATTCAGACATAGTTACTGTGTTTCTATGACTCTACAAAGGTGGGCTTGATTAGACTAGGTACAATGTTAATTGAGGACATTTCCTCATCTGTGACATAGACGAGGTACATTGATAATTGTGGATATTATCTCATCTGTGACATACACTAGGTACACTGATAATTGAAGGACATTTTCTGATCTGTGACATAGACTATGTACACTGATAATTGAGGACATTTTCTCATCTGTGACATAGACTAGGGAAACTGATAATTGGAGGAAATTTTTTGATCTGTGACATACTGTTCTGCTGTTTCTGGCCAGAGTATGTCGTGTGCAATGGTAACCTCTCTCACTTATTTTTCTGCATTTCAGGAAGGCAGTTGCCCTATGATGTTTAGACATAGCACCTGCTCTGATGTGTGATGTGCAGTGAGACATTTCCAAAGAGAGTCACTGTGACTTGGGTTGACAAGCAATCACCTTCTGCTACAGTCAACCATTCATAATCTAGCATGTCGCCTCAGCTCTTCCAATGCACTTCAGAATGTGGATTTTATTTTTATACAAATGGCCAGCACTGTAACTACATTTCATGACTTTCTTTATTCTGTCATTAGACTCGGGACAAGATTTTAGATTTATAAGGTATGTTTCATTCTAGGTCAGAGAAGTCTTTTATGTCAACTATAATATCAGCAACTTCCAAATCTACATGTAAAATATGCATTGGGTTAAGGAACCCAATGAGCCTTTTATTATTTTGATCATTCGTACAAAGAATGTCTGTTCCAACTAATTGATACAGACATGAATCTCACTGTTATTGTGTTGTTTCAGTGTCCCCTACTGCATTGCACCTGGACAGAGGTTTCACAATAGTCCAGTTCTGTAGCAAATCACAATGTTGCATCTCCAAATACAAAAGAATCCCCATCTTCTCTCCTTGAGTTTCTCACTATCAAATTTTGTGATCTATTCTTCAAATCAATATTTATTGTAGGCCAATTATTTACTGAATTCATCTTAAACATTTCAGCATTTTAAAATATAACCTTTATAAAGAAACAGAAGGGCAGAGGATGTTACCATTTGGTAATTAAGAAAACAATAAACGTAAAAATATACATAATGAAAAACGGGACATAAATATTTCTAACCATGAAACTTAGCTCTGATATGTCCTGAAATGATCACCACTATTTTTATATCAAATATTTATTTTTATTTACTTCTCAATATGTTATGCCATGTTTTAATTTCTGATTATGTGGAATCAGAAATAGAATGTATTATTCTTTAACTCCAAGGAAATAAAATAACTTACTTTCTGAAACATAACCCTGAATATTCTACATTTTCATGAAGAATAAAATAGTGTATAGGTAAAATTATTGTGTCTGTATGTAGATTAGAAATTAAGTCTGTTATAAATATAAAGTTGGGACAAGAACTTACCTTACTGTGAAAGGCAAACTAAGCTTGAGTATCTCCTCTGAACTAAGATGCATCATCATCCTTTCTCATCTGTAGGTCTGATTTATAGACACCATTGCCTGATTTTTCATGTACGGACATGAAAAAAAGTGAAATTAGTGTCTCAGTTGTTTTTTTTTTTTAATATAAACTATGTAGACATCCTGGAAAATATACTGATACATTTAAACTTCACATCATTTCTTTTTTTTTTCTTTTTCTTTTATTAACTTGAGTATTTCTTACATACATTTCGAATGTTATTCCCTTTCCCGGTTTCCGGGCAAACATCCCACATCATTTCTTTAGTGGTAAATTAATTTGCTTTTAAAAGAAATGTTGGAAGGGAATTCAAATGGATTTAAGATAAGAGTAACTGCTGTGCAAGTTTCATGACATCATTGGGTCCATGACTCGAGGCTGGAAAGTTGGATTCTAGTTATCCACCTGTGAAGTGTAACATATACATGTTCAGACATATATGCAAATAAACATAGAGATGCACACATTCATACATGAAGGCACACACACTACAAAAAATATATAATTTCAAAGGTGGTTTTGTTTTGTTTTATTTGCTTTGCTTTGCTTTCATTTACTAGTAATGACACATGCCTTTAGTTATACCATAAAATCTGAGAAAGGGCTGACAAGTAGGAGGCCAGAACTTCACATGTGAGAGCTTCAGAGCAGTTAGTACAAGTTTAACATGAAAAACGTGAGAACTTTTCTCAAAATCCTAAGAGCTTGAAATATAGGTCAGGGCCTTCCTGGCACACAGTAGGTTATGTCTTTGATCTTCACAACTGAATTTTTTCATTCAAATTTCAAGTACTTCTCTATTGAATGATTTTCAAATAAGCAAACTGTGATTAGTTTTTAGAATTCGTTTTGTGTTCAAATGTAAATCTCCTAAACTCTTACCTTTATCTCTGACTTTCTAAACCAGAAAAAGCATAGGAACATTTGATATATCTGGCCTTATATGTTGTATATTTTCATTTTAAATAGCTTTTTTTATAGCATTATAGCGTTCCTGGGATTTACAGATTACCTCCTTGGAATATTAGGGGATACATACTTGGAACCTTTGGGTCAGACCTTCACAGGTTCTTTCACACAATTTATCATTCCTCTTTCAGGTGACATAAGGAGCTGTTGCTGAGCTGTGGCTAAGACTGAGTGTGGATTACAATAGTGTCGACATCCTTCTCCAATGTGAAGCCATACATGTTCCTTAAACACATTCTTGAAAGATAATCTCCATAATTCATGGAGTTTTCATTAGATAGCTACATTCTTTCACTTTTGGAGGATGTTTTTGAAGACTA
The DNA here is from genome assembly GCF_021556685.1 of Rattus norvegicus. Classification (NCBI taxonomy): domain Eukaryota; kingdom Metazoa; phylum Chordata; class Mammalia; order Rodentia; family Muridae; genus Rattus; species Rattus norvegicus. The sequence goes on from NC_141555.1 coordinate 62,930,607, forward strand.
TTCTGGCATTTTTGTCAATTGCTATCCCTCTTTCATGGGAAATTTCTGTTTCTTTTCTGGATGCTTCTAGGAACTGTATTTCTACTATTTGCCGGGTTCAGTTGGATCACCTGCGTTCAGATTTCTTTTTATTTATCATGCCTGACTTTTGTTTGGTTGAGTATTATATTGTACTCATTCTACAATTCCTTCATTGTTATGCCTGCATACTTTTCTCTTCTTATTTTGACTTTTCCTCCTTTTAGTCTTCTGTAAACCCATGGCTCTTCCACCGTCATGGAATCTGGGTATTGCTCATCACTGTTTCTCATGTATGAGCTTTTCTATAGAGTTATTAGTTTTCAATGTCTAAGGGTATAGATTCTAGTTTTTGGTATTTATGAAATTTGCAGATTTCATAACTTGTAGAATAACATGATTTCCTTACCTTTTCATTTTTTAGTTTTTCTGGAATGATTAAAATTAACAATTTATAGAGAATAACAAGCATAAGAAAAATGTATATTGTGAACATATTTCTGCAAAAGGTCTCATGTATTGATGCAGCTGAAATAACGAGATTTGCCATGCTCTCTGTGACTGCCCTCACATCTCCCTTCTCCTTTCCCCACAGTGATAGTATTTGCTCATTTACTTTTCTTCTCCCCTTACATTTGTTTATTCATTAGTTGTGTGCTCAAATGCTACAGTATTTTATTTAGTTGAGAGGACACTTTTCAGAAATGACTTATTAGCTTCTGCCATGTTGGTCACAGGGATTTATCTCAGCAGTTCAAGCTCAGTTTGGCAAACAACCACCATTAGCCAGGGAACCTTTATGCAATCCCCAAATTTAATATTTCCTAATACTATCTGAGAGCATTTCTATGACTTCAGAATTAATAACTAGATTATTTTAGTGGAAGGTGATTATGTGGGAAGTAATTTTGTACGTTATAGCCACAGTGATATAATGCTACCCATTCTTCTATTTTATGCACTACTCATTACATTTGTATATGTGTTTTAAAAAACCCTGCTTAGCCAACAAGCACAACCTTTGCTGATAATATTATAAAGCTTCCTTATGTTGATGGCTATGTCTCTACATCATTTTATGCTCACTGTTTTGGCATACTGATTTCTGTTTAATTTATATTTTTGATGCACATCATGGAGACTCTTTTGTTTTGGCTCTTTGGATGATAGTTATTTCCCTGGTATTATTTCATTGAGGACACAAACACCAAACATTCATTTATTGACATTTATACTGTATATTTTTGTCTGGTGATTTGACTATACTATTTATGGTGAAGCGGAAAGTAATCTCTAGTGAAGTAAAAGTCAATCAGTGTTTAAAAAAATTGACTACCTATATTCTTTTTATCTATCACTGATGTTCATAGTAAGATACAAAGAAGCCTCTCTCATCCTAGTATTTACTCTTACTTACCTAAAGAATTAATTAGCAAATTAAGTAAAATTATTTTAGTACAGTAGTTTTTCTATGCTTATAATACCAAGATGTAATACTTTAGCCATGTGCTTACTGAACTCTCATGCATCCTATAGAGTAAACATATTTAGTGTGAATGAGAACTCCACATAAGAGGCTACAAAAATACCTCAGCTGTTAAAGGTTTGTGACCCAACCAAAACGTCAATGAAACTGTAATTAGTCACTGTATGTGTTTGTATTGAAATAGTCACATATTACCTCTTTGTAATTCTCTACATCATATCAGGTCTAATTATAAAGATAGTGAATCCATCCAATTACAAAATTCACCATTATATCCAATACCTTATTTGAATTATTTAACATGTGTTTTGGTTTCATCTTCATATTCTATACCAAAGGAAGCATAGTTAGGGATCTCCTATAATCAAATAGCCACATCATCAGCGGTAATCTGATATATTAGTAAAATATCTAAATCAGTTTCTTTAGTTCATTTACTTTGGAGAGATCTAATCTCAGCAGAAATGCTGAAATGAAATATAAGTTAAATAAAGTCACTGAATAAAACATAAATCTTTATAAAGATAAATAATAGTAAAATAATTTATAAAACATAGAAATTAATCACAGAATTCAAACTCAGATTACACCCAACAAACACCCAACTCACTGATAATAAAGACCATGGACCCATTATATAAGTAAGTGCCTGTGAGCACATGCTTGACAGCACTCTTAATTCTTTCTCTCCCTTACATTAAGGGAGCAGAGGTTACAGTTTCCCCTAAGTTCTCTGGTTAAGATGCAAGGAAAAATATAGAATGCCTGTTTATGGAAGATGTGTTTTTTTCTTATTAGCATCGTTAATGTATCATAATCGATGAAATTCTAGATGCCTAGTGAAGATGTGTTATATAAATAAATGATAAAGAAGATTCAATTTAAAATTATATTATGTTTATTAGAAGAATTTTTCCACTCAATTTCATAATTCATCTTACATAATACAGTCTCTGTCATTCTTCTCCACAGATTCCAGTCAGGATGTATCTTAATACACCACGCTTATTCAAGTGTAATTTGTATCTATTTGTATCCACCTCCCCATGACAATCCCCTCAATATATATTTCATACACAGGAAATGCCTATCCTAATATGTCCATTTATTAGGATGATACTATCAAGAAGATACAAGTTTCCTGTTTCTGGCTGCGCCCAGAAATGACATAGTACAATAGCACACTGTACCCAAATTCGTTGGGGGAGAAAGCTGGACTCCCAGAATCATGGACAATTCTTAGAACTTAGGGGAAACCATTACCTCTGCTCATATTCCTGTGCTGAGGGGAAGCTGCTTAGAACCCTATAGATGCATGAACCTAGGAAGAGTAAGGGAGGGGATCCTTCCAGTAACTACTTGTGTCCAGAGATGAAAGCCAGGGGCCAGGAATAGTAACACAACTGAGAACACAGGTGTGACCAACCCTTCTGCTCCAAGCAACCAGGCTGGAGGACTCAGGACACAGAAAACAAGAGCAGTCTGGGACAGGACATTTCCTGTTTCTGCCTGCACCCATTGCTGATCTGGTCCTACATATCTCTGTACCCACATCTTGGTGGGAGAAAAGAAGTCTATAGGAACAGTGACAGAATTTTAAAAGATGGTCAAGCCACTGTAAGATACAGCGAGACCACAAAACACCAGAGAGAACCTGATGACAAGGGTCAAGCACAGGAACCTAAGCAACAGAAAGCAAAACGACTTGGCATCATCAGAGCTTCCTTATTCCAAGAAAGCAAATGTTGGATATACCAACAAACTGAAAAAGCAATATGTAGATTCAATATCATTTTTCATGATGATGATAGAGGACATTGAGTAGGGAGCAAATAAAACTCTTCAAGGAATATAGGACAACACGGGTAGAAAAGTAGAAGCCCTTAAAGGGGAAACACAAAATACCTTCAAGAATCACAGGAAAACACAGTCAAACAGTTGAAGGAATTTAAATAAAATCTAGGATCAATAAATGGAAATAGAATCAATAAAGAAAACACAGAGACAACCCTGGAAGTGGAAAACCTGGGGAAGAAATCAGAAGTCATAGACAGAAGAATCAGAAAGAGAATACAAGAGATAAAGGATGAAAATCTCAGGGGCAGAAGATACTGTAGAAAACATTTACACAACCATCAAAGAAAATGTAAAGCTCAAAAAGCTCCTAATGGAAAACATCCAGGAAATCCAGTAAACAATGAGATCAAACCAAAGGAAAAATGGGTATAAAAGAGAGTGAAGATTCCCATATAAGAGGGCCAATACATATCTTCAAAAAATTATAGGAGAAAACTTCCCTAACCTAAAGGGAGAAATGCCTATAATAATAAAAGAATCATACATTTCTCCAAATAGATTGGAATAAAGAGAAATTTCTCCCTTCACATAATAGTCAAAACACCAAAGGCACAAAGAAAAATAAAGAATATTAAAGGCATTAAGGGAAAAAGTCAAATACATATATGGGCATACCTACAGGAATTACACCAGACTTCTCACCAGAGACTATGAAAGTCAGATCCAGAGTGGATTTTATAAAACACTATGAGAACATAAATGCCAGCCCAGGCTACTGTCCCCTGCCAAACTTTCAATCAACACAGTTGGAGAAACCAAGGTATTTTATGATAAACATAATTTACACAGTATATTTTCACAAATCCTGCCCTACAAAAGATAATACATGGGAAACTCCAACACAAGGAGGGAAATTACACCCCATAAAAAGCAAGAAAGTAATCCTCTTGCAACAAACCCAAAAGAAGAGAGTCACACAAACATAATTCCACCTCTACCAAAAATAATAACAGAAAACCACAATAACTATTCCTTAATATCTCTTAGCACCAATGCTCAATTCTCTAATAAAAAAAGACATAGACTAACGGACTGCATACATAAAGAAGAAGTATATTTTGTTGCATTAAGGAAACACAGCTCAGTGAAAAGACAGATAGTATCTCAGAATAACAGGTTAGAAAACAATTTTCCAAGAAAATGGTCTGTGGAAACTTCCTGGAGCATACATTCCAGTATCTAATTCAACCAAAAGTTATCAAAAGAAAGATAAGGACAGACACTTCATTTTCATCAGAGAAAAAAATTCCACCAAGATCAACTCTCTATCCTGAATATCTATACTCTACATCCAAGGGCACCTAAATTTATAAAGGATATCATACTGAAGCTCATGCTAACGAAATATTCGTGGGAGACTTCAACAACCCACACTCAGCAATGGCCAGATTATGGAATGGAAAATCGGAGACACAGAGAAATTAACAGATTTTGAACCAAATGGATTTAAGAAGCAACTATAGAATATTTATCAGTGAACAAAAGAATATACCTTATTCTCAGGAACTCATGGCATATTCTCCAAAACTGATCATACAGTGGGTCATAAAAGAGGCATCAACAGATAGAAAAGAATGAAAAATCCCATGTATTTTCTCACACTAATATGACCTAAGGCTGGACTTCAATAACAACAAAAATGTCAGAAAGCCCAAATACACATGGACATTTAACAATATTTTACTCAGTGATAACTTGGTAGAGGAAGAACTAAAGAAAAAAAATAGAAATATTTTAGAGTTTAAGGAAAAGTAAGGCACAACAAACTCAAACTTATGGGACACAATGATTGTACAGCTAAGAGGAAAACTCAAAGCTCTGAGAGTATCCAAAGTGAAACTGGAGAGAGCATATATTAGCAGCTTGACAACAAATATAAAAGGTCAAAAACAAAAAGAAGCAGATACACCAAAGAGCAGCAGAAGGTAGGAAATAATCAAACTCAGGTCTGAAATCAACTAAGGAGAAACAAAAAGAACTCTACAAAGAATCAATAAAACCAGGAGCTGGATCCAAGGGTAAATCAACATGATAGATAAACCTGAGCTAGAATAACAAAAGGGCACAGAGAAAGTATCCAAGTAACAAAATCAGAAATGAGAGGGAAACAATACAACAGAATCTGCAGAAATTCAAAACATCTTCGGAAATATTACTGAATAATCGGTAGTATTACTGAAATTTATATTCAAGAAAAGTAGAAAATCTGGATCAAATGATCAATTTTACCAAAGTTTAGACAGGATCAGATAAAATATCTAAACTGTACCATGAATCCTAAAAAATTAGAAACAAGTATTAAAAGGCTCCTAACTTGGAAAAGACCCCAGGAACAGATGATTTTAGAGGAAAATTCTATCCGCACTTCCTAGAATCAAATACCACTATTGTCCAAAATATTCCACAAAATACAAACAGAGGAACACTGCCCAATTCCATCGATGATGCCACAGTTATGCTTATACCTAAAGCACACAAAGACCCAATAAAGAAAGTGAATTCAGGCCAATATCACTTATGAATATTGACAAAAAATAGTCAATAAAATCATTGGAAACCAAATCCATTAACACATCAAAATGATCATCCATCACTATCAAGGAGACTTCAGGACAGGAATGCAAGGATAGTTCAATATGGAATTGCATCAACATAACCCACTAGATAAACAAACTGAAAGAAAAAATTACATTTTCATCTCATTAGATGCTGTGAAAGCATTTGACAAAATAAAACACCCCTTCATAGCCAAAGTCTTACAATGATAGGAATTCAAGGCCCATACTCACAACAGTAAAGTCATGTACAGCAAACAGTAGCCAAAAGTCTAACTAAATGAAGAGAATCTTGAAGTTCTCCCTCTAAAATCAGGGACTGGACAAGGCTATTCAATCTCTCCCTACTTATTCAATATAGTACTCAATGTGCTAGCCTGACCAATCAGACAACAAAAGGAGGACAAAGGGATACAAATATTAAAGGAAGAGGCCAATATATCACTATTTGCAGGTGATATGATAGTATACCTAAGTGACTCCATAATTTCCATCAGAGAACTACTGCACGTGATTAACAGCTTCAGCAAAGTCTTGGATATAGAATTAACTCAAACAGATCAGTAACCTTCCATGAATGAACAGACCAAGAAAGAAATTATGGAGATGACACTCTTCACAATAATCACAAACAACAAAAAATACCTCCATGTAACTCAAGCCAGGCAAGGGAAAGCGCCGTATGAAAAGAACTTACTTTCTCTAAAAGAAGAAAATCTCAGAAGGTGGAAATACCTTTCATGGTCATGGATTGGCAGTATTGAAATAGCAAAAATGGCCCTTTGCCAAAAGCAATGTACAGATTCAATGCAATCCCCAAGAAAATTTCAACAAAATTTTTCATACATTTAGAATAAGAAAAAAAACAAAAGAAAAAACAAAGAAGTGGAAACTATTCTCAAAATAAAAGGCATTCTGTGGAAATCAACATCCCTAATCTCAAGGTGAATACTCAGCAATAGTGATAAAAATTATATGGTATTGGTACAGAGACAGGCAAGTAAACACCTGTGTTGGTTCATCTAGATGTCAGCGTGTAAATTAATGTAAATCCATCCATTCTTATCACGCTGTACAAAGCTGAAGTCCAAGTGGATTAAGGGCATCCAGAAAAAAGAGATATCCACACACCAATAGAAGAAAAAGTGGGGAAAAGCTTGAACACGTGATGACTATGGAAAATTTCTTGAACAGAACCCCAAATCAGTGCCTTATGCTTTACGATGAAGAGTTGACAGATTGGACCTTGTAAAAATGCAAAGTGTCTGTAAGGCAAGGAACACTGTCATTATGACAAACTGGCAACTAATATCTTGAAAAAAGATCTTTGCCATCCATTATCTGAAAGAGAATTAATATTCAATATGTACAAAGAACTCAAGAAGTTATACTCCAGAAAGTCAAATGACCCTATTAAAAATGGGGTACAGATCTAAACAAATAATTTTCATCAGAATTTTTTGAATGGCTGGGAAATACATAAAGAAATGTTCAATGTCATTATTCATCAGGGTAATGCAAATCAAAGGATACACCAGGCAGAACGGCTAAGATCAAACATTCAGTTAACAGCAGATGCTGGTCACCATGTGGAGAAAGAGGAAGACTCCTCCATTATTGGTGGGATCGAAATGAGGTACAATATTCTGGAAATTACTCTGGGCTTTCCTCAGAACATTGGACATAGTATATGCTGAGGACTTAGCTACCCCACTCCTGGGCATATTCCCAAATGATGCCCCAACATAAAATTAGGACACACGTTGTACTCTGTTTATAGCAGCTGTATTCATGATAGTCAGAAGCTAGGAAGAATCCAGATGATTTGACCACAGGAATGGGTACAGAAAATGTGGTTCATCTACGTAATGGAGAACCCCTCAGTAATCAAATACCATGACATCGTGAAATTCATAACAAATGAATGAAACTATAAATACCATCCGGAATGAGGCAACCAAATCACACACACACAAAACAAAAACAAAAACAAAAACAAAACACACACACACACATACACACACATACACTCACACACACACACACTCACACACACACACTCAATACCCCAAAAGCTTGAATTACCCAACATACAGTTCACATACCGCAACCAAATCACACACACACACACCAAAAAAAAATAAATAAATAAAACACACACACTATATATATATATATATATATATATATATATATATATATATATATATATAATCTACTTTTAATCTGATTTTTGGTGTAGGATGTTTCATCTTTATCCCAGAACTTTAATCAAGATCTATTCGTTATTTTTATTTTTTTAGTCATCTGCAGATACATCTTTTTTAGGAATGAATCCTTCTCACTGGAGACCAGAGAAGAGACCTGCAGTTCCATGATTAATAAACGACATTGCAAGACATCAAAGCAAAATGTAAAATGTGAATGGAGTAAATATTTTAGGACAGTGTTTTGCAAGCACCTTCTTTCATAGGCAGTCTTTGAAGGAGAGCTCTGAAAGTTTGCATTTCATATTTGACTTTTCTGGGACTCTGACTAGAATCAACTCATAACTGTTTGGGATTTTCTTGCAATTAACCAGTTTGTGAACAGAGCTGAATTCATCAAATGGTCTGCTGTCTATGTTAATATTGCTACAGTGAGGAACAACAATGCTAAAGCTCTTCATCTGCTTTTCAGACAGCATCCTCATACAAGTGTCGACGTCTGTGGGTTGTGGTAGGGAAAGGTTGAGAACACTGGCTGAGAGCTGTAAATGCAGAAGTACATGCTTGAGGGAGGGAAAGGCCAGTGTGTAGATCATAAAAAAACTTCACAACATTCATTGTTTTAATAATCATTAGGAAGTGGACTTCTGCAAAATGACTTCAGCAGAACAGCATGGTAGAAAAACAGTAACTGATTCACTGGAGATTTAGATGCACTGGATTGTTAAAAATGGGCTTAGAGGTAGAGACATGTCAGCACATGAAGAATGGATACTCAATCCTGTGTGATCTGTTAAGCTTCCCTCCCCCATGGTTTCATGCAAACAGCATCAGATTTTAGCACTGAGGAATAGAATAAAAGCCAATTTGTAGAAATTCCCAATCATAAGAAAATACTGTCCCCCTCCATGATGCACATCATCTCTCAGGTGCACTGGCCTCAGCATGACTGAATGTCTGCTGTCAGCTTGGGTTTTTCCTGCCACCCCTTTCATACCTGCAGATCTCCAATCTGCTTCAGCCACGTCATCAGCTCCCCATTCTGTTGGAGGGAAATTAGATCACTGCGTCTACCTATGCAGTTTTTCTTTACCTATGATGACCCAGGGAACTGTTCTCACTCCAGTGAGCTGTTGTACGTAATCTTGAATTTAATTGGTGTTGTTAGTGGCTGTGATGTCTTCAAATCCCAGAAGACCATATTTCAAAGGGAGTTGATTGAGGATTTCTTGGGTATTTTTGCAACACTGGAAGGTGGGCTCGATGAACAGGAGCATCTTCCCAGATTGGGTCTTGCAGTTCCCACTCCTGAACCATGCTGTGAATTGCATGTATGTGGTACATAGCACTTACATCAAGTGAAACACTTATGTATAATAGAAATAATAGCAATAATAATTGTAATGATCAAATTCTGAACCAAACAACTATCCCAAATAAAACCAAATACATATTCAAGGCCAACAACATAAAAGCTAAGTATAAAAATATTTCTAAAAACATGGAATTTATTTTCTCTTCTATGTGGTTTCGACTGAGATGATATTTCATGAAAGCAGAGACAGATTGGGTCTGATTTTCCTGATTTTCATTTATAATCCGTTGGTGAGTGTTTTCATTTCCTGAGAATCATTAGAGCAATACTGTTGATTTTCTCATTAACTTGTTCTATGAGATAAATCTTAAAGTACTATATTTTAGGAGTAGCTAAATATATGACGACAAGGATACAGTATGGATACCTTTTTCATCATGAAATTGGCATACAGAGTAGGCCACACTAGACACATCGAAAGGCCAATCCACATGTGTACCTCTGGCTTGCTGGGAACAATTGTGAATCCCAAGACCCTGCAAATTTCAGTCATCTATCTCTGCATATGGTTTCTGGGATTACAGGATGCAACACTACACAAGAAAAAACCTGTTTCTTTTGAGTTGAAAAACACATTTTATTCTGAAAAATGTATATTAATTTTTTTCAAAAAGGGCTTAAATGATACAATCATAATGTAATGTGCATGACATTAACAGAACTGCAAATTCACCAAAAGAACAAAAATTAATAAAGAATGAATAACAAAACTTCCAACCAAACCAACAGTACTAATACCTGAAGCAAACAAAACTCAAAACAAAAACAAAACACAGTAATTAAGCTAAGCAGAATTCTCTTGCTGAAGGTTGAGCACCACAGTCGTACCCTGCGGCTGGCCTTGGGAACATGGTGGAAAGGCAGTCAGTCACCAATTGTAATGCATTTTAAAAGGTGAATCTAGCTGTGCCATTTTGGGGCCTTTACAGGTCACGGTCTTCCAAAGCTAATAGGAGACGTGTACAGAATTTGGTTTCTAGACTTTGAAATTCTCTTGACTGATTTCCAATAATAAACTTGAAAATCCCTCATAACAAGAAAAAATTAATCCTCTCAGACTCCTTCTGGGTGCTCAGAAGCTCTTGATGTGCTTCAACATTTCTTGAAACCCTCCCAAGTTCATGTTCGGCATGACGGGAATTCCAATGTCTGAATGGAAACTCACTTCCCTTTCCTAACTAGGATACAGCATTTACTTAGCTCAAATGTTTACACTCCTAAGGAGATAAACATTTAAAAATTCATCCTCTCAATGTGTACCACTAAATTTATTGTATATAATTTCTACCATTCAAAGTCTTCCTCATGCACATTTCCTGAAGCCCGTAGCTTTCTTCATGTTAGTAACAGGTTCTGTACCCAGTAGTGCTTGTTTACATGCAATGGTTTCCTTGGCTTTGAACCAGCTGCTCAGTCTTAGGTACCAGAACTTACCCAAGCACACGTTTCTCCATTTTGAATTAAGCTGTTACCAATACGCTTTCTTAGGTTTTTCAACTTGAAGAATTATCCAAGCTCTTACTTTCCCTACAGAGTTATGTCTAGAAATGACCTGGTTTAATACTACAATCATGAGAACTGAGCAGCTACAGTTCCATAAAATCAAAATTGAATCACTACACATCTCTGAGATGCTGTTTTAACGTAGATTCAGTAGTTACTGTTTTCAAGTCAGCCCTCTTAAACTTTAAAATGTAAGCATTGCTCATGCACAGAATGCTTTCTCAAGAAAGAAGGAGGAATTCTAAATTTTTCCTTGAGTTTGGGTTTCACTTACTTGTGGAGAATACATTTCATATCTTGCATAAATCCAGCGTGCCACACACAGCACAGAGGAAGTCAGTTATTTGTGGCTTATGCATTTTTTTGTGTATGTGTGTGTGTGTTTGTGTGTCTATGTGTGTGTGTGTGTGTGTGTGTGTGTGTATGTGTGTTTGTGTGTGTCTGATTGACAAATAATTTTTGGAGTCTTTCAATTGAAATTTTGTCCCAAAACTCATTAAGTATTTATTGTCCTCAAAACTCAAATCTAAGTGGTATTTTGGACTTTTGAGTTTCATGCCCAAACCTCATCCGCTACATGCACTTCCTCCACTGTTGACAAGTTCTAGCTTTGCTTTCTGAATGTCATGTTTGCTGTGACTACCTAGTTATACAGACATGTGATACACAAGTGAGTTCTAATATAGATTTCTTAATACTCACTGTTTCTGATCAGAATCTGTGAAGTGGGGAATCAATCTCTTTGTGCTTAATGTTGGTTGCAAACTGCCTCTGAATAATTTTTGAATAGCATCTGGTATATATGCATGTGCTTTTTAGGTGGTTTTTCTTTATCTATTAACACTCCACATACCATAGCATCCGATTATTTTAAGTTTGCACGTGAAGTGATTTCTTGTCCGTCCTGTCTTAGAATTGTGTGGGGATACTGAGATCAATCTGTGTAGCCCTACAGAATTCTTCTTGATATATTATCTTCTATTAATGGTGTAATGTCTACAACCTTTGATACACAGCCTTTGATACACCTTCCTTCTCCTGTGTAAAAGAAAATATTTACAGCAGACGGATCCTGTAATGTTTTGATACTACAAGATTCCTTTAACTGAAATAAGTCTATACATGCTTATTCAGACCCAAAGAGATCTATGGGGAGACGCCCCGACTATAAATGTCAACTACTACTCAGATGTCCTCTATGTATACAGTCTGAGGAATAGTCACTTCAGTTGAGGTGTGGAACTGAAGAATACTCAGCCATTTTCTAAATTAAAAAACAAAACAAAACAAAACAAATTACTAAGGCAAGGATAATGCTTTTATCTATATAAAACATTAATTTCAGCCTCACATACAAACGTGTGATGTGAATTAATTTCAACCAATACTGCAGAAGGAATAATATACTTTTTTGTATGGTCTCTCTGGATTAGAGTATGATAAAAATACAGTCTTCCGTGACAGATTTTCAAGCACATATGAACATCTGAAGAACAACATCTGTGGGGCACATCCCTCCTGAGAGACTCCTCAGATCTCACTTACACGGCTCTCCATATCTTGGGTATGACAGAGCCAGTGTGACCAATTTCCAGGATACATAAGTTCCCCAGAAAGAAGTGCATGGGGGTGTGTAGAGATGGACGGGTGCAGATAGCAAAGGCCATGAGAGCAGAGTGAGGGTGAACAGAGGGATCATTCTCCAGGGACCTCACATTTCTTGGCAATTGCAAAGCATTTGACAGACAAGCCCTTTTCCTGCCACAAAGAGCAATTGACACACTCGACACTCATCTCCAGAAACACAGAGCAGTAGGCCATTAGTAGGATTCTTGCAGATGAGAGATATTATTTTTTTAGTATTTTAGAGGCTCAGTTACATCAGAGTCAAAGTCTTTGTCTGCAGTCACAAAAATCAAAGCTTAGAAAAGATTTTTTCTCACATAATTTCATAGCTAATACTTTCTCTCTTAACACCAGGGGATTTTTCAAAGTGTGCTAAGCATTGAGCCAAGTGTACAAATACTTACAATAGAAGGTGGAAACATGTAGTCCTGGATCTAATGAAGCTCAGGCAGAAGGTTTACCTTGGGTTTAAGTTCAGTTTCACATGCTGTATAAGCAGTCATTCAAATTAAGGAAAAGAGAACCTTGAGTGTATCTCGATTTTTACCCATTCTTATCATTAACTAGTCATCAATGTTATGCAGAAAAACTGATCAATGCACTCATCTCTATGCTTTCCTGATGACACAGGTATAGTCTCTCCAACCACCCTGTGTGTGTGTTGGGCCCCGATTATCCTCTGATTGCTATTATGAATATTCAAACCCACACAATAAAGGTATAATTTCCTCAAGACTCAATATTTTTGAAGATTAAGTAAAATCAAATAATCATTTGATAAATAAATGATTACTGGTTTTAATACATAGACTTAAATGCAAGGCACATGTCGATGTCTGCACAGTAAAGAGGTCGTCAGAGAAGATTTTTAAGATGTGTACAGTGAGCCATGAAAGTGAAGAAGGATCAACCAAACAACACCAGACACCTTCATGCCAGAACCTTCAATATGACAGCTGGCATTTGTAACTTAATAATTACTGTCTCTTTACAGAACATGTTTTCTTAGTAGGAGTATCACTGTGTAGGCATTAAATGCCAGTTTTCTTAGTATTGTTCATGATATTCTATCAATCAGACTATTGATTTGAATAAAGAAAACAAGAATAAAAGATGTATTGTCTGGATATGTAGTCCAGGCTAACCTGAAATTCCTAATTTCTCTCCCTCAGTCTCTTGAATGTGAGTATTCTGACAGCAAGACATGGTGCCTTGCTTGATAGAAATTCCTTCCTATCCTTTCATCTCAACAGCTTAGAATTCCACCAAACAACCTGTATTTCTGTACACATAGTATCTACACAGTTCATTCCTCTTTGCTCACGTTTGCATATGGCACCTGCTGAGTGCTTGCTTGCTTACTTACATGGAAAACTGTTCAGTTCCAGCACAGCCTTGTCTGTTTTCAGATATCATCCTTCTCTTCTGTCTATAGTTACACTCTGTTTTTTACACTGTGACTGCTAAAGTAGCTGTTAGCTCTGTGGTGGTGACTCCTTCTCATCTTGTTCACATTGTAGCCTGATATGGAGACTGAGTATGGACTGCAAAGTTCTTATCATTATGTTCACCTTCCTCACCAATCCATGAGCTCTCGTGTAATGAGAAGCTCCAGGGTTTAGCTTACTTTGGATCCTTGGGGATTCTGCCTGTCCCTTCCCATTATATCTTCTGAAGTTCAGTCTCATGTCCCTCAAATATTGGAATGTGGAAAACTCATTTTTCTCCCAGTCTGATATATTTTCCCTTCAAATTACATAACCTTTCCTGTTTTGTGGGGTGTATATGTCTTTCCTGAAGTTTGGGTTTTCTTGGCAAAAGATACACCACTTTTTCCTGACAAGAGCAGAGAAGGAGACATCACCAGCCTCTTAGGCTCTCTCTCTATTCTCCTGATATAATGAAATGTCAAGGTATATGAGTAGATCAGCACATGGTTGATCCGCAAATCAAATGTGGGTTTCAGTATTTCCAAATTATAAATAAATAAACATGTTACCTATGTTCATAAATACCATATAGGACACACACCCACATGCACACACACACACACACACACAAACACACACACACACACAAACACACACACTGGTATGCCACATACACATGTGTGCCTATATATTCATGCAGAGACAGACACACAGAGAAACCCAATAAAGAGCACATAGAGATTGTACATGAATTAAAATGTTAGTATAAACAACAATCAAGGATAACAGTATTTGTTTACATCCTGCTTCACCATTTGGTCACTTATAAACATGGCTAAGAAAAAAATGTATTCCCCATGAGTTTTCTTCTGTGTGAATAAGTTAATTTCCCAAATCACTTAAGTTGATTGTGTGTGGATTGCTTCTCAGCTACGTGGGTCATGAGCATGTGTTCATGTCTACACACAAACATTTTAGATTTACCTTTGTGTACACTCTATTTTTGGGAATTTCTCACCGTAATACAAAATTTTTGTATCTATTCACTAATTGATCACTAGAGTAATTTTCTATTGGGGATAATGAAAAACACAGCTCCCCAAACAACAACAACAACAACAACAACAACAACAACAAAAATGTAAACAATACATAGTTTTCTCATGGGGTCAGGGGACATAGTCAGGTATATCAGCATATTAGATCTATCAGATTAGATCTGACCCATACATGCAAAAGTTATAAAAATCTAAGTATAGAGAACATAGGGTAGACTTAAATCTCTGAAAATTATGAAGCATGAGGTCTGTTGTACATACTTGACCATTCAGTGGACTCTGCTTTGTAGAAAAAATGCTGGAATGCATAGGATTCTATTGTGATGCATTTCACACTTATTTGGCCTACTGTAAATATTTCTCCACAGTAAATTAAAACAAACAAACAAACAAAAGCAAATAAACAACCTTCCCACAGTCAGCATAGAAAATGACTATATTTTAAATTTGAAATTTTTTTAAAGCAATTTTGTTTTCATTAGTAGTTTCTGTATTTGTATAGGTAGCTCTCTAGTTAGAGAGTGAGGCCTTGCCTCTCCCAGTTAAATTTCCAGAATATCATCAACCCAAGAACCAGAATGTTATATTTACATTTGAATTTGTGCAATAAAAATGTGCATAAAAGAAACCTTACTAAAGCTAAAAGCACACATTGCACCTGACATGATAATAGTAGGAGATTTCAACACCCCACCCTCATCACAGGAGAGATATTGGAAACAGAAATTAAACTGAGATGTAGAGAAAGCAATAGAAGTTATGAACCAAATGGATTTAGCAGATATTTATAGAACATTCCATTCTAAAAAATAAAGATATACATTCTTCTCCTGATCTCGGGAACCTTCTTCAAAATTGATGACATAATTGATCCCTCAACAGACCTTAACAGATACAGGAAGATGGAAATAATCCCATGAATTCTATCAGATCACCACACACTAAGACTGGTCTTCAACAATAACAATAATGACAGAAAACTCACGTATATGTGGAAGTTGAAAAATGCTTTACTCCATGACAAATTGGTGAAGGAAGAAATAAAGAAATTAAAGACTTCTTAGAACTTAATGAAAATGTAGATACAACATTCCCAAACATATGTGACACAATGAAAGCAGAGCTAAGAGGAAAACTTATAGATCTGAGTGCTTGGGAAAAGAAACAGGAGAGAGCATATGTCAGGAGCTTGATAGCACATGTAAAAGCTCTAGAACAAAAAGAACTAAGTAAACCAAAGGGGGGTAGAACGCAGGAAATTATCAAACTCAGAGCTGAAATCAACGAAGTAGAAATGAAAAGGACGATACAAAGAATCAACAAAACCAGGAGCTGTTTCTTCGAGTAAAACAATAAGATAGATAAATCCTTAGCCAAACTAACCAGAGGTCAGAGAGACTGTATCCAAATTACAAAAATCAGAAATGAAAAGGGAGACATAACAACAGAATCTGAAGAAATTAAAAAAAATCATCAGCTTGTACTATAATAGCCTATATTCAACAAAACTGCAAAATCTGAAGGAAATGGATAATTTTGTAGAGAGATACAAGGAAGCAAAGTTAAATCAGGAACAAATAAACTATTTAAACAACCCCATGACTCCTAGGGAAATAGAAGCAGATATTAAAAGACTCCCTACCAAACAGAGTCCAGGTCGAGAAGGGTTTTGTGCAGAATTCTATCAGACCTTCTAAGAAGGCCTCACACTAATATTGTCAAAACTCTTCCACAAAATTGGAGAGACGGAGCACTAGCGCATTCCTTATATGAATCCACAATTACTCTTATACCTAACCCACACAAAGACTCAGCACAGAAAGAGAACTTCAGACCAACTTCCCTTATGAATATTGATGAAAAAATTAACAATATAATTCTTGCATACGGAATCTAAGAACACATCAAAAAAGTCATCCGTCATGATCAAGTAGACTTGAACCCAGGGATGGAAGGATGGTTTAATATAGGAAAATTCATAAATGAAATCCATCATGTAACCAAACTCAAAGATAAGGAGCACAAGGTCATTTCATTAGATGGTGAGAAAGCATTTGACAAAATTCAACAACCCTTGGGGATAAAAGTCCTGGAAAAATCATGAATTGAAGGCTCATATCAAAACATAGTGTAAGAAATATACAGCAAACATGTATCTACCATCAAATTAAATGGAAAGAAACTTGAAGCAATCCCACTAAAATCAGAGACGAGACAAGGCTGCCCAACTCTCTCCCTACGTATTCAATATGGGACTCAATGTCATAGCCAGAGGAAGCAGACAGCAAAAGGAGGTCAAAAGGGATTCAAATTGGAAGGGAAGATATCAAAATATTACCATTTGCAGATGATATGATAGTATATACTTAAGTGACCCCAAAAGTTCCACCAGAGAACTTCTTAACCTGATAAAAAACTTCAGCAAAGTGTCAGGGTATGAAATTACCTCAAACATACCAGGAGCTTCCCTCTCCTCAGTGGATAAACAGGCTGAGAAAGAAAATAATGAAACCACACACTTCACAATATTCCCAAATAATATAAAATATCTTGGTGTGAGATTAACCAAGCAGGTGAATGATCTGTATGACAAGAAGATCAAGTATCTGAAGAAAGAAATTGAGGACGATCTCAGAAGATAGAAAGAGCTTCCATGTTCATGGATTGACAGGATTAATATACTAAAGATGACCATTTTGCCAAAAGCAATGTACACATTCAATGCAATATCCATCAAAATTCCTACTCACTTCTTTAACAGAGATAGAAAGATCAATTTGCAAATTCATTTGGAATAAGAAAAAGCCAGGATACCTAAACTATCCTCAACAATAAAAGAACTTCTGGGGGAATCATCACCCCTGAACTCAAGCAGAATTACAGAGCAATAGTGATAAAAACTGCATGATATTCATACAGAGACAGATGGATAGACCAGTGGAATAGAATTGAAGACCCCGAAATGAACCCACACACCCATCATTTGATATTTGGCAATGGAGATAAAACCATCCAAATGAAGAAATATAGCATTTTCCAAAAATAGTGCTGGTTCAACTGGAAGTCAGCATGTAGATGAATGCAAATTATCCCATTTTTATGACCATGTACAAAGCTTAAGTACAAGTGAATCAAGGACCTACACATCAAACCAGAAACACTGAAACGGATAGAAGAAAAGTTCGGAAAGAGTCTTGAACACATGGGCACTGGAGAAAATTTCCTGAACAAAACACACATGACTTATGCTCTAAGATCAAGAATTGACAAATAGGACCTCATGAAACAGCAACATTCTGTAAGGCAAAAGACACTGTCATTAGGGCAAAACTACAACCAACAGATTGGGAAAACATTTTTACCAATCCTATATCTGATAGTGGGTAATATCCAAAATATACAAAGACAGGAGCAGGGCACAGAACTGAACAAGAGTGATCAATGCTTGTGAGCCACCATGTTGGTGCCAGGGTCTGAACTCAGGTCCTCTGCAAGAGCAGTAACGGATCTCAACTACCAAGTCACCTCTCCAGTCACACACAATCATTGTTTATACAACCCCCAAACACAGCACCACTTGATGTGTGTGAACACGCATACTAGTCGTGCGGTGTGATTTATTTGTGTGAATGTCCAGTCAGTGTGATACAAACACTCTTGTGTTCATAAGCATCGCCGTTTTCACTTGGAGGTTCTCTTCATTCTCAGCTTTGGTGTTTACATACATCATCAAGAGAGGCACCGCCCTGTCAGCCTACCCCCGCCTCCCCCCCCATTTGCAGCTATGCCTGCCTTTCTTCAGGAAGTAAAACACCACATCACACTCTACTCTTTCATTTTGTTCGGTGTAGTAGACTCTCCAAAACCATAAAATGGAATCCCAGATGCAGACGGAAGAAGTTTTGCTGTTTGTTACTTTGTTTGCTCTTAGTTGCTTTTTCCCACTTCCACTGGTTTGAACTTGTGTCCCATTCAGAGGCAGGTACTTAATTCAGCCAGCATTTTGAGAAGGGCTGTGGGTGGAGTGTGATAAAAGGAAAATTACTGGAGAGAACTCACTGGGATTTTGACGATTAATACAAAGTGTTTACTGACTTGATTGTTCAGTCACACAGAATCCTGGACGGCACTGACTCGAAATAAAACTTCACATCTGACAATTTGCTCGAAGGAAAAAAAAAGCCTTAAAGACAAAATTGATCCAACAAAATAAGCCGTAAGTTGTAATGATTGACCCTCTTTAAAGAGAAACATTAATTTTTTTTTAAAAAAAGACGATTTTGATTTTTTTGTTTAACAATTTCATATACTTATATAATGAGTTTTAGTCATTTCCTTTCTGTATTTCCCTTCCCAATTCCCCTCCCTCATCCCCCTCCCTCATTCTCCCATCCCATCCTTCAGTTCTCACTTGCTTCCTCCCTCATCCTCCTCCGTCATCCCCTCGGTCAACCCCTTCTCTCACGCCATTCCCTCTCCAACTGGCACCGATATTCTGAATAAGTCCCCTCCTATTTCATGTCTCTTTTTTTCTGCGTGTAATCCCTAAGTTTAATTAATTACATGAATACAGAGGAATTCGACAGAACATCTTATCTACGGGTACAGGAATGAAGAGGGGCGTGAAGCAGACATTTCTGGTTTCTTTGGAGACTCAACTGTGTCATGGATGTAGTTCTGGAAACTGTCTTAGGGGAGGATGTTTTGCTGAGAACAAACACATTGTGTTTCTGGTCGCTGCCTATGAAAAGGGCATGTGATGTTTAGAAAGGGTATGAGTATAACCCTGGACAACAGTGGGCAACACCACAGCATTGGCTTGCCTTGCCACTCTTCGCTGATGCTCAATGGACTTTAATGACTCTGGTCTTCATGGACCATGCTGTGGCATTGGTTCACCTTTCCATCTTCACTGACCATTGTTTGTCATGACTTTGTATAGAGAAAAGCACCAGAGAACTTCTTGTGGAGACAATGCGGTGGCTTCTTGCTGCCTCCTCGAACCCAGGCCAATTGGAAGAGCTCAGCAATTTCTTCTGGGTTGAACTGTCCTTGGTGATTCGTGAATGGTGTTTGCAAGTAGATCGACCTACCTCTGCTGATTCATGTCAACTGAATTGATATCCTGATGATGAAGATTTAAATCGCCCCAGTTAACTATATCTAAGCAGGTCCACATCGTCCTTTGTTTGCGCTATTGTCGTTTCCTTTCCACTACCTCTGGTGGGTGGTGGGCTAGAGGAAGGTTAAAGGTTTTAAAAACTCTTACTAAAGTAGGTCTTGAAAAATCTAAGCTTGCAGGATAGAACCCTCCTCCAATAAATGTTTATTGCCAAGGGAGGGGGAGGGTCTTCATGGCCTCTCCCTTCTGTAATGAAGTGTTGAGGGGCCCAGTCTTGTGCCCATGACCATAGCCGCCATCAGTTTAAGAGTTCAATGACTACGTACAATCTAAAAGATATCCTTTTGCTGTCCACTTCCCCATCTTCTGGTTTATACATTCCTTCCACCCACTCTTTCATGATGTTTTCTGAGCTGTGGAGGAGAGGACGTAGATGTCCTATTTCCACCTGAACAGTCCAACACCACTGATTCCCAGCACTTTGTCCAGCTGTATGTCTCTGCTCATGGTAGTCAGAGGCTTCCTGTCTGATGAGAGCTGAGTGCAACGCTGATCTGTAGATACAAATATGGATGTTTGGAAGGAAGTTTGACAATGTATTTAGCATTAGGTTCTTTCATAGGGCCTATCACCCTAACCATAGGTTCTTGACGAGTTTACAGAACCTGGTGTGTATTCCCTCGTGTGGAATATGCCTTGTATGCGATTGGAAAGCCACAGGTTACTCCCATGACTGCAATGCAACTAACACATTGGGAGCACAACTTGCCTGACATTTTAGCTTGAATGGTTCACCACCGAGTAAGGTTGTAGATGATTTTCTCCCCTGGAAGCCTACATAGCACTTTCTTGAACCATGATGTCTTGCCATTATAGAGGATGCTTACACCTCAGCTTCAGATTGACCCTTCTGTGACCTGTGACCCAAAGGATTCAGTGTCCTCAGTAATAGGGACTTACCATCAAGTTCTGGAGGACTACGAAGAACAATAGCAACAACCTGTAAAGTTGTGAGGGCTTTTGGGATCTCGCTGGTCAGAAACATTCAGGAAGACATCCCACATCTGGCACTGTGATTTTTGCTTAATTTTGGTTTCCTGTAGCTCTGATGAATACACTCACCAGAGCCAGCTTGGGAAGGGAAATCTTAATTTCATCTTATCTGTTTCAGCCCATCATCAAAGAAAACCAAGACAGGATTGTGATACAGGAACTACAGAGACTGCTCACTGCCTTGCTTCTAAGCTCACATTCAACTACCTTTACAGAGTCCAGACACACCCGCATAGGGCGGTGCTGCCCACAGTAGACCAGGCTCTTCAACATCAGTTAACAGTCAAGGAAATGCCACCTGGACATAGTCAAGTCCAATCTGATGGAGGAAGCTCCTCGAGGGAGGTTCTTTCCTCCTAGACTAGCCATCACAAGAAATCAATGAAAATAAAAAAAGAAAAGAAATCAATAGCTTCAGGGGGAGCATGGCTTATCCATGGAGGGAGCCTCCATTTGAACTCAACAGTTGATCTTGTAGATATATTCTGTAACATGTTTTATAACCCCTCTCACCAAACCCTGTTCTAACCCAATCACCTAAGGGGAGATGGAGTGGAAAGTAAGTTTTAAAAAAATAATTGGAGCAGAAAGAAATGCTTCTTGGAAATAAAGCAAAAAAGGAAGCATTTCTGCATCCTAGACGCTTTCCTCGCATCATCTGTGCAAAGATAATGAAAACCGTTACGTTCCAGGTACAATAATTTCCAATGTTACAAATCATATAAATAATACTGCTTATCATTCATAAAACACATTGGTACTAATCATTTTGATGTGATTTTATAACTCACTCCTAATGTAGATCTGATGAACTGGAATTGTTCGCCTGCTCATTTATACATGAGGGAAGTGAGGTTTAAAAGTCGAGCCAATTTCCCAATATTCTAAGCTAATAAATGGCAGAGTAAGACAGCCGCACTTTCTCTGGATTCATGGCATAGACTCGTGAGAAATGCAAGTCAGGGTACCTTGGCAGGGAATTCTAAGGATCAGTACATGGCAGCTGAAAGTTGTCTTGGATGCAAGACTGGGAGTGAGGCTCAAGTCTGCTCAGCCCCAGCTCAGGATTCCTGAAACAGAACACCAGAACATGTTAGAGAGCGAGGAGACTAAACTAATCATCTGGTTGTCCTCAGCAGATTGTACAGATCCAGGGCTGAGGGTTCATAAGTATGTTGGTCTTTGTGGGGGTGGAAAGGAACACTTATTTAGATCCCCACCTCCTACTATGTGCTACAACAGTGGAGGCAATGCCTTAAGTCCAAGGTTTTTTGTTTTGTTCGTGTGTGTGTGTGTGTGTGTGTGTGTGTGTGTGTGTGTGTGTGTGTGTTTGTGTGTACATATGTGCATGTGCAGTGTATAATATAGGGACTAATCCATTTTCTCTTCTACCTTATTCATTGAAGCAGCATTTCTCAGTCAAACCCAGAGTTCCCCAATATGACTAGTCTAGACAGCTATTTTGCTCTGGGGATCTGCCCTATCTCTACCTCCCTGGACTGGTATTCTGTGTGGGCCACAAAGCCTACCCATCATTTACCTGAGACCTGTGAGCCATCTCATCAACTGCTAAGGTTCAAGTCCCGCTGTTGGACCCATCTACTTTACTATTGTTTTCTTCTTTTTTTTTTTCCGTCTTGGTCATAATATCAGAACCAGGTTAGTGTATGACTGGCTCACTCAAACATTCACTCAAATCCCTCCACACAAATGTGTTCTAATAAGGAGGAGGACCCTGCTGACACTCTGTTCTGTAAAGCCTGACCTTAACAGCTGAGTTAAAGGATGGGATTATCCTAGTGGGTGAATGTGGATGCTGTTGTTGATGTTGAGGGAGGCTGGGAAATGAGGGGCCACAGCTGAGTCACTAATAATAACAGATACAAAGCTGAGTGTGGTAGTGCATACCTATATTCTCAATACTCGCGAAGATCACAAGTTCAAATCCAGCCTGGGCTACATAGTAAGTTCAAAGACAGCCTGGGCTACATCGTAAATCAAGGCCAGCCTGGGCTACAGAGTAAGTCCATGGCCAGCCTGGGCTACATAGTAAGTCCAAGGCCAACCTGGGCTACATGGAAAGTCCAAGGTCAGCTTGGCCTACTTACATGACTTTTCTCCAAACAACAACAGGTTTTTTTTTCCTTTTTGGTTTCCGTCTCTCCAATTTCCTCTACACTGATACCAGTGCTGTAGTTTGAGGGTGTGGGGGAGAAGTTTCATCATGTTTGATGGTCCAGGATCTCCCAAGCAGCACGGCAAACCAAACAGTGCAGCAAACAAGTCTGCTTCGATATTTGCAGAAAAATATGACACATGGGAAGTGCTGTCTGAAGAAATGGCTCTAAGATGGGACAACGCCTCGGGAGACTGGGCTTGGATCTTGTGCTAGTTTCCTAGTTTGAAAAACAATGATGTTCTCAACCAGAGTCTGTGTTGGGAATACAATGCTGAGCTTCCATTTCAACACTGCATAATCTCCATATGGCCACCCTGGAAATCTTGTCTGATATTAAACTGATTATAGGAGAGAATAGTTGAGTATAAACACTGTCATTAAAAAAGGGTTTAAATGATGAATATATTTTTTTAAATTTTGTCCATGGTACCAGGTTCAGTGTTCTGGAAAACTCTAAAACATTGGAATTTTTTTTTAATCGCCAAACAGTATGGACCTTATATTTTTCTATCTAGGTCTACTCAAGACGAAAACATACCATTCTTTGCTTTAAAAAATAATACTAATTGTGTTCGTTTGGCTTTTTGTTGTTGTTGTTGTTAATTTCTTATTTTTAGTGTTTTGGGGTTCATTTAAGCAATTATTTTTTCATTGAATTAATTATATTCTTATATTCAGTGTAGATCAAAATTATGTTGCTGGTCTTTGCTTCTAATCTGAGAAGTAGTGTTGTAAATAAAATTTCCTCTTAGCACCTTCACGCTTATGTCTCACACATTTTATAGTATTTTTCCTATCTTCTTCTTTTTTTCTTACTGTTACATAGTTTCATTATTTCTTGACATCTGTATTACTTGTGAATATGTGATTTAATGTTTCTGGACTGGGAGACTCCTGTTGTCTCTCATTGAAGACGTATATTTTAGTTTTGTTGTATTCACAGAACACATCTTGAGGTGTGGAGATGCAGCTCAGTGGACAGAGTGCTCACTTGGCTCTCACACAGCTCGGGGCTCCACCTACAGAACCTCATCAGCCTGGTGTGGTGGTCCATGCCCAGAGTCCCATTACCAGGAGTAGAACCAGGAGTTCAAAATCATCCTCGGGTGCATAGTGTGTTTGAGGCCAGCCTGGGCTACATGAAACCTGTATAAACAAATATGTCGCACAAGACATCCTTTCTTAGGCTTTTGCCACACTTTGTTCTGTGGTTTCTGAGTGTCTGAAAAGTCCAGGGTACTTGAAGGAAAAGAACATCCTGGTGCTACTAGGGACTGTCAGTCAGAGACATTGGCTGGTGAAGCCATCTCATCCCAGCTGGTTTTCTGCCTGTTTCTGTTGCTGATGGGCTGATGCGTGTCCACAGCTTTACTCATGATCACCCTGCTTCCCTTTATCTGTACCCATTTTTGCTTCTTGCTGAGGCTGTGATGGAGTAGTGACACAAAGAATTGGGGTCTCCTTCCAGCCCACTGATTATCTCAACAATAAGTTCTTTCTCTGTAGAAATAGTTTCTCTGTTGCCTACATTATCAGACATAAATATAATACTCTTTTCTGTTTTATTTTGACACTGGGTTTCATTATGTAGTTAGGGCTGGCCTGAAACTCACTGTATAAACCAGGTCGGCCTTGAACTCACAGAGATCAGCTTGCTTCTGAGTGCTGGGACTAAAGGGGCATACCTGGCTCCTTCTTTTTTTAATTTTTTTTTAATTTATCTCTATGGGGTGTGTGTGTGTGTGTGTGTGTGTGTGTGTGTGTGTGTGTGTGTTTTGACCGGAGTCCATCAGATCCTCTGATCCCTGATCCTCTGCAAGAGCATCCAGTGTTCCTATGTAGTGAGCCATCTCCCCAGTCACTTCTGCCTGCTCTAAACTCCACTTCATTGTTCATCTTGCCCAGACTTGCCTTTAATTCCTACTCTGTTTGTTTTAATAAAGTGAGTTCCTATTCGATTTTCTCCTGTTTATTCTATTACATCACCAAGATTATGTGTATACTTTTGTTTTGGAAGTTTCTCATTGACCCTTGCTGACAATTCTGACCAGGGTTTTCTCTTGGTGCCACCACCAGGGAACTGGTTTTTCTCCTCTGCTTTTCATTTAGGGGGATGGTCATGGTGTGGCGTGATTTCCATTTTGACATCGTTTGTCTAAGATGTCAGCAGTCCTGACACTGTGGGTGCAGTGACTGTTTATCCTTCATAACCTTTTGGTGGTGTTTTGGTTTTTCTGGATTTGCCTGATTGAATAAAAGGGATTATACCTCCAGTCCATGCCTACAGGCATATCTTAGAGGGGTCAGGAAGAGTGGTTCTCAACCTTCCTAATGTAACTGTTGCAGTTTGTTGCAGTTTCCTCTCCAACCAGAATCGGCCAGTACAAAGAAAACGCAACTCAATTAATATGACAACAATCTAGCGTCTAGATTGGGCAGATCCACCCTACACTGTCCTATTACTAGCTCCCAAATCCCTCATCCCTTGCACCTTTTATTTGCCTGGTCTCCAGCTTCTACTTCTCCCATGATAACTCTCTCCTCACTTCTTTCCTTTTTATTCCCTGACTCCTCCCCCTTCTGACTCCCCACTTCCTGACTCCTCCCCTCTCCTGACTCCTCCCCTCTCGCTCCCGACTCCTCACTCTGCCCAAATCTCGAGCTCTTGCCTTTATTTTACTAATTCAGAGAGAACTCCAAGGCAGACCAGAACATTTTCCCCTTTTTGTCCAGTTAAAAAACCTTTTCCCTATACATATGTGAACTGAGTATTATTACCATTCTGCAATTTATAAAACCAAAAATACACTCATCACCCAGTGGATCAATTTTGTTCATTAACCATGTCATCTCTACTAAAAACTATACCTGACTATATCCTGGTTCCAGATCCTATGCCACCTGAAAACCACCCTAACAGATTTATCATCTTTCTCAATACTAAACCGCTTGGGTTGTCTATGAGACTACCAGTCTCCAACCACATCAGAAATCCAAGAATGATTAATATTACCTGAAAATATGGGAAGCACAAAACATGGCTTCCAAGCTTAGCCAATTTATAGAGACTGCTGATCACCTGGACATTCCCCCTATTCCTTAATATGTCGGAGCATCAGTCTTCAGCCTTCTGGCCCAGGATCAGCTGACAGACCTTTGTAATGTAGATTTTCAAGGGCTGATCACCCTGCCTTGGCAGAGACTATCAGTCGACTATTCTGCATAATTTGTCCTTTTCTGGACAGTGTTTTGTCTGTAGATGAATTGAAGCAATTTGATCAGTGGCTGTGTCACCACGATTTGAGCAACTCCATTGATGCTCAATTTCTTCTTTGAGTCTAAGGGGTCCTGTCAGGGGCAGACAGGTCTCTAGTCAAATGATCTAGACGAAGAAATGTCCATAAACGGGTTATTCTGTGGACTTCTGACGCCCTTGAAGATTTCCTATCTACATAGGCGTTTCTGAACTGTTAAGCATAGACTACCGTTGGCCCTCTCTAATCGAAGTATTTCCAAAACCCATCTA
Source organism: Rattus norvegicus (assembly GCF_021556685.1). NCBI lineage: Eukaryota > Metazoa > Chordata > Mammalia > Rodentia > Muridae > Rattus > Rattus norvegicus. The sequence continues at coordinate 62,957,602 of NC_141555.1, forward strand.
AACTGACTCAGAACCATTACTTTGCAATCTGGTCTTTAGCTGGTACTGGTTAATCAACTAAAAATAATGTATAATAGCAATTATAGGACTGGGGCTAAGACTTGTATTCTTAGATGCATAGTGGAGGCACAATGCTAATGTTAAAGTAGCAATATTAATCTCAATTATAAATCAATAAGAAAGTATACCAATGAAAACCTCGCATTTGTGTAAAATGCATTCTATACCAATGAAAAGATTGCAGCTTCAACTTTGTATCAATTACAAACATTTCTATCAATGTAAGATATAGCTGTAAAATTTTGTTTAAGAGTAAGTTTGCTAATCTATCCCTGTTTGTCTATTTCTCTAACTTCTATGTATTACATATCACCCCCCCCTTTTCTTTTTAACTAAGAAGGATAGAAAAGAGGAAAGGAAAGGTAGCAATCCCTGAGTTTAAATTCTATAGTTCCCCCTGCCCAAAGCTACATTTGTATAGTATCCCTTAAAAGAAAACATATCCACTGTTCTTAGAATAACCAGAACCATCCACCCCAACATAAGGAACTGGGAAGATAATCTTCCTCGTCTGATTCCAGCTGAATTGGGGTGAAGAATTCCCTCCTGGGGCCCAAGGGGAATTAGGAAGAGTTGGCTTTGTCGGAGTAGAAGTAGCTGGGATTTGCCTGCCAGTCACTATGTGCTGAGAAAGTTCATCTCTTAGCTGACATCTTGACTATGACAGTCTGAAGGGCTGGATAAGTAAGATGGACATTCTGGAAAAGTTCCGAAAGCAGGCCTTGAAATGAAGCAGCTTCAGTGTAATTGAGGGAGAATCAAACACAAAGTTGGACTGGAAGGTCCCGGAATCTCAGCATCCCAGAGTGTGGGTCATTTCAGGGCTGTCTTTCTCTTCTTTCCTCCTGCAGCACACAAAACTGTACAAGCATCATATAGTTCTGTAAGCGCATTCACATGGAGTAAGCTGGGTGCACAGCTTAGTTAATAAAGATCAACAAAGAGAGGTGACTGCCTTTCTTCAGGTTAGTTGGATCATATAATCAAACCGTAACATAATTTTGTAAAACATGCCATTTTACAGGATGCATGTAATAAAAAGTTGTGAGAAATTCGTACTCAAAATGTTACTGGCTGTTTGTAGACATGTTTTTCTCAGCCAATTCATACATGGAGACCTAAACATCCTCATATATACATCACCTATTTGTTGATTGTCTTAGTCTCCCTTTTCTTCTGTGTTGCCGAGGACTTCAGGAGATCTCCCCTTGTCATGTCTGATCTTTATCAGCTTGGAAGGAACCCACAGCTTTTCTCCTCCTGTACAAACATATGCATAACCCCTTCCCCAGCGTAACACATTTCCCATTTTCCATTCTGATGTCAGAATATCCTTAATATAACCAGGCTGGTTTAGTTCAGTAGTCTTTTCCACAATCCAATGTCTTTCAGCATCTGTGCTGTTTTGTCCATCAGCATTTAAAAAATTTAAGGTTAATAAAGCACAATGTAGCCTACCTCGGGGAGTTTTTGTTGCCCCTTTTTGCCTGTTAAGCATCTCCTTTAGACTTCGATTAGATCTCTTCACAATCGCTTGTCCTGTAGGATTGTGTGGTATACCTGTAACATGTTTTATATTATAATATTCAAAGAAGCGCTCAATCTTGTTAGAGATACATGCTGGACCATTGTCCGTTTTAATTTGTATGGGTATTCCCATTATAGCCATAACTTCTAACACATGTGTAATTACAGAATCGGCCTTTTCTGACGCTAAGGCAGTTGCCCATTGAAATCCTGAGTATGTATCTATAGTATGGTGTATGTATTTCAGCTCACCAAACTCTGCAAAATGGAGAATATCCATTCGCCAAATTTCATTTCTTTGGGTGCCTTTAGGGTTAGTTCCTGTAGGCAATGGAGTTTGATTATATAACGAGCAAGTAGGACATTGCCTCACAGTCTCCTTGGCTTATTGCCAAGTGATAGAGAATTCTTTCTTTAAGCCTTTGCTATTGACATGGTGTTTTTTATGGAGTTCTGAAGCCTCTAGTACACTTCCTATCAGTAGCTGGTCAATTTCATTATTACGTTGCGCCAGAGGGCCTGGCAGACCTGTATGGGATCTTATGTGTGTTATATATAGCGGGTAACTCCTATTTCTGATCTTTTGTTGTAGCTGAATAAATAGTGATGTCAATTCAGAATAATCCTGAATAAGCTCTGCAGTCTCTATGTGCAAAGCAACACTTTCTGAATATTGAGAGTTAGTTACTATATTAAGACGCTCTTGAAAATCTGACAACACCATGAGTATTGCATACAATTCAGATTTTTGAACTGCCTTATAGGGACTCTCAATCACCTTGCTTACATTTTCTGATTTACATCCTGCCTTTCCTGACTCACTGGCATCAGTGTAAAATGTAGGGTCTCCAGATATTGGGGTTCCCTTTATTATACGAGGGAGGATCCAGTTAGTTCGTTTTATGAACTGAAGTCGCTTGCTTTTAGGGTATCTGTTGTTAAACTCTCCTAAGAACTTACTGCATGCTCTTTGCAAATGTTCAATTTGTACCCACAAAGATGCAATTTCTGTATTAGTAAAAGGTACCACAATTTCAGCCAGATCCATTCCAACTAATTGTCGAAGTCTCAATTTTCCTTTAAGTATCAATTCAGAGACCTTCTCAATGTATGTTTTCAGTTTCTTACTCTGTTTATGTGCTAAAAATATTCATTCTAAGATATAATCTTCCCTCTGCATGAGAATTCCTGTAGGGGAATGAGTAGAGGGTAAGATGACTAATATGCAGGCCATCTTTGGATGAATACGATCTGGATGTGTGTCCTGCAATTTCCTTTCTACCAAAGCTAGCTCTTTCTCAGCCTCAGCTGATAGTTTCCTTGGGCTATTTAAATCTTTATCGCCTTGTAATGTTTGAAATAAATTGCTCAACTCTTGACTGGTCAAGCCAATCACAGGCCTCAACCAGTTAATATCTCCCATTAGTTTCTGAAAAATCATTAAGTGTCCTTAATTGCTTTCTTTTGAATTGCACCTTTTGTGGCCTAAACCTTTGTAGACATATTTTATACCCTAGATAATTAATAGAATCCCCTCTTTGTATTTTCTCAGGGGCGATTCGTAATCCCCAGCAAGGTAAGGTTTTTTTCACTTCATCACACATTCTTTCCAGGATCTTTATATCTGAATCAGACAATAAAATGTCATCCATGTAATGATAAATAATAGATTGGGGAAATTGTTTGCGAATCATCTCCAATGACTGCTGTACAAAATATTGACACAAGGTAGGGCTATTCAACATTCCCTGTGGCAGGACTTTCCATTGATATCTTTTTATGGGCCGACCTCTATTGAGGGAACGCACTGAAAAGGCAAACCTTTCCTTATCGCCTTCATGTAGAGGAATAGTGAAAAAACAATATTAAGTCAATCACTACAATAGGCCATTCCTTAGGCAACAAAGAAGGCAGCGGGATCCCAGGCTGCAGGGAACCCACCAGCTGAATAATCTTACTAATTGCTCTGAGATCTGTCAACACCCTCCATTTTCCAGACCTTTTTTTAATGACAAATACTGGAGAATTCCAAGGGCTGGTGGACTCCTCTATATGCTGAGCCTCCAGCTGCTCCTGGACTAGCTGTTCTAATGCCTGTAGTTTTTCTTTTGTCATAGACCACTGATCAATCCAGATGGGTTGGTCAGTCAGCCACCTTAGTGGCAAGGCTGTTGTTGTCTGAACAGCCATGGCTCCTTGGGGTAGCACTAAATTGTCAGCCTCTGCTGTATGTTGCTTATGGACAGCTTGGAGCCTCTCTAACTATCCTTGATAACATTCCCTGACTGATTTATAGTTTTTATTAGGAGCATGATGAATTTCAGGGCCAGACCCTGAAACTGAGGGGATATTAATTTGAGTTTTCCACTGCTGTAGTAGGTCTCTTCCCCATAATTTAAAGGTATATCAGCCACGTATGGCCTTAATTTTCCTACCTGACCTTCTGGTCCTATACATTTAAGCCACCTGGTGCTCTGTTTTATTTGGGATAAAGTGCCAACACCTTAAAGCTGCATATCCACTCCTTGAAGTGGCCAACTAGTGGGCCAAGATTTTGGAGAGATGATGGTTACATCTGCTGCAGTGTCAACCATTCCTTCAATTTCAATATTGTTTACCCGTATTTTTAGTTTTGGCCTTTGGTCCTCTATAGATGTTTTCCAAAATATTCGTTTTTCGCTCCCTTTGAGGCTTTTGGGATTGTCCATAGGACTTCCCTCAGCCTCCTCTGGTCCCAGAACATCTATTTTTTAAGTCATGCCATTTAATTGTTCTGAGGAAGAGAACTCTTCCTGCCTGGCATTGGGGCCTGCAAGAGGCCCCCTGGAAGTTTAATGGCAGGATGTGGCCCCATCTGTCTGTTATTGCTCTACATTGCTTAGTCCAATGTCCACCTCTGTCACATTTTTGACACATTCCAGGAGGCATAGTCCCCCTTTTGGTATTACTTTGTTTTTTCTTGCTGTAATATCAGAGATGACCCTGCTCACCACAATTAAAACATTTGAAATCTTGGGTCATCTCTAGTTGCCCAGTGGCAGCTTCTCCTATCACAGTCGTATCAGGAGAACAAGATCCAACAATAGCTGTATATCTAATCCACTCATCTATTGGTGCGGACCTCGCCTTCAGTGGTCTGATTACTTCCCTGCATTCGGTATTTGCATTTTCAAAGGCTAAAGACTCAATTATCGCCTTTCTTGCTGCTGAATCTGATACACTACTTTCCACAGCTGAGGTAAGCATTTGTAAAAAGTCAGGGGAGGTTTCTTTAGGACCTTGTATGACTTGAGTGAATGTTTCAAGTCTTTTCCCTGATTCTGCGACTTTGTCCCAGTCCTTTAAGGCTGACGATCGACACCATGCCAGAGTTTCTTCATCATATACAGCCTGCACCTCTACTTCAACAAAGCGGCCTTCACCAAGCAGTTGATCTGTGTAAATCTCTCTGCCCCTAGCTCTATTTTGTCGTGCTATCTCCCTTACTTCTTCTCTCCACCACGAAATCCATTGTAAATTTTCAGCAGGTTCTAGAATTGCTCTTACCATATCTTTCCAGTCTTGGGGGATTACTCTATTTTTAATAGCCCAAGAAATCAAGATTTGTTTTACAAATGGTGAATGCATTCCAAAATTAGTTACGGTTTCCTTAAATTTCCTTAATTCTAACACATCCATGGGTTGCCATTCAAATTCTTCATAACCCTGTGGATGATCATCGTTTGGAGGCTTTTGTTGTACACTAACTGGATAGACTAAAGTTTGTTTCCTAATAACCTTAGGTTGGCTTTCCCTAATTTTATCTTCTGTCTCTACCTGAGTTTTTCTTTAGTTGTAATTTTAAATTCCTCTCTTAAAGTCTGTACCCATGCTTCATATTTCTCCTTCTGTCTTCCCACCTGTTCCTTGAGTTCCTGAATTCTCTGTTCAAGGCTTTGCTTCCACACTTTGAATTTTTCTTTATATTGTACTTCTAATAATTTGTTATCCATTATCTTTTGAGTGATAAATTTTAAAAAGTTATTCTCCAAGTCTTGCTTCCAAACCTCATTACTTTCTCTCTGCTGTTCAGTATGACTTGTGAGCTGTTGTATGTTCTGTTCTAACATCCTTTTTAGTTCCTGTCTACCACTTTTATTTTCATCTTTCTGTCTCTTATTCTGATGTATAATTTCCTGTGTCTTCGGTTCTAGTGTTCCTTCTAGGCTACATTGCCAAGATTTAATTTTCTCTTTCTGTTGTTCATGTTGTTCCATAATTACCTGTATCTTCTCTTCTAAGCCCTGCTTCCATAATTTTAGCTTCTCTTTATGTTGTAATTCTGATATTGCAGCCTCTGCCTTATTTTGATTTGCTAGTTTTAGTAAATTATCTTCTAGACTTTGCTTCCAGATTCTATCTCTATTTTCCTGCTGTTCAATTTGATCTTTGAGTTGTCGAATTCTTTTTTCTAGTGTCTCTTCTAGCTCCTGTTGCCAAACTTAAGCTTATCTCACTGTTGTTCAGAGTCATCTATATATCTGAGAAATTTCTGTTCTAGCATTACTTGTAATTTCTTTCCTAAGGCTAGAAATTTGCTATTTAGGGCCCTGTCTTTTGATAAGATATAGTAAATCAGAAGAATGAATATTGCAATACCGGTCAATGATAAAGTGTCTTTTTCCTCCAAATTCACAACCGTCAGACCACTCAAAATATCATTCCATAAGGACCAAAAGATATTCATTGTGTTTCTCATCTTTAAGTATCAAAAAGTTGTATATCTCTCTTACATCAAAATAGTATCTGATCCGAAGCCATTTGTACCTTTTTCTCCCTCCATTCAGAACACTTGCAGTCTTCTCGATTCTTCCTAGACCCCTCAGACCCAGTCTTCAACTTCTAATCCACCAGTACTCCTGCCTAGATCTCTATCAGAGCCCTATTCTGGGGGTGAAAGGGAAGTAAACTTTTATCTCAGGTTAGTTGATTCTAATGGACACGTTGGGCGCCAGTTGTTGCACTTTCCTCTCCAACACAAATCGGCCCGTACAAAGAAAACGCAACTCAATTAATGTGAAAACAATCCAGCATCTAGATTGGGCAGATCCACCCTACACTGTCCTATTCCTAGCTCTCAAATCCCTCATCCCTTGCACCTTTTATTTGCCTGGTCTCCAGCTTTTCTTTCTCCCATGATAACTCTCTCCTCATTTCTTTCATTTTTTTCCCTGACTCCTCCCCCTTGTGACTCCCCCCTCCTGACTCCTCCCCTCTCCTGACTCCTCTCCTCTCGCTCCCGACTCCTCCATCTTCCCAAATCTCGAGCTCTTGCCTTTATTTTACAAATCCAGAGAGAAATCCAAGGCAAACCACAACAGAAAAGTAAGCTTTTTAGATTCTACAACCAATTAAAACTAAGCTTATTGGCCAAGTAAAAACAATTCACTGTGCAAATCACTAGCTGTGTGTATATCTTGAAAGTCAAATTCCTACAAGCTTTTCCCCCTTGGAACGAACAAACGTCGCCTAAGAATGTGTTATTCAGACTGGGAAATGCACTTTTGTCTATATAGAAAAGTATATATTATATAGCATATAATATATTTATTATATATTTATATAATACATACAGCATAGTCTATATTGGAAAGTCTGCTTTTTACCCGCTAGAACCACTTAATACTAAGCTTATTCGCCAAGTAACAGCAATTCACTTTGCAAATCACTAGCTGTGTGTTTATCTTGAAAGTCAAATTCCTACAAGCTTTTCCCTCTTGGAATGAACAGAATTCGATAAAGAATGAGAGATTGAGACTGGGAAAAGCTTTTTTAGTCTACATAAATAAGTCTGATTTTACCGTCTAGAACCATGTAAAACTAAGCTTATTGGCCAAGTATCAGCAATTCACTTTGCAAAACACTAGCTGTGTGTTTATCTTCAAAGTCAACTTCCTATAAGCTTTTCCCGCTTGAAAAGAACAGAATTCACCTAAGAATGTGTGATTCAGACTGGGAAACGCAGGTTTTGTCCATATAGAAGAGTATGCTTCTTACCATCTAAAACCACTTAAAATTAAACTTATTGGCTTAGTAACAGCAATTCACTTTGCAAAACACTACCTGTGTTTTTATCTTGAAAGTCAACTTCCTATGAGCTTTTCCCCTTGGAATGAACAGAATTTGCCAAAGAATGATAGATTCAGGCAGGAAAACCATGTTTTGTCTATATTGAAAAGTCTGCTCTTTACCCTATAAAGCCACTTAAAACTAAGCACATTGGCCAAGTAACAGCAATTCACTTAACAAAACACTTGCTGTGTTTTTATCTTCAATGTCAATTTCCTCCAAACTTTTCCCGATTGGAACGAACACGATTCCTCCAACAATGTGTGATTCAGACTGGGAAAGACACGTTTTGTGTACATATAAAATTCTGCTTTTTCTCCTCTTGAACCACTGAAAACTAAGCTTATTTTTCAAGTAACAGCACTTCACTTTGCAAAACACTAGCTGTGTGTTTATCTTGAAAGTCAACTTCCTACAAGTTTTACCCCCTTGGAAAGAACAGAGTTCGCCAAAGAATGAGAGATTCAGACTGGGAAACCCATGTTTGACTATATTGAAAAGTCTGCTTTTTAGCCTCTAGAACCACTTAAAACTAAGCTTATTCGCCAGGTAACAGCCATTCACTTTGCAAATCACTAGCTTTGTGTTCAGCTACAAAGTCAAGTTCCTACGAGCTTTTCCCGCTTGGAACGAACAGAATTCGCCAAAGAATGAGAGATTGAGACTGGGAAAAGGATTTTTAGTCTATATAGAAAAGTATGCTTTTTACCATCTAGAACTACTTAAAACTAAGCTTAATCGTCAAGTAAGAACAATTCACTTTGTAAAACGAAAAAAAGGCTGTTTTTTTTATATTCAAAGTCAACTTCCTATAAGCTTTTCCCGCTAGGAACCAACAGAATTCCCCAAAGAATGTTCGATTCAGACTGGGAAAACCAGGTTTTGTCTATCCTGAAAAGTCTGCTTTTTACTCTCTAGAACCACGTAAAACTAATCTTATTCACCAAGTAACACCTTTCACTTTGCAAATCACTAGCTGTGTTTTTATCTTCAAAGTCAAGTTCCTAATAGCTTTTCCCGCTTGGAACGAACAGAATTCGCCTGAGAATGTGTGATTCAGACAGGGAAACGAACTTTTTTTCTATATAGAAAAGTATGCTTTTTACCTTCTAGGACCATTTAAAACAAAGCTTATTGGCCAAGTAACAGCAATTCACTTTGTAAAACACTAGCTATGTGTCTACCTTCAAAGTCAACTTCCTACAAGCTTTTCCTGCTTAGATGAACAGAATTCGCCCAAGAATGAGAGATTCAGACTGGGAAAACCATGTTTTGTCTATACTGAAAAGTCTGCTTTTTAGCCTCTAGAACCACTTTAAAGTAAGCTTATTCGCCTAGTAACAGAAATTCACTTTGTAAAACACTAGCTGTGTGTTTATCTTCAAAGTCAACTTCCTAAAAGCTTTTCCTGCTGGAACGAACAGAATTCTCCAAAGAATGTTCGATTCAGACTGGGAAACCCATGTTTTGTCTATATTGAAAAGTGTGCTTTTTACCCACTAGAACTGCTTAAAACTAAGCTTATTCGCCAAGTAACAGCCATTCACTTTGCAAATCACTAGCTTTGTGTTCAGCTTCAAAGTCAAGTTCCTACAAGCTTTTCCCACTTAGAAGGAACAGAATTCGTCAAAGAATGAGAGATTGAGACTGGGAAAAGGATGTTTAGTCTATATAGAAAAGTATGCTTTCTAGAACTACTTAAAACTAAGCTTAATCGCCAAGTAAGAACAATTCACTTTGTAAAACACTAGCTGTGTGTTTATCTTCAAAGTCAACTTCCTCCAAACTTTTCCCACTTGGAACGCACAGAATTCCCCTAAGAATCTGTGATTCAGACTGGGAAAGGCAAGTTTTGTCTATACAGGAAAGTATGCTTTTTACCATCTAGAACCACTTAAAACTAAGCTTATTCGCCTAGTAACAGAAAATCACTTTGCAAAACACTAGCTGTGTGTTTATCTTGAAAGTCAACTTCCTAGAAGCTTTTCCCGCTTGGAACGAACAGAATTCGCCAAAGAGTGAGAGATTGAGACTGGGAAAACCTTTTTTAGTCTGTATAGATATGTATGCTTTTTTCCATAGAGAACTACTTAAATCTAAGCTTAATTGCCAAGTAAGAACAATAACTTTGTAAAACACTAGCTGTGTGTTTATCTTCAAAGTCACCTTCATACAAACTTTTCCTGCTTGGAACGAACAAGATTCGCCAACGAATGTGTGGTTCAGACTGGGAAATGCATGTTTTGTCTATATATAAAATCGGCTTTTTCTCCTCTAGAACGACTGAAAACTAAGCTTATTGGGCAAGTAACAGCAATTCACTTTGCAAAACACTAGCTGTGTGTTTATCTTCAAAGTCAAGTTCCTACAAGTTTTCCCGCTTGGAACCAACAGAATTCGCCAAAGAATGAGAGATTGATCCTGGGAAAAGCTTTTTTAGTCAATATAGAAAAGTATGCTTTTTACCATCTACAACCACTTAAAACTAAGCTTAATGGCCAAGTTAGAACAATTCACTTTGTAAAACACTAGCGTGTTTTTATATTCAAAGTCAACTTCCTACTAATTTTCCCGCTTGGAAGGAACACGTTTCGTCTAAGAATGTGTGATTCAGACTTGGAAATGCAAGTTTTGTCAATAGAGTAAAGTATGCTTTTTACCTTCTCAGACCACTTAAAACTAAGCTCATTAGCTAAGTAACAACAATTTACTTTGAAAAACACTAGCTGTGTGTTTCTCTTCAAAGTCAAGTTCCTACAAGATTTTCCCGCTTGTAATGAACAGAATTCGCCAAAGAATGAGAGATTGAGATGGGGAAAAGCTTTTTTAGTCTATATAGAAAAGTATGCTTTTTAACGTCTAGAACTAATTAAAACTAAGCTTAATTGCCAAGTAAGAACAATTCACATTGTAAAACAATAGCTGTGTTTTTTATCTTCAAAGTCAACTTTCCACAAACTTTTCCTGTTGGAACGAACACGATTCACCTAAGAATGTGTGATTAAGACTGTGAAACAGAGGTTTTCTCTATATAGAAAATTATGCTTTTTACCTTCTAGGACCACTTAAAACTAAGCCTATTGTCCAAGTAACAGCAATTCACTTTGCAAAACTCTAGTTGTGTTTTTATCTTCAAAGTCAACTTTCTATGAGCTTTTCCCACTTGGAATGAACAGAATTCGCCAAAGAATGAGAGATTCAGGCAGGGAAAACCATGTTTTGTCTATATTGAAAAGTCTGCTTTTTTACCCTATAGATCCACTTAAAACTAAGCATATTTGCCAAGTAACACCATTCACATTGCAAATCACTGGTTATGTTTATCTTCAAAGTCAAATTCCTCCAAGCTTTTCCCGTTTGGAACGAACAGAAATCGCCAAAGAATGAGAGATTGAGACTGGGAAAAGCTTTTTTAGTCTATATAGAAAAGTATGCTTTTTACCATCTAGCACCACTTAAAAGGAAGCTTAATCTCCAAGTAAGAACAATTCATTTGTAAAACTGTAGCTGTGTTTTTATCTTCAAAGTCAACTTCCTACACACTTTTCTGGCTTGGAAAGAACACCATTTGCCTAAGAATGTGTGATTCAGACTGGGAAATGCAGGTTTTGTCCATTAGAAGAGTATGCTTTTTACGATCTAGAACCACTTATAATTAAGCTTATTGGCCAAGTAACAGCATTTAAGTTTGCAAATTACTAGCTGTGTGTTCATGTTCAAAGTCAACTTATTACTAGCTTTTCCCGCTTTGACCGAACAGAATTTGCCTAAGAATTTGTGATTCAGACTGGGAAATGCATGCTATGTCTATATAGAAAAGTATGCTTCTTACCGTCTAGAACCATTTAAAATTAAACTTATTGGCCAAGTAACAGCATTTCACTTTGCAAAACACGGCTCTGTGTTTATCTTAAAAGTCAACTTCCGAAAAGCTTTTCCTGCTCGGTATGAACAGAATTTGCCTTAGAATGTGTAGTTCATGCTGGGAAATGCATGTTTTGTCTATACAGAAAAGTATGCTTTTTACCGTCTAGAACCACTTAAAATTAAACTTATTAGCCAAGTAACAGCATTTCACTTTGCATAACACTAACTGTGTTATCTTCAAAGTCAAATTCTTACAAGCTTTTCTCACTTGGAATGAACCGATTTCGCCTAAGAATGTGTTATTCAGACTTGGAAACGCAGGTTTTGTCCCTATAGAAGAGTATGCTTCTTACTGTCTAGAAACACTTAAAATTAAACTTATTGACCAAGGAACAGCATTTAACTTTGCAAATTACTAGTTGTGTGTTCATGTTCAAAGTCAACTTATTACAAGCTTTTCCCGCTTTGACCGAACAGAATTTGCCTAAGAACGTGTGATTCGACTGGGAAACGCATGTTTTGTCTATATAGAAAATTATGCTTTTTATGGTCTACAACCACTTAAACCTAAGCTTATTCGACAAGTAACAGCAATTCACTTTGCAAAACACTAGCTGTGTGTTTATCCTGAAAGTCAACTTCCTATAAACTTTTCCGGCTTGGAACGAATAGAATTCACTTAAGAATGTGTGATTCTGACTGGCAAACGCATGTTTTGTCTATATAGAAAAGTATGCTTTTTACCCAATAGAACCACTTCAAATTATGCTTATTGGCCAAGTAACAGCAATTCACTTTGCAAAACACTAGCTGTGTGTTTATCTTCAAATTCAACTTCCTACAAGCTTTTCCCACTTGGAAAGATCAGAAGTCGCCAAAGAGTGAGAGATTGAGACTTGGAAAAGCTTTTTTAGACTATATAGATAAGTATGCTTTTTACCATCTAGAACTACTTAAAACTAAGCTTAATCCCCAAGTAAGAACAATTCACTTTGTAAAACACTAGTTGTGTGTTTATCTTCAAAGTCACCTCCATACAAACTTTCCCGCTTGGAACGAACACGATTCGCCAAAGAATGTGTGGTTCTCACAATTTTCTTTTTGCTCAAGGAGACCAAGATTAAAGAGTCCTGAGAGCATACTCAACCTTCATACGGGCTTCTAATAGGGAGCTTTAGATCATGTCCATCTAATTATGACCACTAAGAAAATACAGGTGTGACCAAAGGAACTTCACTTAATCATGACCTGTGTTAGTAGGTCGTAAAACTTTCATTATTTGTCCTATATACCATCCTTCATGCTTATACCCATGTCATTGATGATTAGCTTCAAGAGGACTTAGAGAATGAAAATCATCAATGCTGAATAATACCAATGCTTGGATCCAGACAGGCCTACCGTGGTGTAACTGAGGATGGGGATACGTGAATTAGCACTAGCCTTCCTGCTCAAGGTAGGCTTGGAAACTCCCTTATCCTTAAATAGGTTTGTCACTTTAAGCAGATTCTAAGTCTTCTTTAATATTCTACTCTTAAACGTCATTACTTTACATCACCAATTTATGTCCACTATATGTCCAATATACATTCTGTATATCAGAGGGTCCAATATCCGTTTTAAAAGACTGACCATTCCTGAGATCATCTCTGGCACCTGGGTCTCAAACTCCACTTCCAGTCAAAAAGGTCCTCAGAGGGTTGGGGATGTAGCTCAGTGGTTAAAGCGCTTGCCTAGCAAGCGTGAGGTTCTGGGTTCGGTCCCGAGCTCCGGAAAAAAAAATGTGGGGTCGGGGATGTAGCCCAGTGGTTAGAGCACTGGCCTAGCAAACGTAAGGCCCTGGGATCGGTCCCCAGCAAAGCGCTCGGATATGACTCTCTTCATTGTCATTGATACTCCTTCCAGATAGACTCAAAATCATCCTTCAAATCCTTCTCTGTATCATTTCATAATACATAAGTAAACAGAGTCCCTTCCTATATACATAGTGAGGTAAAGAAACTTATTTAAAACTATCCAATGATTTCTAAGACATTTTCAGTAAATAAAAATTATGTCTCTAATATTGTTTCTATATTCCCATACGTGACGTTGCCTAAGCGTCAGCTTTATTTGGTTCGCTCTCCTATCTCTTAATCAATACAAACTGCTCTCATATTTACTTTTTGTATATGTCAAGGTCTTTGTCCTTTTATCGACCTTATATTTACTGGGATTTTGCCCAAAATATAGTTCAATTATTTTTCATCTAGTTTAAATTAAATGTCACTTCCTTAGGAAAATCTCCATGACTTTATTTCTAAAATAGATTCTTCAATTACTAGCATACTATCAACTCCAACACACTGATTTATGCATTCATTTCTTTCTTTTTTCTTGTACTATAATGTAATTTTTATAAAAAAATTTCATAATACTTTTTATTCATTCCTAATCTATACCACTATTATGGACCTGGTACATTAATGGAGATTTATTATTTATTCCATGATTCAGTAAGTTGTAAAAAATAAACTTTATTCTATTCTTCGTTTTAATGAACATGCATCTCATGCATTGGTTAGACCATCATGGAGTAATTATGTGAATTCTTCAATATATTACAATTTAATCACCTAGATGATATTGCCTATAGATTTTAATTTGTCACAGATAGTGTATTTCATATTCAACACAAGACTTTGTTCGCTGAGCAATTATCTCAGCTGGGAACACATTTGTCATGAAAGAATGAGATTCCTCAATTTCCTTCACAGCACCCACGTGAGGATGCCACGTGACACATGTTTGTGGTCCCGTCTCTGAAGAGACAGAGAGATGATGGTTCCTCGGAGCTCCCTGATCAGGGAATCAAATTTCTTCTGTGAGCGGTTCCCAGGGAAAGATTAAAAATCAAGAGGCCCCCGAGCCGTGTCCCCAGACCTGAACCTGAACCTCAGCTCTCGGTCCCCGGACCCCACGAGGAGACAGACAGACAGACGTCCAGGAGAGCTGACACAGTTGGATCACAGGACAGACGGCCTCAGAGGGACCTTCCTGGGGCGCTCAGAACCCACGGACGGAGGCGCAGGCTGTTCCAGGACACTCCTGGTTTCTGTCTATTCCCTAGAGCTGAGCCTGATCCTCGGCTCTAGGTGCACAAGATGCTTGAAGAGAGAGCGACTGTCCTGTTAGTGCTGACACGCGGGCTTGGAGGAGACTCACGCCGCCGTCTGAGACAGCAAAGCCAGCTCAGTCCAGAGATAACCAGATGGCGAGGGGCCAGCATAACCCCCAAAGCGACACAAACTGAGGTCACTAGACGTCGTCAGAACCCGGTTCTCCCCCCCCAAAGCCAGCCCCGTGTACCTCCGACACACCAGAAGAGAGATGGAAGGGTTTGACCTTCAAGTCACTCAGCATGATGAGGTCAAAGGATTTTAAGAAGGACGTAAATAACTCCATCAAAGAAGTACAAGGAAACAGACGTAAAGAGATAGAAGCCCTTATAGAGGAAACACAAAAGTGCCTTAAAGAATTACAGGACAACATAACCAAGCAGCTGGAGGAATTGAACTAACCATCAGGAAGTAAAAATGGAAACAGAAACAACAACAACAACAACAACAATAACAACAACAAGAACAACAAGAACAACGACAACAACAACAAAAACAACAACAATAACAAGAACAACAACAAAAACAACAATAACAACAAAAACAAAAACAACCACAAAACAACCACAAACCACACAAGAGAGACACTCTGGACATAGAAAACCTGGAAAGAGATTAGGAGTCATAAACACAAGCATCAACCAACAGAATATAAAGTATAGAAAACAATCTGAGGGGCAGAAGATACCACAGAAAACAGTGACACAATCGTCAAAAAATGCAAAACAAGAAAGTCCTAACCCAAAACATCTGGGAAATTCCAGAGAAAATGAGAAGATAAAACCTAAGGATTATAGGGATAGAAGAGAATGAAGACTCGCACTTTGAAGGGTCAGGGAATATCTTCAACACAATTATAGTAGAAATCTTCCCTAACGTAAAGAAAGAGACAACCTTAAACGTACAAAAAGCAAAAAGAACTCCAAAAAAAAAATGGGAGCAGAAAAGAAATAATAGTCAAAACATAAAATGCACAAAACAAAGAAAAAATGATAAAAGCAGTAAGAGAAAAAGATCGCGTAACATAGAAAGGGAGACCAATCAGAATCCCACACTTATTAAAATAGACTGTGAAAGCTCGCAGTTCCTGGGCGTATATCACACAGATCGTAATGAACAGAAACGTCAGCCCCGGCGGCTGTAAAACCTCTCAACTACCACAGACGGAGATTCCAGGATATGCCATGACAAGAGCAAATTTACACAATATATTTCCACAAATCAGTCCAATAAAAGAGAATAGATGGAAAATTCCACCACAAGGCGAGAAACTACAACCAGAAAAAGAAGAAAAATAATCTCCTTTGAAGAAACACAAAAGAAGATAAAGAAGGTAAACACAGACACATAATTCGACATCAAACAAGAAAAAAATAATAATAATAGAAAAAACCAATCATTTGTCCCTGATATCATTAAACAACAAACGACTCAGAGACCCATAAAACGACATACACTAGAAGTCAACTGCCCCGGAATAAAAACACGTTATTCTTCCTGCGTGTGCACTGGAGGGTCAGAGACGCGGCCATCTGATGGGACAAGCTCTAGGATTGACCTTTTGACGGAGGAGTGAGTCTCAGACACTCAGCCTCCGCTGGAGTGCACGTGAGACTGAATCCTTGTGAACAAGAATCCCCAGGAGATCCTCACTTTGTTCGAGGCTGACTCAGGTATTACCATAAAACTAAGAGAGACCAGAACAGGGTTTGGGCGTGTAGCTCAGTGGTTAGACCGCTTGCCTAGGAAGCGCAAGGCTCTGGGTTTGGTCCCCAGCTCCAAAAAAAGAAAAGAAAAGAAAAGAAAAGAAAGACCAGAACAGGGGTTGGGGGTGTAGCTCAGTGGTTAGAGCGCTTGCATTCCTGGTCTTTCTTTCCTTTCTTTTTTTTTTTTTCTTTTATTTTGGAGCTGGGGACCGAACTTGTTCCTCAAACTTTATTCAGTAGTCAAAACAACTTTGATCACAAAAAAAATTTCCAAGAACAATGGACTGACGTGTCAGCCAATGAATAAAAATCCCAGCCTGGATCCGAGGCCATTTCTCTAAACTTCTCACCAGAAAGGTGGCTGTCCCCCACACCCACACCTCTGTGGCTTATCGTGAGTTAAAATGGGGATTAGATCCAGTGATGTTGACACCAGGATTAGATTCAGGGACGTTGCCAACAGGATTAGATCCAGGGACGTTGACACAATGATTAGATCCAGAGACGTTGACACCAGGATTAGGTCCAGTGATGTTGACACCAGGATTAGATCCATGGACGTTGACACGAGGATTAGATCCAGTGACATTGACACCAGGACTAGATCTGGTGATGTTGACACCAGGATTAGATCCAGGGAGAGTGACACCAGGATTAGATCCAGACACGTTGACACCAGGATCAGATCCAGGGACGTTGACACCAGGATTAGATCCAGTGACGCTGACACCAGGATTAGATCCAGTGACGCTGACACCAGGATTAGATCCAGGGATGTTGACACCAGGATTAGATCCAGGGACATTGACACCAGGATTAGATCCAGTTTCGTTGACAACAGGATTAGATCCAGGGACGCTGACACCAGGATTAGATCCAGGGACATTGACACCAGGATTAGATCCATGGACATTAACACCAGGATAAGATCCAGGGACGTTGACACCAGATTAGGTCCAGTGACGTTGACACCAGGATTAGATCCAGTGACGTTGAACCAGGATTAGATCCAGTGACGTTGACGCCAAGATGAGATGGAGGAACGTTAACACCAAGATTAGATCCAGTGACGCTGACACCAGGATGAAATCCAGGGACGTTGACACAAGGAATAGATACAGGGACGTTAACACCAAGATTAGATCCAGTGACGCTGACACCAGGATGAGATCCAGGGACGTTGACACCAGGATTAGATCCAGTGACGTTGACACGAGGATCATATCCAGTGACGTTGACACCAGGTTTAGATGCAGGGACGTTGACACCAGGATTAGATTCAGTGACGTTGATACCAGGATTAGATCCAAGGACGTTGACACCAGGATTAGATCCAGTGAGGTTGACACCAGGATTAGATCCACTGACGCTGACACCAGGATTAGATTAGTGACGTTGACACCAGGATTAGATCCAGTGACGTTGACACCAGGATTAGATCCAGTGACGCTGACACCAGGATTAGATCCAGGGACGCTGACACCAAAAATAGATCCAGTGACGCTGACACTAGGAATAGATCCAGGGACGCTGACACCAGGATTAGATCCATGGACGTTGACACCAGGAATAGATCCAGTGACGTTGACACCAGGATTAGATCCCGTGACATTGACACCAAGATTAGGTCCAGGGACGTTGACACCAGGATTAGATCCAGTGACGCTGAAACCAGGATTAGATCCAGGCACTTTGACACCAGGATTAGATCCAGGGACGGTGACACCAAGATTAGATCCAGTGACGTTGACACGAGGATTAGATCTAGGGACGTTGACACCAGGATTAAGTCCAGGGACGTTGACACCCGGATTAGGTCTAGGGACATTGACACCAGGATTAGATCCAGGGACGTTGACACCAGACTTGGTCCAGTGACGCAGACACCAGGATAAGATCCAGGGATGTTGACACCAGGATTAGATCCAGTGACGTTGACACCAGGGTTACATCCAATGACGTAGACACCGGGATTAGATCCGTGACGTTGACACCAGGTTTAGATCCACGGACTTTGACACGAGGATCAGGTACAGTGACGTTGACACCAGGATTAGATCCAGGGACGTTGAAACAGGATTAGATCCAGTGACTTTGACACCTAGATGAGAACAAGGAACGTTAACACCAAGATTAGATCCAGTGACGCTGACACCAGGATGAGATCCAGGGACGTTGACACTAGGATTAGATACAGGGACGTTGATAGCTGGATTAGATCCAGGGACGTTGACACCAGGATGAGATCCAGTTTTGTTGACACCAGGATTAGATCCAGGGACGTTGATAGCTGGATTAGATCCAGGGACGTTGACACCAGGATTAGATCCAGTTTTGTTGACACCAGGATTAGATCCAGGGACGTTGACACTAGGATTAGATCCAGGGATGTTGACACCAGGATTAGATCCAGTTTTGTTGACACCAGGATTCGATCCAGGGACGTTGACACTAGGATTAAATCCAGTGACGTTGACACCAGGATTAGATCCACTGACCTTTACACCAGGATTAGATCAAGTGACGCTGACACCGAGATTAGATCCATGGACATGACACCAGGATTAGATCCAGTGACGTTGAACCAGGATTAGATCCAGTGACGTTGAAACCAAGATGAGATCGAGGAACGTTAACACCAAGATTAGATCCAGTGGTGCTGACACCAGGTTGAGATCCAGCGACGTTGACACCAGGATTAGATCCAGGGACGTTGATAGCTGGATTAGATCCAGGGACGTTGACACCAGGATTAGATCCAATTTCGTTGACACCAGGATTAGATCCAGGGACGTTGACACCAGGATTAGATCCATGGACGTTGACACCAGGAATAGATCCAGTGACGTTGACACCAGGATTAGATCCAGTTACATTGACACCAGGATTGGGTCCAGGGACGTTGACACCAGGATTAGATCCAGTGTCGCTGAAACCAGGATTAGATCCAGGAATTTTGACACCAGGATTAGATCCAGGGACGTTGACACCAGGATTAGATCCAGTTATGTTGACACTAGGATTAGATCCAGGGACGTTGACACCAGGATAAGGTCCAGGGACGTTGACACCAGGATTAGATCCAGTGATGTTGACACCACGATGAGTTCCAGGTACGTTGACACCATAATTAGATCCTGTGACGCTGACACCAGAATGAGATCCAGGGACGCAGAAACCAGGATTAGGTCCAGGTACGTTGACACCAGGATTACGTCCAGGGACATTGACACCAGGATTAGATCCAGTGACGTTGACAACAGGATTAGATAAAGTGATGTTGGCACCAAGATTAGTTCCAGGGACGTTGACACCAGGATTAGATCCAGTGACGCTGACACCGAGATTAGATCCATGGACATTGACACCAGGATTAGACCCAGGGAGGTTGACACCAGGATTAGGTCCAGTGATGTTGACACCAGGATTAGATCCAGTGACGTTGAACCAGGATTAGATCCAGTGACGTTGACACCAAGATGAGATCGAGGAACGTTAACACCAGGATTAGATCCAGTGACGCTGACATCAAGATTAGATCCAGGGACGTTGACACCAGGATTAGATCCAGGGACATTGACACCAGGATTAGATCCAGTTTCGTTGACAACAGGATTAGATCCAGGGACGTTGACACCAGGATTAGATCCAGGGACGTTGACACCGGGATTAGATCCAGGGACGTTGACACCAGAATTAGATCCAGTTTCGATGACACCAGGATTAGACCCAGGGACGTTGACACCAGGATTAGATCCAGTGACGTTGACACCAAGATTAGGTCTAGGGACGTTGACACCAGGATTAGATCCAGGGATGTTGACAACAGATTTGATCCAGTGACGCTGACAACAGAATAAGATCCAGGGATGTTGACACCAGGATTAGATACAGTGACGTTGACACCAGGGTTACATCCAGTGACGTTGACACCGGGATTAGATCCGTGACGTTGACAAAAGTGTTAGATCCAATGACGTTGACACGAGGATCAGGTCCAGTGACATTGACACCATGATTAGATCCAGTGACGCTGACACCAGGATGAGATCCAGGGACATAGACACCAGGATTAGGTCCAGGACGTTGACACCAGGATTACGTCCAGGGACGTTGACACCAGGATTAGATCCAGTGACGTTGACAACAAGACTAGATAAAGTGACGTTGACACCAGGAATAGTTCCAGGGAAGTTGACACCAGGATTAGATCCAGTGACGCTGACACCGAGATTAGATGAATGGACATTGACACCAGGATTAGATCCAGGGACGTTGACAACAGGATTAGGTCCAGTGACGTTGACACCAGGATTAGATCCAGTGACGTTGAACCAGGATTAGATCCAGTGACCTTGACACCAAGATGAGATCGAGGAACGTTAACACCAAGATAGATCCAGTGACACTGACACCAGGATGAGATCCAGGGACGTTGACACCAGGATTAGATCCAGGGACGTTGATAGCTGGATTAGATCCAGGGACGTTGACACCAGGATTAGATCCAATTTCGTTGACACCAGGATTAGATCCAGTGACGTTGACAACAGGAGTAGATAAAGTGACGTTGCCACCAGGATAGTTTCCAGGGACGTTGACACCAGGATTAGATCCAGTGACGCTGACATCGAGATTAGATCCATGGCCATTGACACCAGGATAAGATCCAGGGACGTTGACACCAGATTAGGTCCAGTGACGTTGACACCAGGATTAGATCCAGTGACGTTGAACCAGGATTAGATCCAGTGACGTTGACGCCAAGATGAGATGGAGGAACGTTAACACCAAGATTAGATCCAGTGATGCTGACACCAGGATGAAATCCAGGGACGTTGAAACAAAGAATAGATACAGGGACGTTAACACCAAGATTAGATCCAGTGACGCTGACACCAGGATGAGATCCAGGGACGTTGACACCAGGATTAGATCCAGTGACGTTGACACCAGGGTTACATCCAGTGACGTTGACACGAGGATCATATCCAGTGACGTTGACACCAGGTTTAGATGCAGGGACGTTGACACCAGGATTAGATTCAGTGACGTTGATACCAGGATTAGATCCAGGGACGTTGACCCCAGGATTAGATCCAGTAACGTTGACACCAGGATTAGATCCAGTGATGTTGACACCAGGATTAGATACACTGACGCTGACACCAGGATTAGATTAGTGACGTTGACACCAGGATTAGATCCAGTGACGTTGACACCAGGATTAGATCCAGTGACGCTGACACCAGGATTAGATCCAGGGACGCTGACACAAAAAATAGATCCAGTGACGCTGACACTAGGAATATATCCAGGGACGCTGACCACTGGATTAGATCCATGGACGTTGACACCAGGAATAGATCCAGTGACGTTGACACCAGGATTATATCCAGGGACGTTGACACCAGGATTAGGTCCAGGGACGTTGACACCAGGATAAGGTCCAGGGACGTTGACACCAGGATTAGATCCAGTGACGTTGACACCAGGATGAGTTCCAGGTACGTTGACACCATAATTAGATCCAGTGACGCTGACACCAGAATGAGATCCAGGGACGCAGAAACCAGGATTAGGTCCAGGTACGTTGACACCAGGATTACGTCCAGGGACATTGACACCAGGATTAGATCCAGTGATGTTGACAACAGGATTAGATAAAGTGATGTTGACACCAAGATTAGTTCCAGGGACGTTGACACCAGGATTAGATCCAGTGACGCTGACACCGAGATTAGATCCATGGACATTGACAACAGGATTAGACCCAGGGAGGTTGAACCAGGATTAGGTCCAGTGATGTTGACACCAGGATTAGATCCAGTGACGTTGAACCAGGATTAGATCCAGTGACGTTGACACCAAGATGAGATCGAGGAACGTTAACACCAAGATTAGATCCAGTGATGCTGACACCAGGATGAGATCCAGGGACGTTGACACCAGGATTAGATCCAGGGACTTTGATAGCTGGATTAGATCCAGGGACGTTGACACCAGGATTAGATCCAGTTTTGTTGACACCAGGATTAGATCCAGGGACGTTGATAGCTGGATTAGATCCATGGACGTTGACACCAGGATTAGATCCAGTATGTTGACACCAGGATTAGATCCAGGGAAGTTGACACTAGGATTAAATCCAGTGACGTTGACACGAAGATTAGATCCAGTGACATTGACACCAAGATTAGATCCACTGACGCTGACACCAGGATTAGATCCAGTGACGTTGACACCAGGATTAGGTCCAGTGATGCTTACACCAGGATTAGATCCAGGGACATTGACACCAGGATTAGATCCAGTGCCGTTGACACAAGGATTAGATCCAGTTTTGTTGACACCAGGATTAGATCCAGTGACATTGACACCAGGATTAGATCCAGTGACGTTGACAACAGGATTAGATCCAGTTTTGTTGACACCAGGATTAGATCCAGGGACGTTGAAACCAGGATTAGATCCTTTTTCTTTGACACCAGGATTAGATCCAGTGACGTTGACACCAGGATTAGATCCAGTGATGTTGACACCAGGATTAGATCCACTGACGCTGACACCAGGATTAGATTAGTGACGTTGACACCAGGATTAGATCCAGTGACATTGACACCATGATTAGATCAAGTGACGCTGACACCAGGAATAGATCCAGTGACGCTGACACCCTTAATAGATCCAGGGACGCTGACACCAGGATTAGATCCATGGACGTTGACACCAGGAATAGATCCAGTGACATTGACACCAGGATTAGATCCAGTGACATTGACACCAGGATTAGGTCCAGGGACGTTGACAC
Organism: Rattus norvegicus; assembly: GCF_021556685.1. Lineage (NCBI taxonomy): Eukaryota > Metazoa > Chordata > Mammalia > Rodentia > Muridae > Rattus > Rattus norvegicus. The sequence continues at coordinate 62,980,839 of NC_141555.1, forward strand.
CAGGATTAGATCCAGTGACGCTGAAACCAGGATTAGATCCAGGGACTTTGACACCAGGATTAGATCCAGTTTCGTTGACACCAGGATTAGATCAAGAAATGTTGACACAGGGTTAGATCCAGTGACGTTGACACAAGGATTAGATCCAGTGACATTGACACCAGGATTAGATCCTTTTTCTTTGACACCAGGATTAGATCCAGTGACGTTGACACCAGGATTAGATCCAGTGATGTTGACACCAGGGTTAGATCCACTGACGCTGACACCAGGATTAGATTAGTGACGTTGACACCAGGATTAGATCCAGTGACGTTGACACCAGGATTAGATCCAGTGACGCTGACACCAGGATTAGATCCAGGGACGCTGACACAAAAAATAGATCCAGTGACGCTGACACTAGGAATATATCCAGGGACGCTGACCCCTGGATTAGATCCATGGACGTTGACACCAGGAATAGATCCAGTGACGTTGACACCAGGATTATATCCAGGGACGTTGACACCAGGATTAGGTCCAGGGACGTTGACACCAGGATAAGGTCCAGGGACGTTGACACCAGGATTAGATCCAGTGACGTTGACACCAGGATGAGTTCCAGGTACGTTGACACCATAATTAGATCCAGTGACGCTGACACCAGAATGAGATCCAAGGACGCAGAAACCAGGATTAGGTCCAGGTACGTTGACACCAGGATATCGTCCAGGGACATTGACACCAGGATTAGATCCAGTGACGTTGACAACAGGATTAGATAAAGTGATGTTGACACCAAGATTAGTTCCAGGGACGTTGACACCAGGATTAGATCCAGTGACGCTGACACCGAGATTAGATCCATGGACATTGACAACAGGATTAGACCCAGGGAGGTTGACACCAGGATTAGGTCCAGTGATGTTGACACCAGGATTAGATCCAGTGACGTTGAACCAGGATTAGATCCAGTGACGTTGACACCAAGATGAGATCGAGGAACGTTAACACCAAGATTAGATCCAGTGATGCTGACACCAGGATGAGATCCAGGGACGTTGACACCAGGATTAGATCCAGGGACTTTGATAGCTGGATTAGATCCAGGGACGTTGACACCAGGATTAGATCCAGTTTTGTTGACACCAGGATTAGATCCAGGGACGTTGATAGCTGGATTAGATCCATGGACGTTGACACCAGGATTAGATCCAGTATGTTGACACCAGGATTAGATCCAGGGAAGTTGACACTAGGATTAGATCCAGGGACGTTGACACGAGGATTAGATCCAGTGACATTGACACCAAGATTAGATCCACTGACGCTGACACCAGGATTAGATCCAGTGACGTTGACACCAGGATTAGGTCAAGTGATGCTTACACCAGGATTAGATCCAGGGACATTGACACCAGGATTAGATCCAGTGCCGTTGACACAAGGATTAGATCCAGTTTTGTTGACACCAGGATTAGATCCAGTGACATTGACACCAGGATTAGATCCAGTGACGTTGACAACAGGATTAGATCCAGTTTTGTTGACACCAGGATTAGATCCTTTTTCTTTGACACCAGGATTAGATCCAGTGACGTTGACACCAGGATTAGATCCAGTGATGTTGACACCAGGATTAGATCCACTGATGCTGACACCAGGATTAGATTAGTGACGTTGACACCAGGATTAGATCCAGTAACATTGACACCATGATTAGATCAAGTGACGCTGACACCAGGAATAGATCCAGTGACGCTGACACCCTTAATAGATCCAGGGACACTGACACCAGGATTAGATCCATGGACGTTGACACCAGGAATAGATCCAGTGACATTGACACCAGGATTAGATCCAGTGACATTGACACCAGGATTAGGTCCAGGGACGTTGACACCAGGATTAGATCCAGTGACGCTGAAACCAGGATTAGATCCAGGGACTTTGACACCAGGATTAGATCCAGGTTCGTTGACACCAGGATTAGATCAAGAAATGTTGACACAGGGTTAGATCCAGTGACGTTGACACCAGGTTTAGATCCAGTGACATTGACACCAGGATTAGATCCTTTTTCTTTGACACCAGGATTAGATCCAGTGACGTTGACACCAGGATTAGATCCAGTGATGTTGACACCAGGGTTAGATCCACTGACGCTGACACCAGGATTAGATTAGTGACGTTGACACCAGGATTAGATCCAGTGACGTTGACACCAGGATTAGATCCAGTGACGCTGACACCAGGATTAGATCCAGGGACGCTGACACAAAAAATAGATCCAGTGACGCTGACACTAGGAATATATCCAGGGACGCTGACCCCTGGATTAGATCCATGGACGTTGACACCAGGAATAGATCCAGTGACGTTGACACCAGGATTATATCCAGGGACGTTGACACCAGGATTAGGTCCAGGGACGTTGACACCAGGATAAGGTCCAGGGACGTTGACACCAGGATTAGATCCAGTGACGTTGACACCAGGATGAGTTTCAGGTACGTTGACACCATAATTAGATCCAGTGACGCTGACACCAGAATGAGATCCAGGGACGCAGAAACCAGGATTAGGTCCAGGTACGTTGACACCAGGATTACGTCCAGGGACATTGACACCAGGATTAGATCCAGTGACGTTGACAACAGGATTAGATAAAGTGATGTTGACACCAAGATTAGTTCCAGGGACGTTGACACCAGGATTAGATCCAGTGACGCTGACACCGAGATTAGATCCATGGACATTGACAACAGGATTAGACCCAGGGAGGTTGACACCAGGATTAGGTCCAGTGATGTTGACACCAGGATTAGATCCAGTGACGTTGAACCAGGATTAGATCCAGTGACGTTGACACCAAGATGAGATCGAGGAACGTTAACACCAAGATTAGATCCAGTGATGCTGACACCAGGATGAGATCCAGGGACGTTGACACCAGGATTAGATCCAGGGACTTTGATAGCTGGATTAGATCCAGGGACGTTGACACCAGGATTAGATCCAGTTTTGTTGACACCAGGATTAGATCCAGGGACGTTGATAGCTGGATTAGATCCATGGACGTTGACACCAGGATTAGATCCAGTGACGCTGACACCGAGATTAGATCCATGGACATTGACAACAGGATTAGACCCAGGGAGGTTGACACCAGGATTAGATCCAGGGAAGTTGACACTAGGATTAAATCCAGTGACGTTGACACGAGGATTAGATCCAGTGACATTGACACCAAGATTAGATCCACTGACGCTGACACCAGGATTAGATCCAGTGACGTTGACACCAGGATTAGGTCCAGTGATGCTTACACCAGGATTAAATCCAGGGACATTGACACCAGGATTAGATCCAGTGCCGTTGACACAAGGATTAGATCCAGTTTTGTTGACACCAGGATTAGATCCAGTGACATTGACACCAGGATTAGATCCAGTGACGTTGACAACAGGATTAGATCCAGTTTTGTTGACACCAGGATTAGATCCAGGGACGTTGAAACCAGGATTAGATCCTTTTTCTTTGACACCAGGATTAGATCCAGTGACGTTGACACCAGGATTAGATCCAGTGATGTTGACACCAGGATTAGATCCACTGACGCTGACACCAGGATTAGATTAGTGACGTTGACACCAGGATTAGATCCAGTGACGTTGACACCAGGATTAGGTCCAGTGATGCTTACACCAGGATTAGATCCAGGGACATTGACACCAGGATTAGATCCAGTGCCGTTGACACAAGGATTAGATCCAGTTTTGTTGACACCAGGATTAGATCCAGTGACATTGACACCAGGATTAGATCCAGTGACGTTGACAACAGGATTAGATCCAGTTTTGTTGACACCAGGATTAGATCCAGGGACGTTGAAACCAGGATTAGATCCTTTTTCTTTGACACCAGGATTAGATCCAGTGACGCTGACACCAGGAATAGATCCAGTGACGCTGACACCCTTAATAGATCCAGGGACGCTGACACCAGGATTAGATCCATGGACGTTGACACCAGGAATAGATCCAGTGACATTGACACCAGGATTAGATCCAGTGACATTGACACCAGGATTAGGTCCAGGGACGTTGACACCAGGATTAGATCCAGTGACGCTGAAACCAGGATTAGATCCAGGGACTTTGACACCAGGATTAGATCCAGTTTCGTTGACACCAGGATTAGATCAAGAAATGTTGACACAGGGTTAGATCCAGTGACGTTGACACCAGGATTAGATCCAGTGACATTGACACCAGGATTAGATCCAGGGACGTTGACTCAAGGATTAGATCCAGTGATGTTTACACCAGGATTAGATCCAGGGACGTTGACACAAGGATTAGATCCAGGGACGTTGACCCCAGGATAGGATCCAGTGACGTTGACACAAGGATTAGATCCAAGTACCATGACAACAGTATTAGATCCAGGGACGTTGACACCAGGATTAGATCCAGGGACGTTGACACCAGGATTAGATCCAGTGAAGCTGACACCAGGATTAGATTCAGGGATGTTGACACCAAGATTAGATCAAGGGACGTTGACACCAGGATTAGATCAAGGGACGTTGACCCAGGATTAGATCCAGGGACTTTGACACCAGGATTAGATCCACGGTCGTTGAGACCAGGATTAGATCCAGGGACGTGGACACCAGTGTTAGATCCATTGACGTTGACACCTGGATCAGGTCCAGTGACGTTGACATCAGGATCAGATCCAGGGACATAAAAAAAGATTCGATCCAGTGACGTTGACCCCAGGATAAGATACAGGGACGTTGACACCAGGATCAGATCCAGTGACGTTGACACCAGGATTAGATCCAGGGACGTTGACACCAGGATTAGATCCAGTAACGTTGACACCAGGATTAGATCTAGTGACGTTGACACCAAGATTAGGACTAGGGACGTTGACACCAGGATTAGATCCAGGGACGTTGACACCAGATTTGATCCAGTGATGCTGACACCAGGATTAGATCTAGGGATGTTGAGAAAAGGATTAGAACCGGTGACGTTGACACCAGGATGAGATCCAGTGACGGTGACACCAGGATTAGATCCAGTGACGTTGACACCAGGATTAGATCCGGGGACTTTGACCCCAGGATTAGATACAGGGACGTGACACCAGGATTAGATCCAGTGACCTTGACACAGGGTTACATTCAGTGACGTTGACACCGGGATTAGATCCGTGACGTTGAAACCAGGGTTAGACAGGTGACGTTTACACGAGGATCAGGTCCAGTGACGTTGACACCAGGATCAGATCCAGTAAGCTGACACCAGGATTAGATCCAGTGACGTTGACACCAGGATTAGGTCCAGGGACGTTGACATCAGTATTAGATCCAGTGACGGTGACACCAGGGTTAAATCCAGTGACGTTGACACGAGGATCATATCCAGTGACGTTGACACCAGGATTAGATCCAGGGACTTTGACCCCAGATTTAGATCCAGGGACGTTGAAACCAGGATTAGATCCAGTGACGTTGACACCAGGATGAGTTCAAGGTACGTTGACACCGTGATTAGATCCAGTGACGCTAACACCAGGATGAGATCCAGGGACGTAGACACCAGGATTAGGTCCAGGGACGTTGACACCAGGATTAGATCCAGTGACGTTGACACCAGGATGAGTTCAAGGTATGTTGACACCATGATTAGATCCAGTGACGTTGACACCAGGATTAGATCCAGGACGTTCACACCAGGATTAGATCCAGGGACGTTGACACCAGGATTAGATCCACGGACGTTGACACCAGGATTAGATCCAGGACGTTGACACCTGGATTAGTTCCAGGACGTTGACACCAGGATTAGATCCAGTGACGTTGGCACCAAGATTAGATCCAGGGACGTGACACCAGGATAAGATCCAATGACGTTGACACCATAATTAGATTCAGGGACCATGACACCAGGGTTAGATCCAGGGAGGTTGACACCAGGATTAGATCCAGGGAGGTTGACACCAGGATTAGATCCATTGACGATGACACCAGGATTAGATCCAGTGATGTTGACACCAGGATTAGATCCACTGACGCTGACACCAGGATTAGCTCCAGTGACGTTGACACCAGGGTTAGTTCCAGTGACACTGACACCAGGATTAGATCCAGGGACGATGACACCAGGAATAGATCTAGTGAAGCTGACACCAGGAATAGATCCAGGGACGCTGACACCAGGATTAGATCCTTGGACGTTGACACCAGGATTAGATCCATGGACGTTGACACCAGGAATAGATCCAGTGACGTTGACACCAGGATTAGATCCAGTGACGCTGAATCCAGGATTAGATCCAGGGACTTTGACACCAGGAATAGATCCAGGGACGTTGACACCAGGATTAGGTCCAGGGACGTTGACACCAGGATTAGATCCAGGGACGTTGACACCAGGATGAGTTCCAGGTACGTTGACACAATGATTAGATCCAGTGACGCTGACACCAGGATGAGATCCAGGGATGTAGACACCAGGATTAGGTCCAGGGACGTTGACACCACGATTACGTCCATGGACGTTGACACCAGGTTTAGATCCAGTGACGTTGACAACAGGATTAGATAAAGTGACGTTGACCCCAGGATTAGATCCAGGGACGTTTAAACCAGGATTAGATCCTGTTTCGTTGACACCAGGATTAGATCCAGTGACATTGACACCAGGATTAGATCCAGTGATGTTGACACCAGGATTAGATCCACTGACGCTGACACCAGGTTTAGATTAGTGACATGGACACCAGGATTAGATCCAGTGACGTTGACACCAGGAATAGATCCAGGGACGCTGACACCAGGATTAGATCCATGGACGTTGACAACAGGAATAGATCCAGTGACGTTGACACCAGGATTAGATCCAGTGACATTGACACCAGGATTAGGTCCAGGGACGTGGACACCAGGATCAGATCCAGGGACGCTGAAACTAGGATTAGATCCAGGGATATTGACACCAGGATTAGATCCAGCGACGTTGACACGAGGATTAGATCCAGTGACGTTGAAACCAGGATTAGATCCAGGGACGTTGACACCAGGATTAGGTCCAGGGACGTTGACACAAGGATTAGGTCCAGGGACGTTGACACCAGGATTAGATCCAGTGACGTTGACACCAGGATGAGTTCAAGGTACGTTGACACCATGATTAGATCCAGTGACGCTAAAATCCAGGATGAGATCCAGGGACGTAGACACCAGGATTAGGTCCAGGGACGTTGACACCAGGATTATGTCCAGGGACGTTGACACCAGGATTAGATCCAGTGACGTTGACACCAGGATTAAATCTAGTGACGTTGAAACCAGGATTAGATCCAGGGACTTTGACACCAGGATTAGATCCAGTGACGTTCACTCCAGGATTAGATCCAGGGACGTTGACACCAGAATTAGATACAGGGATGTTGACACCAGGATTAGATCCAGGGACGTTGACAGAAGGATTAGATCCAGTGACTTTGACACCAGGCTTAGGTCCAGGGACGTTGAAAAAAGGATTAGAACCAGGGACGTTGACCTCAGGATCAGATCCAGTGTCGTTGACACCTGGATCTGATCCAGGGACATTGACACCAGGATCAGATCCAGGGATGTTTAAACAGGATTAGATCCAGTGACGTTGATACCAGGATTAGATCCAGGGACGTTGACACCAGGATTAGTATCAGGGACGTTGACTCCAGAATTAAATCCAGTGACTTTGACACCAGGATTAGATCCAGTGACGCTGACTCAAGGATCAGATCCAGTGACGTTGATACCAGGATTAGATCGAGGGACGTGGACACCAGGATTAGATCCAGTTTCGTTGACACCGGGATTAGATACAGGGACGTTGACACCAGGATCAGATCCAGGGACGTTGACACCAGGATCAGATCCAGGGACGTTGACACCAGGATCAGATCCAGGTACGTTGACACCAGGATCAGATCCGGTGACGCCTACACCAGGATCAGATCCAGGGACGTTGAAACCAGGATTAGATACAGGGACGTTGACACCAGGATTAGATCCAGGGACGTTGACACCAGGATTAGATCCACTAACGTTGACACCAGGATTAGTTCCAGTGACTTTGACACCAGGATTAGGTCCAGGGACTTTGAAAAAAGGATTAGAACCAGGGACGTTGATACCAAGATTAGATCGAGGGACGTTCTCACCAGGATTAGATCCAGTTTCGTTGACACCGTGATTAGATTCAGGTACGTTGACACCAGGATCAGATCCTGGGATGTTGACACCAGGATCAGATCCAGTGTTGTTGACACCAGGATTAGATCCAGGGACGTTGACACCAGGATTAGATCCTGTGATGCTGACACCAGGATTAGATCCAGGGACGTTGACACCATAATTAGATCCATTGACGTTGACACCAGGATCAGATCCAGTGACGCTGACACCAGGATTAGATCCAGGGACGTTGACACCAGGATTAGATCGAGTGACGCTGACACCAGGATTAGATACAGGGACGTTGACACCAGAATTAGACCCAGGGACGTTAACACCATGATTAGAGCCAGGGACGTTGACACCAGGATTAGATCCATTGACGTTGACACCAGGATTAGATCCAGTGAAGCTGACACCAGGATTAGATCCATGGACGTAGACACCAGGATTAGATCCAGTGACGTTCACTCCAGGATTAGATCCAGGGACGTTGACACCAGAATTAGATCTAGGGATGTTGACACCAGGATTAGATCCAGGGACGTTGACAGCAGGATTAGATCCAGTGACTTTGACACCAGGCTTAGGTCCAGGGACGTTGAAAAAAGGATTAGAACCAGGGACGTTGACCTCAGGATCAGATCCAGTGACGTTGACACCTGGATCTGATCCAGTGACATTGACACCAGGATCAGATCCAGGGACGTTTAAACCAGGATTAGATCCAGTGACGTTGATACCAGGATTAGATCCAGGGACGTTGACACCAGGATTAGTATCAGGGACGTTGACTCCAGAATTAAATCCAGTGACTTTGACACCAGGATTAGATCCAGTGACGCTGACTCAAGGATCAGATCAAGTGACGTTGATACCAGGATTATATCGAGGGACGTGGACACCAGGATTAGATCCAGTTTCGTTGACACTGCGATTAGATTCAGGGACGTTGACACCAGGATCAGATCCAGGGACGTTGACACCAGGATTAGATCCACTGACTCTGACACCAGGTTTAGATCCAGTGACGCTGACACCAGGATTAGATCCAGTGACGCTGACACCAGGATTAGATCCAGGGACGTTGACACCAGGATTAGATCCAGGGACATTGACACCAGGATTAGATCCAGTGATGCTGACACCAGGATTATATCCAGGGACGTTAACACCAGGATTAGATCCAGAAATGTTGACACTAGTATTAGATCCAGTGACGTAGACTCCAGGATTAGATCCAGGGACTTTGAAAGCAGGATTAGATCAAGTGACGTTGACAACAGGATTAGATCCAGATACGTTGACACCAGGATTAGATCCAGTGAAGTTGACAACAGGATTAGATCCAGGGACGTTGAATCCAGGATTAGATCCAGTGACGTTGACACCAGGATTAGGTCTAGGGACGTTGACAACAGGATTAGATCCAGATACGTTGACACCAGATTTAATCCAGTGACGCTGACACCAGGATTAGATACACGGACTTTGACACCAGGATTAGATCCAGGGACGTTGACACCAGGATTAGATCCAGTTTCTTTGACAACAGGATTGGATCCAGTGATGTTGACACCAGGATTAGATCCAGTTTCGTTGACACCGGGATTAGACCGAGGGACGTTGACACCAGGATTAGATCCAGGGACGTTGACACCAGGATTATATCCAGTTTTGATGACACCAAGATTAGATCTAGGGACGTTGAAACCAGGATTAGATCCAGGGAGGTTGACACAAGATTAGATCCAGGGAGGTTGACACCAGGATTAGATCCAGGGACTTTGACAACAGGATTAGATCCAGGGACGTTGACACCAGGATTAGATCCAGTGACTTTGACACCAGGATTAGGTCTAGGGACGTTGACAACAGGCTTACATCCAGATATGTTGACACCAGATTTGATCCAGTGATGCTGACACCAGGATTAGATCCAGTTTTGTTGACAACAGGATTAGATCCAGGGACCTTGACACCAGGATTTGATCCAGTTTCGTTGACACCAGGAATAGATCCAGGGACATTGACACCAAGATTAGATCCAGTTTCGATGACACCAGGATTAGACCCAGGGTCGTTGACACCAGGATTAGATCCAGTTTCGTTGACAACAGGATTGGATCCAGGGATGTTGACACCAGGATTAGATCCTGTTTCGTTGACACCGGGATTAGATCCAGGGATGTTGACAACAGGATTAGATCCAGGGACGTTGACACCAGGATTAGATCCAGAGACGTTGACACCAGGATTAGGTCTAAGGACGTTGACAACAGGATTAGATCCAGATACGTTGACACCAGATTTAATCCGGTGACGCTGACACCAGTATTAGATCCAAGGACGTTGACACCAGGATTAGATCCAGGGACGTTGACACCAGGATTAGATCCAGTGACGTTGACAACAGGATTAGATCCAGGGACTTTGACACCAGGATTAGATCCAGTGAGTTGACACCAGGATTCTGTCTAGGGACGTTGACACCAGGATTAGATCCAGGGACATTGATACCAGATTTGATCCAGTGACGCTGACACCAGGATAAGGTCCAGGGATGTTGACACCAGGATTAGGTCCAGTGACGTTGACATCAGTATTAGATCCAGTGACGTTGACACCAGGGTTACATCAAGTGACGTTGACACCAGGATTAAGTCCAGGGACGTTGACACCAGGATTAGATCCAGTGACGCTGAAACCAGGATTAGATCCAGGGATATTGACACCAGGATTAGATCCAGTGACGCTGACACCAGGATGAGATCCAGGGACGTAGACACCAGGATTAGGTCCAGGGACGTTGACACCAGGATTACGTCCAGGGACGTTGACACCAGGATTAGATCCAGTGACATTGACAACAGGATTAAATAAAGTGACGTTGACACCAGGATTAGTTCCAGGGACGTTGACACCAGGATTAGATCCAGTGCCGTTGACACCAAGATAGGATCCAGTGAGGTTGACACAAGGATTAGATCCAAGTACCATGAAAACAGTATTTGATCCAGGGACGTTGACACCAGGATTAGATCCAGTGACGTTGACAACAGGATTAAATAAAGTGACGTTGACACCAGGATTAGATCCAGGGACGTTTAAACCAGGATAAGATCCAGGGACGTTGACACCAAGATTAGATCCAGTGAAGCTGACACTCGGATTATGTCTAGGGACGTTGACACCAGGATTAGATCCAGGGATGTTGACACCAGATTTGATCCAGTGACGCTGACACCAGGATAAGATCCAGTGACGTTGACACCAGGGTTACATCCAGTGACGTTGACACGAGGATCATATCCAGTGACGTTGACATCAGGTTTAGATCCAGGGACATTGACCCCAGGATTAGATCCAGGGACGTTGAAACCAGGATTAGATCCTGTTTCGTTGACACCAGGATTAGATACAGTGCCGTTAACACCAGGATTAGATCCAGGGATGTTGACACCAAGATTAGATCCAGGGACGTTGACACCAGAATTAGATTCAGGGATGTTGACACCAGGATTAGATCCAGGGACGTTGACACCAGGATTAGATCCAGTGACGCTTACACCAGGACTATATCCAGGGACGTTGACACCAGGATTAGATCCTGGGACGTTGACACAAGGATTAGATCCAGGGACGTTGACACCAGGATTAGAACTAGAGTTGTTGACACCAGGATTAGATCCAGGGACGTTGACACCAGATTTGATCCAGTGACGCTGACACCAGGATTAGATCCAGGGACATTGACACCAGGATTAAATCCAGTGACCTTGACACCAGTATCAGATCCAGTGACGTTGAAACCAGGATTAGAATCAGGGAGGTTGACACCAGGATTAGAATCAGGAACGTTGACACCAGGATAAAATACAGGGACGTTGACACCAGGAATAAATCCAGGGAGGTTGACACCAGGATTAGATCCAGGGACGTTGACACCAGGATTAGATCTAGGGACGTTGACACCAGGATTAGATCCAGGGAAGTTGACACCAGATATGATTCAGTGACGCTGACACCAGGATTAGATCCAGTGACGTTGAAACCAGGATTTGATTCAGGGAGGTTGACACCAGGATTAGAATCAGGAACGTTGACTCCAGGATTAGATCCAGGGACGTTGACACCAGGATTAGATCCTGGGACGTTGACACCAGGATTAGATCCAGGGACGTTGACAAAAGGATTCGATCCATTGACATTGACACCAGGATTAGATCCAGGGACGGTGATACCAGGATTAGATCCAGTGAGGCTGACACCAGGATTAGATCCAGGGACGTTGACACCAGGATTATATGCAGGGACGTTGATACCAGGATTAGATCCAATGATGTTGACCCAGGATTAATTCCAGGGACGTTGAAACCAGGATAAAATCCAGTGACGTTGACACCATGATCAGATCCAGGGATGTTGATAGCAGGATTAGATACAGGGACGTTGACACCAGGATTAGATCCAGACGTTGACACCAGGATTAGATCAAGTGACGTTGACACCAGGATAGATCCAGTGACGTTGACTACAGGATTAGATCCAGGGACATTGACACCAGGATTAGATTCAGTGATGCTGACCCCAGGATTGGATCCAGGGACGTTGAAACCAAGATTAGATACAGGGACGTTGACACCAGGATTTGATCCAGTGACGTTGACACCAGGATCAGATGCAGGGATGTTGATAGCAGGATTAGATCCAGGGAGGTTGACACCAGGATTAGATCCAGGTACGTTGACACCAGGATCAGATCCAGGGACGTTGAAACCAGGATTAGATCCAGTGACGTTGACACCAGGATTAGATCCAGGGACGGTGACACCAGGATTAGATCCAGTGACGTTGAAACCAGGATTAGAATGAGGGAGGTTGACACCAGGATTAGAATCAGGAACGTTGACACCAGGATAAAATCCAGGGACGTTGACACCAGGATTAAATGCAGGGACCTTGAAACCAGGATTAGATCCAGGAACGTTGACACCAAGATTAGATCCAGTGACATTGACAACAGGATTAGAATCACAGATGTTGATGCCAGGATTAGACGAGGGACGTGGACACCAGGATTAGATCCAGTTTCGTTGAACCGCGATTAGATTCAGGTACGTTGACACCAGGATCAGGTCCAGGGACGTTGACACCAGGATCAGATCCAGTGATGTTGACACCAGGATTAGATACAGGGACGTTGACACCAGGATTAGATCCAGTGACGTTGATACCAGGATTAGAACCAGGGACGATGACACCAGGATTAGATCCAGGGACGTTGACACCAGGATATGATCCAGTGACGTTGACACCAGGATTAGATCCAGGGACGTTGACACCAGGATTAGATCCAGTGACGCTTACACCAGGACTATATCCAGGGACGTTGACACCAGGATTAGATCCTGGGACGTTGACACCAGGATTAGATCCAGGGACGTTGACACCAGGATTAGAACTAGAGTTGTTGACACCAGGATTAGATCCAGGGACGTTGACACCAGATTTGATCCAGGGACGTTGACACCAGATTTGATCCAGTGACGCTGACACCAGGATTAGATCCAGGGACATTGACACCAGGATTAAATCCAGTGACCTTGACACCAGTATCAGATCCAGTGACGTTGAAACCAGGATTAGAATCAAGGAGGTTGACACCAGGATTAGAATCAGGAACGTTGACACCAGGATAAAATCCAGGGACGTTGACACCAGGATTAAATCCAGGGAGGTTGACACCAGGATTAGATCCAGGGACGTTGACACCAGGATTAGATCTAGGGACGTTGACACCAGGATTAGATCCAGGGACGTTGACACCAGATATGATTCAGTGACGCTGACACCAGGATTAGATCCAGTGACGTTGAAACCAGGATTTGATCCAGGGAGGTTGACACCAGGATTAGAATCAGGAACGTTGACTCCAGGATTAGATCCAGGGACGTTGACACCAGGATTAGATCCTGGGACGTTGACACCAGGATTAGATCCACGGACGTTGACAAAAGGATTCGATCCATTGACATTGACACCAGAATTAGATCCTGGGACGGTGACACCAGGATTAGATCCAGTGAGGCTGACACCAGGATTAGATCCAGGGACGTTGACACCAGGATTATATGCAGGGACGTTGATACCAGGATTAGATCCAATGATGTTGACCCAGGATTAATTCCAGGGACGTTGAAACCATGATAAAATCCAGTGACGTTGACACCATGATCAGATCCAGGGACGTTGATAGCAGGATTAGATACAGGGACGTTGACACCAGGATTAGATCCAGACGTTGACACCAGGATTATATCAAGTGACGTTGACACCAGGATAGATCCAGTGACGTTGACTACAGGATTAGATCCAGGGACTATGACACCAGGATTAGATTCAGTGATGCTGACCCCAGGATTAGATCCAGGGACGTTGAAACCAAGATTAGATACAGGGACGTTGACACCAGGATTTGATCCAGTGACGTTGACACCAGGATCAGATCCAGGGATGTTGATAGCAGGATTAGATCCAGGGAGGTTGACACCAGGATTAGATCCAGGTACGTTGACACCAGGATCAGATCCAGGGACGTTGAAACCAGGATTAGATCCAGTGACGTTGACACCAGGATTAGATCCAGGGACGGTGACACCAGGATTAGATCCAGTGATGTTGAAACCAGGATTAGAATCAGGGAGGTTGACACCAGGATTAGAATCAGGAACGTTGACACCAGGATAAAATCCAGGGACGTTGACACCAGGATTAAATGCAGGGACGTTGAAACCGGGATTAGATCCAGGAACGTTGACACCAAGATTAGATCCAGGGACGTTGACAGGAAGATTAGATCCAGTGACTTTGACACCAGGATTAGATCCAGGGACGTTGAAAAAAGGATTAGAACCAGGGACGTTGACACCAGGATAAGATCCAGTGACGTTGACACCAGGATTAGATCCAATGACTATGACACCAGGAGTAGATCAAGGGACGTTGACACAAAATTAGATCCAGGGACGTTGACACCAGGATCCGAACCAGGGACGTTGACACCAGGATCAGATCCAGAGACGTTGACACCAGGATTAGATCCAGGGACGTTGAAACCAGGAATAGACCCAGGGACGTTGACACCAGGATCAGGTCCAGGGACGTTGAAACCAGGGTGAAATCCAGTGACGTTGAAACAAGAATCAGATCCATGAGGTTGACAGAAGGATAAGATCCAGTGACTTTTACACCAGGATTAGATCCAGGAATGATGACACCAGGATTAGTTCTAGGGACGTTGACTCCAGGATTAGATCCAGGGACGTTGACACCAGGATTAGATACAGGGACGTTGAAACCAGGATTAGATCCAGAGACGTTGACACCAGGATCAGATCCAGGGACGTTGACACAGGAACAGATCCAGTGACCTTGACACCAGGATTAAATGCAGGGACGTTGAAACCAGGATTAGATCCAGGAACGTTGACACCAAGATTAGATCCAGTGACATTGACAACAGGATTAGAACCACGGACGTTGATGCCAGGATTAGACGAGGGACGTGGACACCAGGATTAGATCCAGTTTCGTTGAACCGCGATTAGATTCAGGTACGTTGACACCAGGATCAGATCCAGGGACGTTGACACCAGGATCAGATCCAGTGATGTTGACACCAGGATTAGAAACAGGGACGTTGACACCAGGATTAGATCCAGTGACGTTGATACCAGGATTAGAACCAGGGACGATGACACCATGATTAGATCCAGGGACGTTGACACCAGGATAAGATCCAGTGACGTTGACAGCAGGATTAGATCCAGTGACTTTGACACCAGGATTAGATCCAGTGACGCTTACACCAGGACTATATCCAGGGACGCTGACACCAGGATTAGATCCTGGGACGTTGACACCAGGATTAGATCCACGGACGTTGACACCAGGATTAGAACTAGAGTTGTTGACACCATGATTAGATCCAGGGACGTTGACACCAGATTTGATCCAGTGACGCTGACACCAGGATTAGATCCAGGGACATTGACACCAGGATTAAATCCAGTGACCTTGACACCAGTATCAGATCCAGTGATGTTGAAACCAGGATTAGAATCAGGGAGGTTGACACCAGGATTAGAATCAGGAACGTTGACACCAGGATAAAATCCAGGGACGTTGACACCAGGATTAAATCCAGGGAGGTTGACACCAGGATTAGATCCAGGGACGTTGACACCAGGATTATATCTAGGGACGTTGACACCAGGATTAGATCCAGGGAAGTTGACACCAGATATGATTCTGTGACGCTGACACCAGGATTAGATCCAGTGACGTTGAAACCATGATTTGATCCAGGAAGGTTGACACCAGGATTAGAATCAGGAACGTTGACTCCAGGATTAGATCCAGGGACGTTGACAGCAGGATTAGATCCAGTGACTTTGACACCAGGCTTAGGTCCAGGGACGTTGAAAAAAGGATTAGAACCAGGGACGTTGACCTCAGGATAAGATCCAGTGACGTTGACACCAGGATTAGATCCAGTGACGATGACACCAGGATTAGATCAAGGGACGTTGACACCAAGATTAGATCCAGGGACGTTGACACCAGGATTAGATCCATTGACGTTGACACCAGGATAAGATCGAGTGACGCTGACACCAGGATCAGATCCAGGGACGTTAAAACCAGGATCAGATCCAGTGACGTTGATACCAGGATTATATACAGGGACGTTGACACCAGGATTAGAATCAGGGACGTTGACTCCAGAATTAAATCCAGTGACTTTGACACCAGGATTAGATCCAGTGACGCTGTCTCATGGGTCAGATCCAGGGACGTTGACACCAGGATTAGATCCAGTGACGTAAACACCAGGATTAGATCCAGTGACGTTGAAACCAGGATTAGATCCAGGGACGTTGACACAGGGTTAGATCTAGGGACGTTGACTCCAGTATTAGATCCAGGGACGTTGACACCAGAATTAGACCTAGGGACGTTGACACCAGGATTAGATCCAGGACATTGACAGCAGGATTAGATCCAGTGACATTGACACCAGATTTAGGTCCAGGGACGTTGAAAAAGATTAGAACCAGGGACGTTGACCTCAGGATAAGATCCAGTGACGTTGACACCAGGATTAGATCCAGTGACGATGACACCAGGATTAGAGCAAGGGACGTTGACACCAATATTAGATCCAGGGACGTTGACACCAGGATTAGATCCATTGACGTTGACACCAGGATCAGATCCAGTGACGCTGACACCAGGATTAGATCCAAGGACGTTGAAACCAGGATCAGGTCCAGGGATGTTGACACCAGGATCAGATCCAGTGACGTTGACACATGGATCAGATCCAGTGAAGTTGACACTAGGATCAGGTCCAGGGATATTGAAACCAGGATTAGATCCAGAGACGTTGACACCAGGATTAGATCCAGGGACGTTGACACCAGTATTAGATCCAGGGACGTTGCCACCAGGATTAGATCCAGGGACGTTGACTCCAGGATTAGATCCAGGGACGTTGACACAACATTAGATCTAGGGACGTTGACACCAGGATTAGATCCAGGGACGTTAACACCAAGATTAGATCCAGGGACATTGACACCACGATTAGATCCAGTGACGTTGACAACAGGATTAGATCCAGGGACGTTGATACCAGGATTAGAACGAGTGACGTGGACACCAGGATTAGATCCAGTTTCGTTGACACCACGATTAGATACAGGTACGTTGACACCAGGATCAAATCCAGGGTCGTTGACACCAGGATCAGATCCAGGGACGTTGTCACCAGGATCAGATCCGGAGAGGCTGACATCAGGATCAGATCCTGAGACGTTGAAACCAGGATTAGATCCAGGGACGTTGACACCAGGATTAGATACAGGGATGTTGACAGCAAGATTAGATCCAGGGACTTTGACACCAGGTTAGGTCCAGGGACGTTGAAAAAAGGATTAGAACCAGGGACGTTGACACCAGGATAAGATCCAGTGACGTTGACACCAGGATAAGATCCAATGACTATGACACCAGGATTAGATCAAGGGACGTTGACACAAAATTAGTTCCAGGGACGTTTACACCAGGATTAGATCCAGGGAAGCTGACACCAGGATTAGATCCAGTGACGCTGACACCAGGATTAGATCCAATGACGTTGACACCAGGATTAGATCCAGTGACGTTGACACAAGGATTAGATACAGTGACGCTGACACCAGGATTAGATCCAGGGACGGTGACACCAGGATTAGATCAAGGGACTTTGACACCAGGATTAGAGCCAGGGACTTTGACACCAGGATTAGATCCTTTGACGTTGACACCAGTATTAGATCCAGTGACGTTGACACCAGTATTAGATCCAGTGATGTTGACACCAGGATTAGACCAGTGACGTTGACTCCAGGATTTGATCCAGTGACGTTGATACCATGATTTGATCCAGGGAGGTTGACACCAGGATTAGATCCAGTGACGTTGACAACAGGATTAGATCCAGGTCCGTTGATACCAGGATTAGATGCAGGGACGTTGATACCAGGATTATATCCAGTTTCGTTGACACAAGGATTAGATCCAGGGACGTTGACACCAGGATTAGATCCAGTGACATTGACACCAGGATTAGATCCAGTGACGTTGACACCAGGATTAGATGCACTTATGCTGACACCAGGATTAGATCCAGTGACGTTGACATCAGGATTAGGTCCCTTGACGCTGACACCAGGATTAGACCAAGGGACCTTGACACCAGGATTAGATCCAGGGACGTTGACAACAGGATTAGATCCAGGGACATTAACACCAGGTTTAGATCCAGTGACGCTGGTACCAGGTTTAGATCCAGGGACATAAACGAGGATTAGATCGAGTGATGTTGACACCAGGATTAGATCCAGGGACGTTGACACCAGGATTATATCCAGTGACGTTTTCAACACGATTAGATCCATGGACTTTGACACCAGGATTAGATCCAGGGACGTTGACACCAGGATTATATCCAGGGACATAAACCAGGATTAGATCCAGTGACGTTCACACCAGGATTAGATGCAGGATCATTGACACCAGGATTAGATCCAGTGACATTGATACCAGGATTAGATCCAGGGACGTTGACAACAGGATTAGATCCAGTTTCGTTGACACCTGGATTAGATCCAGGTTCGTTGACACCAAGATTAGATCCAGGGACATTGACACCAGGATTAGATCCAGGGATGTTGACACCAGGATTAGATCCATTGACGTTGACACCAGGATTAGATCCATGACACTGACCACAGGATTAGATACAGGGACGATGAAACCAGGTTCAGGTCCATGGACATTGACACCAGGATCAGATCCAGGGACGTTGACACCAGGATCAGATCCAGTGACTTTGACACCATGATTAGATCCAGGGACGTTGAAACCAGGATTAGATCCAGTGACGTTGACACCAGGATTAGATCCTGGGACGTTGACACCAGGCTTAGATCCATTGACGTTGACACCAGGATTAGATCCAGTGACGCTGACATCAGGATTAGATCCAGTGATGTTGACACCAGGATTAGATCCAGGGACGTTGACATAAGTATTAGATCCTATGATGTTTTCACCAGGATTAGGTCCAGTGACATTGACAAAAGGATTAGATCCAGGGACGTTGACACCAGGATAAGATTCAGTGACGTCGACACCATGATTAGATCCACAGACGCTGGCACCTGGTTTAGATCCAGTGACATAAAACAGGATCAGATCCAGTGAGGTTGACACCAGGATTACATACAGGGACGTTGACAACAGTATTAGATCCAGTTTCGTTTACACCAGGATTAGATCCAGGGACGTTGATACCAGGATTAGATCCAGGGACGTTGACACCAGGAGTACATCCAGTGACATTGAGAACAGGAATAGATCCAGGGACGTTGACACCAGGAGTACATCCAGTGACATTGAAAACAGGATTAGATCCAGGGACGTTGACACCAGGATTAGATCCAGTTTCGTTGACACCAGGATTAGACCCAGGAACGTTGACACCAGTATTAGATCCAGGGAAGTTGACACCAGGATTAGAGCCAGGGACGTTGTCACCATGATTAGATCCAGGGACGTTGAAACCAGGATTAGATCCAGAAATGTTGACACCAGGATTTGATCCAAGGACGTTGATACCAGGAATATATCCAGGGATATTGACACCAGGATTAGAAACAATGACGTTGACACTAGAATTAGATCCAGGGACCATGACACCAGGATTAGATCCAGGGACGTTGACACCAGGATTAAATCCAGGGACGTTGACACCAGGATTAGATCCAGTGCTTTTGACACCAGGATTATATCCAGGGACGTTTACACCAGGATCAAATCCAGGGACGTTGACACCAGGATAAGATCCAGTTACGTTGACACCAGGATAAGATCCAGTAACGATGACACCAGGATTAGATCCAGGGACGTTGACACAAGGATTAGATCCAGGGATGCTCACAACGCGATTAGATCCAGTGCCGCTGACACCAGGATTAGACCCATTGATGTTGACACAACGATTAGATGCGGGTACGTTGACACCAGGATCAGATCCAGGGTCGTTGACACCAGGATCAGATCCAGGGAAGTTGACACCAGGATCAGATCCGGAGACGCTGACACCAGGATCAGATCCTGGGACGTTGCAAACAGGATTAGATCCAGGGACGTTGACACCACGATTAGATCCAGGGACGTTGACACCAGGATTAGATCCAGTGACGTTGACACCAGGATTAGAGCTAGGACATTGACACCAGGATTAGATCCATTGACGTTGGCACCAGGATTAGATCCAGTTTTGCTGACACCAAGATTAGATCCAGGGATGTTGACACCAGGATTAGATCGAGTGACGCTGACACCAGGATTAGATACAGGGACGTTGACACCAGAATTAGACCCAGGGATGTTGACACCAATATAAGATCCAGTGATGTTGACACCAAGATTAGATCCAGGGACCATGACACCAGGATTAGATCCAGGGACGTTGACACCAGGATTAGTTCCATTGACGTTGACACCTAAATTAGTTCCATTGACGTTGACACCAGGATTAGATACAGGGAAGATGACACCAGGATTATATACAGGGACGTTGACACCAGGATTAGATCCATTGACGTTGACACCAGGATTAGATCCAGTGATGCTGACACCAGGATTAGATCCAGTGATGTTGACACAAGGATTAGATCCAGTGACGATGACACCAGCATTAGATCCAGGGACCTTGACACCACGATTAGATCCATTGACGTTGAAACCAGGATTAGATCCAGGGACCATGACACCAGGAGTAGATCCAGGGATGTTGAAACCAGGATTAGATCCAGTGACGTTGACACCAGGATTTGATCCAGTGACGTTGATACCAGGAATAGATCCAAGGAGGTTGACACCAGGATTAGATCCAGTGTCATTGACAACAGGATTAGATCCAGGGACGTTGATACCAGGATTAGATCCAGGGACGTTGACACCAGGATTAGATCCAGTTTCGTTGACACCAGGATTAGACCCAGGAACCTTGACACCAGTATTAGATCCAGGGAAGTTGACACCAGTATTAGAGCCAGGGACGTTGACACCATGATTAGATCCAGGGACGTTGAAACCAGGATTAGATCCGGTGACGTTGACACCAGACTTAGACCCAGGGACGTTGACACCAGGATTAGATCCACTGATGCTGAAACCAGGATTAGATCCAGTGAGGTTGACACCAGGATTAGGCCCAGTGATGCTGACACCAGGTTTAGACCCAGGGACGTTGACACCAGGATTAGATCCATGGACGTTGACACCAGGATTAGATTCAGGGACGTTGGCACCAGGAATAGATCCAGGGACGTTGGATACCAAGATTAGATCCAGGGACGTTGACACCTGGATTAGATCCAGTGATGTTGACACCAGGATTAGATCCAGGGACGTTGACACCAAGATAAGATCCAGGGACGTGACACCAGGATAAGATCCAATGACGTTGACACCAGAATTAGATCCAGAGACCATGACACCAGGATTAGATCCAGGGACGTTGACACCAGGATTAGATCTAGGGACGTTGACACCAGGATAAGATCCAGTGACGTTGACACCAGGATTAGATCCAGTGACGATGACTCCAGGATTAGATCCAGGGACATTGACACCAGTATTAGATCCAGGGACGTTGAAACCAGTATTAGATCCAGGGACGTTGACAGCAAGATTATATCCAGTGACTTTGACACCAGGACTAGGTCCAGGGACGTTGAAAAAGGATTAGAACCAGGGACGTTGACACCAGGATAACATCCAATGACTATGACACCAGGATTAGATCAAGGGACGCTGACACAAAATTAGATCTAGGGACGTTGACACCAGGATCAGAACCAGGTACGTTGACACCAGGATCAGATCTAGTGACGTTGACACCAGGATTAGATCCAGGGACCTTGAAACCAGGAATAGACCCAGGGACGTTGACACCAGGATTAGATCTAGGGACGGTGACTCCAGGATTAGAACCAGGGACGTTGACACCAGGATTAGATACAAGGACGTTGAAACCAGGATTAGATCCAGAGACGTTAACACCAGGATCAGATCCAGGGACGTTGAAACCAGGAACAGATCCAGTGACCTTGACACGAGGATTAAATGCAGGGACGTTGAAACCAGGATTAGATCCAGGAACGTTGACACCAGGATTAGATCCAGTGACATTGACAACAGGATTAGAACCACGGACGTTGATGCCAGGATTAGACGAGGGACGTGGACACCAGGATTAGATCCAGTTTCGTTGACACCGCGATTAGATTCAGGTACGTTGACACCGGGATCAGATCCAGTGACATTGACAACAGGATTAGAACCACGGACGTTGATGCCAGGATTAGACGAGGGACGTGGACACCAGGATTAGATCCAGTTTCGTTGACACCGCGATTAGATTCAGGAACGTTGACACCGGGATCAGATCCAGGGACGTTGACACCAGGATCAGATCCGATGTCGCCTACACCAGCATCAGATCCAGGGACGTTGAAACCAGGATTAGATCCAGTGACGTTGACACCAGGATTAGATCCAGGGACGTTGAAACCAGTATTAGATCCAGGGACGTTGACAGCAAGATTATATCCAGTGACTTTGACACCAGGACTAGGTCCAGGGACGTTGAAAAAGGATTAGAACCAGGGACGTTGACACCAGGATAACATCCAATGACTATGACACCAGGATTAGATCAAGGGACGCTGACACAAAATTAGATCCAGGGACGTTGACACCAGGATCAGAACCAGGGACGTTGACACCAGGATCAGATCTAGTGACGTTGACACCAGGATTAGATCCAGGGACCTTGAAACCAGGAATAGACCCAGGGACGTTGACACCAGGATTAGATCTAGGGACGTTGACTCCAGGATTAGATCCAGGGACGTTGACACCAGGATTAGATACAAGGACGTTGAAACCAGGATTAGATCCAGAGACGTTAACACCAGGATCAGATCCAGGGACGTTGAAACCAGGAACAGATCCAGTGACCTTGACACCAGGATTAAATGCAGGGACGTTGAAACCAGGATTAGATCCAGGAACGTTGACACCAGGATTAGATCCAGTGACGATGACTCCAGGATTAGATCCAGGGACATTGACACCAGTATTAGATCCAGGGACGTTGAAACCAGTATTAGATCCAGGGACGTTGACAGCAAGATTATATCCAGTGACTTTGACACCAGGACTAGGTCCAGGGACGTTGAAAAAGGATTAGAACCAGGGACGTTGACACCAGGATAACATCCAATGACTATGACACCAGGATTAGATCAAGGGACGCTGACACAAAATTAGATCTAGGGACGTTGACACCAGGATCAGAACCAGGTACGTTGACACCAGGATCAGATCTAGTGACGTTGACACCAGGATTAGATCCAGGGACCTTGAAACCAGGAATAGACCCAGGGACGTTGACACCAGGATTAGATCTAGGGACGGTGACTCCAGGATTAGAACCAGGGACGTTGACACCAGGATTAGATACAAGGACGTTGAAACCAGGATTAGATCCAGAGACGTTAACACCAGGATCAGATCCAGGGACGTTGAAACCAGGAACAGATCCAGTGACCTTGACACGAGGATTAAATGCAGGGACGTTGAAACCAGGATTAGATCCAGGAACGTTGACACCAGGATTAGATCCAGTGACATTGACAACAGGATTAGAACCACGGACGTTGATGCCAGGATTAGACGAGGGACGTGGACACCAGGATTAGATCCAGTTTCGTTGACACCGCGATTAGATTCAGGTACGTTGACACCGGGATCAGATCCAGTGACATTGACAACAGGATTAGAACCACGGACGTTGATGCCAGGATTAGACGAGGGACGTGGACACCAGGATTAGATCCAGTTTCGTTGACACCGCGATTAGATTCAGGAACGTTGACACCGGGATCAGATCCAGGGACGTTGACACCAGGATCAGATCCGATGTCGCCTACACCAGCATCAGATCCAGGGACGTTGAAACCAGGATTAGATCCAGTGACGTTGACACCAGGATTAGATCCAGGGACGTTGAAACCAGTATTAGATCCAGGGACGTTGACAGCAAGATTATATCCAGTGACTTTGACACCAGGACTAGGTCCAGGGACGTTGAAAAAGGATTAGAACCAGGGACGTTGACACCAGGATAACATCCAATGACTATGACACCAGGATTAGATCAAGGGACGCTGACACAAAATTAGATCCAGGGACGTTGACACCAGGATCAGAACCAGGGACGTTGACACCAGGATCAGATCTAGTGACGTTGACACCAGGATTAGATCCAGGGACCTTGAAACCAGGAATAGACCCAGGGACGTTGACACCAGGATTAGATCTAGGGACGTTGACTCCAGGATTAGATCCAGGGACGTTGACACCAGGATTAGATACAAGGACGTTGAAACCAGGATTAGATCCAGAGACGTTAACACCAGGATCAGATCCAGGGACGTTGAAACCAGGAACAGATCCAGTGACCTTGACACCAGGATTAAATGCAGGGACGTTGAAACCAGGATTAGATCCAGGAACGTTGACACCAGGATTAGATCCAGTGACATTGACAACAGGATTAGAACCACGGACGTTGATGCCAGGATTAGACAAGGGACGTGGACACCAGGATTAGATCCAGTTTCGTTGACACCGCGATTAGATTCAGGTACGTTGACACCGGGATCAGATCCAGTGACATTGACAACAGGATTAGAACCACGGACGTTGATGCCAGGATTAGACGAGGGACGTGGACACCAGGATTATATCCAGTTTCGTTGACACCGTGATTAGATTCAGGTACGTTGACACCGGGATCAGATCCACGGACGTTGACACCAGGATCAGATCCGATGACGCCTACACCAGGATCAGATCCAGGGATGTTGAAACCAGGATTAGATCCAGTGATATTGACACCAGGATTAGATCCAGGGACGGTGACACCAGGAGTACATCCAGTGACATTGAAAACAGGAATAGATCCAGGGACGTTGACACCAGGAGTACATCCAGTGACATTGAAAACAGGATTAGATCCAGGGACGTTGACACCAGGATTAGATCCAGTTTCGTTGACACCAGGATTAGACCCAGGAACGTTGACACCAGTATTAGATCCAGGGAAGTTGACACCAGGATTAGAGCCAGGGACGTTGTCACCATGATTAGATCCAGGTACGTTGAAACCAGGATTAGATCCAGTGATGTTGACACCAGGATTTGATCCAAGGACGTTGATACCAGGAATATATCCAGGGATATTGACACCAGGTTAGAAACAATGACGTTGACACTAGAATTAGATCCAGGGACCATGACACCAGGATTAGAACCAGGGACGTTGACACCAGGATTAAATCCAGGGACGTTGACACCAGGATTAGATCCAGTGCTGTTGA
Source organism: Rattus norvegicus (assembly GCF_021556685.1). Taxonomy (NCBI): domain Eukaryota; kingdom Metazoa; phylum Chordata; class Mammalia; order Rodentia; family Muridae; genus Rattus; species Rattus norvegicus. The sequence continues at coordinate 63,007,131 of NC_141555.1, forward strand.
CACCAGGATTATATCCAGGGACGTTTACACCAGGATCAAATCCAGGGACGTTGACACCAGGATAAGATCCAGTTACGTTGACACCAGGATAAGATCCAGTAACGATGACACCAGGATTAGATCCAGGGACGTTGACACAAGGATTAGATCCAGGGATGATCACAACGCGATTAGATCCAGTGCCGCTGACACCAGGATTAGACCCATTGATGTTGACACAACGATTAGATGCGGGTACGTTGACACCAGGATCAGATCCAGGGTCGTTGACACCAGGATCAGATCCAGGGAAGTTGACACCAGGATCAGATCCGGAGACGCTGACACCAGGATCAGATCCTGGGACGTTGAAAACAGGATTAGATCCAGGGACGTTGACACCACGATTAGATCCAGGGACGTTGACACCAGGATTAGATCCAGTGACGTTGACACCAGGATTAGAGCTAGGACATTGACACCAGGATTAGATCCATTGACGTTGGCACCAGGATTAGATCCAGTTTTGCTGACACCAAGATTAGATCCAGGGATGTTGACACCAGGATTAGATCGAGTGACGCTGACACCAGGATTAGATACAGGGACGTTGACACCAGAATTAGACCCAGGGATGTTGACACCAATATAAGATCCAGTGATGTTGACACCAAGATTAGATCCAGGGACCATGACACCAGGATTAGATCCAGGGACGTTGACACCAGGATTAGTTCCATTGACGTTGACACCTAAATTAGTTCCATTGACGTTGACACCAGGATTAGATACAGGGAAGATGACACCAGGATTATATACAGGGACGTTGACACCAGGATTAGATCCATTGACGTTGACACCAGGATTAGATCCGGTGACGTTGACACCAGACTTAGACCCAGGGACGTTGATACGAGGATTAGATCCACTGATGCTGAAACCAGGATTAGATCCAGTGAGGTTGACACCAGGATTAGGCCCAGTGACGCTGACACCAGGTTTAGACCCAGGGACGTTGACACCAGGATTAGATCCATGGACGTTGACACCAGGATTAGATCCAGGGACGTTGGCACCAGGAATAGATCCAGGGACGTTGGATACCAGGATTAGATCCAGGGACGTTGACACCTGGATTAGATCCAGTGATGTTGACACCAGGATTAGATCCAGGGACGTTGACACCAGGATTAGATCCAGTGATGCTGACACCAGGATTAGATCTAGTGACGTTGACACCAGGATTACATCCAGTGACGCTGACACCAGATTTAGATCCAGTGACGTTGACACAAGGATTAGATACAGTGACGCTGACACCAGGATTAGATCCAGGGACCTTGACACCAGTATTAGATACAGGGACGATGACACCAGGATTAGATCCATTGACGTTTACACCAGGATTAGATCCAGTGTCGCTGAAACCAGTTTAGATCCATGGACGTTGACACCAGGATTAGATACAGTGACGCTGACACCAGGATTAGATCCAGGGACGATTACACCAGGATTAGATCAAGAGACGTTGACACCAAGATTAAATCAAGGGACGTTGACACCAGGATTAGATCCAGGGACGTTGACACCTGGCTTAGATCCTGGGACGTTAACACCACAATTAGATCCAGGGACGTTGACACCAGAATTAGATCCATTGACGTTGACACCAGGATTAGATCCAGAGATGCTGACACCAGGATTAGATCCAGGGATGTTGACACCATGATTAGATCGAGTGACGCTGACACCAGGATTAGATACAGGGACGTTGACACCAGTATAAGATCCAGTGACTTTGACACCAGGATTAGATCCAGGGACCATGACACCAGGTTTAGATCCAGGGACGTTGACACCAGAATTAGACCCAGGGACGTTGACACCATGATAAGATCCAGGGACGTTGACACCAGGATTTGTTCCATTGACGTTGACACCACGAATAGACCCAGTGACGCTGTCACCAGGATTATATACAGGGACGTTGACACTCGGATTAGATCCATTGATGTTGACACCAGGATTAGATCCAGTGACGCTGATACCAGGATTAGAACCATGGACGTTGACACCAGGATTAGATACAGTGATGTTGACACCAGGATAAGATCCAGTGATGTTGACAGCAGGATTAGATCCAGGGACAATGAAACCAGGATTAGAACCAGTGACGTTGACACCAGGATCAGATCCATGACGTTGACACCAGGATAATATCCAGTGACTTTGACACCAGGATTAGATTCAGGAACGTTGTCACCAGGATTAGATCTAGGGACGTAGACTCCAGGATTAGATCCAGGGACGTTGACACCAGGATTAGATACAGGGACGTTGAAACCAGGAATAGATCCAGGGACCTTGACACCAGGATCAGATCCAGGGACATTGACACCAGGATCAGATCCTCTGACGTTGACACCAGGATTAGATGCAGGGACGTTGAAACCAGGATTAGATCCAGGGATGTTGACACCAGGCTTAGATCCAGTGACGTTGACACCAGGATAGATCCAGTTTCGTTGACACCGCAATTAGATTCAGGTACGTTGACACCAGGATCAGATCCAGGGACGTTGACAACAGGATCAGATCGGGTGACGCCTACACCAGGATTAGATCCAGTGACGTTGACACCAGGATTACATCCAGTGACGCTGACACCAGGATTAGATCCAGTGACTTTGATACAAGGATTAGATCCAGTGACGATGACACCAGCATTAGATCTAGGGACCTTGACACCAGGATTAGATCCACTGATGCTGACACCAGGATTAGATCCAGTGAGGTTGACACCAGGATTAGGCCCAGTGACGCTGACACCAGGTTTAGACCGAGGGACGTTGACACCAGGATTAGATCCATGGACGTTGACACCAGGATTAGAGCCACGGACGTTGACACCAGGATTAGATCCAGGGACGTTGGATACCAGGATTAGAACCAGGGACGTTGACACCAGGATTAGATCCAGTGACGCTGACACCAGGATCAGATCCATTACGTTGACACCAGGATTAGATCCAGTGACGTTGAATCCAGGATTAGATCCAGGGACGTTGACACCAGGATTAGATCCAGGGACATTGACTCCAGGATTAGATCCAGGGACGTTGACACCAGAATTAGACCTAGGGACGTTGACACCAGGATTAGATCCAGGACGTTGACAGCAGGATTATATCCAGTGACTTTGACACCAGGATTAGGTCCAGGGACGTTGAAAAAAGAATTAGAACCAGGGACATTGACCACAAGATAAGATCCAGTGACGTTGACACCAGGATTAAATCCAGTGTCGTTGACACCAGAATTAGATCCAGTGTCGTTGATACCAGGATTAGATCCAGGGGGTTGACACCAGGATTAGATCCAGGGACGTTGACACCAGGATTAGATCCAGGACGTTGAGCCCAGGATTAGATCCAGGGACCATGACACCAGGATTACATCCAGGGACGTAACACCAGAATTAGACCCAGGGACGTTGACACCATGATAAGATTTAGGGACGTTGACACCAGGATTAGTTCCATTGACGTTGACACCACGAATAGACCCAGTGACGCTGTCACCAGGATTATATACAGGGACGTTGACACTCGGATTAGATCCATTGACGTTGACACCAGGATTAGATCCAGTGACGCTGATACCAAGATTAGAACCATGGACATTGACACCAGGATTAGATACAGTGATGTTGACACCAGGATTAGATCCAGGGACGTTCACACCAGATTTAGACCCAGGGACATTGACACCAGGATAAGATCCAGTGACGCTGACACCAGGATTAAATCCAGGGACATTGACACAAGGATTAGATCCAGGGACGGTGACTCCAGGATTAGATCCAGGGACGTGGACACCAGGATTAGATCCAGGGATGTTGAAACCAGGATTAGATCCAGGGAAGTTGACACCAGGATCAGAACCAGGGACTTTGACACCAGGATCAGATCCAGTGACATTGACACCAGGATTAGATCGAGGGACGTTTAAACCAGGAATAGACCCAGGGACGTTGACACCAGGATCAGGCCAAGGGACGTTGACACCAGGGTGAGATCCAGTGACGTTGAAACAAGGATCAGATCCATGACGTTTACACCAGGATAATATCCGGTGACTTTGACACCAGGATTAGATCCAGGAACGTTGACACCAGGATTCGATCTAGGGACGTAGACTCCAGGATTAGATCCAGGGACGTTGACACCAGGATTAGATACAGGGACGTTGAAACCAGGAATAGATCCAGGGACGTTCACACCAGGATCAGATCCAGGGACGTTGACACCAGGATCAGATCCTCTGACGTTGACACCAGGATTAGATGCAGGGACGTTGAAACCAGGATTAGATCCAGGGACGTTGACACCAGGATTAGATCCAGTGACGTTGACACCAGGATTAGATCCAGTGACGTTGACACCAGGATTAGATCCAGTTTCGTTGACACCGCGATTAGATTCACGTACGTTGACACCAGGATCAGATCCAGGGACGTTGACACCAGGATCAGATCTGGTGGCGCCTACACTAGGATCAGATCCAGGGATGTTGAAACCAGGATTAGATGCAGTGACGTTGACACCAGGTTTAGATCCAGGGACGTTGACACCAGGATTAGATCCAGGGACGTTGACTCCAGGATTAGATCCAGGGACGTTGACAGCAGGATTAGATCCAGGGACCATGACACCAGGATTAGATCCAGGGACGTTGACACCAGGATCAGAACCAGGGACGTTGACACCAGGATCAGATCTAGTGACGTTGACACCAGGATTAGATCCAGGGACGTTGACTCCAGGATTAGATCCTGGGACGTTGACACAACATTAGATCTAGGGACGTTAACACCAGGATTAGATACAGGGACGTTGACACCAAGATTAGATCCAGGGACATTGACACCAGGATTAGATCCAGGGACGCTGAAACCAGGATTAGATCCAGTGACGCTGACACCAGGAATAGATCCGGTGACGTTGACACCAGGATTAGATCCAGTGACGCTGACACCAGGATTAGATCCAGGGACGTTGAAACCAGGATTAGATCCAGGGACGGTGACACCAGGATTAGATCCAGTGACGTTGACAACATGATTATATCCAGGGACGTTGATACCAGGATTAGAACGAGTGACGTGGACACCATGATTAGATCCAGTTTCGTTGACACCACGATTAGATCCAGGTACATTGACACCAGGATCAAATCCAGGGTCGTTGACACCAGGATCAGATCCAGGGACATTGACACCAGGATCAGATCCGGAGACTCTGACACCAGGATCAGATCCTGGGACGTTGAAACCAGGATTAGATCCAGGGACGTTGACAACAGGATTAGAGCCAGGGACGTTGACACCAGGATCAGATCCAGGGACGTTGAACCAGGATTAGATCCAGGAACGTTGCCTCCAGGAATAGATCCAGGGATGTTGACACCAGGATTAGATCCAGTGACGTTGACACAAGGATTAGAGCTAGGACGTTGACACCAGGATTAGATCCATTGACGTTGACACCAGGATTAGATCAAGGGACGTTAACACCAGGATTAGATCGAGTGACGCTGACAACAGGGTTAGATACAGGGACGTTGACACCAGAATTAGACCCAGGGACCTTGACACCAGTATAAGATCCAGTGATATTGACACCAGGATTAGATCCAGGGACCATGACACCAGGATTAGATCCAGGAACGTTGACACCAGAATTAGACCCAGGGACCATGACACCAGGATTATATACAGGGACGTTGACACCAGGATTAGATCCATTGACGTTGATACCAGGATTAGATCCATTGATGCTGACACCAGGATTAGATCCAGTGACGTTGACACCAGGATTACATCCAGTGACGCTGACACCAGGATTAGATCCATTGACGTTGACACCAGGATTATATCCAGTGACGCTGAAACCAGTTTAGATCCATGGACGTTGACACCAGGATTAGATCCAGGGACCATGACACCAGGATTATATACAGGGACGTTGACACCAGGATTAGATCCATTGACGTTGATACCAGGATTAGATCCATTGATGCTGACTCCAGGATTAGATCCAGTGACGTGGACACCAGGATTACATCCAGTGACGCTGACACCAGGATTAGATCCATTGACGTTGACACCAGGATTAGATCCAGTGACGCTGAAACCAGTTTAGATCCATGGACGTTGACACCAGGATTAGATACAGTGACGCTGACACCAGGATTAGATCCAGGGACGTTGACACCAGAATTAGACCCAGGGACGTTGACACCAGGATATGAACCAGTGTCGTTGACACCAGGATTAGATCCAGTGACGCTGACACCAGGATCAGATCCATGACGTTGACACCAGGATTAGATCCAGTGACATTGACACCAGGATTAGATCCAGGGACATTGACACCAGTATTAGATCCAGGGACGTTGACTCCAGAATTAGATCCATGGACGTTGACACCAGTATTAGATCCAGGGACGTTGAAACCAGGATTAGTTCCAAGGACGTAGACACAGGGTCAGATCCATGGACGTTGACACCATGATTAGATACAGTGATGTTGACACCAGGATTAGATCCAGGGACGTTCACACCAGATTTAGATGCAGGGACATTGACACCAGGATAAGATCCAGTGATGTTGACAGCAGGTTTAGATCCACGTACCATGACACCAGGAATAGAACCAGTGACGTTGACACCAGGATCAGATCCAGTGACCTTGACACCAGGATCAGATCCATGACGTTGACACCAGGATTACATCCAGGGATTTTGACACCAGGATTACATCCAGGGACGTTGACACAAGGATTAGATCCAGGGAAGGTGACTCCAGGATTAGATCCAGAGACATGGACAACAGGATTAGATCCAGGGACGTTGAATCCAGGATTAGAACCAGGTAAGATGACACCAGGATCAGAACCAGGGACGTTGACACCAGGATCAGATCCAGTGACGTTGACACCAGGATTAGATCCAGGGACATTGAAACCTGGAATAGACCCAGGGACGTTGACACCAGGATCAGGTCCAGGGACGTTGACACCAGGGTGAGATCCAGTGACGTTGACACAAGGATCAGATCCATGACGTTGACACCAGGATAAGATCCAGTTACTTTGACACCATGATTAGATACCGGAAAGTTGACACCAGGATTAGATCTAGGGATGTTGCCTCCTGGATTAGATCCAGGGACGTTGACACCAGGATTAGATTCAGTGACTTTGACACCAGGATTAAATGCAGGGACATTGAAACCAGGATTAGATCCAGGGACGTTGACACCAGGATCAGATCCAGGGACGTTGACACCAGGATCAGATTCAGTGACTTTGACACCAGGATTAGATGCAGGGACATTGAAACCAGGATTAGATCCAGGGACGTTGACACAAGGATTAGATCCAGTGTCATTGACAACAGGACTAAATCCAGGGACGTTGATGCCAGGATTAGATCGAGGGACGTGGACACCAGGATTAGATCCAGTTTCGTTGACACCGCGATTAGATTCAGGTACGTTGACACCAGGATCAGATCCGGTGACGCCTACACCAGGATCAGATCCAGGGACGTTGAAACCAGGATTAGATGCAGGGACGTTGACACCAGGATTAGATCCAGTTTCGTTGACACAAGGATTAGATCCAGGGACGTTGACACCAGGATTAGATCCAGTGACATTGACACCAGGATTAGATCCAGTGACTTTGACTCCAGGATTAGAATCAGGGAAGTTGACACCAGAATTCTATCTAGGGACGTTGACACCAGGATTAGATCCAGGCACGTTGACAGCAGGATTAGATCCAGTGACTTTGACACCAGGCTTAGGTCCAGGGACGTTGAAAAAAGGATTAGATCCAGGGATGTTGACCTCAGGATAAGATCCAGTGACGTTGACACAAGGATTAGATCCAGTGACGATTACACCAGGATTAGATCAAGAGACGTTGACACCAAGATTAGATCAAGGGACGTTGACACCAGGATTAGATCCATTGACGTTGACAGCAGGATTAGATCCAGTGACGCTGACACCAGGATGAGATCCAGGGACGTTGAAACCAAGATCATGTCCAGGAACGTTGACACCAGGATCAGATCGAGTGACGTTGACACCTGGATCATATCCAGTGACGTTGACTCCAGGATCAGATCCAGGGACGTTAAAACCAGGATTAGATCCAGTGTCGTTGATACCAGGATTAGATCCAGGGACGTTGACACCAGGATTAGAATCTGGAACGTTGACTCCAGAATTAAATCCAGTGACTTAGACACCAGGATTAGATCCAGTGACGATGACACCAGGATTAGATCAAGGGACGTTGACACCAAGATTAGATCCTGGGACGTTGACACCAGGAAAAGATCCATTGACGTTGACAGCAGGATTAGATCCAGTGACGCTGACACCAGGATGAGATCCAGGGACGTTGAAACCAAGATCAGGTCCAGGGACGTTGACACCAGGATCAGATCCAGTGACGTTGACACCTGGATCAGATCCAGTGACGTTGACACCAGGATTAGATCCAGGGACGTTAAAACCAGGATTAGATCCAGTGATGTAAACACCAGGATTAGATCCAGTGACGTTGAAACCAGGATTAGATCCAGGGACGTTGACACCAGGATTAGATCCAGGGACGTTGACTCCAGGATTAGATCCAGGGACGTTGACACCAGAATTAGACCTAGGGACGTTGACACCAGGATTACATCCAGGACGTTGACAGCAGGATTATATCCAGTGACTTCACACCAGGATTAGGTCCAGGGACGTTGAAAAAAGGATTAGAACCAGGGACATTGACCTCAGGATAAGATCCAGTGACGTTGACACCAGGATTCGATCCAGTGACGATGACACCAGGATTAGAGCAAGGGACGTTGACACCAATATTAGATCCCGGGACGTTGACACCAGGATAAGATCCATTGACGTTGACAGCAGGATTAGATCCAGTGACGCTGACACCAGGATGAGATCCAGGGACGTTGAAACCAAGATCAGGTCCAGGGACGTTGACACCAGGATTAGATCCAGTGACGTTGACACCTGGATCAGATCCAGTGAAGTTGACACGAGGATCAGATCCAGGGACGTTAAAACCAGGATTAGATCCAGTGATGTAAACACCAGGATTAGATCCAGTGACGTTGAAACCAGGATTAGATCCAGGGACGTTGACACCAGGATTAGATCCAGGGACGTTGACTCCAGGATTAGATCCAGGGACGTTGACACCAGAAATAGACCTAGGGACGTTGACACCAGGATTACATCCAGGACGTTGACAGCAGGATTATATCCAGTGACTTCACACCAGGATTAGGTCCAGGGACGTTGAAAAAAGGATTAGAACCAGGAACATTGACCTCAGGATAAGATCCAGTGACGTTGACACCAGGATTCGATCCAGTGACGATGACACCAGGATTAGAGCAAGGGACGTTGACACCAATATTAGATCCCGGGACGTTGACACCAGGATAAGATCCATTGACGTTGACACCAGGATTAGATCCAGTGACGCTGACACCAGGATTAGATCCAGGGACGTTGAAACCAGGATCAGGTCCAGGGACGTTGACACCAGGATCAGATCCAGTGACGTTGACACCTGGATCAGATCCAGTGAAGTTGACACGAGGATCAGATCCAGGGACATTAAAACCAGGATTAGATCCAGTGACGTTGACACCAGTATTAGATCCAGGGACGTTGACACCAGGATTAGATCCAGGGACATTGACACCAGGATTAGATCCAGGGACGTTGACTCCAGGATTAGATCCAGGGACTTTGGAACCAGGATTAGATATAGGGAAGTTGACACCAGGATTAGATCCAGTGACTTTGACACCAGGCTTAGGTCCAGGGACGTTGAAAAAAGGATTAGATCCAGGGATGTTGACCTCAGGATAAGATCCAGTGACGTTGACACAAGGATTAGATCCAGTGACGATTACACCAGGATTAGATCAAGAGACGTTGACACCAAGATTAAATCAAGGGACGTTGACACCAGGATTAGATCCATTGACGTTGACAGCAGGATTAGATCCAGTGACGCTGACACCAGGATGAGATCCAGGGACGTTGAAACCAAGATCATGTCCAGGAACGTTGACACCAGGATCAGATCGAGTGACGTTGACACCTGGATCATATCCAGTGACGTTGACTCCAGGATCAGATCCAGGGACGTTAAAACCAGGATTAGATCCAGTGTCGTTGATACCAGGATTAGATCCAGGGACGTTGACACCAGGATTAGAATCTGGGACGTTGACTCCAGAATTAAATCCAGTGACTTTGACACCAGGTTTAGATCCAGTGACGATGACACCAGGATTAGATCAAGGGATGTTGACACCAAGATTAGATCCTGGGACGTTGACACCAGGATTAGATCCATTGACGTTGACAGCAGGATTAGATCCAGTTACGCTGACACCAGGATGAGATCCAGGGACGTTGAAACCAAGATCAGGTCCAGGGACGTTGACACCAGGATCAGGTCCAGGGACGTTGACACCAGGATCAGATCCAGTGACGTTGACACCTGGATCAGATCCAGTGAAGTTGACACGAGGATCAGATCCAGGGACATTAAAACCAGGATTAGATCCAGTGACGTTGACACCAGTATTAGATCCAGGGACGTTGACACCAGGATTAGATCCAGGGACGTTGACACCAGGATTAGATCCAGGGACGTTGACTCCAGGATTAGATCCAGGGACTTTGAAACCAGGATTAGATCCAGGGACGTTGATACCAGGATTAGATCCAGTGACGTTGACAACAGGATTATATCCAGGGACGTTGATACCAGGATTAGAACGAGTGACGTGGACATCAGGATTAGATCCAGTTTCGTTGACACCATGATTAGATCCAGGTACATTGACACCAGGATCAAATCCACGGTCGTTGACACCAGGATCAGATCCAGGGACGTTGACACCAGGATCAGATCCGGAGACTCTGACACCAGGATCAGATCCTGGGACGTTGAAACCAGGATTAGATCCAGGGACGTTGACAACAGGATTAGATCCAGGGACGTTGACACCAGTATCAGATCAAGGGACGTTGAACCAGGATTAGATCCAGGAACGTTGCCTCCAGGAATAGATCCAGGGATGTTGACAGCAGGATTAGATCCAGTGACGTTGACACAAGGATTAGAGCTAGGACGTTGACACCAGGATTAGATCCATTGACGTTGACACCAGGATTAATTCCAGTGTCGCTGACACCAGGATTAGATCAAGGGACGTTGACACCAGGATTAGATCGAGTGACGCTGACAACAGGGTTAGATACAGGGACGTTGACACCAGAATTAGACCCAGGGACCTTGACACCAGTATAAGATCCAGTGATGTTGACACCAGGATTAGATCCAGGGACCATGACACCAGGATTAGATCCAGGAACGTTGACACCAGAATTAGACCCAGTGACGTTGACACCAGGATTAGTTCCATTGAAGTTGACACCAGGATTAGATACAGGGACCATGACACCAGGATTATATAGAGGGACGTTGACACCAGGATTAGATCTAGTGAGGTTGACACCAGGATTACATCCAGTGAGGCTGACACCAGGATTAGATCCAGTGACGTTGACACAAGGATTAGATCCAGTGACGCTGACACCAGGATTAGATCCAGGGACCATGACACCAGGATTAGATCCAGGAACGTTGACACCAGAATTAGACCCAGGAACGTTGACACCAGGATTAGTTCCATTGACGTTGACACCAGGATTAGATACAGGGACCATGACACCAGGATTATATACAGGGATGTTGACACCAGGATTAGATCCATTGACGTTGACACCAGGATTAGATCCAGTGATGCTGACACCAGGATTAGATCTAGTGACGTTGACACCAGGATTACATCCAGTGACGCTGACACCAGGATTAGATCCAGTGACGTTGACACAAGGATTAGATACAGTGACGCTGACACCAGGATTAGATCCAGGGACCTTGACACCAGTATTAGATACAGCGACGATGACACCAGGATTAGATCCATTGACGTTTACACCAGGATTAGATCCAGTGTCGCTGAAACCAGTTTAGATCCATGGACGTTGACACCAGGATTAGATACAGTGACGCTGACACCAGGATTAGATCCAGGGACGTTGACACCAGAATTAGACCCAGGAACGTTGACACGAGGATATGAACCAGTGTCGTTGACACCAGGATTAGATCCAGTGACGCTGACACCAGGATCAGATCCATTACGTTGACACCAGGATTAGATCCAGTGACGTTGAATCCAGGATTAGATCCAGGGACGTTGACACCAGGATTAGATCCAGGGACATTGACTCCAGGATTAGATCCAGGGACGTTGACACCAGAATTAGACCTAGGGACGTTGACACCAGGATTAGATCCAGGACGTTGACAGCAGGATTATATCCAGTGACATTGACACCAGGATTAGGTCCAGGGACGTTGAAAAAAGAATTAGAACCAGGGACATTGACCACAAGATAAGATCCAGTGACGTTGACACCAGGATTAAATCCAGTGTCGTTGACACCAGAATTAGATCCAGTGTCGTTGATACCAGGATTAGATCCAGGGGGTTGACACCAGGATTAGATCCAGGGACGTTGACACCAGGATTAGATCCAGGACGTTGAGCCCAGGATTAGATCCAGGGACCATGACACCAGGATTACATCCAGGGACGTAACACCAGAATTAGACCCAGGGACGTTGACACCATGATAAGATTTAGGGACGTTGACACCAGGATTAGTTCCATTGACGTTGACACCACGAATAGACCCAGTGACGCTTTCACCAGGATTATATACAGGGACGTTGACACTCGGATTAGATCCATTGACGTTGACACCAGGATTAGATCCAGTGACGCTGATACCAAGATTAGAACCATGGACGTTAACACCAGGATTAGATACAGTGATGTTGACACCAGGATTAGATCCAGGGACGTTCACACCAGATATAGACCCAGGGACATTGACACCAGGATAAGATCCAGTGATGTTGACAGCAGGATTAGATCCAGGGACCATGAAACCAGGATTAGAACCAGTGACGTTGACACCAGGATCAGATCCAGTGACGCTGACACCAGGATTAAATCCAGGGACATTGACACAAGGATTAGATCCAGGGACGGTGACTCCAGGATTAGATCCAGGTACGTGGACACCAGAATTAGATCCAGGGATGTTGAAACCAGGATTAGATCCAGGGAAGTTGACACCAGGATCAGAACCAGGGACGTTGACACCAGGATCAGATCCAGTGACGTTGACACCAGGATTAGATCGAGGGACGTTTAAACCAGGAATAGACCCAGGGACGTTGACACCAGGATCAGGCCAAGGGACGTTGACACCAGGGTGAGATCCAGTGACGTTGAAACAAGGATCAGATCCATGACGTTAACACCAGGATAATATCCGGTGACTTTGACACCAGGATTAGATCCAGGAACGTTGACACCAGGATTCGATCTAGGGACGTAGACTCCAGGATTAGATCCAGGGATGTGACACCAGGTTTAGATACAGGGACGTTGAAACCAGGAATAGATCCAGGGACGTTCACACCAGGATCAGATCCAGGGACGTTGACACCAGGATCAGATCCTCTGACGTTGACACCAGGATTAGATGCAGGGACGTTGAAACCAGGATTAGATCCAGGGACGTTGACACCAGGATTAGATCCAGTGACGTTGACACCAGGATTAGATCCAGTGACGTTGACACCAGGTATAGATCCAGTTTCGTTGACACCGCGATTAGATTCAGGTACGTTGACACCAGGATCAGATCCAGGGACTTTGACACCAGGATCAGATCCGGTGGCGCCTACACCAGGATCAGATCCAGGGATGTTGAAACCAGGATTGGATCCAGTGACGTTGACACCAGGTTTAGATCCAGGGACGTTGACACCAGGATTAGATCCAGGGACGTTGACTCCAGGATTAGATCCAGGGACGTTGACAGCAGGATTAGATCCAGGGACCATGACACCAGGATTAGATCCAGGGACATTGACACAAGAATTAGACCCAGGGACGTTGACACCATGATAAGATCCAGGGACGTTGACACCAGGATTAGTTCCATGATGTTGACACCACGATTAGACCCAGTGACGCTGTCACCAGGATTATATACAGGCAGGTTTAAACTCGTATTAGATCCATTGATATTGACACCAGGTTTAGATCCAGTGACGCTGATACCAGGATTAGATCCATGGACGTTGACACCAGGATTAGATACAGTGATGTTGACACCAGGATTAGATCCAGGGATGTTCACACCAGATTTAGATCCAGGGACATTGACACCAGGATAAGATCCAGTGATGTTGACAGCAGTATTAGATCCACGTACCATGACACCTGGATTAGAATCAGTGACGTTGACACCAGGATCAGATCCAGTGACGCTGACACCTGGTACAGAATTCGATCTAGGTACGTTGACAACAGGATTAGATCCACGGACGTTGACAGCAGGATTAGATCCAGTGACTTTGACACCAGGATTACATCCAGGGACGTTGACACAAGGATTAGATCCAGGGAAGGTGACTCTAGGATTAGATCCAGAGACGTGGACAACAGGATTAGATCCAGGGACGTTGAATCCAGGAATAGAACCAGGGAAGTTGACACCAGGATCAGAACCAGGGACGTTGACACCAGGATCAGATGCAGTGACGTTGACACCAGGATTAGATCCAGGGACGTTGAAACCAGGAATAGACCCAGGGACGTTGACACCAGGATCAGGTCCAGGGACGTTGACACCAGGTTGAGATCCAGTGACGTTGACACAAGGATCAGATCCATCACGTTGACACCAGGATAAAATCCAGTTACTTTGACACCAGGATTAGATCCAGGAACGTTGACACCAGGATTAGATCTAGGGACGTTGACTCCAGGATTAGATCCAGGGATGTTGAGACCAGGATTAGATACAGGGACGTTGAAACCAGGATTAGATCCAGGGACTTGACACCAGGATTAGATCCAGTGTCATTGACAACAGGATTAGATCCAGGGACGTTGACACCAGGATTAGATCCAGTTTCGTTGACACCGTGATTAGATTCAGGTACGTTGACACCATGATCAGATCCAGGGACGTTGACACCAAGATCAGATCCGGTGACGCCTACACCAGGATCAGATCCAGGGACGTTGAAACCAGGCTTATATCCAGTGACGTTGACACCAGGATTAGATCCAGGGATGGTGACACCAGTATTAGATCAAGGGACGTTGACTCCAGTATTAGATCCAGGGACGTTGACACCAGAATTCGATCTAGGTACGTTGACAACAGGATTAGATCCACGGACGTTGACAGCAGGATTAGATCCAGTGACTTTGACACCAGGATAGGTCCAGGGACGTTGAAAAAAGGATTAGAACCAGGGACGTTGACCTCAGGATAAGATCCAGTGACGCTGACACCAGGATTAGATCCAGTGACGATGACTCCAGGATTAGATCCATTGATGTTGACAGCAGGATTAGATCCAGTGACGCTGACACCAGGATGAGATCCAGGGACGTTGAAACCAAGATCAGGTCCAGGAACGTTGACAGCAGGATCAGATGCAGTGACGTTGACACCTGGATCAGATCCAGTGACTTTCACACCAGGATCAGATCTAAGGACATTAAAACCAGGATTAGATCCAGTGACGATGATACCAGGATTAGATCGAGGGATGTTGACACCAGGATTAGAATCAGGGACGTTGACTCCAGAATTAAATCTAGTGACTTTGACACCAGGATTAGATCCAGTGACGATGACACCAGGATTAGATCAAGGGACGTTGACACCAAGATTAGATCCAGGGACGTTGACACCAGGATTAGATCCATTCAGGTTGACAGCAGGATTAGATCCAGTGACGCTGACACCAGGATGAGATCCAGGTACGTTGAAACCAAGATCAGGTCCAGGGACATTGACACCAGGATCAGATCCAGTGACGTTGACACCAGGATCAGATCCAGGGACATTGACACCAGGATCAGATCCAGGGACATTGACACCAGGATCAGATCCGGAGACTCTGACACCAGGATCAGATCCTGGGACGTTGAAACCAGGATTAGATCCAGGGACGTTGACAACAGGATTAGATCCAGGGACGTTGACACCAGGATCAGATCCAGGGACGTTGAACCAGGATTAGATCCAGGAACGTTGCCTCCAGGAATAGATCCAGGGATGTTGACACCAGGATTAGATCCAGTGACGTTGACACAAGGATTAGAGCTAGGACGTTGACACCAGGATTAGATCCATTGACGTTGACACCAGGATTAGATCAAGGGACGTTAACACCAGGATTAGATCGAGTGACGCTGACAACAGGGTTAGATACAGGGACGTTGACACCAGAATTAGACCCAGGGACCTTGACACCAGTATAAGATCCAGTGATGTTGACACCAGGATTAGATCCAGGGACCATGACACCAGGATTAGATCCAGGAAGGTTCACACCAGAATTAGACCCAGTGACGTTGACACCAGGATTAGTTCCATTGACGTTGACACCAGGATTAGATACAGGGACCATGACACCAGGATTATATACAGGGACGTTGACACCAGGATTAGATCCATTGACGTTGATACCAGGATTAGATCCATTGATGCTGACACCAGGATTAGATCCAGTGACGTTGACACCAGGATTACATCCAGTGACGCTGACACCAGGATTAGATCCATTGACGTTGACACCAGGATTAGATCCAGTGACGCTGAAACCAGTTTAGATCCATGGACGTTGACACCAGGATTAGATACAGTGACGCTGACACCAGGATTAGATCCAGGGACGTTGACACCAGAATTAGACCCAGGGACGTTGACACCAGGATATGAACCAGTGTCGTTGACACCAGGATTAGATCCAGTGACGCTGACACCAGGATCAGATCCATGACGTTGACACCAGGATTAGATCAGGTGACATTGACACCAGGATTAGATCCAGGGACATTGACACCAGTATTAGATCCAGGGACGTTGACTCCAGAATTAGATCCATGGACGTTGACACCAGGATTAGATCCAGGGACGTTGAAACCAGGATTAGTTCCAAGGACGTAGACACAGGGTCAGATCCATGGATGTTGACACCATGATTAGATACAGTGATGTTGACACCAGGATTAGATCCAGGGACGTTCACACCAGATTTAGATGCAGGGACATTGACACCAGGATAAGATCCAGTGATGTTGACAGCAGGTTTAGATCCACGTACCATGACACCAGGAATAGAACCAGTGACGTTGACACCAGGATCAGATCCAGTGACCTTGACACCAGGATCAGATCCATGACGTTGACACCGGGATGAGATCCAGGGATTTTGACACCAGGATTACATCCAGGGACATTGAAACAAGGATTAGATCCAGGGAAGGTGACTCCAGGATTAGATCCAGAGACATGGACAACAGGATTAGATCCAGGGACGTTGAATCCAGAATTAGAACCAGGGAAGATGACACCAGGATCAGAACCAGGGACGTTGACACCAGGATTAGATCCAGGGACGTTGAAACCTGGAATAGACCCAGGGACGTTGACACCAGGATCAAGTCCAAGGACGTTGACACCAGGGTGAGATCCAGTGACGTTGACACAAGGATCAGATCCATGACGTTGACACCAGGATAAGATCCAGTTACTTTGACAACAGGATTAGATCCCGGAAAGTTGACACCAGGATTAGATCTAGGGACGTTGCCTCCAGGATTAGATCCAGGGACGTTGACACCAGGATTAGATTCAGTGACTTTGACACCAGGATTAGATGCAGGGACATTGAAACCAGGATTAGATCCAGGGACCATGAAACCAGGATTAGAACCAGTGACGTTGACACCAGGATCAGATCCAGTGACGCTGACACCAGGATTAAATCCAGGGACATTGACACAAGGATTAGATCCAGGGACGGTGACTCCAGGAATAGATCCAGGGACGTGGACACCAGGATTAGATCCAGGGATGTTGAAACCAGGATTAGATCCAGGGAAGTTGACACCAGGATCAGAACCAGGGACGTTGACACCAGGATCAGATCCAGTGACGTTGACACCAGGATTAGATCGAGGGACGTTTAAACCAGGAATAGACCCAGGGACATTGACACCAGGATCAGGCCAAGGGACGTTGACACCAGGGTGAGATCCAGTGACGTTGAAACAAGGATCAGATCCATGACGTTTACACTAGGATAATATCCGGTGACTTTGACACCAGGATTAGATCCAGGAACGTTGACACCAGGATTCGATCTAGGGACGTAGACTCCAGGATTAGATCCAGGGACGTTGACACCAGGATTAGATACAGGGACGTTGAAACCAGGAATAGATCCAGGGACGTTCACACCAGGATCAGATCCAGGGACGTTGACACCAGGATCAGATCCTCTGACGTTGACACCAGGATTAGATGCAGGGACGTTGAAACCAGGATTAGATCCAGGGACGTTGACACCAGGATTAGATCCAGTGACGTTGACACCAGGATTAGATCCAGTGACGTTGACACCAGGATTAGATCCAGTTTCGTTGACACCGCGATTAGATTCAGGTACGTTGACACCAGGATCAGATCCAGGGACGTTGACACCAGGATCAGATCCGGTGGCGCCTACACCAGGATCAGATCCAGGGATGTTGAAACCAGGATTAGATCCAGTGACGTTGACACCAGGTTTAGATCCAGGGACGTTGACACCAGGATTAGATCCAGGGACGTTGACTCCAGGATTAGATCCAGGGACGTTGACACCAGAATTCGATCCAGTGTCGTTGACACCAGGATTAGATCCAGGGACGTTGACACCAGGATTAGATCCAGGGAGGTTGACACCAGTATTAGATCCAGGACGTTGACTCCAGGATTAGATCCTGGGACGTTGACACAACATTAGATCTAGGGACGTTAACACCAGGACTAGATACAGGGACGTTGACACCAAGATTAGATCCAGGGACATTGACACCAGGATTATATCCAGGGACGCTGAAACCAGGATTAGATCCAGTGACGCTGACACCAGGAATAGATCCGGTGACATTGACACCAGGATTAGATCCAGTGACGCTGACACCAGGATTAGATCTAGGGACGTTGAAACCAGGATTAGATCCAGGGACGTTGACACCAGGATTAGATCCAGTGACGTTGACAACATGATTATATCCAGGGACGTTGATACCAGGATTAGAACGAGTGACGTGGACACCATGATTAGATCCAGTTTCGTTGACACCACGATTAGATCCAGGTACATTGACACCAGGATCAAATCCAGGGTCGTTGACACCAGGATCAGATCCAGGGACATTGACACCAGGATCAGATCCGGAGACTCTGACACCAGGATCAGATCCTGGGACGTTGAAACCAGGATTAGATCCAGGGACGTTGACAACAGGATTAGATCCAGGGACGTTGACACCAGGATCAGATCCAGGGACGTTGAACCAGGATTAGATCCAGGAACGTTGCCTCCAGGAATAGATCCAGGGATGTTGACACTAGGATTATATCCAGTGACGTTGACACAAGGATTAGAGCTAGGACGTTGACACCAGGATTAGATCCATTGACGTTGACACCAGGATTAGATCAAGGGACGTTAACACCAGGATTAGATCGAGTGACGCTGACAACAGGGTTAGATACAGGGACGTTGACACCAGAATTAGACCCAGGGACCTTGACACCAGTATAATGTCCAGTGATGTTGACACCAGGATTAGATCCAGGGACCATGACACCAGGATTAGATCCAGGAACGTTGACACCAGAATTAGACCCAGGGACGTTGACACCAGGATTAGTTCCATTGACGTTGACACCAGGATTAGATACAGGGACCATGACACCAGGATTATATACAGGGACGTTGACACCAGGATTAGATCCATTGACGTTGATACCAGGATTAGATCCATTGATGCTGACACCAGGATTAGATCCAGTGACGTTGACACCAGGATTACATCCAGTGACGCTGACACCAGGATTAGATCCATTGACGTTGACACCAGGATTAGATCCAGTGACGCTGAAACCAGTTTAGATCCATGGACGTTGACACCAGGATTAGATACAGTGACGCTGACACCAGGATTAGATCCAGGGACGTTGACACCAGAATTAGACCCAGGGACGTTGACACCAGGATATGAACCAGTGTCGTTGACACCAGGATTAGATCCAGTGACGCTGACACCAGGATCAGATCCATGACGTTGACACCAGGATTATATCCAGTGACATTGACACCAGGATTAGATCCAGGGACATTGACACCAGTATTAGATCCAGGGACGTTGACTCCAGAATTAGATCCATGGACGTTGACACCAGGATTAGATCCAGGGACGTTGAAACCAGGATTAGATCCAGGGACGTTGACACAAGGATTAGATCCAGTGTCATTGACAACAGGATTAAATCCAGCGACGTTGATGCCAGGATTAGATCGAGGGACGTGGACACCAGGATTAGATCCAGTTTCGTTGACACCGCGATTAGATTCAGGTACGTTGACACCAGGATCAGATCCGGTGACGCCTACACCAGGATCAGATGCAGGGACGTTGAAACCAGGATTAGATGCAGGGACGTTAACACCAGGATTAGATCCATTTTCGTTGACACAAGGATTAGACCCAGGGACGTTGACACCAGGATTAGATCCAGTGACATTGACACCAGGATTAGATCCAGTGACGTTGACTCCAGGATTAGAATCAGGGAAGTTGACACCAGAATTCGATCTAGGGACGTTACACCAGGATTAGATCCAGGGACGTTGACAGCAGGATTAGATCCAGTGACTTTGACACCAGGCTTAGGTCCAGGGACGTTGAAAAAAGGATTAGATCCAGGGATGTTGACCTCAGGATAAGATCCAGTGACGTTGACACCAGGATTAGATCCAGTGACGATTACACCAGGATTAGATCCAGTGACGTTGACACCAAGATTAAATCAAGGGACGTTGACACCAGGATTAGATCCATTGACGTTGACAGCAGGATTAGATCCAGTGACGCTGACACCAGGATGAGATCCAGGGACGTTGAAACCAAGATCAGGTCCAGGAACGTTGACACCAGGATCAGATCGAGTGACGTTGACACCTGGATCATATCCAGTGACGTTGACTCCAGGATCAGATCCAGGGACGTTAAAACCAGGATTAGATCCAGTGTCGTTGATACCAGGATTAGATCTAGTGACGATGACACCAGGATTAGAATCTGGGACGTTGACTCCAGAATTAAATCCAGTGACGTTGACACCAGGATTAGATACAGGGACCATGACACCAGGATTATATAGAGGGACGTTGACACCAGGATTAGATCTAGTGACGTTGACACCAGGATTACATCCAGTGAGGCTGACACCAGGATTAATTCCAGTGACGTTGACACAAGGATTAGATCCAGTGACGCTGACACCAGGATTAGATCCAGGGACCATGACACCAGGATTAGATCCAGGAACGTTGACACCAGAATTAGACCCAGGGACGTTGACACCAGGATTAGTTCCATTGACGTTGACACCAGGATTAGATACAGGGACCATGACACCAGGATTATATACAGGGATGTTGACACCAGGATTAGATCCATTGACGTTGACACCAGGATTAGATCGAGTGATGCTGACACCAGGATTAGATCTAGTGACGTTGACACCAGGATTACATCCAGTGACGCTGACACCAGGATTAGATCCAGTGACGTTGACACAAGGATTAGATCCAGTGACGCTGACACCAGGATTAGATCCAGGGACCTTGACACCAGTATTAGATACAGGGACGATGACACCAGGTTTAGATCCATTGACGTTTACACCAGGATTAGATCCAGTGTCGCTGAAACCAGTTTAGATCCATGGACGTTGACACCAGGATTAGATACAGCGACGCTGACACCAGGATTAGATCCAGGGACGTTGACACCAGAATTAGACCCAGGGACGTTGACACGAGGATATGAACCAGTGTTGTTGACACCAGGATTAGATCCAGTGACGCTGACACCAGGATCAGATCCATTACGTTGACACCAGGATTAGATCCAGTGACTTTGACACCAGGATTAGATCCAGGGACATTGACACCAGGATTAGATCCAGGGACGTTGACTCCAGAATGAGATCCATGGACGTTGACTCCAGGATTAGATCCAGGGACGTTGACACCAGAATTAGACCTAGGGACATTGACACCAGGATTACATCCAGGACGTTGACAGCAGGATTATATCCAGTGACTTCACACCAGGATTAGGTCCAGGGACGTTGAAAAAAGGATTAGAACCAGGGACATTGACCTCAGGATAAGATCCAGTGACGTTGACACCAGGATTCGATCCAGTGACGATGACACCAGGATTAGAGCAAGGGACGTTGACACCAATATTAGATCCCGGGACGTTGACACCAGGATAAGATCCATTGACGTTGACACCAGGATTAGATTCAGTGACGCTGACACCAGGATTAGATCCAGGGACGTTGAAACCAGGATCAGGTCCAGGGACGTTAACACCAGGATCAGATCCAGTGACGTTGACACCTGGATCAGATCCAGTGAAGTTGACCTGAGGATCAGATCCAGGGACATTAAAACCAGGATTAGATCCAGTGACGTTGACACCAGTATTAGATCAAGGGACGTTGACACCAGGATTAGATCCAGGGACGTTGACACCAGGATTAGATCCAGGGACGTTGACTCCAGGATTAGATCCAGGGACTTTGAAACCAGGATTAGATCCAGGGACATTGACACCAGGATCAGATCCGGAGACTCTGACACCAGGATCAGATCCTGGGACGTTGAAACCAGGATTAGATCCAGGGACGTTGACAACAGGATTAGATCCAGGGACGTTGACACCAGGATCAGATCAAGGGACGTTGAACCAGGATTAGATCCAGGAACGTTGCCTCCAGGAATAGATCCAGGGATGTTGACAGCAGGATTAGATCCAGTGACGTTGACACAAGGATTAGAGCTAGGACGTTGACACCAGGATTAGATCCATTGACGTTGACACCAGGATTAATTCCAGTGTCGCTGACACCAGGATTAGATCAAGGGACGTTGACACCAGGATTAGATCGAGTGACGCTGACAACAGGGTTAGATACAGGGACGTTGACACCAGAATTAGACCCAGGGACCTTGACACCAGGATAAGATCCAGTGATGTTGACACCAGGATTAGATCCAGGGACCATGACACCAGGATTAGATCAAGGAACGTTGACACCAGAATTAGACCCAGTAACGTTGACACCAGGATTAGTTCCATTGACATTGACACCAGGATTAGATACAGGGACCATGACACCAGGATTATATACAGGGCCGTTGACACCAGGATAGGATCTAGTGACGTTGACACCAGGATTACATCCAGTGAGGCTGACACCAGGATTAGATCCAGTGACGTTGACACAAGGATGAGATCCAGTGACGCTGACACCAGGATTATATCCAGGGACCATGACACCAGGATTAGATCCATTGACGTTGACACCAGGATTAGATCCAGTGATGCTGACACCAGGATTAGATCTAGTGACGTTGACACCAGGATTACATCCAGTGACGCTGACACCAGGATTAGATCCAGTGACGTTGACACAGGGATTAGATCCAGTGACGCTGACACCAGGATTAGATCCAGGGACCTTGACACCAGTATTAGATCCAGGGACGATGACACCAGGATTAGATCCATTGACGTTTACACCAGGATTAGATCCAGTGTCGCTGAAACCAGTTTACATCCATGGACGTTGACACCAGGATTAGATACAGTGACGCTGACACCAGGATTAGATCCAGGGACGTTGACACCAGAATAAGACCCAGGGACGTTGACACGAGGATATGAACCAGTGTCGTTGACACCAGGATTAGATCCAGGGACGTTGAAACCAGGATTAGTTCCAAGGACGTTGACACAGGGTCAGATCCCGGGACGTTGACACCAAGATCAGATCCAGTGATGTTGACACAGGGCTTAGATCCAGGGACGTAGATACCAGGATTAGATCCAGGGACGTTGAAACAGGATTAGATCCAGTTCGTTGACACCAGGATTAGATCCAGGTTCGTTGACACCAGGATTAGATCCAGTGACGCGGACACCAGGATTAGATCCAGGGACGTTGACACCAGGATTAGATCCAGGGACGTTGACACCAGAATTAGACCTAGGGACGTTGACACCAGGATTACATCCAGGACGTTGACAGCAGGATTATATCCAGTGACTACACACCAGGATTAGGTCCAAGGACGTTGAAAAAAGGATTAGAACCAGGGACATTGACCTCAGGATAAGATCCAGTGACGTTGACACCAGGATTTGATCCAGTGACGATGACACCAGGATTAGAGCAAGGGACGTTGACACCAATATTAGATCCCGGGACGTTGACACCAGGATAAGATCCATTGACGTTGACACCAGGATTAGATCCAGTGACGCTGACACCAGGATTAGATCCAGGGACGTTGAAACCAGGATCAGGTCCAGGGACGTTAACACCAGGATCAGATCCAGTGACGTTGACACCTGGATCAGATCCAGTGAAGTTGACACGAGGATCAGATCCAAGGACATTAAAACCAGGATTAGATCCAGTGACGTTGACACCAGTATTAGATCCAGGGACGTTGACACCAGGATTAGATCCAGGGACGTTGACACCAGGATTAGATCCAGGGACGTTGACTCCAGGATTAGATCAAGGGACTTTGAAACCAGGATTAGATCCAGGGACGTTGACACCAGGATTAGATCCAGTGACGTTTACAACAGGACTATATCCAGGGACGTTGATACCAGGATTAAAACGAGTGACATGGACATCAGGATTAGATCCAGTTTCGTTGACACCATGATTAGATCCCGGTACATTGACACCAGGATCAAATCCAGGGTCGTTGACACCAGGATCAGATCCAGGGACGTTGAAACCAGGAACAGATCCGGAGACTCTGACACCAGGATCAGATCCTGGGACGTTGAAACCAGGATTAGATCCAGGGACGTTGACAACAGGATTAGATCGAGTGACGTTGACACCTGGATAATATCCAGTGACGTTGACTCCAGGATCAGATCCAGGGACGTTAAAACCAGGATTAGATCCAGTGTCGTTGATACCAGGATTAGATCCAGGGACGTTGACACCAGGATTAGAATCTGGGACGTTGACTCCAGAATTAAATCCAGTGACTTTGACACCAGGATTAGATCCAGTGACGATGACACCAGGATTAGATCAAGGGACGTTGACACCAAGATTAGATCCTGGGACGTTGACACCAGGATTAGATCCATTGACGTTGACAGCAGGATTAGATCCAGTGACGCTGACACCAGGATGAGATCCAGGGACGTTGAAACCAAGATCAGGTCCAGGGACGTTGACACCAGGATCAGATCCAGTGACGTTGACACCTGGATCAGATCCAGTGACGTTGACACCAGGATCAGATCCAGGTACATTAAAACCAGGATTAGATCCAGTGACGTTGAAACCAGGATTAGATCCAGGGACGTTGACACCAGGATTAGATCCAGGGACGTTGACTCCAGGATTAGATCCAGGGACGTTGACACCAGAATTAGACCTAGGGACGTTGACACCAGGATTACATCCAGGACGTTGACAGCAGGATTATATCCAGTGACTTCACACCAGGATTAGGTCCAAGGACGTTGAAAAAAGGATTAGAACCAGGGACATTGACCTCAGGATAAGATCCAGTGACGTTGACACCAGGATTCGATCCAGTGACGATGACACCAGGATTAGAGCAAGGGACGTTGACACCAATATTAGATCCCGGGAAGTTGACACCAGGATAAGATCCATTGACGTTGACACCAGGATTAGATCCAGTGACGCTGACACCAGGATTAGATCCAGGGACGTTGAAACCAGGATCAGGTCCAGGGACGTTAACACCAGGATCAGATCCAGTAACGTTGACACCTGGATCAGATCCAGTGAAGTTGACACGAGGAACAGATCCAGGGACATTAAAACCAGGATTAGATCCAGTGACGTTGACACCAGTATTAGATCCAGGGACGTTGACACCAGGATTAGATCCAGGGACGTTGACACCAGGATTAGATCCAGGGACGTTGACTCCAGGATTAGATCCAGGGACTTTGAAACCAGGATTAGATCCAGGGACGTTGACACCAGGATTAGATCCAGTGACGTTGACAACAGGATTATATCCAGGGACGTTGATACCAGGATTAGAACGAGTGACATGGACATCAGGATTAGATCCAGTTTCGTTGAACCATGATTAGATCCCGGTACACTGACACCAGGATCAAATACAGGGTCGTTGACACCAGGATCAGATCCAGGGACTTTGAAACCAGGATTAGATCCAGGGACGTTGACAACAGGATTAGATCCAGGGACGTTGACACCAGGATCAGATCAAGGGACGTTGCCTCCAGGAATAGATCCAGGGATGTTGACACCAGGATAGGATCTAGTGACGTTGACACCAGGATTACATCCAGTGAGGCTGACACCAGGATTAGATCCAGTGACGTTGACACAAGGATTAGATCCAGTGACGCTGACACCAGGATTAGATCCAAGGACCATGACACCAGGATTAGATCCAGGAATGTTGAGACCAGAATTCGACCCAGGGACGTTGACACCAGGATTAGTTCCATTGACGTTGACACCAGGATTAGATACAGGGACCATGACACCAGGATTATATACAGGGACGTTGACACCAGGATTAGATCCATTGACGTTGACACCAGGATTAGATCCAGTGATGCTGACACCAGGATTATATCTAGTGACGTTGACACCAGGATTACATCCAGTGACGCTGACACCAGGATTAGATCCAGTGACGTTGACACAAGGATTAGATCCAGTGACGCTGACACCAGGATTAGATCCAGGGACCTTGACACCAGGATTAGATCCAGGGACGATGACACCAGGATTAGATCCATTGACGTTTACACCAGGATTAGATCCAGTGTCGCTGAAACCAGTTTAGATCCATGGACGTTGACACCAGGATTAGATACAGTGACGCTGACACCAGGATTAGATCCAGGGAGGTTGACACCAGAATTAGACCCAGGGACGTTGACACGAGGATATGTACCAGTGTCGTTGACACCAGGATTAGATCCAGTGACGCTGACACCAGGATCAGATCCATTACGTTGACACCAGGATTAGATCCAGTGACTTTGACACCAGGATTAGATCCAGGGACATTGACACCAGGATTAGATCCAGGGACGTTGACTCCAGAATTAGATCCATGGACGTTGACACCAGGATTAGATCCAGGGACGTTGAAACCAGGATTAGTTCCAAGGATGTTGACACAGGGTCAGATCCAGGGACGTTGACACCAAGATCAGATCCAGTGATGTTGACACAGGGCTTAGATCCAGGTACGTAGATACCAGGATTAGATCCAGGGACGTTGAAACAGGATTAGATCCAGTTTCGTTGACACCAGGATTAGATCCAGGTTCGTTGACACCAGGATTAGATCCATTGACGTTGATACAATGATTAAATCCAAGGAGGTTGACACCAGGATTAGATCCAGTGACGTTGACAACAGGATTAGATCCAGGGCCGTTGATACCAGGATTAGATGCAGGGACGTTGACACCAGGATTAGATCCAGTTTCGTTGACACAAGGATTAGATCCAGGGACGTTGACACCAGGATTAGATCCAGTGACATTGACACCAGGATTAGATCCAGTGACCTTGACTCCAGGATTAGAATCAGGGAAGTTGACACCAGAATTCGATCTAGGGACGGTGACACCAGGATTAGATCCAGGGACGTTGACTGCAGAATTAGATCCAGTGACTTTGACACCAGGCTTAGGTCCAGGGACATTGAATAAAGGATTAGATCCAGGGATGTTGACCTCAGGATAAGATCCAGTGACGTTGACACCAGGATTAGATCCAGTGACGTTGACACCAGGATTAGATCAAGGGACGTTGACACCAAGATTAGATCAAGGGACGTTGACACCAGGATTAGATCCATTGACGTTGACAGCAGGATTAGATCCAGTGATGCTGACACCAGGATGAGATCCAGGGACGTTGAAACCAAGATCATGTCCAGGAACGTTGACACCAGGATCAGATCGAGTGACGTTGACACCTGGATCATATCCAGTGACGTTGACTCCAGGATCAGATCCAGGGACGTTAAAACCAGGATTAGATCCAGTGTCGTTGATACCAGGATTAGATCCAGGGACGTTGACACCAGGATTAGAATCTGGAACGTTGACTCCAGAATTAAATCCAGTGACTTAGACACCAGGATTAGATCCAGTGACGATGACACCAGGATTAGATCAAGGGACGTTGACACCAAGATTAGATCCTGGGACGTTGACACCAGGAAAAGATCCATTGACGTTGACAGCAGGATTAGATCCAGTGACGCTGACACCAGGATGAGATCCAGGGATGTTGAAACCAAGATCAGGTCCAGGGACGTTGACACCAGGATCAGATCCAGTGACGTTGACACCTGGATCAGATCCAGTGACGTTGACACCAGGATTAGATCCAGGGACGTTAAAACCAGGATTAGATCCAGTGATGTAAACACCAGGATTAGATCCAGTGACGTTGAAACCAGGATTAGATCCAGGGACGTTGACACCAGGATTAGATCCAGGGACGTTGACTCCAGGATTAGATCCAGGGACGTTGACACCAGAATTAGACCTAGGGACGTTGACACCAGGATTACATCCAGGACGTTGACAGCAGGATTATATCCAGTGACTTCACACCAGGATTAGGTCCAGGGACGTTGAAAAAAGGATTAGAACCAGGGACATTGACCTCAGGATAAGATCCAGTGACGTTGACACCAGGATTCGATCCAGTGACGATGACACCAGGATTAGAGCAAGGGACGTTGACACCAATATTAGATCCCGGGACGTTGACACCAGGATAAGATCCATTGACGTTGACAGCAGGATTAGATCCAGTGACGCTGACACCAGGATGAGATCCAGGGACGTTGAAACCAAGATCAGGTCCAGGGACGTTGACACCAGGATCAGATCCAGTGACGTTGACACCTGGATCAGATCCAGTGAAGTTGACACGAGGATCAGATCCAGGGACGTTAAAACCAGGATTAGATCCAGTGATGTAAACACCAGGATTAGATCCAGTGACGTTGAAACCAGGATTAGATCCAGGGACGTTGACACCAGGATTAGATCCAGGGACGTTGACTCCAGGATTAGATCCAGGGACGTTGACACCAGAAATAGACCTAGGGACGTTGACACCAGGATTACATCCAGGACGTTGACAGCAGGATTATATCCAGTGACTTCACACCAGGATTAGGTCCAGGGACGTTGAAAAAAGGATTAGAACCAGGAACATTGACCTCAGGATAAGATCCAGTGACGTTGACACCAGGATTCGATCCAGTGACGATGACACCAGGATGAGAGCAAGGGACGTTGACACCAATATTAGATCCCGGGACGTTGACACCAGGATAAGATCCATTGACGTTGACACCAGGATTAGATCCAGTGACGCTGACACCAGGATTAGATCCAGGGACGTTGAAACCAGGATCAGGTCCAGGGACGTTGACACCAGGATCAGATCCAGTGACGTTGACACCTGGATCAGATCCAGTGAAGTTGACACGAGATTCAGATCCAGGGACATTAAAACCAGGATTAGATCCAGTGACGTTGACACCAGTATTAGATCCAGGGACGTTGACACCAGGATTAGATCCAGGGACGTTGACACCAGGATTAGATCCAGGGACGTTGACTCCAGGATTAGATCCAGGGACTTTGAAACCAGGATTAGATATAGGGAAGTTGACACCAGGATTAGATCCAGTGACGTTGACAACAGGATTATATCCAGGGACGTTGATACCAGGATTAGAACGAGTGACGTGGACATCAGGATTAGATCCAGTTTCGTTGACACCATGATTAGATCCAGGTACATTGACACCAGGATCAAATCCAGGGTCGTTGACACCAGGATCAGATCCAGGGACGTTGACACCAGGATCAGATCCGGAGACTCTGACACCAGGATCAGATCCTGGGACGTTGAAACCAGGAATAGATCCAGGGACGTTGACAACAGGATTAGATCCAGGGACGTTGACACCAGGATCAGATCAAGGGACGTTGAACCAGGATTAGATCCAGGAACGTTGCCTCCAGGAATAGATCCAGGGATGTTGACAGCAGGATTAGATCAAGTGACGTTGACACAAGGATTAGAGCTAGGTCGTTGACACCAGGATTAGATCCATTGACGTTGACACCAGGATTAATTCCAGTGTCGCTGACACCAGGATTAGATCAAGGGACGTTGACACCAGGATTAGATCGAGTGACGCTGACAACAGGGTTAGATACAGGGACGTTGACACCAGAATTAGACCCAGGGACCTTGACACCAGTATAAGATCCAGTGATGTTGACACCAGGATTAGATCCAGGGACCATGACACCAGGATTAGATCCAGGAACGTTGACACCAGAATTAGACCCAGTGATGTTGACACCAGGATTAGTTCCATTGACGTTGACACCAGGATTAGATACAGGGACCATGACACCAGGATTATATACAGGGACGTTGACACCAGGATTAGATCTAGTGACGTTGACACCAGTATTACATCCAGTGAGGCTGACACCAGGATTAGATCCAGTGACGTTGACACAAGGATTAGATCCAGTGACACTGACACCAGGATTAGATCCAGGGACCATGACACCAGGATTAGATCCAGGAACGTTGACACCAGAATTAGACCCAAGGACGTTGACACCAGGATTAGTTCCATTGACGTTGACACCAGGATTAGATACAGGGACCATGACACCAGGATTATATACAGGGACGTTGACACCAGGATTAGATCCATTGACGTTTACACCAGGATTAGATCCAGTGTCGCTGAAACCAGTTTAGATCCATGGACGTTGACACCAGGATTAGATACAGTGACGCTGACACCAGGATTAGATCCAGGGACGTTGACACCAGAATTAGACCCAGGGACGTTGACACGAGGATATGAACCAGTGTCGTTGACACCAGGATTAGATCCAGTGACGCTGACACCAGGATCAGATCCATTACGTTGACACTAGGATTAGATCCAGTGACTTTGACATCAGGATTAGATCCAGGGACAATGACACCAGGATTAGATCCAGGGACGTTGACTCCAGAATTAGATCCATGGACGTTGACACCAGGATTAGATCCAGTAACGATGACACCAGGATTAGTTCCAAGGACGTTGACACAGGGTCAGATCCAGGGACGTTGACACCAAGATCAGATCCAGTGATGTTGACACAGGGCTTAGATCCAGGGAAATAGATACCAGGATTAGATCCAGGGACGTTGAAACAGGATTAGATCCAGTTTCGTTGACACCAGGATTAGATCAGGGACGTTGACACCAGGATTAGATCCAGTTTCGTTGACACAAGTATTAGATCCAGGGACCTTGACACCAGGATTATATCCAGTGACATTGACACCAGGATTAGATCCAGTGACGTTGACACCAAGATTAGATGCACTGATGCTGACACCAGGATTAGATCCAGTTACGTTGACATCAGGATTAGGTCCAGTGACGCTGACACCAGGATTAAAACAAGGGACCTTGACACCAGGATTAGAACCAGGGACGTTGACAACAGGATTAGATCCAGGGACGTTGACACCAGGTTTAGATCCAGTGACGGTGGTACCAGGATTAGATCCAGGGACTTAAACGAGGTTTAGATCCAGTGATGTTGACACCAGGATTAGAACCAGGGACGTTGACAACAGGATTAGATCCAGGGACGTTGACACCAGGTTTAGATCCAGTGACGCTGGTACCAGGATTAGATCCATGGACTTAAACGAGGTTTAGATCCAGTGATGTTGACACCAGGATTAGATCCAGGGACGTTGAAACCAGGATTAGATATAGGGACCTTGAAACAGGATGAGATCCATTTTCGTTGACACCTGGATTAGAATCAGGTTCGTTGACACCAAGATTAGATCCAAGGACGTTGACACAAGGATTAGATCCATTGACGTTGACACCAGGATTAGTTCCAGTGACCCTGACTACAGGATTAGATCCAGGGATGATGAAACCAGGTTTAGGTCCATGGACGTTGACACCAGGATCAGATCCAGGGACGTTGACTCCAGGATCAGATCCAGGGACGTTGACACCAGGATTAGATCCATTGACGTTGACACCAGGATTAGATCCAGTAACGATGACACCAGTATTAGATCCAGGGACGTTGAAACCAGGATCAGATCCAGGGACGTTGACTCCAGGATCAGATCCAGTGACGTTGAAACCAGGATCAGATCCAGGGACGTTGAATCCAGGATCAGATCCAATGATGCTGACACCAGGATTAGATCCAGTGACGTTGACACCAGGATTACATCCAGTGATGCTGACACCAGGATTAGATCCATTGACGTTGACACCAGGATTACATCCAGTGATGCTGACACCAGGATTAGATCCATTGACGTTGACACCAGGATTATATCCAGTGACGCTGAAACCAGTTTAGATCCATGGACGTTGACACCAGGATTAGATACAGTGACGCTGACACCAGGATTAGATCCAGGGACGTTGACACCAGAATTATACCCAGGGACGTTGACACCAGGATATGAACCAGTGTCGTTGACACCAGGATTAGATCCAGTGACGCTGACACCAGGATCAGATCCATGACGTTGACATCAGGATTAGATCCAGGGACATTGACACCAGTATTAGATCCAGGGACGTTGACTCCAGAATTAGATCCATGGACGTTGACACCAGGATTAGATCCAGGGACGTTGAAACCAGGATTAGTTCCAAGGACGTAGACACAGGGTCAGAACCATTGACGTTGACACCATGATTAGATACAGTAATGTTGACACCAGGATTAGATCCAGGGACGTTCACACCAGATTTAGATCCAGGGACATTGACACCAGGATAAGATCCAGTGATGTTGACAGCAGGTTTAGATCCACGTACCATGACACCAGGAATAGAACCAGTGACGTTGACACCAGGATCAGATCCAGGGACGCTCACACCAGGATCAGATCCATGACGTTGACACCAGGATTAGATCCAGGGATTTTGACACCAGGATTACATCCAGGGACGTTGACACAAGGATTAGATCCAGGGAAGGTGACTCCAGGATTAGATCCAGAGACGTGGACAACAGGATTAGATCCAGGGACGTTGAATCCAGGATTAGAACCAGGGAAGATGACACCAGGATCAGAACCAGGGACGTTGACACCAGGATCAGATCCAGTGACGTTGACACCAGGATTAGATCCAGGGACGTTGACACCAGGATTAGATCCAGTTTCGTTGACACCAGGATTAGATCCAATGACGTTGATACCAGGATTAGATCCAGGGACGTTGACACCAGGATTAGATCCAGGGACGTTGAAACAGGATTAGATTTAGTTTCGTTGACACAAGGATTAGATCCAGTTTCCTTGACACCAGGATTAGATCCAGGGACGTTGACACCAAAATTAGATCCAGGGACGTTGACACCAGGATTAGATCCATTGACGTTGACACCAGGATTAGATCCAGTAACGATGACACCAGTATTAGATCCAGGGACGTTGAAACCAGGATCAGATCCAGGGACGTTGACTCCAGGATCAGATCCAGTGACGTTGACACCAGGATCAGATCCAGGGACGTTGAAACCAGGATTAGATCCAGTGACGTTGACACCAGGATTAGATCCAGTGACGTTGACACCAGGATTAGATCCTGGGACGTTGACACCAGGATTATATCCTGGGACGTTGACATCAGGCTTAGATCCTTGACGTTGACACCAGGCTTAGATCCAGTGACGCTGACATCAGGATTAGATCCAGTGATGTTGACACCAGGATTAGATCCAGGGATGTTGACATCAGTATTAGATCAAATGACGTTGATACCAGGATTAGGTCCAGGGACGTTGACAAAAGGATTAGATCCAGGGACGCTGACACCAGGATAAGATTCAGTGACGTCGACACCAGGATTAGATCCACAGACGCTGGCAACAGGATTAGATCCAGTGACATAAACCAGGATCAGATCCAGTGAAGTTGACACCAGGATTACATACAGGGACGTTGACACCAGGATTAGATCCAGTTTCGTTGACACCAGGATTAGATCCAATGACGTTGATACCAGGATTAGATCCAGGGACGTTGACACCAGGATTAGATCCAGGGACGTTGAAACAGGATTAGATTTAGTTTCGTTGACACAAGGATTAGTTCCAGTTTCCTTGACACCAGGATTAGATCCAGGGACGTTGACACCAGGATTAGATCCAGGGACGTTGACACCAGGATTAGATCCATTGACGTTGACACCAGGATTAGATCCAGTAACGATGACACCAGTATTAGATCCAGGGACGTTGAAACCAGGATCAGATCCAGGGAGGTTTACACCAGGTTCAGATCCAGTGACGTCGATACCATGATTAGATCCAGGGATGTTGAAACCAGTCTTAGATCCAGTGACGTTGACACCAGGGTTTGATCCAGTGACGTTGATACCAGGAATAGATCCAAGGAGGTTGACACCAGGATTAGATCCAGTGACGTTGACAACAGGATTAGTTCCAGGGACGTTGATACCAGGATTAGATCCAGAGACGTTGACACCAGGATTAGATCCAGTTTTGTTGACACCAGGATTAGACCCAGGGACGTTGACACCAGGATTAGATCCAGTGAGGTTGACACCAGGATTAGGCCCAGTGACGCTGACACCAGGTTTAGACACAGGGACGTTGACACCAGGATTAGATCCAGGGACGTTGACACCAGGATTAGAGCCAGGGACGTTGACACCAGGATTATATCCAGGGACGTGGATACCAGGATTAGATCCAGGGACGTTGACACCTGGATTAGATCCAGTGATGTTGACACCAGGATTGGATCCAGGGACGTTGACACCAAGATTAGATCCAGGGACGTGACACCAGGATAAGATCCAATGACGTTGACACCAGAATTAGATCCAGGGACCATGACACCAGGATTAGATCCAGTGACGTTGACACAAGGATTAGAGCAGGACGTTGACACCAGGATTAGATCCATTGACGTTGACACCAGGATTAATTCCAGGGTCGCTGACACCAGGATTAGATCAAGGGACGTTGACACCAGAATTAGATGGAGTGACGCTGACAACAGGATTAGATACAGGGAGGTTGACACCAGAATTAGAGCCAGGGACCTTGACACCAGTATAAGATCCAGTGATGTTGACACCAGGATTAGATCCAGGGACCATGACACCAGGATTAGATCCAGGAACGTTGACACCAGAATTAGACCCAGGGACGTTGACACCATGATTAGTTCCATTGACGTTGACACCAGGATTAGATACAGGGACCATGACACCAGGATTATATACAGGGACGTTGACACCAGGATTAGATCCATTGACGTTGATACCAGGATTAGATCCAGTGATGCTGACACCAGGATTAGATCCAGTGACGTTGACACCAGGATTACATCCAGTGATGCTGACACCAGGATTAGATCCATTGACGTTGACACCAGGATTACATCCAGTGATGCTGACACCAGGATTAGATCCATTGACGTTGACACCAGGATTATATCCAGTGACGCTGAAACCAGTTTAGATCCATGGACGTTGACACCAGGATTAGATACAGTGACGCTGA
Organism: Rattus norvegicus; assembly: GCF_021556685.1. NCBI lineage: Eukaryota > Metazoa > Chordata > Mammalia > Rodentia > Muridae > Rattus > Rattus norvegicus. The sequence goes on from NC_141555.1 coordinate 63,043,192, forward strand.
CACCAGGATTAGATCCAGGGACGTTGACACCAGAATTATACCCAGGGACGTTGACACCAGGATATGAACCAGTGTCGTTGACACCAGGATTAGATCCAGTGACGCTGACACCAGGATCAGATCCATGACGTTGACATCAGGATTAGATCCAGGGACATTGTCACCAGTATTAGATCCAGGGACGTTGACTCCAGAATTAGATCCATGGACGTTGACACCAGGATTAGATCCAGGGACGTTGAAACCAGGATTAGTTCCAAGGACGTAGACACAGGGTCAGAACCATTGACGTTGACACCATGATTAGATACAGTAATGTTGACACCAGGATTAGATCCAGGGACGTTCACAGCAGATTTAGATCCAGGGACATTGACACCAGGATAAGATCCAGTGATGTTGACAGCAGGTTTAGATCCACGTACCATGACACCAGGAATAGAACCAGTGACGTTGACACCAGGATCAGATCCAGGGACGCTGACTCCAGGATCAGATCCATGACGTTGACACCAGGATTAGATCCAGGGATTTTGACACCAGGATTACATCCAGGGACGTTGACACAAGGATTAGATCCAGGGAAGGTGACTCCAGGATTAGATCCAGAGACGTGGACAACAGGATTAGATCCAGGGACGTTGAATCCAGGATTAGAACCAGGGAAGATGACACCAGGATCAGAACCAGGGACGTTGACACCAGGATCAGATCCAGTGACGTTGACACCAGGATTAGATCCAGGGACGTTGACACCAGGATTAGATCCAGTTTCGTTGACACCAGGATTAGATCCAATGACGTTGATACCAGGATTAGATCCAGGGACGTTGACACCAGGATTAGATCCAGGGACGTTGAAACAGGATTAGATTTAGTTTCGTTGACACAAGGATTAGATCCAGTTTCCTTGACACCAGGATTAGATCCAGGGACGTTGACACCAAAATTAGATCCAGGGACGTTGACACCAGGATTAGATCCATTGACGTTGACACCAGGATTAGATCCAGTAACGATGACACCAGTATTAGATCCAGGGACGTTGAAACCAGGATCAGATCCAGGGACGTTGACTCCAGGATCAGATCCAGTGACGTTGACACCAGGATCAGATCCAGGGACGTTGAAACCAGGATTAGATCCAGTGACGTTGACACCAGGATTAGATCCAGTGACGTTGACACCAGGATTAGATCCTGGGACGTTGACACCAGGATTATATCCTGGGACGTTGACATCAGGCTTAGATCCTTGACGTTGACACCAGGCTTAGATCCAGTGACGCTGACATCAGGATTAGATCCAGTGATGTTGACACCAGGATTAGATCCAGGGATGTTGACATCAGTATTAGATCAAATGACGTTGATACCAGGATTAGGTCCAGGGACGTTGACAAAAGGATTAGATCCAGGGACGCTGACACCAGGATAAGATTCAGTGACGACGACACCAGGATTAGATCCACAGACGCTGGCAACAGGATTAGATCCAGTGACATAAACCAGGATCAGATCCAGTGAAGTTGACACCAGGATTACATACAGGGACGTTGACACCAGGATTAGATCCAGTTTCGTTGACACCAGGATTACATCCAATGACGTTGATACCAGGATTAGATCCAGGGACGTTGACACCAGGATTAGATCCAGGGACGTTGAAACAGGATTAGATTTAGTTTCGTTGACACAAGGATTAGATCCAGTTTTCTTGACACCAGGATTAGATCCAGGGACGTTGACACCAGGATTAGATCCAGGGACGTTGACACCAGGATTAGATCCATTGATGTTGACACCAGGATTAGATCCAGTAACGATGACACCAGTATTAGATCCAGGGACGTTGAAACCAGGATCAGATCCAGGGAGGTTTACACCAGGTTCAGATCCAGTGACGTCGATACCATGATTAGATCCAGGGATGTTGAAACCAGTCTTAGATCCAGTGACGTTGACACCAGGGTTTGATCCAGTGACGTTGATACCAGGAATAGATCCAAGGAGGTTGACACCAGGATTAGATCCAGTGACATTGACAACAGGATTAGATCCAGGGACGTTGATACCAGGATTAGATCCAGAGACGTTGACACCAGGATTAGATCCAGTTTTGTTGACACCAGGATTAGACCCAGGGACGTTGACACCAGGATTAGATCCAGTGAGGTTGACACCAGGATTAGGCCCAGTGACGCTGACACCAGGTTTAGACACAGGGACGTTGACACCAGGATTAGATCCAGGGACGTTGACACCAGGATTAGAGCCAGGGACGTTGACACCAGGATTATATCCAGGGACGTGGATACCAGGATTAGATCCAGGGACGTTGACACCTGGATTAGATCCAGTGATGTTGACACCAGGATTGGATCCAGGGACGTTGACACCAAGATTAGATCCAGGGACGTGACACCAGGATAAGATCCAATGACGTTGACACCAGAATTAGATCCAGGGACCATGACACCAGGATTAGATCCAGTGACGTTGACACAAGGATTAGAGCAGGACGTTGACACCAGGATTAATTCCAGGGTCGCTGACACCAGGATTAGATCAAGGGACGTTGACACCAGAATTAGATGGAGTGACGCTGACAACAGGATTAGATACAGGGAGGTTGACACCAGAATTAGAGCCAGGGACCTTGACACCAGTATAAGATCCAGTGATGTTGACACCAGGATTAGATCCAGGGACCATGACACCAGGATTAGATCCAGGAACGTTGACACCAGAATTAGACCCAGGGACGTTGACACCATGATTAGTTCCATTGACGTTGACACCAGGATTAGATACAGGGACCATGACACCAGGATTATATACAGGGACGTTGACACCAGGATTAGATCCATTGACGTTGATACCAGGATTAGATCCAGTGATGCTGACACCAGGATTAGATCCAGTGACGTTGACACCAGGATTACATCCAGTGATGCTGACACCAGGATTAGATCCATTGACGTTGACACCAGGATTACATCCAGTGATGCTGACACCAGGATTAGATCCATTGACGTTGACACCAGGATTTTATCCAGTGACGCTGAAACCAGTTTAGATCCATGGACCTTGACACCAGGATAGGATACAGTGACGCTGACACCAGGATTAGATCCAGGGACGTTGACACCAGAATTATACCCAGGGACGTTGACACCAGGATATGAACCAGTGTCGTTGACACCAGGATTAGATCCAGTGACGCTGACACCAGGATCAGATCCATGACGTTGACATCAGGATTAGATCCAGGGACATTGACACCAGTATTAGATCCAGGGACGTTGACTCCAGAATTAGATCCATGGACGTTGACACCAGGATTAGATCCAGGGACGTTGAAACCAGGATTAGTTCCAAGGACGTAGACACAGGGTCAGAACCAATGACGTTGACACCATGATTAGATACAGTAATGTTGACACCAGGATTAGATCCAGGGACGTTCACACCAGATTTAGATCCAGGGACATTGACACCAGGATAAGATCCAGTGATGTTGACAGCAGGTTTAGATCCACGTACCATGACACCAGGAATAGAACCAGTGACGTTGACACCAGGATCAGATCCAGGGACGCTGACACCAGGATCAGATCCATGACGTTGACACCAGGATTAGATCCAGGGATTTTGACACCAGGATTACATCCAGGGACGTTGACACAAGGATTAGATCCAGGGAAGGTGACTCCAGGATTAGATCCAGAGACATGGACAACAGGATTAGATCCAGGGACGTTGAATCCAGGATTAGAACCAGGGAAGATGACACCAGGATCAGAACCAGGGACTTTGACACCAGGATCAGATCCAGTGACGTTGACACCAGGATTAGATCCAGGGACGTTGACACCAGGATTAGATCCAGTTTCGTTGACACCAGGATTAGATCCAATGACGTTGATACCAGGATTAGATCCAGGGACGTTGACACCAGGATTAGATCCAGGGACGTTGAAACAGGATTAGATTTAGTTTCGTTGACACAAGGATTAGATCCAGTTTCCTTGACACCAGGATTAGATCCAGGGACGTTGACACCAAAATTAGATCCAGGGACGTTGACACCAGGATTAGATCCATTGACGTTGACACCAGGATTAGATCCAGTAACGATGACACCAGTATTAGATCCAGGGACGTTGAAACCAGGATCAGATCCAGGGAGGTTTACACCAGGTTCAGATCCAGTGACGTCGATACCATGATTAGATCCAGGGATGTTGAAACCAGTCTTAGATCCAGTGACGTTGACACCAGGGTTTGATCCAGTGACGTTGATACCAGGAATAGATCCAAGGAGGTTGACACCAGGATTAGATCCAGTGACGTTGACAACAGGATTAGATCCAGGGACGTTGATACCAGGATTAGATCCAGAGACGTTGACACCAGGATTAGATCCAGTGATGTTGACACCAGGATTAGACCCAGGGACGTTGACACCAGGATTAGATCCAGTGAGGTTGACACCAGGATTAGGCCCAGTGACGCTGACACCAGGTTTAGACACAGGGACGTTGACACCAGGATTAGATCCAGGGACGTTGACACCAGGATTAGAGCCAGGGACGTTGACACCAGGATTATATCCAGGGACGTGGATACCAGGATTAGATCCAGGGACGTTTACACCTGGATTAGATCCAGTGATGTTGACACCAGGATTGGATCCAGGGACGTTGACACCAAGATTAGATCCAGGGACGTGACACCAGGATAAGATCCAATGACGTTGAAACCAGAATTAGATCCAGGGACCATGACACCAGGATTAGATCCAGTGACGTTGACTAAAGGATTAGAGCTAGGACGTTGACACCAGGATTAGATCCATTGACGTTGACACCAGGATTAATTCCAGGGTCGCTGACACCAGGATTAGATCAAGGGACGTTGACACCAGAATTAGATCGAGTGACGCTGACAACAGGTTTAGATACAGGGAGGTTGACACCAGAATTAGACCCAGGGACCTTGACACCAGTATAAGATCCAGTGATGTTGACACCAGGATTAGATCCAGGGACCATGACACCAGGATTAGATCCAGGAACGTTGACACCAGAATTAGACCCAGGGACGTTGACACCATGATTAGTTCCATTGACGTTGACACCAGGATTAGATACAGGGACCATGACACCAGGATTATATACAGGGACGTTGACACCAGGATTAGATCCATTGACGTTGATACCAGGATTAGATCCAGTGATGCTGACACCAGGATTAGATCCAGTGACGTTGACACCAGGATTACATCCAGTGATGCTGACACCAGGATTAGATCCATTGACGTTGACACCAGGATTATATCCAGTGACGCTGAAACCAGTTTAGATCCATGGACGTTGACACCAGGATTAGATACAGTGACGCTGACACCAGGATTAGATCCAGGGACGTTGACACCAGGATCTGATCCAGAGACGTTGACACCATGATTAGATCCAGGGACGTTGAAACCAGGATAGGATCCAGTGACGTTGACACCAGGATTTGATCCAGTGACGTTGATACCATGATTAAATCCAGGGAGGTTGACACCAGGATTAGACAGTGACGTTGACAACAGGATTAGATCCAGGGCCGTTGGTACCAGGATTAGATGCAGGGACGTTGACACCAGGATTAGATCCAGTTTCGTTGACACAAGTATTAGATCCAGGGACCTTGACACCAGGATTATATCCAGTGACTTTGACACCAGGATTAGATCCAGTGACGTTGACACCACGATTAGATGCACTGATGCTGACACCAGGATTAGATCCAGTTACGTTGACATCAGGATTAGGTCCAGTGACAATGACACCAGGATTAGAACAAGGGACCTTGACACCAGGATTAGAACCAGGGACGTTGACAACAGGATTAGATCCAGGGACGTTGACACCAGGTTTAGATCCAGTGACGCTGGTACCAGGATTAGATCCAGGGACTTAAACGAGGTTTAGATCCAGTGATGTTGACACCAGGATTAGATCCAGGGACGTTGACTCCAGGATCAGATCCAGTGACGTTGACACCAGGATCAGATCCAGGGACGTGGAAACCAGGATTAGATCCAGTGACGTTGACACCAGGATTAGATCCTGGGACGTTGACACCAGGATTATATCCTGGGACGTTGACACCAGGCTTAGATCCAGTGACACTGACTACAGGATTAGATCCAGGGATGATGAAACCAGGTTCAGGTCCATGGACGTTGACACCAGGATCAGATCCAGGGACGTTGACTCCAGGATCAGATCCAGTGACGTTGACACCAGGATCAGATCCAGGGACGTTGAAACCAGGATTAGATCCAGTGACGTTGACACCAGGATAAGATCCTGGGACGTTGACACCAGGATTATATCCTGGGACGTTGACACCAGGCTTAGATCCTTGACGTTGACACCAGGATTAGATCCAGTGACGCTGACATCAGGATAAGATCCAGGGACGTTGACACCAGAATTCGATCCAGTGTCGTTGACACCAGGATTAGATCCAGGGACGTTGACACCAGGATTAGATCCAGGGAGGTTGACATCAGTATTAGATCCAATGACGTTGATACCAGGATTAGGTCCAGGGACGTTGACAAAAGGATTAGATCCAGGGACGTTGACAACAGGATAAGATTCAGTGACGTCGACACCAGGATTAGATCCACAGACGCTGGCAACAGGATTAGATCCAGTGACATAAACCAGGATCAGATCCAGTGAAGTTGACACCAGGATTACATACAGGGACGTTGACAACAGGATTAGATCCAGTTTCGTTGACACCAGGATTAGATCCAATGACGTTGATACCAGGATTAGATCCAGGGACGTTGACACCAGGGTTAGATTAAGGGACGTTGAAACAGGATTAGATTTAGTTTCTTTGACACAAGGATTAGATCCAGTTTCCTTGACACCAGGGTGAGATCCAGGGACGTTGACACCAGGATTAGATCCATTGACGTTGACACCAGGATTAGATCCAGTAACGATGACACCAGTATTAGATCCAGGGACGTCGAAACCAGGATCAGATCCAGGGAGGTTTACACCAGGTTCAGATCCAGTGACGTCGATACCATGATTAGATCCAGGGATGTTGAAACCAGTCTTAGATCCAGTGACGTTGACACCAGGGTTTGATCCAGTGACGTTGATACCAGGAATAGATCCAAGGAGGTTGACACCAGGATTAGATCCAGTGACGTTGACAACAGGATTAGATCCAGGGACGTTGATACCAGGATTAGATCCAGAGACGTTGACACCAGGATTAGATCCAGTTTTGTTGACACCAGGATTAGACCCAGGGACGTTGACACCAGGATTAGATCCAGTGAGGTTGACACCAGGATTAGGCCCAGTGACGCTGACACCAGGTTTAGACACAGGGACGTTGACACCAGGATTAGATCCAGGGACGTTGACACCAGGATTAGAGCCAGGGACGTTGACACCAGGATTATATCCAGGGACGTGGATACCAGGATTAGATCCAGGGACGTTGACACCTGGATTAGATCCAGTGATGTTGACACCAGGATTGGATCCAGGGACGTTGACACCAAGATTAGATCCAGGGACGTGACACCAGGATAAGATCCAATGACGTTGACACCAGAATTAGATCCAGGGACCATGACACCAGGATTAGATCCAGTGACGTTGACAAAAGGATTAGAGCTAGGACGTTGACACCAGGATTAGATCCATTGACGTTGACACCAGGATTAATTCCAGGGTCGCTGACACCAGGATTAGATCAAGGGACGTTGACACCAGAATTAGATTGAGTGACGCTGACAACAGGATTAGATACAGGGAGGTTGACACCAGAATTAGACCCAGGGACCTTGACACCAGTATAAGATCCAGTGATGTTGACACCAGGATTAGATCCAGGGACCATGACACCAGGATTAGATCCAGGAACGTTGACACCAGAATTAGACCCAGGGACGTTGACACCATGATTAGTTCCATTGACGTTGACACCAGGATTAGATACAGGGACCATGACACCAGGATTATATACAGGGACGTTGACACCAGGATTAGATCCATTGACGTTGATACCAGGATTAGATCCAGTGATGCTGACACCAGGATTAGATCCAGTGACGTTGACACCAGGATTACATCCAGTGATGCTGACACCAGGATTAGATCCATTGACGTTGACACCAGGATTATATCCAGTGACGCTGAAACCAGTTTAGATCCATGGACGTTGACACCAGGATTAGATACAGTGACGCTGACACCAGGATTAGATCCAGGGACGTTGACACCAGGATCTGATCCAGAGACGTTGACACCATGATTAGATCCAGGGACGTTGAAACCAGGATAGGATCCAGTGACGTTGACACCAGGATTTGATCCAGTGACGTTGATACCATGATTAAATCCAGGGAGGTTGACACCAGGATTAGACAGTGACGTTGACAACAGGATTAGATCCAGGGCCGTTGGTACCAGGATTAGATGCAGGGACGTTGACACCAGGATTAGATCCAGTTTCGTTGACACAAGTATTAGATCCAGGGACCTTGACACCAGGATTATATCCAGTGACTTTGACACCAGGATTAGATCCAGTGACGTTGACACCACGATTAGATGCACTGATGCTGACACCAGGATTAGATCCAGTTACGTTGACATCAGGATTAGGTCCAGTGACAATGACACCAGGATTAGAACAAGGGACCTTGACACCAGGATTAGAACCAGGGAGGTTGACAACAGGATTAGATCCAGGGACGTTGACACCAGGTTTAGATCCAGTGACGCTGGTACCAGGATTAGATCCAGGGACTTAAACGAGGTTTAGATCCAGTGATGTTGACACCAGAATTAGATCCAGGGACGTTGACTCCAGGATCAGATCCAGTGACGTTGACACCAGGATCAGATCCAGGGACGTGGAAACCAGGATTAGATCCAGTGACGTTGACACCAGGATTAGATCCTGGGACGTTGACACCAGGATTATATCCTGGGACGTTGACACCAGGCTTAGATCCAGTGACACTGACTACAGGATTAGATCCAGGGATGATGAAACCAGGTTCAGGTCCATGGACGTTGACACCAGGATCAGATCCAGGGACGTTGACTCCAGGATCAGATCCAGTGACGTTGACACCAGGATCAGATCCAGGGACGTTGAAACCAGGATTAGATCCAGTGACGTTGACACCAGGATAAGGTCCTGGGACGTTGACACCAGGATTATATCCTGGGACGTTGACACCAGGCTTAGATCCTTGACGTTGACACCAGGATTAGATCCAGTGACGCTGACATCAGGATTAGATCCAGTGATGTTGACACCAGGAATAGATCCAGGGATGTTGACATCAGTATTAGATCCAATGACGTTGATACCAGGATTAGGTCCAGGGACGTTGACAAAAGGATTAGATCCAGGGACGTTGACAACAGGATAAGATTCAGTGACGTCGACACCAGGATTAGATCCACAGACGCTGGCAACAGGATTAGATCCAGTGACATAAACCAGGATCAGATCCAGTGAAGTTGACACCAGGATTACATACAGGGACGTTGACAACAGGATTAGATCCAGTTTCGTTGACACCAGGATTAGATCCAATGACGTTGATACCAGGATTAGATCCAGGGACGTTGACACCAGGGTTAGATTAAGGGACGTTGAAACAGGATTAGATTTAGTTTCGTTGACACAAGGATTAGATCCAGTTTCCTTGACACCAGGATTAGATCCAGGGACGTTGACACCAGGATTAGATCCATTGACGTTGACACCAGGATTAGATCCAGTAACGATGACACCAGTATTAGATCCAGGGACGTCGAAACCAGGATCAGATCCAGGGAGGTTTACACCAGGTTCAGATCCAGTGACGTCGATACCATGATTAGATCCAGGGATGTTGAAACCAGTCTTAGATCCAGTGACGTTGACACCAGGGTTTGATCCAGTGACGTTGATACCAGGAATAGATCCAAGGAGGTTGACACCAGGATTAGATCCAGTGACGTTGACAACAGGATTAGATCCAGGGACGTTGATACCAGGATTAGATCCAGAGACGTTGACACCAGGATTAGATCCAGTTTTGTTGACACCAGGATTAGACCCAGGGACGTTGACACCAGGATTAGATCCAGTGAGGTTGACACCAGGATTAGGCCCAGTGACGCTGACACCAGGTTTAGACACAGGGACGTTGACACCAGGATTAGATCCAGGGACGTGGATACCAGGATTAGATCCAGGGACGTTGACACCTGGATTAGATCCAGTGATGTTGACACCAGGATTGGATCCAGGGACGTTGACACCAAGATTAGATCCAGGGACGTGACACCAGGATAAGTTCCAATGACGTTGACACCAGAATTAGATCCAGGGACCATGACACCAGGATTAGATCCAGTGACGTTGACACAAGGATTAGAGCTAGGACGTTGACACCAGGATTAGATCCATTGACGTTGACACCAGGATTAATTCCAGGGTCGCTGACACCAGGATTAGATCAAGGGACGTTGACACCAGAATTAGATCGAGTGACGCTGACAACAGGATTAGATACAGGGAGGTTGACACCAGAATTAGACCCAGGGACCTTGACACCAGTATAAGATCCAGTGATGTTGACACCAGGATTAGATCCAGGGACCATGACACCAGGATTATATACAGGGACGTTGACACCAGGATTAGATCCATTGACGTTGATACCAGGATAAGATCCAGTGATGCTGACACCAGGATTAGATCCAGTGACGTTGACACCAGGAATACATCCAGTGATGCTGACACCAGGATTAGATCCATTGACGTTAACACCAGGATTATATCCAGTGACGCTGAAACCATTTTAGATCCATGGACGTTGACACCAGGATTAGATACAGTGATGTTGACACCAGGATTGGATCCAGGGACGTTGACACCAAGATTAGATCCAGGGACGTGACACCAGGATAAGTTCCAATGACGTTGACACCAGAATTAGATCCAGGGACCATGACACCAGGATTAGATCCAGTGACGTTGACACAAGGATTAGAGCTAGGACGTTGACACCAGGATTAGATCCATTGACGTTGAACCAGGATTAATTCCAGGGTCGCTGACACCAGGATTAGATCAAGGGACGTTGACACCAGAATTAGATCGAGTGACGCTGACAACAGGATTAGATACAGGGAGGTTGACACCAGAATTAGACCCAGGGACCTTGACACCAGTATAAGATCCAGTGATGTTGACACCAGGATTAGATCCAGGGACCATGACACCAGGATTAGATCCAGGAACGTTGACACCAGAATTAGACCCAGGGACGTTGACACCATGATTAGTTCCATTGACGTTGACACCAGGATTAGATACAGGGACCATGACACCAGGATTATATACAGGGACGTTGACACCAGGATTAGATCCATTGACGTTGATACCAAGATTAGATCCAGTGATGCTGACACCAGGATTAGATCCAGTGACGTTGACACCAGGATTACATCCAGTGATGCTGACACCAGGATTAGATCCATTGACGTTGACACCAGGATTACATCCAGTGATGCTGACACCAGGATTAGATCCATTGACGTTGACACCAGGATTATATCCAGTGACGCTGAAACCAGTTTAGATCCATGGACGTTGACACCAGGATTAGATACAGTGACGCTGACACCAGGATTAGATCCAGTGATGCTGACACCAGGATTAGATCCAGTGACGTTGACACCAGGATTACATCCAGTGATGCTGACACCAGGATTAGATCCATTGACGTTGACACCAGGATTATATCCAGTGACGCTGAAACCAGTTTAGATCCATGGACGTTGACACCAGGATTAGATACAGTGACGCTGACACCAGGATTAGATCCAGGGACGTTGACACCAGGATCTGATCCAGAGACGTTGACACCATGATTAGATCCAGGGACGTTGAAACCAGGATAGGATCCAGTGACGTTGACACCAGGATTTGATCCAGTGACGTTGATACCATGATTAAATCCAGGGAGGTTGACACCAGGATTAGACAGTGACGTTGACAACAGGATTAGATCCAGGGCCGTTGGTACCAGGATTAGATGCAGGGACGTTGACACCAGGATTAGATCCAGTTTCGTTGACACAAGTATTAGATCCAGGGACCTTGACACCAGGATTATATCCAGTGACGTTGACACCACGATTAGATGCACTGATGCTGACACCAGGATTAGTTCCAGTTACGTTGACATCAGGATTAGGTCCAGTGACAATGACACCAGGATTAGAACAAGGGACCTTGACACCAGGATTAGAACCAGGGACGTTGACAACAGGATTAGATCCAGGGACGTTGACACCAGGTTTAGATCCAGTGACGCTGGTACCAGGATTAGATCCAGGGACTTAAACGAGGTTTAGATCCAGTGATGTTGACACCAGGATTAGATCCAGGGACGTTGACTCCAGGATCAGATCCAGTGACGTTGACACCAGGATCAGATCCAGGGACGTGGAAACCAGGATTAGATCCAGTGACGTTGACACCAGGATTAGATCCTGGGACGTTGACACCAGGATTATATCCTGGGACGTTGACACCAGGCTTAGATCCAGTGACACTGACTACAGGATTAGATCCAGGGATGATGAAACCAGGTTCAGGTCCATGGACGTTGACACCAGGATCAGATCCAGGGACGTTGACTCCAGGATCAGATCCAGTGACGTTGACACCAGGATCAGATCCAGGGACGTTGAAACCAGGATTAGATCCAGTGACGTTGACACCAGGATAAGATCCTGGGACGTTGACACCAGGATTATATCCTGGGACGTTGACACCAGGCTTAGATCCTTGACGTTGACACCAGGATTAGATCCAGTGACGCTGACATCAGGATTAGATCCAGGGACATTGACACCAGAATTCGATCCAGTGTCGTTGACACCAGGATTAGATCCAGGGACGTTGACACCAGGATTAGATCCAGGGAGGTTGACATCAGTATTAGATCCAATGACGTTGATACCAGGATTAGGTCCAGGGACGTTGACAAAAGGATTAGATCCAGGGACGTTGACAACAGGATAAGATTCAGTGACGTCGACACCAGGATTAGATCCACAGACGCTGGCAACAGGATTAGATCCAGTGACATAAACCAGGATCAGATCCAGTGAAGTTGACACCAGGATTACATACAGGGACGTTGACAACAGGATTAGATCCAGTTTCGTTGACACCAGGATTAGATCCAATGACGTTGATACCAGGATTAGATCCAGGGACGTTGACACCAGGGTTAGATTAAGGGACGTTGAAACAGGATTAGATTTAGTTTCGTTGACACAAGGATTAGATCCAGTTTCCTTGACACCAGGATTAGATCCAGGGACGTTGACACCAGGATTAGATCCATTGACGTTGACACCAGGATTAGATCCAGTAACGATGACACCAGTATTAGATCCAGGGACGTCGAAACCAGGATCAGATCCAGGGAGGTTTACACCAGGTTCAGATCCAGTGACGTCGATACCATGATTAGATCCAGGGATGTTGAAACCAGTCTTAGATCCAGTGACGTTGACATCAGGGTTTGATCCAGTGACGTTGATACCAGGAATAGATCCAAGGAGGTTGACACCAGGATTAGATCCAGTGACGTTGACAACAGGATTAGATCCAGGGACGTTGATACCAGGATTAGATCCAGAGACGTTGACACCAGGATTAGATCCAGTTTTGTTGACACCAGGATTAGACCCAGGGACGTTGACACCAGGATTAGATCCAGTGAGGTTGACACCAGGATTAGGCCCAGTGACGCTGACACCAGGTTTAGACACAGGGACGTTGACACCAGGATTAGATCCAGGGACGTGGATACCAGGATTAGATCCAGGGACGTTGACACCTGGATTAGATCCAGTGATGTTGACACCAGGATTGGATCCAGGGACGTTGACACCAAGATTAGATCCAGGGACGTGACACCAGGATAAGTTCCAATGACGTTGACACCAGAATTAGATCCAGGGACCATGACACCAGGATTAGATCCAGTGACGTTGACACAAGGATTAGAGCTAGGACGTTGACACCAGGATTAGATCCATTGACGTTGACACCAGGATTAATTCCAGGGTCGCTGACACCAGGATTAGATCAAGGGACGTTGACACCAGAATTAGATCGAGTGACGCTGACAACAGGATTAGATACAGGGAGGTTGACACCAGAATTAGACCCAGGGACCTTGACACCAGTATAAGATCCAGTGATGTTGACACCAGGATTAGATCCAGGGACCATGACACCAGGATTATATACAGGGACGTTGACACCAGGATTAGATCCATTGACGTTGATACCAGGATAAGATCCAGTGATGCTGACACCAGGATTAGATCCAGTGACGTTGACACCAGGAATACATCCAGTGATGCTGACACCAGGATTAGATCCATTGACGTTAACACCAGGATTATATCCAGTGACGCTGAAACCATTTTAGATCCATGGACGTTGACACCAGGATTAGATACAGTGATGTTGACACCAGGATTGGATCCAGGGACGTTGACACCAAGATTAGATCCAGGGACGTGACACCAGGATAAGTTCCAATGACGTTGACACCAGAATTAGATCCAGGGACCATGACACCAGGATTAGATCCAGTGACGTTGACACAAGGATTAGAGCTAGGACGTTGACACCAGGATTAGATCCATTGACGTTGAACCAGGATTAATTCCAGGGTCGCTGACACCAGGATTAGATCAAGGGACGTTGACACCAGAATTAGATCGAGTGACGCTGACAACAGGATTAGATACAGGGAGGTTGACACCAGAATTAGACCCAGGGACCTTGACACCAGTATAAGATCCAGTGATGTTGACACCAGGATTAGATCCAGGGACCATGACACCAGGATTAGATCCAGGAACGTTGACACCAGAATTAGACCCAGGGACGTTGACACCATGATTAGTTCCATTGACGTTGACACCAGGATTAGATACAGGGACCATGACACCAGGATTATATACAGGGACGTTGACACCAGGATTAGATCCATTGACGTTGATACCAAGATTAGATCCAGTGATGCTGACACCAGGATTAGATCCAGTGACGTTGACACCAGGATTACATCCAGTGATGCTGACACCAGGATTAGATCCATTGACGTTGACACCAGGATTACATCCAGTGATGCTGACACCAGGATTAGATCCATTGACGTTGACACCAGGATTATATCCAGTGACGCTGAAACCAGTTTAGATCCATGGACGTTGACACCAGGATTAGATACAGTGACGCTGACACCAGGATTAGATCCAGTGATGCTGACACCAGGATTAGATCCAGTGACGTTGACACCAGGATTACATCCAGTGATGCTGACACCAGGATTAGATCCATTGACGTTGACACCAGGATTATATCCAGTGACGCTGAAACCAGTTTAGATCCATGGACGTTGACACCAGGATTAGATACAGTGACGCTGACACCAGGATTAGATCCAGGGACGTTGACACCAGGATCTGATCCAGAGACGTTGACACCATGATTAGATCCAGGGACGTTGAAACCAGGATAGGATCCAGTGACGTTGACACCAGGATTTGATCCAGTGACGTTGATACCATGATTAAATCCAGGGAGGTTGACACCAGGATTAGACAGTGACGTTGACAACAGGATTAGATCCAGGGCCGTTGGTACCAGGATTAGATGCAGGGACGTTGACACCAGGATTAGATCCAGTTTCGTTGACACAAGTATTAGATCCAGGGACCTTGACACCAGGATTATATCCAGTGACGTTGACACCACGATTAGATGCACTGATGCTGACACCAGGATTAGTTCCAGTTACGTTGACATCAGGATTAGGTCCAGTGACAATGACACCAGGATTAGAACAAGGGACCTTGACACCAGGATTAGAACCAGGGACGTTGACAACAGGATTAGATCCAGGGACGTTGACACCAGGTTTAGATCCAGTGACGCTGGTACCAGGATTAGATCCAGGGATTTAAACGAGGTTTAGATCCAGTGATGTTGACACCAGGATTAGATCCAGGGACGTTGACTCCAGGATCAGATCCAGTGACGTTGACACCAGGATCAGATCCAGGGACGTGGAAACCAGGATTAGATCCAGTGACGTTGACACCAGGATTAGATCCTGGGACGTTGACACCAGGATTATATCCTGGGACGTTGACACCAGGCTTAGATCCAGTGACACTGACTACAGGATTAGATCCAGGGATGATGAAACCAGGTTCAGGTCCATGGACGTTGACACCAGGATCAGATCCAGGGACGTTGACTCCAGGATCAGATCCAGTGACGTTGACACCAGGATCAGATCCAGGGACGTTGAAACCAGGATTAGATCCAGTGACGTTGACACCAGGATAAGATCCTGGGACGTTGACACCAGGATTATATCCTGGGACGTTGACACCAGGCTTAGATCCTTGACGTTGACACCAGGATTAGATCCAGTGACGCTGACATCAGGATTAGATCCAGGGACGTTGACACCAGAATTCGATCCAGTGTCGTTGACACCAGGATTAGATCCAGGGACGTTGACACCAGGATTAGATCCAGGGAGGTTGACATCAGTATTAGATCCAATGACGTTGATACCAGGATTAGGTCCAGGGACGTTGACAAAAGGATTAGATCCAGGGACGTTGACAACAGGATAAGATTCAGTGACGTCGACACCAGGATTAGATCCACAGACGCTGGCAACAGGATTAGATCCAGTGACATAAACCAGGATCAGATCCAGTGAAGTTGACACCAGGATTACATACAGGGACGTTGACAACAGGATTAGATCCAGTTTCGTTGACACCAGGATTAGATCCAATGACGTTGATACCAGGATTAGATCCAGGGACGTTGACACCAGGGTTAGATTAAGGGACGTTGAAACAGGATTAGATTTAGTTTCGTTGACACAAGGATTAGATCCAGTTTCCTTGACACCAGGATTAGATCCAGGGACGTTGACACCAGGATTAGATCCATTGACGTTGACACCAGGATTAGATCCAGTAACGATGACACCAGTATTAGATCCAGGGACGTCGAAACCAGGATCAGATCCAGGGAGGTTTACACCAGGTTCAGATCCAGTGACGTCGATACCATGATTAGATCCAGGGATGTTGAAACCAGTCTTAGATCCAGTGACGTTGACATCAGGGTTTGATCCAGTGACGTTGATACCAGGAATAGATCCAAGGAGGTTGACACCAGGATTAGATCCAGTGACGTTGACAACAGGATTAGATCCAGGGACGTTGATACCAGGATTAGATCCAGAGACGTTGACACCAGGATTAGATCCAGTTTTGTTGACACCAGGATTAGACCCAGGGACGTTGACACCAGGATTAGATCCAGTGAGGTTGACACCAGGATTAGGCCCAGTGACGCTGACACCAGGTTTAGACACAGGGACGTTGACACCAGGATTAGATCCAGGGACGTTGACACCAGGATTAGAGCCAGGGACGTTGACACCAGGATTATATCCAGGGACGTGGATACCAGGATTAGATCCAGGGACGTTGACACCTGGATTAGATCCAGTGATGTTGACACCAGGATTGGATCCAGGGACGTTGACACCAAGATTAGATCCAGGGACGTGACACCAGGATAAGATCCAATGACGTTGACACCAGAATTAGATCCAGGGACCATGACACCAGGATTAGATCCAGTGACGTTGACACAAGGATTAGAGCAGGACGTTGACACCAGGATTAGATCCATTGACGTTGACACCAGGATTAATTCCAGGGTCGCTGACACCAGGATTAGATCAAGGGACGTTGACACCAGAATTAGATGGAGTGACGCTGACAACAGGATTAGATACAGGGAGGTTGACACCAGAATTAGAGCCAGGGACCTTGACACCAGTATAAGATCCAGTGATGTTGACACCAGGATTAGATCCAGGGACCATGACACCAGGATTAGATCCAGGAACGTTGACACCAGAATTAGACCCAGGGACGTTGACACCATGATTAGTTCCATTGACGTTGACACCAGGATTAGATACAGGGACCATGACACCAGGATTATATACAGGGACGTTGACACCAGGATTAGATCCATTGACGTTGATACCAAGATTAGATCCAGTGATGCTGACACCAGGATTAGATCCAGTGACGTTGACACCAGGATTACATCCAGTGATGCTGACACCAGGATTAGATCCATTGACGTTGACACCAGGATTACATCCAGTGATGCTGACACCAGGATTAGATCCATTGACGTTGACACCAGGATTAGATACAGTGACGCTGACACCAGTTTAGATCCATGGACGTTGACACCAGGATTAGATACAGTGACGCTGACACCAGGATTAGATCCAGGGACGTTGACACCAGAATTATACCCAGGGACGTTGACACCAGGATATGAACCAGTGTCGTTGACACCAGGATTAGATCCAGTGACGCTGACACCAGGATCATATCCATGACGTTGACACCAGGATTAGATCCAGGGACATTGACACCAGTATTAGATCCAAGGACGTTGACTCCAGAATTAGATCCATGGACGTTGCCACCAGGATTAGATCCAGGGACGTTGAAACCAGGATTAGTTCCAAGGACGTAGACACAGGGTCAGATCCATTGACGTTGACACCATGATTAGATACAGTAATGTTGACACCAGGATTAGATCCAGGGACGTTCACACCAGATTTAGATCCAGGGACATTGACACCAGGATAAGATCCAGTGATGTTGACAGCAGGTTTAGATCCACGTACCATGACACCAGGAATAGAACCAGTGACGTTGACACCAGGATCAGATCCAGGGACGCTGACACCAGGATCAGATCCATGACGTTGACACCAGGATTAGATCCAGGGATTTTGACACCAGGATTACATCCAGGGACGTTGACACAAGGATTAGATCCAGGGAAGGTGACTCCAGGATTAGATCCAGAGACGTGGACAACAGGATTAGATCCAGGGACGTTGAATCCAGGATTAGAACCAGGGAAGATGACACCAGGATCAGAACCAGGGACGTTGACACCAGGATCAGATCCAGTGACGTTGACACCAGGATTAGATCCAGGGACGTTGACACCAGGATTAGATCCAGTTTCGTTGACACCAAGATTAGATCCAATGACGTTGATACCAGGATTAGATCCAGGGACGTTGACACCAGAATTAGATCCAGGGACGTTGAAACAGGATTAGATTTAGTTTCGTTGACACAAGGATTAGATCCAGTTTCCTTGACACCAGGATTAGATCCAGGGACGTTGACACCAAAATTAGATCCAGGGACGTTGACACCAGGATTAGATCCATTGACGTTGACACCAGGATTAGATCCAGTAACGATGACACCAGTATTAGATCCAGGGACGTTGAAACCAGGATCAGATCCAGGGAGGTTTACACCAGGTTCAGATCCAGTGACGTCGATACCATGATTAGATCCAGGGATGTTGAAACCAGTCTTAGATCCAGTGACGTTGACACCAGGGTTTGATCCAGTGACGTTGATACCAGGAATAGATCCAAGGAGGTTGACACCAGGATTAGATCCAGTGACGTTGACAACAGGATTAGATCCAGGGACGTTGATACCAGGATTAGATCCAGAGACGTTGACACCAGGATTAGATCCAGTTTTGTTGACACCAGGATTAGACCCAGGGACGTTGACACCAGGATTAGATCCAGTGAGGTTGACACCAGGATTAGGCCCAGTGACGCTGACACCAGGTTTAGACACAGGGACGTTGACACCAGGATTAGATCCAGGGACGTTGACACCAGGATTAGAGCCAGGGACGTTGACACCAGGATTATATCCAGGGACGTGGATACCAGGATTAGATCCAGGGACGTTGACACCTGGATTAGATCCAGTGATGTTGACACCAGGATTGGATCCAGTAACGATGACACCAGTATTAGATCCAGGGACGTCGAAACCAGGATCAGATCCAGGGAGGTTTACACCAGGTTCAGATCCAGTGACGTCGATACCATGATTAGATCCAGGGATGTTGAAACCAGTCTTAGATCCAGTGACGTTGACACCAGGGTTTGATCCAGTGACGTTGATACCAGGAATAGATCCAAGGAGGTTGACACCAGGATTAGATCCAGTGACGTTGACAACAGGATTAGATCCAGGGACGTTGATACCAGGATTAGATCCAGAGACGTTGACACCAGGATTAGATCCAGTTTTGTTGACACCAGGATTAGACCCAGGGACGTTGACACCAGGATTAGATCCAGTGAGGTTGACACCAGGATTAGGCCCAGTGACGCTGACACCAGGTTTAGACACAGGGACGTTGACACCAGGATTAGATCCAGGGACGTTGACACCAGGATTAGAGCCAGGGACGTTGACACCAGGATTATATCCAGGGACGTGGATACCAGGATTAGATCCAGGGACGTTGACACCTGGATTAGATCCAGTGATGTTGACACCAGGATTGGATCCAGGGACGTTGACACCAAGATTAGATCCAGGGACGTGACACCAGGATAAGTTCCAATGACGTTGACACCAGAATTAGATCCAGGGACCATGACACCAGGATTAGATCCAGTGACGTTGACACAAGGATTAGAGCTAGGACGTTGACACCAGGATTAGATCCATTGACATTGACACCAGGATTAATTCCAGGGTCGCTGACACCAGGATTAGATCAAGGGACGTTGACACCAGAATTAGATCGAGTGACGCTGACAACAGGATTAGATACAGGGAGGTTGACACCAGAATTAGACCCAGGGACCTTGACACCAGTATAAGATCCAGTGATGTTGACACCAGGATTAGATCCAGGGACCATGACACCAGGATTATATACAGGGACGTTGACACCAGGATTAGATCCATTGACATTGATACCAGGATAAGATCCAGTGATGCTGACACCAGGATTAGATCCAGTGACGTTGACACCAGGAATACATCCAGTGATGCTGACACCAGGATTAGATCCATTGACGTTAACACCAGGATTATATCCAGTGACGCTGAAACCATTTTAGATCCATGGACGTTGACACCAGGATTAGATACAGTGATGTTGACACCAGGATTGGATCCAGGGACGTTGACACCAAGATTAGATCCAGGGAAGTGACACCAGGATAAGTTCCAATGACGTTGACACCAGAATTAGATCCAGGGACCATGACACCAGGATTAGATCCAGTGACGTTGACACAAGGATTAGAGCTAGGACGTTGACACCAGGATTAGATCCATTGACGTTGAACCAGGATTAATTCCAGGGTAGCTGACACCAGGATTAGATCAAGGGACGTTGACACCAGAATTAGATCGAGTGACGCTGACAACAGGATTAGATACAGGGAGGTTGACACCAGAATTAGACCCAGGGACCTTGACACCAGTATAAGATCCAGTGATGTTGACACCAGGATTAGATCCAGGGACCATGACACCAGGATTAGATCCAGGAACGTTGACACCAGAATTAGACCCAGGGACGTTGACACCATGATTAGTTCCATTGACGTTGACACCAGGATTAGATACAGGGACCATGACACCAGGATTATATACAGGGACGTTGACACCAGGATTAGATCCATTGACGTTGATACCAAGATTAGATCCAGTGATGCTGACACCAGGATTAGATCCAGTGACGTTGACACCAGGATTAGATCAAGGGACGTTGACACCAAGATTAGATCAAGGGACGTTGACACCAGGATTAGATCCATTGACGTTGACAGCAGGATTAGATCCAGTGACGCTGACTCCTGGATGAGATCCAGGGACGTTGAAACCAAGATCAGGTCCAGGAACGTTGACACCAGGATCAGATCGAGTGACGTTGGCACCTGGATCATATCCAGTGACGTTGACACCAGGATCAGATCCAGGGACGTTAAAACCAGGATTAGATCCAGTGATGTAAACACCAGGATTAGATCCAGTGACTTTGAAACCAGGATTAGATCCAGGGACGTTGACACCAGATTTAATCCAGGGACGTTTATGCCAGGATTAGATCGAGGGACGTGGACAACAGGATTAGATCCAGTTTCGTTGACACCGCGATTAGATTCAGGTACGTTGACACCAGGATCAGATCCAGGGACGTTGACACCAGGATCAGATCCGGTGATGCCTACACCAGGATCAGATCCAGGGACGTTGAAACCAGGATTAGATCCAGTGACGTTGACACCAGGATTAGATCCAGGGATGGTGACACCAGTATTAGATCCAGGGACGTTGACTCCAGGATTAGAATCAGGGAAGTTGACACCAGAATTCGATCTAGGGACGTTGACACCAGGATTAGATCCAGTGAGGATTACACCAGGATTAGATCAAGGGATGTTGACACCAAGATTAGATCAAGGGACGTTGACACCAGTATTAGATCCATTGACGTTGACAGCAGGATTAGATCCAGTGACGCTGACACCTGGATGAGATCCAGGGACGTTGAAACCAAGATCAGGTCCAGGAACGTTGACACCAGGATCAGATCGAGTGACGTTGGCACCTGGATCATATCCAGTGACGTTGACACCAGGATCAAATCCAGGGATGTTAAAACCAGGATTAGATCCAGTGATGTAAACACCAGGATTAGATCCAGTGACGTTGAAACCAGGATTAGATCCAGGGACGTTGACACCAGGATTAGATCCAGGGACATTGACACCAGGATCAGATCCAGGGACGTTGACACCAGGATCAGATCCAGTGACTTTGACATCAGGATTAGATGCATGGACATTGAAACCAGGATTAGATACAGGGACGTTGACACCAGGATTAGATGCAGTGTCATTGACAACAGGATTAGATCCAGGGACGTTGATGCCAGGATTAGATCGAGGAACGTGGACACCAGGATTAGATCCAGTTTCGTTGACACCGCGATTAGATTCAGGTACGTTGACACCAGGATCATATCCAGTGACGTTGACACCAGGATCAGATCCAGGGACGTTAAAACCAGGATTAGATCCAGTGATGTAAACACCAGGATTAGATCCAGTGACTTTGAAACCAGGATTAGATCCAGGGACGTTGACACCAGATTTAATCCAGGGACATTTATGCCAGGATTAGATCCAGGGACGTTGACACCAGAATTAGACCTAGGGACGTTGACACCAGGATTACATCCAGGACATTGACAGCAGGATTATATCCAGTGACTTCACACCAGGATTAGGTCCAGGGACGTTGAAAAAAGAATTAGAACCAGGGACATTGACCTCAGGATAAGATCCAGTGACGTTGACACCAGGATTCGATCCAGTGACGATGACACCAGGATTAGAGCAAGGGACGTTGACAACAATATTAGATCCCGGGACGTTGACACCAGGATAAGATCCATTGACGTTGACACCAGGATTAGATCTGGTGACGCTGACACCAGGATTAGATCCAGGGACGTTGAAACCAGGACCAGGTCCAGGGACGTTGACACCGGGATCAGATCCAGTGACGTTGACACCTGGATCAGATCCAGTGAAGTTGACACGAGGATCAGATCCAGTGTCGTTGATACCAGGATTAGATACAGTGTCGTTGACACCAGTATTAGATCCAGGGACGTTGACACCAGGATTAGATCCAGGGACGTTGACACCAGGATTAGATCCAGGGACTTGACTCCAGGATTAGATCCAGGGACGTTGACACAACATTAGATCTAGGGACGTTGACACCAGGATTACATCCAGGGACGTTGACACCAAGATTAGATCCAAGGACATTGACACCAGGATTAGATCCAGGGACGCAGACACCAGGATTAGATCCAGTGACGCTGAAACCAGGATTAGATTCGGTGACGTTGACACCAGGATTAGATCCAGTGACTCTGACACCAGGATTAGATCCAGGGACGTTGACAGCAGGATTAGATCCAGGGATGTTGACACCAGGATTAGATCCAGTGACGTTGACAACAGGATTATATCCAGAGACGTTGATGCCAGGATTAGAACGAGTGACGTGGACATCAGGATTAGATCCAGTTTCGTTGACACCATGATTAGATCCAGGTACATTGACACAAGGATCAAATCCAGGGTCGTTGACACCAGGATCAGATCCAGGGACGTTGACACCAGGATCAGATCCGGAGACTCTGACACCAGGATCAGATCCTGGGACGTTGAAACCATGATTAGATCCAGGGACGTTGACAACAGGATTAGATCCAGGGACGTTGACACCAGGATCAGATCAAGGGACGTTGAACCAGGATTAGATCCAGGAACGTTGCTTCCAGGAATAGATCCAGGGATGTTGACACCAGGATTAGATCCAGTGACGTTGACACAAGGATTAGAGCTAGGACGTTGACACCAGGATTAGATCCATTGACGTTGACACCAGGATTAGATCCAGTGTCGCTGACACGAGGATTAGATCAAGGGACGTTGTGACCAGGATTAGATCGAGTGATGCTGGCACCAGGATTAGATACGGGGACGTTGACCCCAAAATTAGACACAGGGACCTTGACACCAGTATAAGATGCAGTGATGTTTACACCAGGATTAGATCCAGGGACCATGACACCAGGATTAGATCCAGGAACGTTGACACCAGATTTAGACCCAGGGACGTTGACACCAGGATTAGTTCCATTGACGTTGACACCAGGATTAGATACAGGGACCATGACACCAGGATTATATACAGGAACGTTGACACCAGGATTAGATCTAGTGACGTTGACACCAGGATTACATCCAGTGACGCTGACACCAGGATTAGATCCAGTGACGTTGACACAAGGATTAGATCCAGTGACGCTGACACCAGGATTAGATCCAGGGACCATGACACCAGGATTAGATCCAGGAACGTTGACCTCAGAATTATACCCAGGGACGTTGACACCAGGATTAGTTCCATTGACGTTGACACCAGGATTAGATACAGGGACCATGACACCAGGATTATATACAGGGACGTTGACACCAGGATTACATCCATTGACGTTGACACCAGGATTAGATCCAGTGATGCTGACACCAGGATTAGATCTAGTGACGTTGACACCAGGATTACATCCAAGGACGCTGACACCAGGATTAGATCCAGTGACGTAGACACAAGGATTAGATCCAGTGACGCTGACACCAGGATTAGATCCAGGGACCTTGACACCAGTATTAGATCCAGGGACGATGACACCAGGATTAGATCCAGTGACGCTGACACCAGGATTAGATCCAGGGACGTTGAAACCAGGATCAGACCCAGGGAGGTTGAGACCAGAATCAGATCCAGGGACGTTGACACCAGGGTTAGATCCAGGGACGCTGACACCAGGATTAGATCCAGTGAGGCAGACACAAGGATTAGATCCAATGAGGTTGACACCAGGATTAGATCCAGTGACGCTGACACCAGGATCAGAACCATTACGTTGACACCAGGATTAGATCCAGTGACTTTGACACCAGGATTAGATCCAGGGACATTGACACCAGGAATAGATCCAGTGACGCTGACACCAGGAATAGATCCAGGGACGCTGACACCAGGATTAGATCCATGGACGTTGACACCAAGATTAGATCCATGGACGTTGACAACAGAAATAGATCCAGTGACGTTGACACCAGGATTAGATCCAGTGACATTGACACCAAGATTAAGTCCAGGGACGTTGACACCAGGATTAGATCCAGTGACGCTGAATCCAGGATTAGATCCAGGGACTTTGACACCAGGATTACATCCAGGGACGTTGACACAAGGATTAGATCCAGTGAAGGTGACTCCAGGATTAGATCCAGAGACGTGGACAACAGGATTAGATCCAGGGACGTTGAATCCAGGATTAGAACCAGGGAAGATGACACCAGATTCTGAACCAGGGACGTTGACACCAGGATCAGATCCAGTGACGTTGACACCAGGATTAGATCCAGGGACGTTGAAACCTGGAATAGACCCAGGAACGTTGACACCAGGATCGGGTCCAGGGACGTTGACACCAGGGTGAGATCCAGTGACGTTGACACAAGGATCAGATCCATGACGTTGACACCAGGATAAGATCCAGTTACTTTGACACCAGGATTAGATCCCGGAAAGTTGACACCAGGATTAGATCTAGGGACGTTGCCTCCAGGATTAGATCCAGGGACTTTGACACCAGGATTAGATACAGGGACGTTGAAACCAGGATTAGATCCAGGGACGTTGACACCAGAATCAGATCCAGGGACGTTGACACCAGGGTCAGATCCAGTGACTTTGACACCAGGATTAGATGCAGGGACATTGAAACCAGGATTAGATACAGGGACGTTGACACCATGATTAGATCCAGTGTCATTGACAACACGATTAGATCCAGGGACGTTGATGCCGGGATTAGATCGAGGGACGTGGACACCAGGATTAGATCCAGTTTCGTTGACACCGCGATTAGATTCAGGTACGTTGACACCAGGATCAGATCCAGGGACGTTGACACCAGGATCAGATCCAGGGACGTTGACACCAGGATCAGATCCGGGGACGCCTACACCAGGATCAGATCCAGGGACGTTGAAACCAGGATTAGATCCAGTGACGTTGACACCAGGATTAGATCCAGGGATGATGACACCAGTATTAGATCCAGGGACGTTGACACCAGAATTAGACCTAGGGACGTTGACACCAGGATTACATCCAGGACGTTGACAGCAGGATTATATCCAGTGACTTCACACCAGGATTAGGTCCAGGGACGTTGAAAAAAGAATTAGAACCAGGGACATTGACCTCAGGATAAGATCCAGTGACGTTGACATCAGGATTCGATCCAGTGACGATGACACCAGGATTAGAGCAAGGGACGTTGACAACAATATTAGATCCCGGGACGTTGACACCAGGATAAGATCCATTGACGTTGACACCAGGATTAGATCTGGTGACGCTGACACCAGGATTAGATCCAGGGACGTTGAAACCAGGACCAGGTCCAGGGACGTTGACACCGGGATCAGATCCAGTGACGTTGACACCTGGATCAGATCCAGTGAAGTTGACACGAGGATCAGATCCAGTGTCGTTGATACCAGGATTAGATCCAGTGTCGTTGACACCAGTATTAGATCCAGGGACGTTGACACCAGGATTAGATCCAGGGACGTTGACACCAGGATTAGATCCAGGGACGTTGACTCCAGGATTAGATCCAGGGACGTTGACACAACATTAGATCTAGGGAAGTTGACACCAGGATTACATCCAGGGACGTTGACACCAAGATTAGATCCAAGGACATTGACACCAGGATTAGATCCAGGGACGCAGACACCAGGATTAGATCCAGTGACGCTGAAACCAGGATTAGATTCGGTGACGTTGACACCAGGATTAGATCCAGTGACTCTGACACCAGGATTAGATCCAGGGACGTAGACAGCAGGATTAGATCCAGGGACGTTGACACCAGGATTAGATCCAGTGACGTTTACAACAGGATTATATCCAGAGACGTTGATACCAGATTTAGAACGAGTGACGTGGACATCAGGATTAGATCCAGTTTCGTTGACACCATGATTAGATCCAGGTACATTGACACAAGGATCAAATCCAGGGTCGTTGACACCAGGATCAGATCCAGGGACGTTGACACCAGGATCAGATCCGGAGACTCTGACACCAGGATCAGATCCTGGGACGTTGAAACCAGGATTAGATCCAGGGACGTTGACAACAGGATTAGATCCAGGGACGTTGACACCAGGATCAGATCAAGGGACGTTGAACCAGGATTAGATCCAGGAACGTTGCTTCCAGGAATAGATCCAGGGATGTTGACACCAGGATTAGATCCAGTGACGTTGACACAAGGATTAGAGCTAGGACGTTGACACTAGGATTAGATCCATTGACGTTGACACCAGGATTAGATCCAGTGTCGCTGACACGAGGATTAGATCAAGGGACGTTGTCACCAGGATTAGATCGAGTGACGCTGACACCAGGATTAGATACGGGGACGTTGACCCCAAAATTAGACACAGGGACCTTGACACCAGTATAAGATGCAGTGATGTTTACACCAGGATTAGATCCAGGGACCATGACACCAGGATTAGATCCAGGAACGTTGACACCAGAATTAGACCCAGGGACGTTGACACCAGGATTAGTTCCATTGACGTTGACACCAGGATTAGATACAGGGACCATGACACCAGGATTATATACAGGAACGTTGACACCAGGATTAGATCTAGTGACGTTGACACCAGGATTACATCCAGTGACGCTGACACCAGGATTAGATCCAGTGACGTTGACACAAGGATTAGATCCAGTGACGCTGACACCAGGATTAGATCCAGGGACCATGACACCAGGATTAGATCCAGGAACGTTGACACCAGAATTATACCCAGGGACGTTGACACCAGGATTAGTTCCATTGACGTTGACACCAGGATTAGATACAGGGACCATGACACCAGGATTATATACAGGGACGTTGACACCAGGATTACATCCATTGACGTTGACACCAGGATTAGATCCAGTGATGCTGACACCAGGATTAGATCTAGTGACGTTGACACCAGGATTACATCCAGTGACGCTGACACCAGGATTAGATCCAGTGACGTTGACACAAGGATTAGATCCAGTGACGCTGACACCAGGATTAGATCCAGGGACCTTGACACCAGTATTAGATCCAGGGACGATGACACCAGGATTAGATCCAGTGACGCTGACACCAGGATTAGATCCAGGGACGTTGAAACCAGGATCAGACCCAGGGAGGTTGAGACCAGAATCAGATCCAGGGACGTTGACACCAGGGTTAGATCCAGGGACGCTGACACCAGGATTAGATATAGTGAGGCTGACACCAGGATTAGATCCAATGAGGTTGACACCAGGATTAGATCCAGTGACGCTGACACCAGGATCAGAACCATTACGTTGACACCAGGATTAGATCCAGTGACTTTGACACCAGGATTAGATCCAGGGACATTGACACCAGGAATAGATCCAGTGACGCTGACACCAGGAATAGATCCAGGGACGCTGATACCAGGATTAGATCCATGGACGTTGACACCAAGATTAGATCCATGGACGCTGACAACAGAAATAGATCCAGTGACGTTGACACCAGGATTAGATCCAGTGACATTGACACCAAGATTAAGTCCAGGGACGTTGACACCAGGATTAGATCCAGTGACGCTGAATCCAGGATTAGATCCAGGGACTTTGACACCAGGATTAGATCCAGGGACGTTGACACCAGTATTAGATCCAGGGACGTTGACTCCAGAATGAGATCCATGGACGTTGACACCAGGATTAGATCCAGGGACGTTGAAACCAGGATTAGTTCCAAGGACGTTGACACATGGTCAGATTGGGACGTTGACACCAAGATCAGATCCAGTGATGTTGACACAGGGCTTAGATCCAGGGACGTAGATACCAGGATTAGATCGAGGGACGTTGAAACAGGATTAGATCCAGTTTCGTTGACACCAGGATTAGATCCAGGTTCGTTGACACCAGGATTAGATCCATTGACGTTGAAACCAGGATTAGATCCAGTGACGCGGACACCAGGATTAGATCCAGGGACGTTGAAACCAGGATCAGATCCATGGACGTTGACACCAGGATAAGATCCAGGGACGTTGACACCAGGATCTGATCCAGAGACGTTGACACCATGATTAGATCCAGGGACGTTGAAACCAGGATAGGATCCAGTGACGTTGACACCAGGATTTGATCCAGTGACGTTGATACCATGATTAAATCCAGGGAGGTTGACACCAGGATTAGATCCTGTGACGTTGACAAAAGGATTAGATCCAGGGCCGTTCATACCAGGATTAGATGCAGGGACGTTGACACAAGGATTAGATCCAGGGACGTTGACACCAGGATTAGATCCAGTGACATTGACACCAGGATTAGATCCAGTGACGTTGACTCCAGGATTAGAATCAGGGAAGTTGACACCAGAATTCGATCTAGGGACGTTGACACCAGGATTAGATCCAGGGACGTTGACAGCAGGATTAGATCCAGTGACTTTGACACCTGGCTTAGGTCCAGGGACGTTGAAAAAAGGATTAGATCCAGGGATGTTGACCTCAGGATAAGATCCAGTGACGTTGACACCAGGATTAGATCCAGTGACGATTACACCAGGATTAGATCTAGGGACGTTGACACCAAGATTAGATCAAGGGACGTTGACACCAGGATTAAATCCATTGACGTTGACAGCAGGATTAGATCCAGTGACGCTGACACCAGGATGAGATCCAGGGACGTTGAATCGAAGATCAGGTCCAGGAACGTTGACACCAGGATCAGATCGAGTGACGTTGACACCTGGATCATATCCAGTGATGTTGACACCAGGATCAGATCCAGGGACGTTAACACCAGGATTAGGATCTGGGACGTTGACTCCAGAATTAAATCCAGTGACTTTGACACCAGGATTAGATCCAGTGACGATGACACCAGGATTAGATCAAGGGACGTTGACACCAAGATTAGATCCTGGGACGTTGACACCAGGTTAGATCCATTGACGTTGACAGCAGGATTAGATCCAGTGACGCTGACACCAGGATGTCATCCAGGGACATTGAATCCAAGATCAGGTCCAGTGACGTTGACACCAGGATCAGATCCAGGGTCGTTAAAACCAGGATTACATCCAGTGATGTAAACACCAGGATTAGATCCAGTGACGTTGAAACCAGTATTAGATCCAGGGACGTTGACACCAGGATTAGATCCAGGGAGGTTGACTCCAGGATTAGATCCAGGGATGTTGACACCAGAATTAGACCTAGGGACGTTGACACCAGGATTACATCCAGGACGTTGACAGCAGGATTAGAACGAGTGACGTGGACACCATGATTAGATCCAGTTTTGTTGACACCACGATTAGATCCAGGGACGTTGACACCAGGATCAGATCCGGAGACTGTGACACCAGGATCAGATCCTGGGACGTTGAAACCAGGATTAGATCCAGGGACGTTGACAACAGGATTAGATCCAGGGACGTTGACACCAGGATCAGATCCAGGGACGTTGAACCAGGATTAGATCCAGGAACGTTGCCTCCAGGAATAGATCCAGGGATGTTGAGAACCAGGATTAGATCCAGTGACGTTGACACAAGGATTAGAGCTAGGACGTTGACACCAGGATTAGATCCATTGACGTTGTTACCAGGATTAGATCCAGAGATGCTGACACCAGGATTAGATCCAGTGACGTTGACACCAGGATTACATCCAGTGACGCTGACACCAGGATTAGATCCATTGACGTTGACACCAGGATTATATCCAGTGACGCTGAAACCAGTTTAGATCCATGGACATTGACACCAGGATTAGATACAGTGACGCTGACACCAGGATTAGATCCAGGGACGTTGACACCAGAATTAGACCCAGGGACGTTGACACCAGGATATGAACCAGTGTCGTTGACACCAGGATTAGATCCAGTGACGCTGACACCAGGATCAGATCCATGACGTTGACACCAGGATTAGATCCAGTGACTTTGACACCAGGATTAGATCCAGGGACATTGACACCAGTATTAGATCCTGGGACGTTGACTCCAGAATTAGATCCATGGACGTTGACACCAGGATTAGATCCAGGGACGTTGAAACCAGGATTAGTTCCAAGGACGTAGACACAGGGTCAGATCCATGGACGTTGACACCATGATTAGATACAGTGATGTTGACACCAGGATTAGATCCAGGGACGTTCACACCAGATTTAGATCCAGGGACATTGACACCAGGATAAGATCCAGTGATGTTGACAGCAGGTTTAGATCCACGTACCATGACACCAGGAATAGAACCAGTGACGTTGACACCAGGATCAGATCCAGTGACGCTGACACCAGGATCAGATCCATGACATTGACACCAGGATTAGATCCAGGGATTTTGACAACAGGATTACATCCAGGGACGTTGACACAAGGATTAGATCCAGGGAAGGTGACTCCAGGATTAGATCCAGAGACGTGGACAACAGGATTAGATCCAGGGATGTTGAATCCAGGATTAGAACCAGGGAAGATGACACCAGGATCAGAACCAGGGACGTTGACACCAGGATCAGATCCAGTGACGTTGACACCAGGATTAGATCCAGGGACGTTGAAACCTGGAATAGACCCAGGGACGTTGACACCAGGATCAGGTCCAGGGACGTTGACACCAGGGTGAGATCCAGGGACGTTGACACAAGGATCAGATCCATGACGTTGACACCAGGATAAGATCCAGTTACTTTGACACCAGGATTAGATCCCGGAAAATTGACACCAGGATTAGATCTAGGGACGTTGCCTCCAGGATTAGATCCAGGGACGTTGACACCAGGATTAGATACAGGGACGTTGAAACCAGGATTAGGTCCAGGGACGTTGACACCAGGATCAGATCCAGGGACGTTGACACCAGGATCAGATCCAGTGACTTTGACACCAGGATTAGATGCAGGGACATTGAAACCAGGATTAGATACAGGGACGTTGCCTCCAGGATTAGATCCAGGGACGTTGACCCCAGGATTAGATACAGGGACGTTGAAACCAGGATTAGGTCCAGGGACGTTGACACCAGGATCAGATCCAGGGACGTTGACACCAGGATCAGATCCAGTGACAGTGACACCAGGATTAGATGCAGGGACATTGAAACCAGGATTAAATACAGGGACGTTGACACCAGGATTAGATCCAGTGTCATTGACAACAGGATTAGATCCAGGGACGTTGATGCCAGGATTAGATCGAGGGACGTGGACACCAGGATTAGATCCAGTTTCGTTGAAACCGCGATTAGATTCAGGTACGTTGACACCAGGATCAGATCCAGGGACGTTGACACAAGGATCAGATCCAGGGACGTTGACACCAGGATCAGATCCGGTGACGCCTACACCAGGATCAGATCCAGGGACGTTGAAACCAGGATTAGATCCAGTGACGTTGACACAAGGATTAGATCCAGGGATGGTGACACCAGTATTAGATCCAGGGAGGTTGACTCCAGGATTAGATCCAGTGACTTTGACACCAGAATTCGATCTAGGGACGTTGACACCAGGATTAGATCCAGGGACGTTGACAGCAGGATTAGATCCAGTGACTTTGACACCAGGCTTAGGTCCAAGGACGTTGAAAAAAGGATTAGATCCAGGGACGTTGACCTAAGGATAAGATCTAGTAACGTTGACACCTGGATCATATCCAGTGACGTTGACCCCAGGATCAGATCCAGGGACGTTAAAACCAGGATTAGATCCAGTGTCGTTGATACCAGGATTAGATCCAGGAACGTTGACACCAGGATTAGAATCTGGGACGTTGACTCCAGAATTAAATCCAGTGACTTTGACACCAGGATTAGATCCAGTGACGATGACACCAGGATTAGATCAAGGGACGTTGACACCAAGATTAGATGCTGTGACGTTGACACCAGGATTAGATCCATTGACGTTGACAGCAGGATTAGATCCAGTGATGTTGACACCAGGATGAGATCCTGGGACGTTGAAACCAAGATCAGGTCCAGGGACGTTGACACCAGGATCAGATCCAGTGACGTTGACACCTGGATCAGATCCAGTGACGTTGACACCAGAATCAGATCCAGGGACGTTAAAACCAGGATTAGATCCAGTGATGTAAACACCAGGATTAGATCCAGTGACGTTGAAACCAGGATTAGATCCAGGGACGTTGACACCAGGATTAGATCCAGGGACGTTGACTCCAGGATTAGATCCAGGGACGTTGACAACAGAATTAGACCTAGGGACGTTGACACCAGGATTACATCCAGGACGTTGACAGCAGGATTAGATCCAGGGACGTTGACACAACATTAGATCTAGGGACGTTGACACCAGGATTAGATCCAGTGACGTTGACAACAGGATTATATCCAGGGACGTTGATACCAGGATTAGAACGAGTGACGTGGACATCAGGATTAGATCCAGTTTCGTTGACACCATGATTAGATCCAGGTACATTGACACCAGGATCAAATCCTGGGTCGATGACACCAGGATCAGATCCAGGGACGTTGACACCAGGATCAGATCCGGAGACTCTGACACCAGGATCAGATCCTGGGACGTTGAAAGCAGGATTAGATCCAGGGACGTTGACAACAGGATTAGATGCAGGGACGTTGACACCAGGATCAGATCAAGGGACGTTGAACCAGGATTAGATCCAGGAACGTTGCCTCCAGGAATAGATCCAGGGATGTTGACACCAGGATTAGATCCAGTGACGTTGACACAAGAATTAGAGCTAGGACGTTGACACCAGGATTAGATCCATTGACGTTGACACCAGGATTATATCCAGTGTCGCTGACACCAGGATTAGATCAAGGGACGTTGTCACCAGGATTAGATCGAGTGACGCTGACACCAGGATTAGATACAGGGATGTTGACACCAAAATTAGTACAGGGACCTTGACACCAGTATAAGATCCAGTGATGTTTACACCAGGATTAGATCCAGGGACCATGACACCAGGATTAGATCCAGGAACGTTGACACCAGAATTAGACCCAGGGACGTTGACACCAGGATTAGTTCCATTGACGTTGACACCAGGATTAGATACAGGGACCATGACACCAGGATTATATACAGGGACGTTGACACCAGGATTACATCCAGTGACGCTGACACCAGGATTAGATCCAGTGACGTTGACACAAGGATTAGATCCAGTGACGCTGACACCAGGATTAGATCCAGGGACCATGACACCAGGATTAGATCCAGGAACGTTGACACCAGAATTAGACCCAGGGACGTTGACACCAGGATTAGTTCCATTGACATTGACACCAGGATTAGATACAGGGACCATGACACCAGGATTATATACAGGGACGTTGACACCAGGATTAGATCCAGGGACGTTGAAACCAGGATTAGTTCCAAGGACGTTGACACAGGGTCAGATCCAGGGACGTTGACACCAAGATCAGATCCAGTGATGTTGACACAGGGCTTAGATCCAGGGACGTAGATACCAGGATTAGATCCAGGGACGTTGAAACAGGATTAGATCCAGTTTCGTTGACACCAGGATTAGACACAGGTTCGTTGACACCAGGATTAGATCCATTGACGTTGAAACCAGGATTAGATCCAGGAACGCGGACACCAGGATTAGATCCAGGGACGTTAAACCAGGATCAGATCCATGGACGTTGACACCAGGATAAGATCCAGGGACGTTGACACCAGGATCTGATCCAGAGACGTTGACACCATGATTAGATCCAGGGACGTTGAAACCAGGATAGGATCCAGTGACGTTGACACCAGGATTTGATCCAGTGACGTTGATACCATGATTAAATCCAGGGAGGTTGACACCAGGTTAGATCCAGTTTCGTTGACACAATGATTAGATCCAGGGACGTTGACACCAGGATTAGATCCAGTGACATTGACACCAGGATTAGATCCAGTGACGTTGACTACAGGATTAGAATCAGGGAAGTTGACACCAGAATTAGATCTAGGGACGTTGACACCAGGATTAGATCCAGGGACGTTGACTGCAGGATTAGATCCAGTGACTTTGACACCAGGCTTAGGTCCAGGGATGTTGAAAAAAGGATTAGATCCAGGGACGTTGACCTCAGGATAAGATCCAGTGACGTTGACACCTGGATTAGATCCAGTGACGATTACACCAGGATTAGATAAAGGGACGTTGACAGCAAGATTAGATCAAGGGACGTGGCACCAGGATTAGATCCATTGACGTTGACAGCAGGATTAGATCCAGTGACGCTGACACCAGGATGAGATCCAGGGACGTTGAAACCAAGATCAGGTCCAGGAACGTTGACACCAGGATCAGATCGAGTGACGTTGACACCAGGATCAGATCCAGGGACGTTAAAACTAGGATTAGATCCAGTGTCGTTGATACCAGGATTAGATCCAGGGACGTTGACACCAGGATTAGAATCTGGGACGTTGACTCCAGAATTAAATCCAGTGACTCTGACACCAGGATTAGATCCAGTGACGATGACACCAGGATTAGATCAAGGGACGTTGACACCAAGATTAGAACCTGGGACGTTGACACCAGGATTAGATCCATTGACGTTGACAGCAGGATTAGATCCAAGGACGTTGACACCAGGATTAGATCCAGTGTCGTTGACACCAGTATTAGATCCAGGTACATTGACACCAGGATCAAATCCAGGGTCGTTGACACCAGGATCAGATCCAGGGACGTTGACACCAGGATCAGATCCGGAGACTCTGACACCAGGATCAGATCCTGGGACGTTGACCAGGATTAGATCCAGGGACGTTGACAACAGGATTAGATCCATGGACGTTGACACCAGGATCAGATCAAGGGACGTTGAACCAGGATTAGATTCAGGAACGTTGCCTCCAGGAATAGATCCAGGGATGTTGACAGCAGGATTAGATCCAGTGACGTTGACACAAGGATTAGAACTAGGACGTTGACACCAGGATTAGATCCATTGACGTTGACACCAGGATTAATTCCAGTGTAGCTGACACCAGGATTAGATCAAGGGACGTTGACACCAGGATTAGATCCAGTGTCGCTGACACCAGGATTAGATCAAGGGACGTTGTCACCAGGATTAGATCGAGTGACGCTGACACCAGGATTAGATACAGGGACGTTGACACCAAAATTAGACACAGGGACCTTGACACCAGTATAAGATCCAGTGATGTTGACACCAGGATTAGATACAGGGACCATTACACCAGGATTAGTTCCATTGACGTTGACACCAGGATTAGATACAGGGACCATGACACCAGGATTATATACAGGGACGTTGAGACCAGGATTAGATCTAGTGACGTTGACACCAGGATTACGATCAGTGACGCTGACACCAGGATTAGATCCAGTGACGTTGACACAAGGATTAGATCCAGTGACACTGACACCAGGATTAGATCCAGGGACCATGACACCAGGATTAGATCCAGGAACATTGACACCAGAATTAAACCCAGGGACGTTGACACCAGGATTAGATACAGGGACCATTACACCAGGATTATATACAGGGACGTTGACACCAGGATTATATACAGGGACGTTGACACCAGGATTAGATCCATTGACGTTGACACCAGGATTAGATCCAGTGATGCTGACACCAGGATTAGATCTAGTGACATGACACCAGGATTACATCCAGTGACGTTGACTCAAGGATTAGATCCAGTGACGCTGACACCAGGATTAGATCCCGGGACCTTGACACCAGTATTAGATCCAGGGACGATGACACCAGGATTAGATCCATTGACGTTGACACCAGGATTAGATCCAGTGTTGCTGAAACCAGTTTAGATCCATGGACGTTGACACCAGGATTAGATACAGTGACGCTGACACCAGGATTAGATCCAGGGACGTTGACACCAGGATTAGATCCAGTGACGCTGACACCAGGAACAGATCCATTACGTTGACACCAGGATTAGATCCAGTGACTTTGACACCAGGATTAGATCCAGGGACATTGACACCAGGATTAGATCCAGGGACGTTGACTCCAGAATTAGATCCATGGACGTTGACACCAGGATTAGATCCAGGGACGTTGACAACAGGATTAGATCCAGTGACGTTGACAACAGGATTAGATCCAGGGCCGTTGATACCAGGATTAGATGCAGGGACGTTGACACCAGGATTAGATCCAGTTTCGTTGACACAAGGATTAGATCCAGGGACGTTGACACCAGGATTAGATCCAGTGACATTGACACCAGGATTAGATCCAGTGACGTTGACACCAAGATTAGATGCACTGATGATGACACCAGGATTAAATCCAGTTACATTGACATCAGGATTAGGTCCAGTGACGCTGACACCAGGATTAGACCAAGGGACCTTGACACCAGGATTAGAACCAGGGACGTTGACAACAGGATTAGATCCAGGGACGTTGACACCAGGTTTAGATCCAGTGACGCTGGTACCAGGATTAGATCCAGGGACATAAACGAGGTTTAGATCCAGTGATGTTGACACCAGGATTAGATCCAAGGACGTTGACACCAGGATTAGATCCAGGGACGTTGACACCAGGATTAGATCCAGGGACATAAACCAGGATTAGATCCAGTGACGTTCACACCAGGATTAGATGCAGGGACATTGACACCAGGATTAGGTCCAGTGACATTGATACCAGGATTAGATCCAGGGACGTTGACAAGAGGATTAGATCCAGGGACGTTGACAAGAGGATTAGATCCAGGGACGTTGATACCAGGATTAGATATAGGGACGTTGAAACAGGATGAGATCCATTTTCGTTGACACCTGGATTAGAATCAGGTTCGTTGACACCAAGATTAGATCCAGGGACGTTGACACCAGGATTAGATCCATTGACGTTGACACCAGGATTAGATCCAGGGACACTGACTACAGGATTAGATCCAGGGACGATGAAACCAGGTTCAGGTCCATGGACGTTGACACCAGGATCAGATCCAGGGACGTTGACTCCAGGATCAGATCCAGTGACGTTGACACCAGGATCAGATCCAGGCCCGTTGAAACCAGGATTAGATCCAGTGACGTTGACACCAGGTTTAGATCCTGGGACGTTGACACCAGGATTATATCCTGGGACGTTGACACCAGGCTTAGATCCATTGACGTTGACACCAGGATTAGATCCAGTGACGCTGACATCAGGATTAGATCCAGTGATGTTGACACCAGGATTAGATCCAGGGATGTTGACATCAGTATTAGATCCAATGACGTTGATACCAGGATTAGGTCCAGGGACGTTGACAAAAGGATTAGATCCAGGGACGTTGACACCAGGATAAGATTCAGTGACGTCGACACCAGGATTAGATCCACAGACGCTGGCACCAGGATTAGATCCAGTGACATAAACCAGGATCAGATCCAGTGAAGATGACACCAGGATTACATACAGGGACGTTGACACCAGGATAGATCCAGTTTCGTTGACACCAGGATTAGATCCAATGACGTTGATACCAGGATTAGATCCAGGGACGTTGACACCAGGATTAGATCCAGGGACGTTGAAACAGGATAGATTTAGTTTCGTTGACACAAGGATTAAATCCAGGTTTCTTGACACCAGGATTAGATCCAGGGACGTTGAAACCAGGATCAGATCCATGGACGTTGACACCAGGATAAGATCCAGGGACGTTGACACCAGGATCTGATCCAGAGACGTTGACACCATGATTAGATCCAGGGACGTTGAAACCAGGATAGGATCCAGTGACGTTGACACCAGGATTTGATCCAGTGACGTTGATACCATGATTAAATCCAGGGAGGTTGACACCAGGTTAGATCCAGTTTCGTTGACACAAGGATTAGATCCAGGGACGTTGACACCAGGATTAGATCCAGTGACATTGACACCAGGATTAGATCCAGTGACGTTGACTCCAGGATTAGAATCAGGGAAGTAGACACCAGAATTCGATCTAGGGACGTTGACACCAGGATTAGATCCAGGGACGTTGACTGCAGGATTAGATCCAGTGACTTTGACACCAGGTTTGGTCCAGGGACGTTGAAAAAAGGATTAGATCCAGGGACGTTGACCTCAGGATAAGATCCAGTGAGGTTGACACCTGGATTAGATCCAGTGACGATTACACCAGGATTAGATAAAGGGACGTTGACACCAAGATTAGATCAAGGGACGTTGACACCAGGATTGGATCCATTGACGTTGACAGCAGGATTAGATCCAGTGACGCTGACACCAGGATGAGATCCAGGGACGTTGAAACCAAGATCAGGTCCAGGAACATTGACACCAGGATCATATCCAGTGACGTTGACACCTGGATCATATCCAGTGACGTTGACACCAGGATCAGATCCAGGGACGTTAAAACCAGGATTAGATCCAGTGTCGTTGATACCAGGATTAGATCCAGGGATGTTGACACCAGGATTAGAATCTGGGACGTTGACTCCAGAATTAAATCCAGTGACTCTGACACCAGGATTAGATCCAGTGACGATGACACCAGGATTAGATCAAGGGACGTTGACACCAAGATTAGAACCTGGGACGTTGACACCAGGATTAGATCCATTGACGTTGACAAAAGGATTAGATCCAGTGACGCTGACACCAGGATGAGATCCAGGGACGTTGAAACCAAGATCAGGTCCAGGGACGTTGACACCAGGATCAGATCCAGTGACGTTGACACCTGGATCAGATCCAGTGACGTTGACACCAGGATCAGATCCAGGGACGTTAAAACCAGGATTAGATCCAGGGACGTTGACTCCAGGATTAGATCCAGGGACGTTGACACCAGAATTAGACCTAGGGACGTTGACACAAGGATTACATCCAGGACGTTGACAGCAGGATTATATCCACTGACTTTACACCAGGATTAGGTCCAGGGACGTTGAAAAAAGGATTAGAACCAGGGACATTGACCTCAGGATAAGATCCAGTGACGTTGACACCAGGATTCGATCCAGTGACGATGACACCAGGATTAGAGCAAGGGACGTTGACACCAATATTAGATCCCGGGACGTTGACACCAGGATAAGATCCATTGACGTTGACACCAGGATTAGATTCAGAGACGCTGACACCAGGATTAGATCCATGGACGTTGAAACCAGGATCAGGTCCAGGGACGTTGAACCAGGATTAGATCCAGGAACGTTGCCTCCAGGAATAGATCCAGGGATGTTGACACCAGGATTAGATCCAGTGACGTTGACACAAGGATTAGAGCTAGGACGTTGACACCAGGATTAGATCCATTGACGTTGACACCAGGATTATATCCAGTGTCGCTGACACCAGGATTAGATCAAGGGACGTTGTCACCAGGATTAGATCGAGTGACGCTGACACCAGGATTAGATACAGGGATGTTGACACCAAAATTAGTACAGGGACCTTGACACCAGTATAAGATCCAGTGATGTTTACACCAGGATTAGATCCAGGGACCATGACACCAGGATTAGATCCAGGAACGTTGACACCAGAATTAGACCCAGGGACGTTGACACCAGGATTAGTTCCATTGACGTTGACACCAGGATTAGATACAGGGACCATGACACCAGGATTATATACAGGGACGTTGACACCAGGATTACATCCAGTGACGCTGACACCAGGATTAGATCCAGTGACGTTGACACAAGGATTAGATCCAGTGACGCTGACACCAGGATTAGATCCAGGGACCATGACACCAGGATTAGATCCAGGAACGTTGACACCAGAATTAGACCCAGGGACGTTGACACCAGGATTAGTTCCATTGACATTGACACCAGGATTAGATACAGGGACCATGACACCAGGATTATATACAGGGACGTTGACACCAGGATTAGATCCAGGGACGTTGAAACCAGGATTAGTTCCAAGGACGTTGACACAGGGTCAGATCCAGGGACGTTGACACCAAGATCAGATCCAGTGATGTTGACACAGGGCTTAGATCCAGGGACGTAGATACCAGGATTAGATCCAGGGACGTTGAAACAGGATTAGATCCAGTTTCGTTGACACCAGGATTAGACACAGGTTCGTTGACACCAGGATTAGATCCATTGACGTTGAAACCAGGATTAGATCCAGGAACGCGGACACCAGGATTAGATCCAGGGACGTTAAACCAGGATCAGATCCATGGACGTTGACACCAGGATAAGATCCAGGGACGTTGACACCAGGATCTGATCCAGAGACGTTGACACCATGATTAGATCCAGGGACGTTGAAACCAGGATAGGATCCAGTGACGTTGACACCAGGATTTGATCCAGTGACGTTGATACCATGATTAAATCCAGGGAGGTTGACACCAGGTTAGATCCAGTTTCGTTGACACAATGATTAGATCCAGGGACGTTGACACCAGGATTAGATCCAGTGACATTGACACCAGGATTAGATCCAGTGACGTTGACTCCAGGATTAGAATCAGGGAAGTTGACACCAGAATTAGATCTAGGGACGTTGACACCAGGATTAGATCCAGGGACGTTGACTGCAGGATTAGATCCAGTGACTTTGACACCAGGCTTAGGTCCAGGGACGTTGAAAAAAGGATTAGATCCAGGGACGTTGACCTCAGGATAAGATCCAGTGACGTTGACACCTGGATTAGATCCAGTGACGATTACACCAGGATTAGATAAAGGGACGTTGACAGCAAGATTAGATCAAGGGACGTGGCACCAGGATTAGATCCATTGACGTTGACAGCAGGATTAGATCCAGTGACGCTGACACCAGGATGAGATCCAGGGACGTTGAAACCAAGATCAGGTCCAGGAACGTTGACACCAGGATCAGATCGAGTGACGTTGACACCAGGATCAGATCCAGGGACGTTAAAACTAGGATTAGATCCAGTGTCGTTGATACCAGGATTAGATCCAGGGACGTTGACACCAGGATTAGAATCTGGGACGTTGACTCCAGAATTAAATCCAGTGACTCTGACACCAGGATTAGATCCAGTGACGATGACACCAGGATTAGATCAAGGGACGTTGACACCAAGATTAGAACCTGGGACGTTGACACCAGGATTAGATCCATTGACGTTGACAGCAGGATTAGATCCAAGGACGTTGACACCAGGATTAGATCCAGTGTCGTTGACACCAGTATTAGATCCAGGTACATTGACACCAGGATCAAATCCAGGGTCGTTGACACCAGGATCAGATCCAGGGACGTTGACACCAGGATCAGATCCGGAGACTCTGACACCAGGATCAGATCCTGGGACGTTGACCAGGATTAGATCCAGGGACGTTGACAACAGGATTAGATCCATGGACGTTGACACCAGGATCAGATCAAGGGACGTTGAACCAGGATTAGATTCAGGAACGTTGCCTCCAGGAATAGATCCAGGGATGTTGACAGCAGGATTAGATCCAGTGACGTTGACACAAGGATTAGAACTAGGACGTTGACACCAGGATTAGATCCATTGACGTTGACACCAGGATTAATTCCAGTGTAGCTGACACCAGGATTAGATCAAGGGACGTTGACACCAGGATTAGATCCAGTGTCGCTGACACCAGGATTAGATCAAGGGACGTTGTCACCAGGATTAGATCGAGTGACGCTGACACCAGGATTAGATACAGGGACGTTGACACCAAAATTAGACACAGGGACCTTGACACCAGTATAAGATCCAGTGATGTTGACACCAGGATTAGATACAGGGACCATTACACCAGGATTAGTTCCATTGACGTTGACACCAGGATTAGATACAGGGACCATGACACCAGGATTATATACAGGGACGTTGAGACCAGGATTAGATCTAGTGACGTTGACACCAGGATTACGATCAGTGACGCTGACACCAGGATTAGATCCAGTGACGTTGACACAAGGATTAGATCCAGTGACACTGACACCAGGATTAGATCCAGGGACCATGACACCAGGATTAGATCCAGGAACATTGACACCAGAATTAAACCCAGGGACGTTGACACCAGGATTAGATACAGGGACCATTACACCAGGATTATATACAGGGACGTTGACACCAGGATTATATACAGGGACGTTGACACCAGGATTAGATCCATTGACGTTGACACCAGGATTAGATCCAGTGATGCTGACACCAGGATTAGATCTAGTGACATGACACCAGGATTACATCCAGTGACGTTGACTCAAGGATTAGATCCAGTGACGCTGACACCAGGATTAGATCCCGGGACCTTGACACCAGTATTAGATCCAGGGACGATGACACCAGGATTAGATCCATTGACGTTGACACCAGGATTAGATCCAGTGTTGCTGAAACCAGTTTAGATCCATGGACGTTGACACCAGGATTAGATACAGTGACGCTGACACCAGGATTAGATCCAGGGACGTTGACACCAGGATTAGATCCAGTGACGCTGACACCAGGAACAGATCCATTACGTTGACACCAGGATTAGATCCAGTGACTTTGACACCAGGATTAGATCCAGGGACATTGACACCAGGATTAGATCCAGGGACGTTGACTCCAGAATTAGATCCATGGACGTTGACACCAGGATTAGATCCAGGGACGTTGACAACAGGATTAGATCCAGTGACGTTGACAACAGGATTAGATCCAGGGCCGTTGATACCAGGATTAGATGCAGGGACGTTGACACCAGGATTAGATCCAGTTTCGTTGACACAAGGATTAGATCCAGGGACGTT
This sequence comes from Rattus norvegicus, assembly GCF_021556685.1. Taxonomy (NCBI): domain Eukaryota; kingdom Metazoa; phylum Chordata; class Mammalia; order Rodentia; family Muridae; genus Rattus; species Rattus norvegicus. The sequence goes on from NC_141555.1 coordinate 63,087,744, forward strand.
GACACCAGGATTAGATCCAGTGACATTGACACCAGGATTAGATCCAGTGACGTTGACACCAAGATTAGATGCACTGATGATGACACCAGGATTAAATCCAGTTACATTGACATCAGGATTAGGTCCAGTGACGCTGACACCAGGATTAGACCAAGGGACCTTGACACCAGGATTAGAACCAGGGACGTTGACAACAGGATTAGATCCAGGGACGTTGACACCAGGTTTAGATCCAGTGACGCTGGTACCAGGATTAGATCCAGGGACATAAACGAGGTTTAGATCCAGTGATGTTGACACCAGGATTAGATCCAAGGACGTTGACACCAGGATTAGATCCAGGGACGTTGACACCAGGATTAGATCCAGGGACATAAACCAGGATTAGATCCAGTGACGTTCACACCAGGATTAGATGCAGGGACATTGACACCAGGATTAGGTCCAGTGACATTGATACCAGGATTAGATCCAGGGACGTTGACAAGAGGATTAGATCCAGGGACGTTGACAAGAGGATTAGATCCAGGGACGTTGATACCAGGATTAGATATAGGGACGTTGAAACAGGATGAGATCCATTTTCGTTGACACCTGGATTAGAATCAGGTTCGTTGACACCAAGATTAGATCCAGGGACGTTGACACCAGGATTAGATCCATTGACGTTGACACCAGGATTAGATCCAGGGACACTGACTACAGGATTAGATCCAGGGACGATGAAACCAGGTTCAGGTCCATGGACGTTGACACCAGGATCAGATCCAGGGACGTTGACTCCAGGATCAGATCCAGTGACGTTGACACCAGGATCAGATCCAGGCACGTTGAAACCAGGATTAGATCCAGTGACGTTGACACCAGGTTTAGATCCTGGGACGTTGACACCAGGATTATATCCTGGGACGTTGACACCAGGCTTAGATCCATTGACGTTGACACCAGGATTAGATCCAGTGACGCTGACATCAGGATTAGATCCAGTGATGTTGACACCAGGATTAGATCCAGGGATGTTGACATCAGTATTAGATCCAATGACGTTGATACCAGGATTAGGTCCAGGGACGTTGACAAAAGGATTAGATCCAGGGACGTTGACACCAGGATAAGATTCAGTGACGTCGACACCAGGATTAGATCCACAGACGCTGGCACCAGGATTAGATCCAGTGACATAAACCAGGATCAGATCCAGTGAAGATGACACCAGGATTACATACAGGGACGTTGACACCAGGATAGATCCAGTTTCGTTGACACCAGGATTAGATCCAATGACGTTGATACCAGGATTAGATCCAGGGACGTTGACACCAGGATTAGATCCAGGGACGTTGAAACAGGATAGATTTAGTTTCGTTGACACAAGGATTAAATCCAGGTTTCTTGACACCAGGATTAGATCCAGGGACGTTGAAACCAGGATCAGATCCATGGACGTTGACACCAGGATAAGATCCAGGGACGTTGACACCAGGATCTGATCCAGAGACGTTGACACCATGATTAGATCCAGGGACGTTGAAACCAGGATAGGATCCAGTGACGTTGACACCAGGATTTGATCCAGTGACGTTGATACCATGATTAAATCCAGGGAGGTTGACACCAGGTTAGATCCAGTTTCGTTGACACAAGGATTAGATCCAGGGACGTTGACACCAGGATTAGATCCAGTGACATTGACACCAGGATTAGATCCAGTGACGTTGACTCCAGGATTAGAATCAGGGAAGTAGACACCAGAATTCGATCTAGGGACGTTGACACCAGGATTAGATCCAGGGACGTTGACTGCAGGATTAGATCCAGTGACTTTGACACCAGGTTTGGTCCAGGGACGTTGAAAAAAGGATTAGATCCAGGGACGTTGACCTCAGGATAAGATCCAGTGAGGTTGACACCTGGATTAGATCCAGTGACGATTACACCAGGATTAGATAAAGGGACGTTGACACCAAGATTAGATCAAGGGACGTTGACACCAGGATTGGATCCATTGACGTTGACAGCAGGATTAGATCCAGTGACGCTGACACCAGGATGAGATCCAGGGACGTTGAAACCAAGATCAGGTCCAGGGACGTTGACACCAGGATCAGATCCAGTGACGTTGACACCTGGATCAGATCCAGTGACGTTGACACCAGGATCAGATCCAGGGACGTTAAAACCAGGATTAGATCCAGGGACGTTGACTCCAGGATTAGATCCAGGGACGTTGACACCAGAATTAGACCTAGGGACGTTGACACAAGGATTACATCCAGGACGTTGACAGCAGGATTATATCCACTGACTTTACACCAGGATTAGGTCCAGGGACGTTGAAAAAAGGATTAGAACCAGGGACATTGACCTCAGGATAAGATCCAGTGACGTTGACACCAGGATTCGATCCAGTGACGATGACACCAGGATTAGAGCAAGGGACGTTGACACCAATATTAGATCCCGGGACGTTGACACCAGGATAAGATCCATTGACGTTGACACCAGGATTAGATTCAGAGACGCTGACACCAGGATTAGATCCATGGACGTTGAAACCAGGATCAGGTCCAGGGACGTTGACACCAGGATCAGATCCAGTGACGTTGACACCTGGATCAGATCCAGTGACGTTGACACCTGGATCAGATCCAGGGACATTAAAACCAGGATTAGATCCAGTGACGTTGACACCAGGATTAGAACCAAGGACGTTGACACCAGGATTAGATCCAGTGTCGTTGACACCAGTATTAGATCCAGGTACATTGACACCAGGATCAAATCCAGGGTCGTTGACACCAGGATCAGATCCAGGGACGTTGACACCAGGATCAGATCCGGAGACTCTGACACCAGGATCAGATCCTGGGACGTTGAAACCAGGATTAGATCCAGGGATGTTGACAACAGGATTAGATCCATGGACGTTGACACCAGGATCAGATCAAGGGACGTTGAACCAGGATTAGATCCAGGAACGTTGCCTCCAGGAATAGATCCAGGGATGTTGACAGCAGGATTAGAGCTCGGACGTTGACACCAGGATTAGATCCAGTGTCGCTGACACCAGGATTAGATCAAGGGACGTTGTCACCAGGATTAGATCGAGTGACGCTGACACCAGGATTAGACACAGGGACCTTGACACCAGTATAAGATCCAGTGATGTTGACACCAGGATTAGATACAGGGACCATTACACCAGGATTAGTTCCATTGACGTTGACACCAGGATTAGATAAAGGGACCATGACACCAGGATTATATACAGGGACGTTGAGACCAGGATTAGATCTAGTGACGTTGACACCAGGATTACGATCAGTGACGCTGACACCAGGATTAGTTCCATTGACGTTGACACCAGGATTAGATAAAGGGACCATTACACCAGGATTATATACAGGGACGTTGACACCAGGATTATATACAGGGACGTTGACACCAGGATTAGATCCATTGACGTTGACACCAGGATTAGATCCAGTGATGCTGACACCAGGATTAGATCTAGTGACATGACACCAGGATTACATCCAGTGACGTTGACACAAGGATTAGATCCAGTGATGCTGACACCAGGATTAGATCCAGGGACCTTGACACCAGTATTAGATCCAGGGACGATGACACCAGGATTAGATCCATTGACGTTGACACCAGGATTAGATCCAGTGTTGCTGAAACCAGTTTAGATCCATGGACGTTGACACCAGGATTAGATACAGTGACGCTGACACCAGGATTAGATCCAGGGACGTTGACACCAGGATTAGATCCAGTGACGCTGACACCAGGATCAGATCCATTACGTTGACACCAGGATTAGATCCAGTGACTTTGACACCAGGATTAGATCCAGGGACATTGACACCAGGATTAGATCCAGGGACGTTGACTCCAGAATTAGATCCATGGACGTTGACACCAGGATTAGATCCAGGGACGTTGACAACAGGATTAGATCCAGTGACGTTGACAACAGGATTAGATCCAGGGCCGTTGATACCAGGATTAGATGCAGGGACGTTGACACCAGGATTAGATCCAGTTTCGTTGACACAAGGATTAGATCCAGGGACGTTGACACCAGGATTAGATCCAGTGATATTGACACCAGGATTAGATCCAGTGACGTTGACACCAAGATTAGATGCACTGATGCTGACACCAGGATTAGATCCAGTTACATTGACATCAGGATTAGGTCCAGTGACGCTGACACCAGGATTAGACCAAGGGACCTTGACACCAGGATTAGAACCAGGGACTTTGACAACAGGATTAGATCCAGGGACGTTGACACCAGGTTTAGATCCAGTGACGCTGGTACCAGGATTAGATCCAGGGACATAAACAAGGTTTAGATCCAGTGATGTTGACACCAGGATTAGATCCAGGGACGTTGACACCAGGATTAGATCCAGTGACGTTGACAACACGATAAGATCCAAGGACGTTGACACCAGGATTAGATCCAGGGATGTTGACACCAGGATTAGATCCAGGGACATAAACCAGGATTAGATCCAGTGACGTTCACACCAGGATTAGATGCAGGGACATTGACAACAGGATTAGGTCCAGTGACATTGATACCAGGATTAGATCCAGGGACGTTGACAAGAGGATTAGATCCAGGGACGTTGACAAGAGGATTAGATCCAGGGACGTTGATACCAGGATTAGATATAGGGACGTTGAAACAGGATGAGATCCATTTTCGTTGACACCTGGATTAGAATCAGGTTCGTTGACACCAAGATTAGATCCAGGGACGTTGACACCAGGATTAGATCCATTGACGTTGACACCAGGATTAGATCCAGGGACACTGACTACAGGATTAGATCCAGGGACGATGAAACCAGGTTCAGGTCCATGGACGTTGACACCAGGATCAGATCCAGGGACGTTGACTCCAGGATCAGATCCAGTGACGTTGACACCAGGATCAGATCCAGGCACGTTGAAACCAGGATTAGATCCAGTGACGTTGACACCAGGATTAGATCCTGGGACGTTGACACCAGGATTATATCCTGGGACGTTGACACCAGGCTTAGATCCATTGACATTGACACCAGGATTAGATCCAGTGACGCTGATATCAGGATTAGATCCAGTGATGTTGACACCAGGATTAGATCCAGGGATGTTGACATCAGTATTAGATCCAATGACGTTGATACCAGGATTAGGTCCAGGGACGTTGACAAAAGGATTAGATCCAGGGACGTTGACACCAGGATAAGATTCAGTGACGTCGACACCAGGATTAGATCCACAGAATCTGGCACCAGGATTAGATCCAGTGACATAAACCAGGATCAGATCCAGTGAAGTTGACACCAGGATTACATACAGGGACGTTGACACCAGGATAGATCCAGTTTCGTTGACACCAGGATTAGATCCAATGACGTTGATACCAGGATTAGATCCAGGGACGTTGACACCAGGATTAGATCCAGGGACGTTGAAACAGGATAGATTTAGTTTCGTTGACACGAGGATTAAATCCAGGTTTCTTGACACCAGGATTAGGTCCTGGGACGTTGACACCAGGATTTGATCCAGTGACGTTGATACCATGATTAAATCCAGGGAGGTTGACACCAGGATTAGATCCAGTGACGTTGACAACAGGATTAGATCCAGGGCCGTTGATACCAGGATTAGAGGCAGGGACGTTGACACCAGGATTAGATCCAGTTTCATTGACACAAGGATTAGATCCAGGGACGTTGACACCAGGATTAGATCCAGTGATATTGACACCAGGATTAGATCCAGTGACGTTGACACCAAGATTAGATGCACTGATGCTGACACCAGGATTAGATCCAGTTACGTTGACATCAGGATTAGGTCCAGTGACGCTGACACCAGGATTAGACCAAGGGACCTTGACACCAGGATTAGAACCAGGGACGTTGACAACAGGATTAGATCCAGGGACGTTGACACCAGGTTTAGATCCAGTGACGCTGGTACCAGGATTAGATCCAGGGACATAAACGAGGTTTAGATCCAGTGATGTTGACACCAGGATTAGATCCAGGGACGTTGACACCAGGATTAGATCCAGTGACGTTGACAACACGATTAGATCCAAGGACGTTGACACCAGGATTATATCCAGGGACATATACCAGTATTAGATCCAGTGACGTTCACACCAGGAGTAGATGCAGGGACATTGACACCAGGATTAGATCCAGTGACATTGATACCAGGATTAGATCCATGGACGTTGACAAGAGGATTAGATCCAGGGACGTTGATACCAGGATTAGATATAGGGACGTTGAAACAGGATGAGATCCAGTTTCGTTGACACCTGGATTAGAATCAGGTTCGTTGACACCAAGATTAGTTCCAGGGACGTTGACACCAGGATTAGATCCATTGACTTTGACACCAGGATTAGATCCAGTGACACTGACTACAGGATTAGATCCAGGGACGATGAAACCAGGTTCAGGTCCATGGACGTTGACACCAGGATCAGATCCAGGGACGTTGACTACAGGATCAGATCCAGTGACGTTGACACCAGGATCAGATCCAGGGACGTTGAAACCAGGATTAGATCCTGGGACGTTGACACCAGGATTAGATCCTGGGACGTTGACACCAGGCTTAGATCCATTGACGTTGACACCAGGATTAGATCCAGTGACGCTGACATCAGGATTAGATCCAGTGATGTTGACACCAGGATTAGATCCAGGGATGTTGACATCAGTATTAGATCCAATGACGTTGATACCAGGATTAGGTCCAGGGACGTTGACAAAAGGATTAGATCCAGGGACGTTGACACCAGGATAAGATTCAGTGACGTCGACACCAGGATTAGATCCACAGACGCTGGCACCAGGATTAGATCCAGTGACATAAACCAGGATCAGATCCAGTGAAGTTGACACCAGGATTACATACAGGGACGTTGACACCAGGATAGATCCAGTTTCGTTGACACCAGGATTAGATCCAATGACGTTGATACCAGGATTAGATCCAGGGACGTTGACACCAGGATTAGATCCAGGGATGTTGAAACAGGATAGATTTAGTTTCGTTGACACAAGGATTAAATCCAGGTTTCTTGACACCAGGATTAGATCCTGGGACATTGACACCAGGATTTGATCCAGTGACGTTGATACCATGATTAAATCCAGGGAGGTTGACACCAGGATTAGATCCAGTGACGTTGACAACAGGATTGTATCCAGGGCCGTTGATACCAGGATTAGATGCAGGGACGTTGACACCAGGATTAGATCCAGTTTCATTGACACAAGGATTAGATCCAGGGACGTTGACAACAGGATTAGATCCAGTGATATTGACACCAGGATTAGATCCAGTGACGTTGACACCAAGATTAGATGCACTGATGCTGACACCAGGATTAGATCCAGTTACGTTGACATCAGGATTAGGTACAGTGACGCTGACACCAGGATTAGACCAAGGGACCTTGACACCAGGATTAGAACCAGGGACGTTGACAACAGGATTAGATCCAGGGACGTTGACACCAGGTTTAGATCCAGGGACGCTGGTACCAGGATTAGATCCAGGGACATAAACGAGGTTTAGATCCAGTGATGTTGACACCAGGATTAGATCCAGGGACGTTGACACCAGGATTAGATCCAGTGACGTTGACAACACGATTAGATCCAAGGACGTTGACACCAGGATTATATCCAGGGACATATACCAGTATTAGATCCAGTGACGTTCACACCAGGATTAGATGCAGGGACATTGACACCAGGATTAGATCCAGTGACATTGATACCAGGATTAGATCCATGGACGTTGACAAGAGGATTAGATCCAGGGACGTTGATACCAGGATTAGATATAGGGACGTTGAAACAGGATGAGATCCAGTTTCGTTGACACCTGGATTAGAATCAGGTTCGTTGACACCGAGATTAGTTCCAGGGACGTTGACACCAGGATTAGATCCATTGACTTTGACACCAGGATTAGATCCAGTGACACTGACTACAGGATTAGATCCAGGGACGATGAAACCAGGTTCAGGTCCATGGACGTTGACACCAAGATCAGATCCAGGGACGTTGACTACAGGATCAGATCCAGTGACGTTGACACCAGGATCAGATCCAGGGACGTTGAAACCAGGATTAGATCCTGGGACGTTGACACCAGGATTAGATCCTGGGACGTTGACACCAGGCTTAGATCCATTGACGTTGACACCAGGATTAGATCCAGTGACGCTGACATCAGGATTAGATCCAGTGATGTTGACACCAGGATTAGATCCAGGGATGTTGACATCAGTATTAGATCCAATGACGTTGATACCAGGATTAGGTCCAGGGACGTTGACAAAAGGATTAGATCCAGGGACGTTGACACCAGGATAAGATTCAGTGACGTCGACACCAGGATTAGATCCACAGACGCTGGCACCAGGATTAGATCCAGTGACATAAACCAGGATCAGATCCAGTGAAGTTGACACCAGGATTACATACAGGGACGTTGACACCAGGATAGATCCAGTTTCGTTGACACCAGGATTAGATCCAATGACGTTGATACCAGGATTAGATCCAGGGACGTTGACACCAGGATTAGATCCAGGGACGTTGAAACAGGATAGATTTAGTTTCGTTGACACAAGGATTAAATCCAGGTTTCTTGACACCAGGATTAGATCCTGGGACGTTGACACCAGGATTTGATCCAGTGACGTTGATACCATGATTAAATCCAGGGAGGTTGACACCAGGATTAGATCCAGTGACGTTGACAACAGGATTAGATCCAGGGCCGTTGATACCAGGATTAGATGCAGGGACGTTGACACCAGGATTAGATCCAGTTTCATTGACACAAAGATTAGATCCAGGGACGTTGACACCAGGATTAGATCCAGTGATATTGACACCAGGATTAGATCCAGTGACGTTGACACCAAGATTAGATGCACTGAATCTGACACCAGGATTAGATCCAGTTTCGTTGACATCAGGATTAGGTCCAGTGACGCTGACACCAGGATTAGACCAAGGGACCTTGACACCAGGATTAGAACCAGGGACGTTGACAACAGGATTAGATCCAGGGACGTTGACACCAGGATTAGATCCTGGGACGTTGACACCAGGATTATATCCTGGGACGTTGACACCAGGCTTAGATCCATTGACATTGACACCAGGATTAGATCCAGTGACGCTGACATCAGGATTAGATCCAGTGATGTTGACACCAGGATTAGATCCAGGGATGTTGACATCAGTATTAGATCCAATGACGTTGATACCAGGATTAGGTCCAGGGACGTTGACAAAAGGATTAGATCCAGGGACGTTGACACCAGGATAAGATTCAGTGACGTCGACACCAGGATTAGATCCACAGACGCTGGCACCAGGATTAGATCCAGTGACATAAACCAGGATCAGATCCAGTGAAGTTGACACCAGGATTACATACAGGGACGTTGACACCAGGATAGATCCAGTTTCGTTGACACCAGGATTAGATCCAATGACGTTGATACCAGGATTAGATCCAGGGACGTTGACACCAGGATTAGATCCAGGGACGTTGAAACAGGATAGATTTAGTTTCGTTGACACAAGGATTAAATCCAGGTTTCTTGACACCAGGATTAGATCCTGGGACGTTGACACCAGGATTTGATCCAGTGACGTTGATACCATGATTAAATCCAGGGAGGTTGACACCAGGATTAGATCCAGTGACGTTGACAACAGGATTAGATCCAGGGCCGTTGATACCAGGATTAGATGCAGGGACGTTGACACCAGGATTAGATCCAGTTTCATTGACACAAGGATTAGATCCAGGGACGTTGACACCAGGATTAGATCCAGTGATATTGACACCAGGATTAGATCCAGTGACGTTGACACCAAGATTAGATGCACTGATGCTGACACCAGGATTAGATCCAGTTACGTTGACATCAGGATTAGGTACAGTGACGCTGACACCAGGATTAGACCAAGGGACCTTGACACCAGGATTAGAACCAGGGACGTTGACAACAGGATTAGATCCAGGGACGTTGACACCAGGTTTAGATCCAGTGACGCTGGTACCAGGATTAGATCCAGGGACATAAACGAGGTTTAGATCCAGTGATGTTGACACCAGGATTAGATCCAGGGACGTTGACACCAGGATTAGATCCAGTGACGTTGACAACACGATTAGATCCAAGGACGTTGACACCAGGATTATATCCAGGGACATATACCAGTATTAAATCCAGTGACGTTCACACCAGGATTAGATGCAGGGACATTGACCCCAGGATTAGATCCAGTGACATTGATACCAGGATTAGATCCAGGGACGTTGACAAGAGGATTAGATCCAGGGACGTTGATACCAGGATTAGATATAGGGACGTTGAAACAGGATGAGATCCAGTTTCGTTGACACCTGGATTAGAATCAGGTTCGTTGACACCAAGATTAGTTCCAGGGACGTTGACACCAGGATTAGATCCATTGACTTTGACACCAGGATTAGATCCAGTGACACTGACTACAGGATTAGATCCAGGGACGATGAAACCAGGTTCAGGTCCATGGACGTTGACACCAGGATCAGATCCAGGGACGTTGACTACAGGATCAGATCCAGTGACGTTGACACCAGGATCAGATCCAGGGACGTTGAAACCAGGATTAGATCCTGGGACGTTGACACCAGGATTAGATCCTGGGACGTTGACACCAGGCTTAGATCCATTGACGTTGACACCAGGATTAGATCCAGTGACGCTGACATCAGGATTAGAACCAGTGATGTTGACACCAGGATTAGATCCAGGGATGTTGACATCAGTATTAGATCCAATGACGTTGATACCAGGATTAGGTCCAGGGACGTTGACAAAAGGATTAGATCCAGGGACGTTGACACCAGGATAAGATTCAGTGACGTCGACACCAAGACTAGATCCACAGACGCTGGCACCAGGATTAGATCCAGTGACATAAACCAGGATCAGATCCAGTGAAGTTGACACCAGGATTACATACAGGGACGTTGACACCATGATAGATCCAGTTTCGTTGACACCAGGATTAGATCCAATGACGTTGATACCAGGATTAGATCCAGGGACGTTGACACCAGGATTAGATCCAGGGACGTTGAAACAGGATAGATTTAGTTTCGTTGACACAAGGATTAGATCCAGGTTTCTTGACACCAGGATTAGATCCAGGGACGTTGACACCAGGATTAGATCCAGGGACGTTGACACCAGGATTAGATCCATTGACGTTGACACCAGGATTAGATCCAGTAACGATGACACCAGTATTAGATCCAGGGACGTTGAAACCAGGATCAGATCCAGGGAGGTTGACACCAGGTTCAGATCCAGTGACGTCGATACCATGATTAGATCCAGGGATGTTGAAACCAGGATTAGATCCAGTGACGTTGAATCCAGGAATAGATCCAAGGAGGTTGACACCAGGATTAGATCCAGTGACGTTGACAACAGGATTAGATCCAGGGACGTTGATACCAGGATTAGATCCAGAGACGTTGACACCAGGATTAGATCCTGTTTTGTTGACACCAGGATTAGACCCAGGGACGTTGAACCAGGATTAGATCAAGTGAGGTTGACACCAGGATTAGGCCCAGTGACGCTGACACCAGGTTTAGACACAGGGACGTTGACACCAGGATTAGATCCAGGGACATTGACACCAGGATTAGAGCCAGGGACGTTGACACCAGGATTATATCCAGGGACGTGGATACCAGTATTAGATCCAGGGACGTTGACACCTGGATTAGGTCCAGTGATGTTGACACCAGGATTGGATCCAGGGACGTTGACACCAAGATTAGATCCAGGGACGTGACACCAGGATAAGATCCAATGACGTTGACACCAGAGTTAGATCCAGGGACCATGACACCAGGATTAGATCCAGGGACGTTGACAACAGGATTAGATCCAGGGACACTGACACCAGGATATGATCCAGTGACGTTGACACCAGGATTAGATCCATTGACGATGATACCAGGATTAGATCCAGGGACGTTGAACCAGGATTAGATCCATTGATGTTGACACAACGATTAGATCCAGGTACGTTGACACCAGGATCAGATCCACTGACGATGACACAAGGATCAGTCCCAGGGACCTTGACACCAGGATTTGATCCATTTACGTTGACACGAGGATTAGATCCAGTGTCGCTGACACCAAGATTAGATCCAGGGACATTGACACCAGGATTAGATCGAGTTACGCTGACACCAGGATTAGATACAGGGACGTTGACACCAGAATTAGACCTAGGGACGTTGACACCAGTATAAGATCCAGTGATGTTGACACCAGGAATAGATCCAGGGACGTTGACACCAGAATTAGACCCAGGGATGTTGACACCAGGATTAGTTCCATTGACGTTGACACCAGGATTAGTAACATTGACGTTGACACCAGGATTAGATCCAGGGACGTTGACACCAGGATCAGATCTAGGGACGTTGAACCAGGATTAGATCCAGGAACGTTGCCTCCAGGAATAGATCCAGGGACGTTGACACCAGGATTAGATCCAGTGACGTTGACACCCGGATTAGAGCTAGGACGTTGACACCAGGATTAGATCCATTGACGTTGACACCAGTATAAGATCCAGTGATGTTGACACCAGGAATAGATCGAGGGACCATGACACCAGGATTAGTTCCATTGACGTTGACACCAGGATTAGAAACAGGGACCATGACACCAGGATTATATACAGGGACGTTGAGACCAGGATTAGATCCATTGATGTTGACACCAGGATTAGATCCAGTGATGCTGACACCAGGATTAGATCCAGTGACGTTGACACCAGGATTACATCCAGTGACGCTGACACCAGGATTAGATCCAGTGATGTTGACACAAGGATTAGATCCAGTGACGCTGACACCAGGATTAGATCCAGGGAACTTGACAACAGGATTAGATCCAGGGACGTTGACCCCAGGATTAGATCCAGTGACGCTGACACCAGTTTAGATCCATGGACGTTGACACCAGGATAAGATACAGTGACGCCTAAACCAGGATTAGATCCAGGGACGTTGACACCAGAATAAGACCCACGGACGTTGACACGAGTATATGAACCAGTGTCGTTGAAACCAGGATTAGTTCCAAGTACGTTGACACAGGGTCAGATCCAGGGACGTTGACACTAAGATCAGACCCAGTGATGTTGACACAGGGCTTAGATCCAGGGACGTTGATACCAGGATTAGATCCAGTTTCGTTGACACCAGGATTAGATCCAGGTGCGTTGACACCAGGATTAGATCCATTGACGCTGACACCAGGATTAGATCCAGGGACTTTGAAACCAGGATCAGATCTATGGACGTTGACACCAGGATAAGATCCAGGGACGTTGAAACCAGGATAGGATCCAGTGACGTTGACACCAGGATTTGATCCAGTGACGTTGATACCATGATTAAATCCAGGGAGGTTGACACCAGGATTAGATCCAGTGACGTTGTCAACAGGATTAGATCCAGGGCCGTTGATACCAGAATAAGATGCAGGGACGTTGACACCAGGATTAGATCCAGTTTCGTTGACACCAGGATTAGATCCAGGGACGTTGACACCAGGATTAGATACAGTGACATTGACACCAGGATTAGATCCAGTGACGTTGACACCAGTATTAGATGCATTGATGCTGACACCAGGATTATATCCAGTGACGTTGACATCAGGATTAGGTCCAGTGACGCTGACACCAGGATTAGACCAAGGGACCTTGACACCAGGATTAGAACCAGGGACGTTGACAACTGGATTAGGTCCAGGGACGTTGACACCAGGTTTAGATCCTGTGACGCTGGTACCAGGATTAGATCCAGGGACATAAACAAGGTTTAGATCCAGTGATGTTGACACCAGGATTAGATCCAGGGATGTTGACACCAGGATTAGATCCAGTGACGTTGACAACACGATTAGATCCAAGGACGTTGACACCAGGATTAGATCCAGGAACGTTGACACCAGGATTATATCCAGGGACATAAACCAGGATTAGATCCATTGACGTTCACACCAGGATTAGATGCAGGGACATTGACACCAGGATTAGATCCAGTGACATTGATACCAGGATTAGATCCAGGGACGTTGACAAGAGGATTATATCCAGGGACGTTTATACCAGGATTAGATATAGGGACGTTGAAACAGGATGAGATCCAGTTTCGTTGACACCTGGATTAGAATCAGGTTCGTTTACACCAAGATTAGATCCAGGCACGTTGACACCAGGATTAGATCCATTGACGTTTACACCAGGATTAGATCCAGTGACACTGACTACAGGATTAGATCCAGGGACGATGAAACCAGGTTCAGGTCCATGGACGTTGACACCAGGATCAGATCCAGGGACGTTGACTCCAGGATCAGATCCAGTGACGTTGACACCAGGATCAGATCCAGGGACGTTGAAACCAGGATTAGATCCAGTGACGTTGACACCAGGATTAGATCCTGGGACGTTGACACCAGGATTATTTCCTGGGACGTTGACACCAGGCTTAGATCCATTGACGTTGACACCAGGATTAGATCCAGTGATGCTGACATCAGGATTAGATCCAGTGATGTTGACACCAGGATTAGATCCAGGGATGTTGACATCAGTATTAGATCCAATGACGTTGATACCAGGATTAGGTCCAGGGACGTTGACAAAAGGATTAGATCCAGGTTCGTTGACACCAGGTTAAGATTCAGTGACGTCGACACCAGGATTAGATCCACAGACGCTGGCACCAGGATTAGATCCAGTGACATAAACCAGGATCAGATCCAGTGAAGTTGACACCGGGATTACATACAGGGACGTTGACACCAGGATAGATCCAGTTTCGTTGACACCAGGATTAGATCCAATGACGTTGATACCAGGATTAGATCCAGGGACATTGACACCAGGATTAGATCCATTGACGTTGACACCAGGATTAGATCCAGTAACGATGACACCAGTATTAGATCCAGGGACGTTGAAACCAGGATCAGATCCAGGGAGATTGACACCAGGTCCAGATCCAGTGACGTCGATACCATGATTAGATCCAGGGATGTTGAAACCAGGATTAGATCCAGTGACGTTGACACCAGGATTTGATCCAGAGACGTTGAATCCAGGAATAGATCCAAGGAGGTTGACACCAGGATTAGATCCAGTGACGTTGACAACAGGATTAGATCCAGAGACGTTGATACCAGGATTAGATCCAGAGACGTTGACACCAGGAATAGATCCAGTTTTGTTGACACCAGGATTAGACCCAGGGACGTTGACACCAGGATTAGATCCAGTGAGGTTGACACCAGGATTAGGCCCAGTGACGCTGACACCAGGTTTAGACACAGGGACGTTGACACCAGGATTAGATCCAGGGACGTTGACACCAGGATTAGAGCCAGGGACGTTGACACCAGGATTAGATCCAGGGACGTGGATACCAGGATTAGATCCAGGGACTTTGACACCTGGATTGGATCCAGTGATGTGGACACCAGGATTGGATCCAGGGATGTTGACACCAAAATTAGATCCAGGGACATTGACACCAGGATTAGATCCAGTAACGATGACACTAGTATTAGATCTAGGGACGTTGTAACCAGGATCAGATCCATGGACGGTGACACCAGGATCAGATCCAGGGACGTTGACACAGGATTAGATCCAGTGACGTTGACAACACGATTAGATCCATGGACGTTGACACCAGGATTAGATCCAGGGACGTTGACACCAGGACTATATCCAGGGACATAAACCAGGATTAGATCCAGTAACGTTCACACCAGGATTAGATGCAGGGATATTGACACCAGGATTAGATCCAGTGACATTGTTACCAGGATTAGATCCAGGGACGTTGACAACAGGATTAGATCCAGGGACGTGGATACCAGGATTAGATCCAGGGACGTTGAAACAGGATTAGATCCAGTTTCGTTGACACCTGGATTAGATCCAGGTTCGTTGACACCAAGATTAGATCCAGGGACCTTGACACCAGGATTAGATCCAGGGACGTTGACACCAGGATTAGATCCATTGACGTTGACACCAGGATTAGATCCAGTGACACTGACTACAGGATTAGATCCAGGGATGATGAAACCAGGTTCAGGTCTATGGACATTGACACCAGGATCTGATCCAGGGACGTTGACACCAGGATCAGATCCAGTGACGTTGACACCATGATTAGATCCAGGGACGTTGAAACCAGGATTAGATCCAGTGACATTGACACCAGGATTAGATCCTGGGACGTTGATACCAGGATTAGATCCTGGGACGTTGACACCAGGCTTAGATCCATTGACGTTGACACCAGGATTAGATCCAGTGACACTGACATCAGGATTAGATCCAGTGATGTTGACACCAGGATTAGATCCAGGGACGTTGACGTCAGTATTAGCTCCAATGACGTTGATACCAGGATTAGGTCCAGGGATGTTGACAAAAGGATTAGATCCAGGGACGTTGACACCAGGATAAGATTCAGTGATGTCGACACCAGGATAAGATTCAGTGATGTCGACACCAGGATTAGATCCACAGACGCTGGCACCAGGATTAGATCCAGTGACATGAACCAGGATCAGATCCAGTGAGGTTGACACCAGGATTACATACAGGGACGTTGACACCAGGATTACATCCAGTTTCGTTGACACCAGGATTGGATCCAATGACGTTGATACCAGGATTAGATCCAGGGACGTTGACACCAGGAGTACATCCAGTGACATTGACAACAAGATTAGATCCAGGGACGTTGATACCAGGATTAGATCCAGGGATTTTGAAACAGGATTAGATTTAGTTTCGTTGACACAAGGATTAGATCCAGGTTCGTTGACACCAGGATTAGATCCAGGGACGTTGACACCAGGATTAGATCCAGGGACGTTGACACCAGGATTAGATCCATTTACGTTGACACCAGGATTAGATCCATTAACGATGACACCAGTATTAGAACCAGGGACATTGAAACCAGGATCAGATCCATGGACGGTGACACCAGGATCAGATCCAGGGAGGTTGACACCAGGTTCAGATCCAGTGACGTCGATACCATGATTAGATCCAGGGATGTTGAAACCAGGATTAGATCCAGTGACGTTGACACCAGGATTTGATGCAGTGACGTTGATACCAGGAATAGATCCAAGGAGGTTGACACCAGGATTAGATCCAGTGACGTTGACAACAGGATTTGATCCAGGGACGTTGGTACCAGGATTAGATCCAGGGACGATGACACCAGGATTAGATCCAGTTTTGTTGACACCAGGATTAGACCCATGGACGTTGACACCAGGAATATATCCAGGGAAGTTGACACCAGGATTAGAGCCAGGGACGTTGACACCATGATTAGATCCAGGGACGTTGAAACCAGGATTAGATCCAGTGACGTTGACACCAGGATATGATCCAATGATGTTGATACCAGGAATAGATCCAGGGAGGTTGACACCAGGATTAGATCCTGGGAGGTTGACAACAGGATTAGATCCAGGGACGTTGATACCAGGATTAGATCCAGGTACGTTGACACCAGGATTAGATACAGTTTCGTTGACACCAGGATTAGATCCAGGGACGTTAACACCAGGATTAGAT
This sequence comes from Rattus norvegicus, assembly GCF_021556685.1. Lineage (NCBI taxonomy): Eukaryota > Metazoa > Chordata > Mammalia > Rodentia > Muridae > Rattus > Rattus norvegicus. The sequence goes on from NC_141555.1 coordinate 63,105,521, forward strand.
CCACTTATGCTGACACCAGGTTTAGATCCAGTGAGGTTGACACCAGGATTAGATCCAGGGACGTTGAAACCAGGATCAGATCCATGGACGTTGACACCAGGATCAGATCCATGGACGTTGAAACCAGGATCAGATCCATGGACGTTGACACCAGGCTTAGATCCATTGACGTTGACACCAGGATTAGATCCAGTGACACTGACATCAGGATTAGATCCAGTGATGTTGACACCAGGATTAGATCCAGGGACGTTGACGTCAGTATTAGCTCCAATGACGTTGATACCAAGATTAGGTCCAGGGACGTTGACAAAAGGATTAGATCCAGGGACGTTGACACCAGGATAAGATTCAGTGATGTCGACACCAGGATAAGATTCAGTGATGTCGACACCAGGATTAGATCCAGGGAAGTTGACACCTGGATTAGATCCAGGGATGTTGACACCAGGATTAGATCCAGGGACGTAGACACCAAGATTAGATTCAGGGACGTGACACCAGGATAAGATCCAATGACTTTGACACCAGAATTAGTTCCAGGGACCATGACACCAGGATTAGATCCAGGGACGTTGACACCAGGATTAGATCCAGGGACGTTGAGACCAGGATTAGATCCAGGGATGCTCACAACGGGATTAGATCCAGGTACGTTGACACAAGGATCAGATCCAGTGATGTTGACACAAGGATCAGACCAAGGGACGTTGACACCAGGATTCGATCCAGTTTCTTTGACACCACGATTAGATCCAGGGTCGTTGACACCAGGATCAGATCCAGCGACGTTGACACCAGGATCAGATCCGGAGATGCTGACACCAGGATCAGATCCTGGGACGTTGAAAACAGGATTAGATCCAGGGACGTTGACACCAGGATTAGATCCAGGGACGTTGACACCAGGATCAGATCCAGGGACGTTGAACCAGGATTAGATCCAGGAACGTTGCCTCCAGGAATAGATCCAGGGACGTTGACACCAGGATTAGATCCAGCGACGTTGACACCAGGATTAGTGCTAGGACGTTGACACCAGGATTAGATCCATTGACGTTGACACCAGGATTAGATCCAGTGTCACTGACACCAAAATTAGATCCAGGGACGTTGACACCAGGAGTAGATCGAGTGACGCTGACACCAGGATTAGATACAGGGACGTTGACACCAGAATTAGACCCAGGGACGTTGACACCAGTATAAGATCCAGTGATGTTGACACCAGGAATAGATCCAGGGACCATGACACCAGGATTAGATCCAGGGACGTTGACACCAGAATTAGACCCAGGGACGTTGACACCAGGATTAGTTCCATTGACGTTGACACCAGGGTTAGATACAGGGACCATGACACCAGGATTATATACAGGGACGTTGAGACCAGGATTAGATCCATTGACGTTGACACCAGGATTAGATCCAGTGATGCTGACACCAGGATTAGATCCAGTGATGTTGACACCAGGATTAGATCCAGGGACGTTGACGTCAGTATTAGCTCCAATGACGTTGATACCAGGATTAGGTCCAGGGACGTTGACAAAAGGATTAGATCCAGGGACGTTGACACCAGGATAAGATTCAGTGATGTCGACACCAGGATTAGATCCACAGACGCTGGCACCAGGATTAGATCCAGTGACATGAACCAGGATCAGATCCAGTGAGGTTGACACCAGGATTACATACAGGGATGTTGACACCAGGATTAGATCCAGTTTCGTTGACACCAGGATTAGATCCAATGACGTTGATACCAGGATTAGATCCAGGGACGTTGACACCAGGATTACATCCAGTGACATTGACAACAAGATTAGATCCAGGGACGTTGATACCAGGATTGGATCCAGGGATTTTGAAACAGGATTAGATTTAGTTTCGTTGACACAAGGATTAGATCCAGGTTCGTTGACACCAGGATTAGATCCAGGGACATTGACACCAGGATTAGATCCAGGGACGTTGACACCAGGATTAGATCCATTGACGTTGACACCAGGATTAGATCCATTAACGATGACACCAGTATTAGAACCAGGGACATTGAAACCAGGATCAGATCCATGGACGGTGACACCAGGATCAGATCCAGGGAGGTTGACACCAGGTTCAGATCCAGTGACGTCGATACCATGATTAGATCCAGGGATGTTGAAACCAGGATTAGATCCAGTGACGTTGACACCAGGATTTGATGCAGTGACGTTGATACCAGGAATAGATCCAAGGAGGTTGACACCAGGATTAGATCCAGTGACGTTGACAACAGGATTTGATCCAGGGACGTTGGTACCAGGATTAGATTCAGGGACGTTGACACCAGGATTAGATCCAGTTTTGTTGACACCAGGATTAGACCCATGGACGTTGACACCAGGAATATATCCAGGGAAGTTGACACCAGGATTAGATCCAGGGACGTTGACACCATGATTAGATCCAGGGACGTTGAAACCAGGATTAGATCCAGGGACGTTGACACCAGGATCAGATCCAGGGACGTTGAACCAGGATTAGATCCAGGAACGTTGCCTCCAGGAATAGATCCAGGGACGTTGACACCAGGATTAGATCCAGCGACGTTGACACCAGGATTAGAGCTAGGACGTTGACACCAGGATTAGATCCATTGACGTTGACACCAGGATTAGATCCAGTGTCACTGACACCAAGATTAGATCCAGGGACGTTGACACCAGGAGTAGATCGAGTGACGCTGACACCAGGATTAGATACAGGGACGTTGACACCAGAATTAGACCCAGGGACGTTGACACCAGTATAAGATCCAGTGATGTTGACACCAGGAATAGATCCAGGGACCATGACACCAGGATTAGATCCAGGGACGTTGACACCAGAATTAGACCCAGGGACGTTGACACCAGGATTAGTTCCATTGACGTTGACACCAGGGTTAGATACAGGGACCATGACACCAGGATTATATACAGGGACGTTGAGACCAGGATTAGATCCATTGACGTTGACACCAGGATTAGATCCAGTGATGCTGACACCAGGATTAGATCCAGTGATGTTGACACCAGGATTAGATCCAGGGACGTTGACGTCAGTATTAGCTCCAATGACGTTGATACCAGGATTAGGTCCAGGGACGTTGACAAAAGGATTAGATCCAGGGACGTTGACACCAGGATAAGATTCAGTGATGTCGACACCAGGATTAGATCCACAGACGCTGGCACCAGGATTAGATCCAGTGACATGAACCAGGATCAGATCCAGTGAGGTTGACACCAGGATTACATACAGGGATGTTGACACCAGGATTAGATCCAGTTTCGTTGACACCAGGATTAGATCCAGGGACGTTGACACCAGGATTACATCCAGTGACATTGACAACAAGATTAGATCCAGGGACGTTGATACCAGGATTAGATCCAGGGATTTTGAAACAGGATTAGATCCAGGGATTTTGAAACAGGATTAGATTTAGTTTCGTTGACACAAGGATTAGATCCAGGTTCGTTGAAACCAGGATTAGATCCAGGGACGTTGACACCAGGATTAGATCCAGGGACGTTGACACCAGGATTAGATCCATTGACGTTGACACCAGGATTAGATCCATTAACGATGACACCAGTATTAGAACCAGGGACATTAAAACCAGGATCAGATCCATGGACGGTGACACCAGGATCAGATCCAGGGAGGTTGACACCAGGTTCAGATCCAGTGACGTCGATACCATGATTAGATCCAGGGATGTTGAAACCAGGATTAGATCCAGTGACGTTGACACCAGGATTTGATGCAGTGACGTTGATACCAGGAATAGATCCAAGGAGGTTGACACCAGGATTAGATCCAGTGACGTTGACAACAGGATTTGATCCAGGGACGTTGGTACCAGGATTAGATCCAGGGACGTTGACACCAGGATTAGATCCAGTTTTGTTGACACCAGGATTAGACCCATGGACGTTGACACCAGGAATATATCCAGGGAAGTTGACACCAGGATTAGATCCAGGGACGTTGACACCATGATTAGATCCAGGGACGTTGAAACCAGGATTAGATCCAGTGATGTTGACACCAGGATTTGATCCAATGATGTTGATACCTGGAATAGATCCAGGGAGGTTGACACCAGGATTAGATCCTGGGAGGTTGACAATAGGATTAGATCCACTGACGTTGATACCAGGATTAGATCCAGGTACGTTGACACCAGGATTAGATACAGTTTCGTTGACACCAGGATTAGATCCAGTGACGTTGACAAAAGGATTAGATCCAGGGAAGTTGACACCAGGATTAGAGCCATGGACGTTGACACCATGATTAGTTCCAGGGACGTTGAAACCAGGATTAGATCCAGTGACGCTTACACCAGGATTAGATGAAGGGACGTTGACACCAGGATTAGATCCAGTTTCATTGACACCAGGATTAGATCCAGGGACGTTGACACCAGGATTAGATCCAGTGACGCTGACACCAGGATTAGATCCAGGGACATTGAAACCAGGATCAGATCCATGGACGTTGAACCAGGATCAGATCCAGGGTCGTTGACACCAGGATGAGATCCAGTGACGCTGACACCAAGATCAGATCCAGGGATGTTGAAACCAGTATTAGATCCAGTGACGTTGACACCAGGATTAGATCCATGGACGTTGACACCAGGATAGTATCCATTGACGTTGACACCAGGATTAGATCAAGGGACGTTGACAACAGGATTACATCCAGGGACGTTGATACCAGGATTAGATAAGGGACGTTGACACCAGGATTAGATCCAGAATCGTTGATACCAGGATTAGATCCTGGGACGGTGACACTTGGATTATATCAAGTGACGCTGACACAGGATTAGATCCAGTGACGTTGACACAAGGATTAGATCCAGTGACACTGACATCAGGATTAGATCCAGTGATGTTGACACCAGGATTAGGTCCAGGGACGTTGACTAAAGGATTAGATCCAGGGACGTTGACACCAGGATAAGATTCAGTGACGTTGACACCAGGATTAGATCCACAGACGCTGGCACCAGGATTAGATCCAGTGACATAAACCAGGATCAGAGCCAGTGAGGTTGACACCAGGATTACATACAGGAACGTTGACACCAGGATTAGATCCAGTTTCGTTGACACCAGAATTAGATCCAATGACGTTGGTACCAGGATTAGATCCCGGGACGTCGATACCAGGATTAGATCCCGGGACATTGAAACAGGATTAGATTTAGTTTCGTTGACACAAGGATTAGATCCAGCGATGTTGACACCAGGATTAGATCCAGTATCGTTGACACCAGGATTAGATCCATTGACGTTGACACCAGGATTAGATCCAGTAACGATGACACCAGTATTAGATCCAGGGACTTTGAAACCAGGATCAGATCCATGGACGTTGACACCAGGATTAGATCCAGCGACGTTGACACCAGGATTAGAGCTAAGACGTTGACACCAGGATTAGATCCATTGACGTTGACACCAGGATTAGATCCAGTGTCACTGACACCAAGATTAGATCCAGGGACGTTGACACCAGGAGTAGATCGAGTGACGCTGACACCAGGATCAGATACACGGACGTTGACACCAGAATTAGACCCAGGGACGTTGACTACAGGATTAGTTCCATTGACGTTGACACCAAGGTTAGATACAGGGACCATGACACCGGGATTATATACAGGGACGTTGAGACCAGGATTAGATCCATTGACGTTGACACCAGGATTAGATCCAGTGATGCTGACACAAGGATTAGATCCAGTGACGTTGACACCAAGATTACATCCAGTGACGCTGATACCAGGATTAGATCCAGTGATGCTGAAACCAGGATTAGGTCCAGGGAACTTGACAACAGGATTAGATCCAGGGACGTTGACACCAGGATTAGATCCATTGACGTTGACACCAGGATTAGATACAGGGACGTTGACTCCAGAATTAGATCCATGGACGTTGACACCAGGATTACATCCAGGGACGTTGAAACCAGGATTAGTTCCAAGGACGTTGACACAGGGTCAGATCCAGGGACGTTGACACCAAGATCAGATCCAGTGATGTTGACACAGGGCTTAGATCCAGGGACGTTGATACCAGGATTAGATCCCGGGACGTTGAAACAGGATTAGATCCAGTTTCGTTGACACCAGGATTAGATCCAGGTTTTGACACCACAATTAGATCCATTGACGTTGACACCAGGATTAGATCCAGTGATGCTGACACCAGGATTAGATCCAGGGACATTGAAACCAGGATCAGATCCATGGACGTTGACACCAGGATCAGATCCAGGGACGTTGAAACCAGGATCAGATCCATGGACGGTGACAACAGGATCAGATCCAGGGAGGTTGACACCAGGTTCAGATCCAGTGACGTCGATACCATGATTAGATCCAGGAATGTTGAAACCAGTATTAGATCCAGTGACGTTGACACCAGGATTTGATGCAGTGACGTTGATACCAGGAATAGATCCAAGGAGGTTGACACCAGGATTAGATCCAGTGACGTTGGCAACAGGATTAGATCCAGGGACGTTGATACCAGGATTAGATCCAGGGACGTTGACACCAGGATTAGATCCAGGGAAGTTGACACCTGGATTAGATCCAGGGATGTTGACACCAGGATTAGATCCAGGGACGTTGACACCAAGATTAGATCCAGGGACGTGACACCAGGATAAGATCCAATTACTTTGACACCAGAATTAGTTCCAGGGACCATAGCACCAGGATTAGATCCAGGGACGTTGACACCAGGATTAGATCCAGGGACGTTGAGACCAGGATTAGATCCAGGGATGCTCACAACGGGATTAGATCCAGGTACGTTGACACCAGGATCAGATCCAGTGATGTTGACACAAGGATCAGACCAAGGGACGTTGACACCAGGATTAGATCAAGTTTCTTTGACACCACGATTAGATCCAGGGACGTTGACACCAGGATTAGATCCAGTGACGCTGACACCAGGATTAGATCCAGGGACATTGAAACCAGGATCAGATCCATGGACGTTGAACCAGGATCAGATCCAGGGTCGTTGACACCAGGATCAGATCCAATGACGCTGACACCAAGATCAGATCCAGGGATGTTGAAACCAGTATTAGATCCAGTGACGTTGACACCAGGATTAGGTCCAGGGACGTTGACACCAGGATAGTATCCATTGACGTTGACACCAGGATTAGATCAAGGGACGTTGACAACAGGATTACATCCAGGGACGTTTATACCAGGATTAAATCCAGGGACGTTGACACCAGGATTAGATCCAGAATCGTTGACACCAGGATTACATCCTGGGACGGTGACACTGGGATTATATCAAGTGACGCTGACACCAGGATTAGATCCAGTGACGTTGACACAAGGATTAGATCCAGTGACTTTGACACCAGGATTAGGTCAAGGGACGTTGACTAAGGATTAGATCCAGGGACGTTGACACCAGGATAAGATTCAGTGACGTCGACACCAGGATTAGATCCACAGACGCTGGCACCAGGATTATATACAGTGACATAAACCAGGATCAGATCCAGTGAGGTTGACACCAAGATTACATACAGGAATGTTGACACCAGGATTAGATCCAGTTTCGTTGACACCAGGATTAGATCCAATGACGTTGGTACCAGGATTAGATCCAGGGACGTTGAAACCAGGAGTACATCCAGTGACATTAACAACAGGATTAGATTCAGGGACGCCGATACCAGGATTAGATCCAGGGACGTTGAAACAGGATTAGATTATTTTCGTTGACACAAGGATTAGATCCAGGGATGTTGACACCAGGATTACATCCAGGTACGTTGACACCAGGATTAGATCCATTGACGTTGACACCAGTATTAGATCCAGTAACGATGACACCAGTATTAGATCCAGGGACTTTGAAACCAGGATCAGATCCATGGACGTTGACACCAGGATCAGATCCAGGGAGGTTGACACCAGGTTCAGATCCACTGACGTCGATACCATGATTAGATCCAGGGATGTTGAAACCAGGATTAGCTCCAGTGACGTTGACACCAGGATTTGATCCAGTAACATTGATACCAGGAATAGATCCAAGGAGGTTGACACCAGGATTATATCCAGTGACGTTGAAAACAGGATTAGATCCAGGGACGTTGATACCAGGATTAGATCCAGGGACGTTGACACCAGGATTAGATCCAGTTTCGTTGACACCAGGATTAGACCCAGGGACGTTGACACCAGGATTAGATCCAGGGAAGTTGACACCAGGATTAGAGCCAGGGACGTTGACACCATGATTAGATCCAGGGACGTTGAAACCAGGATTAGATCCAGTGACGTTGACACCAGGATTTGATCCAGTGACGTTGATACCAGAAATAGATCCAGGGAGGTTGACACCAGGATTAGATCCTGGGAGGTTGACAACAGGATTAGATCCAGTGACGTTGATACCAGGATTAGATCCAGATACGTTGACACCAGGATTAGATCCAGTTTCGTTGACACCAGGATTAGATCCAGGGACGTTGACACCAGGAATCGATCCAGTGATCTTGACACCAGGATTAGATCCAGTGTCGTTGACACCAGGATTAGATCCAGGGACGTTGACACCAGGAATCGATCCAGTGATCTTGACACCAGGATTAGATCCAGTGTCGTTGACACCAGGATTAGGCCCAGTGACATTGACACCAGGATTAGATCCAGGGCCCTTGACACCAGGATTAGATCCAGTGACGTTGTCGCAAGGATTAGAATCAGGGACGTAGACTCCAGAATCAGATCCACTGACTTTGACACCAGGATTATATCCAGTGACGCTTACACTAGGATCAAATCCAGGGACGTTGACACCAGGATTAGATCCAGTGACGTTGACACAAGGATTTATCCCGGGAGGTTGACACAAGGATTAGACCCAGGGATGTGGCACCAGGATTAGATCCAGGGACATTGACTCCAGGATTAGATCCAGGGACGTTGACAACAGGATTAGAACCAGGTACGTTGACTCCAGGATTAGATCCAGGGACCTTGACACCAGGATTAAATCCAGTGATGTTGTCGCAAGGATTAGAATCAGGGACGTAGACTCCAGAATTAGATCCACTGACTTTGACACCAGGATTATATCCAGTGACGCTGACTCTAGGATCAAATCCAGGGACGTTGACACCAGGATTAGATCCAGTGACGTTGAAACAAGGATTAATCCCGGGAGGTTGACACAAGGATTAGACCCAGGGATGTGGCACCAGGATTAGATCCAGGGACATTGACTCCAGGATTAGATCCAGGGACGTTGACAACAGGATTAGAACCAGGGACGTTGACACCAGGATTAGATCCAGTGACATTGACACCAGGATTAGGTCTAGGGACGTTGACACCAGGATTAGAGCCAGGGACGTTGACACCAGTATCAGATCCAGTGACATTGACACCATGATTAGATCAGGGACGTTGAAACCAGGATTAGATCCAGTGACGTTGAGACCAGTTTTTGATCCAGTGATGGTGATACCAGTAATAGATCCAGGGAGGTTGACACAAGGATTAGATCCAGGGACGTTCAAACCAGGATCAGATCCAGGGACGTTGACACCAGGATCAGATAGAAGGACGTTGACACCAGGATCATATCCAGAGACGATGAGACCAGGATCAGATCCAGGGACGTTGTAACCAGGATTCGATCCAGTGACATTGACACCAGGATTAGATCCAGGGACAATGATACCAGGATTAGATCCAGTGACGTTGACATAAGGATTAGAATCAGGGACGTCGGCTCCAGAATTAGATCCACTGACTTTGACACCAGGATTATATCCAGTGATGCTGACACTAGGATCAAATCCAGGGACGTTGACACCAGGATTTGATCCAGTGACGTTGACACGAGGATTTGATCCCAGGACGTTGACACAAGGATTACATCCAGGGACCTTGACACAAGGATAGGATCCAGGGACCTTGACTCCAGGATTAGATCCAGTGACGTTTGACACCAGGATTAGATCCAGTGAAGCTGACACCAGGATTACATCCAGGGACCTTAACACCAGGATAGGATCCAGGGACATTGCCTCCAGGATTAGATCCAGTGACGTTTGACACCAGGATTAGATCCTGTGACGCTGACACCAGGATTTGATCCAGGGACGTTAACATCAGAATTAGATCCAAGGACGATGAAATCAAGATAAGATCCAATGACGTTGACACCAGGTTTAGATCCAGGGACCATGACACCAGGATTAGATCCAGTGACACTGACACCATGATCTGATCCATGACGTTGACACCAGGATTAGATGCAGGGACGATGACACCAGGATTAGACCCAGTGACGTTGATACCAGGATTAGATCCAGGGACGATGACACCAGGATTAGAATCAGGGACGTCGACTCCAGAATTAGATCCAGTGACTTTGACAGCAGGATTATATCCAGTGACACTGACACTAGGATCAAATCCAGGGACGATTACACCAGGTTAAGATCTAGTGACGTTGACACCAGGATTAGATCCAGGGACGTTGAAACCAGAATCAGATACAGGGACGTTGACCTCAGGATCAGATCCAGGACTTTGACACAAGGATTAGATCCAGTGACGCTGACTCCAGGATTAGATCCAGGGATGTTTTAACCAGGATCAGATCCAGGGACGTTGACACCAGGATCAGATCCAGGGACTTTGACACCAGGATCAGATCCAGTGATGCTGACACCAGGATCAGATCCAGTGTCGCTGAATCCAGGATCAGATCCAGAAACGTTGACACCATATTTGATCCAGGGACGTAGACACAAGGATAAGATCCAGTGACGTTGACACCAGGATTAGATCCAGGGACCCTGACACCAGGATTAGATCCAGGGACGTTGACCCCAGGATTAGAACCAGGGACGTTGACACCAGGATTAGATCCAGTGATGCTGACAACAGGATTAAATCCAGGGTGGTTGACACCAGGACGTTGACAACAGGATTAGATCCCGTGAAGTTGACACCAGGATTATATCCAGGGACGTTGCCTCCAGGATTAGATCATATGACGTTGACACCAGGATTAGATCCCGGCGTTGACACCAGGATTATATCCAGGGACGTTGACACCAAGATTAGATCCATTGAAGTTGATACCAGGATTAGATCAAGTGACGCTGACACCAAGATTAGATCCAGTGACGTTTGACACCAGGATTAGATCCAGTGAAGGTGACACCAGGATTAGATCCAGGGTGATGACACCAGGATTAGATCCAGTGACGTTGACACCAGGATTATATCCATTGACGCCGACACCAGGATTAGATTAGTGACGCTGTTACCAGGATTAGATCCAGGGACGTTGAAACCAGGATCAGATCCCGGGACGTTGACACCAGGATCAGATAGAAGGATGTTGACACCAGGATCAGATCCAGTGACGCGGACACCAGGATCATATCCAAGGATGTTGTAACCAGGATTAGATCCAGTGACATTGACACCAGGATTAGATCCAGGGACCATAACACCAGGATTAGATGCAGTGACGTTGACACAAGGATTAGAATCAGGGACGCCGACTCCAGAATTAGATCCACTGACTTTGACACCAGGATTATATCCAGTGACGCTGACACTAGGATCAAATCCATGGACGTTGACACCAGGATAGGATCCAGTGATGTTGACACGAGGAATAGATCCCGGGACGTTGACACAAGGATTACACCCAGGGAAGGTGCACCAGGACAGATCCAGGGACATTGACTCCAGGATTAGATCCAGGGACTTTGACAACAGGATTAGAACCAGGGATGTTGACACCAGGATTAGATCCAGGGACCTTGACACCAGCATTAGATCCAGGGACATTGCCTCAAGGATTAGATCCAGGGATGTTTGACACCAGGATTTGATCCAGTGAAGCTGACACCAGGATTAGATCCAGGGACGTTGACACCAGGTTAGATCCAGAACGCTGACATCAGGATTAGATCCAGGGAGGTTGACACCAGAATAGACCAGGGACGTTGACACCAGGATCAGATCCAGTGACGTTGACACCAGGTTTAGATCCAGGGACCATGACACCAGGATTAGATCCAGTGACATTGACACCAGGATTATATCCAGTGACACTGACAGCAGGATCAGATCCAGGGACGTTGACACCAGGATTAGAGCCAGGGACGTTGACACCAGTATCAGATCCAGTGACATTGACACCATGATTAGATCCAGGGACGTTGAAACCAGGATTAGATCCAGTGACGTTGAGACCAGTATTTGATCCAGTGATGGTGATACCAGGAATAGATCCAGGGAGGTTGACACCAGGATTAGATCCAGGGACGTTCAAACCAGGATCAGATCCAGGGACGTTGACACCAGGATCAGAGAGAAGGACGTTGACACCAGGATCAGATCCAGAGACGATGAGACCAGGATCAGATCCAGGGACGTTGTAACCAGGATTCGATCCAGTGACATTGACACCAGGATTAGATCCAGGGAAAATGACACCAGGATTAGATCCAGTGATGTTGACATAAGGATTAGCATCAGGGACGTCGGCTCCAGAATTAGATCCACTGACTTTGACACCAGGATTATATCCAGTGATGCTGACACTAGGATCAAATCCAGGGACGTTGACACCAGGATTAGATCCAGTGACGTTGACACGAGGATTTGATCCCAGGACGTTGACACAAGGATTACATCCAGGGACCTTGACACCAGGATAGGATCCAGGGACATTGACTCCAGAATTAGATCCAGTGACGTTTGACACCAGGATTAGATCCAGTGAAGCTGACACCAGGATTAGATCCAGGGACCTTGACACCAGGATAGGATCCAGGGACATTATCTCCAGGATTAGATCCAGTGACGTTTGACACCAGGATTAGATCCAGTGAAGCTGACACCAGGATTAGATCCAGGGACGTTGACACCAGGATTAGATCCAGAACGCTGACATCAGGATTAGATCCAGGGACGTTGACACCAGAATAGATCCACGGACGTTGACACCAGGATCAGATCCAGTGACGTTGACACCAGGATTAGATCCAGGTACCATGACACCAGGATTAGATCCAGTGACATTGACACCAGGATTATATCCAGTGACACTGACACCAGGATCAGACCCAGGGACGTCGACACCAAGATTAGATCCAGAGAAGTTGACACCAGGATTAGATCCATGGACCTGACACCAGGATTAGATCAACGGACGTTGACAGCAGGATTCGATCCAGCGACGTTGACACCAGGATTAGATCCAGTGATGTTGACACCAGGATTAGATACAGGGACGTTGATACTAAGATTACATCCAAAAATGTTGACACTAGGATAAGATCCAATGACGTTGACACCAGAATTAGATCAAGGTACCATGACACCAGGATTAGATCCAGGGACGTTGACACCAGGATTAGATCCAGGGACGTTGACACCAGGATTAGATCCAGGAATTTGACACCAGGATTAGATCTAGTGACGTTGAAACCAGGATTAGATCCATTGACGTTGACACCAGGATTAGATCCAGGGACGTTGAAACCAGGATTAGATCCAGGGACGTTGACACCAGGATTAGATCCAGTGACATTGAAAAAAGGATTAGATCAAGGGACGTTGATACCAGGCTTAGATTGAGGGACATTGACACCAGGATTAGATCCAGTTTCGTTGACACCAGGATTAGATCCCAGGAGGTTGACACCAGGATTAGACCCAGGGACGTGGCAACAGGATTAGGTCCAGGGACGTTGACTCCAGGATTAGATCCAGGGATGTTGAAACCATGATTAGAACCTGGGACATTGACACCAGGATTAGATCCAGGGACGTTGACACCAGGATTAGATCCAGTGATGCTGTCACCAGGATTAGATCCACGGACATTGACACCAGGATTAGATCCAGGGACGTTGACACCAGGATTAGGTCAAGGGACCTTGACACCGGGATTAAATCCAGGGTCGTTGATTCCAGGATTAGATCCAGGGAAGTTGACACCAGGATTAGATCCAGTGATGCTGACACCAGGATTAGTTCCAGGGACGTTGACACCAGGATTAGATCCTGTGACGCTGACACCAGGATTTGATCCAGGGACGTTAACACCTGAATTAGATCCAGGGACGATGAAATCAAGATAAGATCCAATGACGTTGACACCAGGTTTAGATCCAGGGACCATGACACCAGGATTAGATCCAGTGACATTGACACAGGGATTAGATCCAGTGACACTGACACCATGATCTGATCCATGACGTTGACACCAGGATTAGATGCAGGGACGATGACACCAGGATTAGACCCAGTGACGTTGATACCAGGATTAGATCCAGGGACGATGACACCAGGATTAGAATCAGGGACGTCGACTCCAGAATTAGATCCAGTGACTTTGACACCAGGATTATATCCAGTGACACTGAGTCTAGGATCAAATCCAGGGACGATTACACCAGGTTAAGATCTAGTGATGTTGACACCAGGATTAGATCCAGGGACGTTGAAACCAGAATCAGATACAGGGACGTTGACCTCAGGATCAGATCCAGGGACTTTGACACAAGGATTAGATCCAGTGACGCTGACTCCAGGATTAGATCCAGGGATGTTTTAACCAGGATCAGATCCAGGGACGTTGACACCAGGATCAGATCCAGGGACTTTGACACCAGGATCAGATCCAGTGATGCTGACACCAGGATCAGATCCAGTGTCGCTGAATCCAGGAACAGATCCAGAAACGTTGACACCATATTTGATCCAGGGACGTTGACACTAGGATAAGATCCAGTGACGTTGACACCAGGATTAGATCCAGGGACCCTGACACCAGGATTAGATCCAGTGATGCTGACAACAGGATTAAATCCAGGGTTGTTGACACCAGGACGTTGACAACAGGATTAGATCCCGTGAAGTTGACACCAGGATTATATCCAGGGACGTTGCCTCCAGGATTAGATCATATGACGTTGACACCAGGATTAGATCCCGGCGTTGACACCAGGTTTATATCCAGGGACATTGACACCAAGATTAGATCCATTGAAGTTGACACCAGGATTAGATCAAGTGACGCTGACACCAAGATTAGATCCAGTGACGTTTGACACCAGGATTAGATCCAGTGAAGCTGACACCAGGATTAGATCCAGGGTGATGACACCAGGATTAGATCCAGTGACGTTGACACCAGGATTATATCCATTGACGCCGACACCAGGATTAGATTAGTGACGCTGATACCAGGATTAGATCCAGGGACGTTGAAACCAGGATCAGATCCCGGGACGTTGACACCAGGATCAGATAGAAGGACGTTGACACCAGGATCAGATCCAGTGACGCGGACACCAGGATCATATCCAAGGATGTTGTAACCAGGATTAGATCCAGTGACATTGACACCAGGATTAGATCCAGGGACCATGACACCAGGATTAGATCCAGTGACGTTGACACAAGGATTAGAATCAGGGACGCCGACTCCAGAATTAGATCCACTGACTTTGACACCAGGATTATATCCAGTGACGCTGACACTAGGATCAAATCCATGGACGTTGACACCAGGATAGGATCCAGTGACGATGACACGAGGATTAGATCCCGGGACGTTGACACAAGGATTACACCCAGGGAAGGTGCACCAGGACAGATCCAGGGACATTGACTCCAGGATTAGATCCAGGGACTTTGACAACAGGATTAGAACCAGGGATATTGACACCAGGATTAGATCCAGGGACCTTGACACCAGCATTAGATCCAGGGTCATTGCCTCAAGGATTAGATCCAGGGACGTTTGACACCAGGATTAGATCCAGTGAAGCTGACACCAGGATTAGATCCAGGGACGTTGACACCAGGTTAGATCCAGAACGCTGACATCAGGATTAGATCCAGGGAGGTTGACACCAGAATAGACCAGGGACGTTGACACCAGGATCAGATCCAGTGACGTTGACACCAGGTTTAGATCCAGGGACCATGACACCAGGATTAGATCCAGTGACATTGACACCAGGATTATATCCAGTGACGTTGACACCAGGATTAGATCCAGGGACGTTGACACCAAGATTAGATCCAGGGAAGTTGACACCAGGATTAGATCCATGGACCTGACACCAGGATTAGATCAACGGACGTTGACAGCAGGATACGATCCAGGGACGTTGACACCAGGATTAGATCCAGTGATGTTGACACCAGGATTAGATACAGGGACGTTGATACTAAGATTAGATCCAAGGATGTTGACACCAGAATTAGATCAAGGTACCATGACACCAGGATTAGATCCAGGGACGTTGACACCGGGATTTGATCCTGGGACATTGCCTCCAGATTTAGATCCATGGACGTTGACACCAGGATTAGATCCAGGGACGTTGACACCAGGATTAGATCCAGGACTTTGACACCAGGATTAGATCTAGTGACGTTGAAACCAGGATTAGATCCATTGACGTTGACACCAGGATTAGATCCAGGGACGTTGAAACCAGGATTAGATCCAGGGACGTTGATACCAGGATTAGATCCAGTGACGTTGAAAAAAGGATTAGATCAAAGGAAGTTGATACCAGGATTAGATTGAGGGACATTGACACCAGGATTAGATCCAGTTGTTGACACCAGGATTAGGTCCAGGGATGTTGACACCAGGATTAGATTCAATGATGTTGACACCATGATTAGATCCAGTGACGCTGACACCAGGATTAGATCCAATGACGTTGAAACCAGGATCAGATCCAGGGACGTTGACAACAGGATCAGAACAGGGACGTTGACACCAGGATCAGATCCAATGACGCTTACACCAGGATCAGATCCAGGGACGTTGAAACCAGGATTAGATCCAGTGACGTTGACACCAGGATTAGATCCAGGGACGTTGACACCATGATTAGATCCATTGACGTTGAACCAGGATTAGATCCAGTGACGCTGACACCAGGATCAGATCCAGGGACGTTGAAACCAGGATCAGATCCAAGGATGTTGACACCAGGATCAGTTCCAATGACGCTGACACCAGGATCAGATCCAGGGACGTTGAAACCAGGATTAGATCCAGTGTCAATGACACCAGGATTAGATCCAGGGACGATGACACCAGGATTAGATCCAGTGACGTTGATACCAGGATTAGATCCCGGGACGTTGACACCAGGATTAGACCCAGGGACGTGGCAACAGGATTAGGTCCAGGGACGTTGACTCCAGGATTAGATCCAGGGACGTTGACACCAGAATTAGATCCAGGGACCTTAACACCAGAATTAGATCCAGGGACGTTGACACCAGGATTAGATCCAGTGATGCTGACACTAGGATTAGATCCACGGATATTGACACCAGGATTAGATCCTGGACGTTGATACCAGGATTAGATCAAGGGACCTTGACACCAGGATTAGATCCAGGGACGTTGTGTCCAGGATTAGATCCATGGACGTTGGCACCAGGATTAGATCCAGTGATGCTGACACTAGGATTAGATCCAGCGACGTTGAAACCAGGATTAGACCCAGTGACGTTGACACCAGGATTGGATCCAGTGACGCTGACACCAGGATTAGATCCAGGGACGTTGACACCAGGATTATATCCAGGGACGTTGACACCAGGATTAGATCCAGTGATGTTGACACCAGGATTAGATACAGGGACGTTGACACCTGGAATAGATCCAGTGATGTTGACACCTGGATTAGATCCAGTGATGTTGACACCAGGATTTGAGCAAGGGATGTTGACACCAGGATTTGATCCAGAAACGTTGACACTAGGATAAGATCCAGTGACGTTGTCACCAGGATTAGATCCAGGGACCATGACACCAGGATTAGATCCAGGGTCGTTGACACCAGGATTACATCTAGGGACGTTGACACCAGGATTAGATCCAGAGACCTTGACACCAGGATTAGATCCAGGGACGTTGACCCCAGGATTAAATCCAGGGACGTTGCCACCAGGATTAGATCCAGTGATGTTGACACCAGGATTAGATCCAGTGACGCTGACACCCTGATTAGATCCAGGGACGTTGACACCAGGATTAGATCCAGGGACGTTGACACCAGGATTAGATCCAGTGATGTTGACACCATGATTAGATCCAGGGACATTGACACCAGGATTAGATCCAGGGACATTGACACCAGGATTAGATCCAGTGACGCTGACACTAGGATCAGATACAGGGACGTTGACACCAGGATTAGATCCAGTGATGCTGACTCCACGATCTGATCCATGACGTTGACACCAGGATTAGATGCAGGGACAATGACAACAGGATTAGATCCAGTGACGTTGATACCAGGATTAGATCCAGGGACATGACACCAGGAGTAGAATCAGGGACGTCGACCCCAGAATTAGATCCAGTATCTTTGACACCAGGATTATATCCAGTGACGCTGACACTAGGATCAGATCCAGGGACACTGACACCAGGATTAGATCCCGGGACGTTGACACCAGGATTAGATCCAGGGAAGATGACACCAGGATTAGAACCAGGGACGTTACACCAGGATTAGATCCATTGATGTTGACAACAGGATTAGATCCAGTGATGCTGACACCAGGATTTGATCCAGGGACATTGAAACCAGGATCAGATCAAGGGATGTTGACCTCAGGATCAAATCCACAGACTTTGAAACAAGGACTAGATCCAGTGATGCTGACACCAGGATTAGATCCAGGGATGTTGAAACCAGGATCAGATCCAGGGACTTTGACATCAGGATCATATCCAGTGACGCTGACCTCAGGATCAGATCCAAGATGTTGATACCTGGTTTAGATCCAGTGACGTTGACACCAGGATTAGATCCAGGGACATTGACACCAGGATTAGATCTAGTGATGTTGACACCAGGATTAGATCCAGGGACGTTGACACCAGGATTTGATCCATGGACATTGACACTAGGATAAGATCCAGTGACGTTGACACCAGGATTAGATCCATGGACCATAACACCAGGATTAGATCCAGGGACGATGACACCAGGATTAGATCCAGGGACGTTGACACCAGGATTAGATCCAGGGACGTTGACACCAGGATTAGATCCAGGGATGTTGACACCAGGATTAAATCCAGGGACATTGACACCAGGATTAGATCCAGGGACAATGACACCTGGAATAGATCCAGGGATGCTGACACCAGGATTAGATCAAGTGGCGCTGACACTAGGATTAGATCCAGTGACGTTGACACCAGGATCAGATCCAGGGACGTGACACCAAGTCAGATCCAGGGACGTTGAACCAGGATTAGATCCAGTGATGTTGACAACAGGATTAGATCAAGGGACGTTGATAACAGGATTAGATCCAGCGATGTTGACACCAGGATTAGAGCAGTTTCGTTGACATCAGGATTAATCCAGCGACGTGGACACCAGGATTAGATCCAGGGACGTTGACACCAGGATCAGATCCAGGGACGTTGACACCTGGATT
Organism: Rattus norvegicus; assembly: GCF_021556685.1. Lineage (NCBI taxonomy): Eukaryota > Metazoa > Chordata > Mammalia > Rodentia > Muridae > Rattus > Rattus norvegicus. The sequence continues at coordinate 63,125,100 of NC_141555.1, forward strand.
ACATCCATTGACGTTGACACCAGGATTAGATCCAGTGACGCTGACACCAGGATTAGATCCAGGGACGTTGAAACCAGGATCAGATCCAGGGAGGTTGAGACCAGAATCAGATCCAGGGACGTTGACACCAGGGTTAGATCCAGGGACGCTGACACCAGGATTAGATCCAGTGAGGCTGACACCAGGATTAGATCCAATGAGGTTGACACCAGGATTAGATCCCGTGGCGCTGACACCAGGATTAGATCCAGTGACGTTCACACCAGGATTAGATCCATTGATGCTGACACCAGGATTAGATCCAAGGACGTTGATACCATGATTGGGTCCAGTGATGCTGACACCATGATTAGATCTAGGGACGTTGACACCAGGATAAGATCCAGTGACGTTGACACCAGGATTAGATACAGGGATCACGACAACAGGATTAGATCCAGTGAGTTTGAAACCAGGAATAGATCCAGTGACGCTCACACCAAGATCAGATCCATGACGTTGACACCAGGATTAGATTCAGTGACAATGACACCAGGATTAGATCCAGGGACGTTGATTCCAAGATTAGATCCAGGGACGTTGACACCAGGATTAGATCCAGGGACATTGAAACCAGGATTAGACCCAGGGACGTGACACCAGGATCAGATCCAGGGACAATGACACCAGGATCAGATCGAATGAAGTTGACAACAGGATCAGATCCAGGGACGTTGAAACCAGGATTAGATCCAGGGTCTTTGAACCAGGATTAGGTCTAGTGACGTTGACAACAGGATTAGATCCAGGGACTTTGATATCAGGATTAGATCCAGGGATGATGACACCAGGTTTAGATCCAGTTTCGTTGACACCCGGATTAATATAGGGACGTTGACACCAGGATTAGATCCAGGGACGTTGACACCAGGATTCGATCCATTGACACTGACACCAGGATTAGATCCAGTGATGCTGACACCAGGATTAGATCCAGGGACGTTGAAACAGGGTTAGATTTAGTTTCGTTGACACAAGGATTAGATCCAGGTTCGTTGACACCAGGATTAGATGCAAAAATGTTGACACCAGGATTAGTTCCAGTGAAGTTGACACCAGGATTAGATCCAGTGTCGTTGACACCAGGATTAGATCCACTGACGTTGACACCAGGATTATATACAGGGACGTTTACACCAGGATTCGATCCAGTTTCGTTGACACCAGGATTAGATCCAGTGAGTTGATACCAGGATTAGATCCAGAAACGTTGAAACCAGGATTACATCCACTGACATTGACACCAGGATTATATACAGGGACGTTGACACCAGGATTAGATCCAGGTTCGTTGACACCAGGATTAGTTCCAAGGACGTTGACACCAGGATTAGATGCAGGGACGTTGACACCAGGGTTAGATACATTGACGTTGACACCAGGATTAGATCCAGGGACGTTGAAACAGGGTTAGATTTAGTTTCGTTGACACAAGGATTAGATCCAGGTTCGTTGACACCAGGATTAGATCCAAAAATGTTGACACCAGGATTAGTTCCAGTGAAGTTGACACCAGGATTAGATCCAGTGTCGTTGACACCAGGATTAGATCCACTGACGTTGACACCAGGATTATATACAGGGACATTTACACCAGGATTCGATCCAGTTTCGTTGACACCAGGATTAGCTCCAGTGACGTTGATACCAGGATTAGATCCAGAAACGTTGAAACCAGGATTACATCCACTGACATTGACACCAGGATTATATACAGGGACGTTGACACCAGGATTAGATCCAGGTTCGTTGACACCAGGATTAGTTCCAAGGACGTTGACACCAGAATTAGATGCAGGGACGTTGACACCAGGGTTAGATACATTGACATTGACAACAGGATTAGATCCAGTGACGCTGTCACCAGTATTAGATCCAGGGACGTTGAAACCAGGATCAGATCCATGGACGTTGACACCAGGATTAGATCCAGGGACGTGGACACCAGGATTAGATCCTGTGCCGTTAATACCAGGATTAGATCCAGGGACGTTGACACCAGGATTAGAATCAGGGACGTTGACTCCAGAATTGAATTCAGTGCCTTTGACACCAGGATAGATCCAGTAACGCTGACTCTAGGATCAGGTCTGGGGACGTTGACACCAGGATTATATCCAGTGACATTGACACCAGGAGTAGATCCAGTGACGTTGACACCAGGAGTAGATCCAGTGACGTTGACACCAGGATAGATCCAGGGACGTTGACAGCAAGATTAGATCCAGTGACTTTGACACAAGGATTAGGTCCAGGGACGTTGAAAAAAGGATTAGAACCAGGGACGTTGACACCAGGGTAAGATCCAGTGACGTTGACACCAGGATTAGATCCAGTGACAATGACACCAGGATTAGATCAAGGGACGTTGACACAAGATTAGGTCCAGAGACGTTGACACCAGGATTAGATCCAGGAACGCTGACACCAGGATTAGATCCACTGATGTTGACACCAGGATTAGATCCAGTCACGCTGACACCAGGATTAGATCCAGTGACGTTACACAAGGATTAGATCCAGTGACGCTGACACGAGGATTAGATCCATGGACGTTGACACCAAGATTAGATCCAGGGATGTGACACCAGGATAAGATCCAATGACGTTGACACCAGGATTAGATTCAGTGGCGCTGACACCAGGATTAGATCCAGTGACGTTGACACCAGGATTAGATCCATTGATGCTGACACCAGGATTAGATCCAAGGACGTTGACACCATGATTAGGTCCAGTGATGCTGACACCAGGATTAGATCTAGGGACGTTGACACCAGGATAAGATCCAGTGACGTTGACACCAGGATTAGATAAAGGGACCATAACACCAGGATTAGATCCAGTGACTTTGACACCAGGATTAGATCCAGTGAGCTCACACCAAGATCAGATCCATGACGTTGACACCAGGATTAGATTCAGTGACGATGACACCAGGATTAGATCCAGGGTCTTTGACACCAGGATTAGATCCAGGGATGTTGATTCCAAGATTAGATCCAGGGACGTTGACACCAGGATTAGATCCAGGGATGTTGAAACCAGGATTAGACCCAGGGACGTGACACCAGGATCAGATCCAGGGACGTTGACACCAGGATCAGATCGAGTGAAGTTGACAACAGGATCAGATCCAGGGACGTTGAAACCAGGATTAGATCCAGGGTCGTTGAACCAGGATTAGGTCTAGTGACGTTGACAACAGGATTAGATCCAGGGACGTTGACACCAGGATTAGATCCAGGGACGTTGACACCAGGATTAGATCCATTGACACTGACACCAGGATTAGATCCAGTGACGCTGACACCAGGATTACATCCATTGACCTTGACACCAGGATTAGATCCATTGATGCTGACACCAGGATTATATACAGGGACGTTGACACCAGGATTAGATCCAGTGACGTTGATACCAGGATTAGATCCAGAAATGTTGACACCAGGATTACATCCAGTGACGTGGACAACAGGATTAGATCCAGTTTCGTTGACACCAGGATTAGATCCAGTGACGTTGATACCAGGATTAGATCCAGAAACGTTGACACCAGGATTACATCCACTGACATTGACACCAGGATTATATACAGGGACGTTGACACCAGGATTAGATCCAGGTTCGTTGACACCAGGATTAGATCCAAGGACGTTGACACCAGGATTAGATGCAGGGACGTTGACACCAGGATTAGATCCAGGGACGTGGACACCAGGATTAGATCCTGTGCCGTTAATACCAGGATTAGATCCAGGGACGTTGACACCAGGATTAGGGTCAGGGACGTTGACTCTAGGATCAGATCCGGGGACGTTGACAGCAGGATTATATCCAGTGACGTTGAAACCAGGAGTAGATCCAGTGACGTTGACACCAGGATTAGATCCAGTGACGTTGACACCAGGATTAGATCCAGGGACGTTGACTCCAGGATTAGATCCAGGGACGTTGACACCAGTATTAGATCCAGGCACGTTGACTCCAGGATTAGATCTAAGGACGTGGACACCTGAATTAGATCCAGTGATGTTGACACCAGGATTCGATCCAGGGACGTTGACAGCAAGATTAGATCCAGTGACTTTGACACCAGGATTAGGTCCATGGACGTTGAAAAAAGGATTAGAACCAGGGACGTTGACACCAGGGTAAGATCCAGTGACGTTGACATCAGGATTAGATCCAGTGACAATGACACCAGGATTAGATCAAGGGACGTTGACACAAGATTAGGTCCAGAGACGTTGACACCAGGATTAGATCCAGTCACGCTGACACCAGGATTAGATCCAGTGACATTACACAAGGATTAGATCCAGTGACGCTGACACCATGATTAGATCCAGGGACGTTGACACCAAGATTAGATCCAGGGATGTGACACCAGGATAAGATCCAATGACGTTTACACCAGGATTATATCCATTGACGTTGACACCAGGATTAGATCCAGTGACGCTGACACCAGGATTAGATCCAGGGACGTTGAAACCAGGATCAGATCTAGGGAGGTTGACACCAGAATCAGATCCAGGGACGTTGACACCAGGGTTAGATCCAGGGACGCTGACACCAGGATTTGATCCAGTGAGGCTGACACCAGGATTAGATCCAATGACGTTGACACCAGTATTAGATCCAGTGGCGCTGACACCAGGATTAGATCCAGTGACGTTGACACCAGGATTAAATCCATTGATGCTGACACCAGGATTAGATCCAGGGACGTTGACACCAGGATTTGATCCAGGGACCTTGACACTAGGATAAGATCCAGGGATGTTGACACCAGGATTAAATCCAGGGACATTGACACCCGGATTAGATCCAGGGACAATGACACCAGGAATAGTTCCAGGGACAATGACACCAGGAATAGATCCAGGGATGTTGACACCAGGATTAAATCCAGGGACATTGACACCAGGATTAGATCCAGGGACAATGACACCAGGATTAGATCCAGGGATGTTGACACCAGGATTAAATTCAGGGACATTGAAACCAGGATTAGATTCAGGGACAATGACACCTGGAATAGATCCAGGGATGCTGACACCAGGATTAGATCCAGTGGCGCTGACACTAGGATTAGATCCAGTGACATTGACACCAGGATCAGATCCAGGGACGTGACACCAAGTCAGATCCAGGGACGTTGAACCAGGATTAGATCCAGTGATGTTGACAACAGGATTAGATCAAGGGACGTTGATAACAGGATTAGATCCAGTGATGTTGACACCAGGATTAGAGCAGTTTCGTTGACATCAGGATTAATCCAGCGACGTTGACACCAGGATTAGATCCAGGGATTTTGACACCAGGATGAGATCCAGGGACGTTGACACCTGGATTACATCCATTGACGTTGACACCAGGATTAGATCCAGTGACGCTGACACCAGGATTAGATCCAGGGACGTTGAAACGAGGATCAGATCCAGGGAGGTTGAGACCAGAATCAGATCCAGGGACGTTGACACCAGGGTTAGATCCAGGGACGCTGACACCAGGATTTGATCCAGTGAGGCTGACACCAGGATTAGATCCAATGAGGTTTTACACCAGGATTAGATCCAGTGGCGCTGACACCAGGATTAGATCCAGTGACGTTGACACCAGGATTAGATCCAAAAACGTTGACACCATGATCGGGTCCAGTGATGCTGACACCAGGATTAGATCTAGGGACTTTGACACCAGGATAAGATCCAGTGACTTTGACACCAGGATTAGATCCAGGGACCATGACACCAGGATTAGATCCAGTGACTTTGACACCAGGATAAGATCCAGTGACGATCACACCAAGATCAGATCCATGACGTTGACACCAGGATTAGATTCAGTGACAATGACACCAGGATTAGATCCAGGGACGTTGATTCCAAGATTAGATCCAGGGACGTTGACACCAGGATTAGATCCAGGGACATTGAAACCAGGATTAGACCCAGGGACGTGACACCAGGATCAGATCCAGGAACGATGACACCAGGATCAGATCGAGTGAAGTTGACAAAGGATCAGATCCAGAGACGTTGAAACCAGGATTAGATCCAGGGTCTTTGAACCAGGATTAGGTCTAGTGACGTTGACAACAGGATTAGATCCAGGGACGTTGATATCAGGATTAGATCCAGGGATGATGACACCAGGTTTAGATCCAGTTTCGTTGACACCAGGATTAATCCAGGGACGTTGACACCAGGATTAGATCCAGGGACGTTGACACCAGGATTAGATCCATTGACACTAACACCAGGATTAGATCCAATGATGCTGAAACCAGGATTAGATCCAGGGACGTTGAAACAGGGTTAGATTTAGTTTCGTTGACACAAGGATTAGATCCAGGTTCGTTGACACCAGGATTAGATCCAAGGATGTTGACACCAGGATTAGTTCCAGTGAAGTTGACACCAGGATTAGATCCAGTGTCGTTGACACCAGGATTAGATCTACTGACGTTGACACCAGGATTATATACAGGGACGTTTACACCAGGATTCGATCCAGTTTCGTTGACACCAGGATTAGATCCAGTGACGTTGATACCAGGATTAGATCCAGAAATGTTGACACCAGGATTACATCCAGTGACGTGGACAACAGGATTAGATCCAGTTTCGTTGACACCAGGATTAAATCCAGTGACGTTGATACCAGGATTAGATCCAGAAACGTTGAAACCAGGATTACATCCACTGACATTGACACCAGGATTATATACAGGGACGTTGAAACCAGGATTAGATCCATGTTTGTTGACACCAGGATTAGATCCAAGGACGTTGACACCAGGATTAGATGCAGGGACGTTGACATCAGGGTTAGATCCATTGACGTTGACAACAGGATTAGATCCAGTGACGCTGTCACCAGTATTAGATCCAGGGACGTTGATACCAGGATCAGATCCATGGATGTTGACACCAGGATTAGATCCACGGACGTGGACACCAGGATTAGATCCTGTGCCGTTAATACCAGGATTAGATCCAGGGACGTTGACACCAGGATTAGAATCAGGGACGTTGACTCCAGAATTGAATCCAGTGCCTTTGACACCAGGATTAGATCCAGTAACGCTGACTCTAGGATCAGATCCGGGGACATTGACACCAGGATTATATCCAGTGACGTTGACACCAGGAGTAGATCCAGTGACGTTGACACCAGGATTAGATCCAGTGACATTGACACCAGGATTAGATCCAGGGACGTTGACTCCAGGATTAGATCCAGGGACGTTAACACCAGGATTAGATCCAGGCACGTTGACTCCAGGATTAGATCTAAGGACGTGGACACCTGAATTAGATCCAGTGACGTTGACACCAGGATTCGATCCAGGGACGTTGAAAGCAAGATTAGATCCAGTGACTTTGACACCAGGATTAGGTCCATGGACGTTGAAAAAAGGATTAGAACCAGGGACGTTGACACCAGGGTAAGATCCAGTGACGTTGACACCAGGACTAGATCCAGTGACAATGACACCAGGATTAGATCAAGGGACGTTGACACAAGATTAGGTCCAGAGACGTTGACACCAGGATTAGATCCAGGGACGCTGACACCAGGATTAGATCCAGTGACGTTGACACCAGGATTAGATCCAGTCACGCTGACACCAGGATTAGATCCAGTGACGTTACGCAAGGATTAGATCCAGTGACGCTGACACCATGATTAGATCCAGGGACGTTGACACCAAGATTAGATCCAGGGATGTGACACCAGGATAAGATCCAATGATGTTGACACCAGGATTACATCCATTGACGTTGACACCAGGATTAGATCCAGTGACGCTGACACCAGGATTAGATCCAGGGACATTGAAACCAGGATCAGATCCAGGGAGGTTGACACCAGAATCAGATCCAGGGAGTTGACAACAGGGTTAGATCCAGGGACGCTGACACCAGGATTTGATCCAGTGAGGGTGACACCAGGATTAGATCCAATGACGTTGACACCAGGATTAGATCCAGTGGCGCTGACACCAGGATTAGATCCAGTGACGTTGACACCAGGATTAGATCCATTGATGCTGACACCAGGATTAGGTCCAAGGACGTTGACACCATGATTAGGTCCAGTGATGCTGACACCAGGGTTAGATCTAGGGACGTTGACACCAGGATAAGATCCAGTGACGTTGACACCAGGATTAGATCCAGTGACTTTGACACCAGGATTAGATCCAGTGACGCTCACACCAAGATCAGATCCATGACGTTGACACCAGAATTAGATTCAGTGACGATGACACCACGATTAGATCCCGGGTCTTTGACACCAGGATTAGATCCAGGGACGTTTATTCCAAGATTAGATCCAGGGACGTTGACACCAGGATTAGATCCAGGGACGTTGAAACCAGGATTAGACCCAGAGATGTGACACCAGGATCAGATCCAAGGACGTTGACTCCAGGATCGGATCGAGTGAAGTTGACGACAGGATCAGATCCAGGGACGTTGAATCCAGGATTAGATCCAGGGTCGTTGAACCAGGATTAGGTCTAGTGACGTTGACAACAGGATTAGATCCAGGGACGTTGACAGCAAGATTAGATCCAGTGACTTTGACACCAGGATTAGGTCCATGGACGTTGAAAAAAGGATTAGAACCAGGGACGTTGACACCAGGGTAAGATCCAGTGACGTTGACACCAGGATTAGATCCAGTGACAATGACACCAGGATTAGATCAAGGGACGTTGACACAAGATTAGGTCCAGAGACGTTGACACCAGGATTAGATCCAGGGACGCTGACACCAGGATTAGATCCAGTGACGTTGACACCAGGATTAGATCCAGTCACGCTGACACCAGGATTAGATCCAGTGACGTTACACAAGGATTAGATCCAGTGACGCTGACACCATGATTAGATCCAGGGACGTTGACACCAAGATTATATCCATGGATGTGACACCAGGATAAGATCCAATGACGTTGACACCAGGATTACATCCATTGACGTTGACACCAGGATTAGATCCAGTGACGCTGACACCAGGATTATATCCAGGGACGTTGAAACCAGGATCAGATCCAGGGAGGTTGACACCAGAATCAGATCCAGGGACATTGACACCAGGGTTAGATCCAGGGACGCTGACACCAGGATTAGATCCAGGGTCTTTGACACCAGGATTAGATCCAGGGACGTTGATTCCAAGATTAGATCCAGGGACGTTGACACCAGGATTAGATCCAGGGACGTTGAAACCAGGATTAGACCCAGGGACGTGACACCAGGATCAGATCCAGGGACGTTGACACCAGGATCAGATCGAGTGAAGTTGACAACAGGATCAGATCCAGGGACGTTGAATCCAGGATTAGATCCAGGGTCGTTGAACCAGGATTATGTCTAGTGACGTTGACAACAGGATTAGATCCAGGGACGTTGATACCAGGATTAGATCCAGGGATGATGACACCAGGTTTAGATCCAGTTTCGTTGACACCAGGATTAATCCAGGGACGTTGACACCAGGATTAGATCCAGGGACGTTGACACCAGGATTAGATCCAGGGACGTTGACACCAGGATTAGATCCATTGACACTGACACCAGCATTAGATCCAGTGACGCTGACACCAGGATTAGATCCAGGGACGTTGAAACAGGGTTAGATTTAGTTTCGTTGACACAAGGATTAGATCCAGGTTCGTTGACACCAGGATTAGATCCAAGGATGTTGACACAAGGATTAGTTCCAGTGAAGTTGACACCAGGATTAGATCCAGTGTCGTTGACACCAGGATTAGGTCCACTGACGTTGACACCACGATTATATACAGGGACGTTGACACCAGGATTAGATCCAGTGACGTTGATACCAGGATTAGATCCAGAAATGTTGACACCAGGATTACATCCAGTGACGTGGACAACAGGATTAGATCCAGTTTCGTTGACACTAGGATTAGATCCAGTGACGTTGACACCAGGATTAGATCCAGAAACGTTGACACCAGGATTACATCCACTGACATTGACACCAGGATTATATACAGGGACGTTGACACCAGGATTAGATCCAGGTTCGTTGACACCAGGATTAGATCCAAGGACGTTGACACCAGGATTAGATGCAGGGACGTTGACACCAGGGTTAGATCCATTGACGTTGACAACAGGATTAGATCCAGTGACGCTGTCACCAGTATTAGATCCAGGGACATTGAAACCAGGATCAGATCCATGGACGTTGACACCAGGATTAGATCCAGGGATGTGGACACCAGGATTAGATCCTGTGCCGTTAATACCAGGATTACATCCAGGGACGTTGACACCAGGATTAGAATCAGGGACGTTGACTCCAGAATTGAATCCAGTGCCTTTGACACCAGGATTAGATCCAGTAACGCTGACTCTAGGATCAGATCCGGGGACGTTGACACCAGGATTATATCCAGTGACGTTGACACCAGGAGTAGATCCAGTGACGTTGACACCAGGATTAGATCCAGTGACGTTGTCACCAGGATTAGATCCAGGGACGTTGACTCCAGGATCAGATCCAGGGACGTTGACATCCAGGATTAGATCCAGGCACGTTGACTCCAGGATTAGATCTAAGGACGTGGACACCTGAATTAGATCCAGTGACGTTGACACCAGGATTAGATCCAGGGACGTTGACACCAGGATTAGATCCAGGGACGTTGACAGCAAGATTAGATCCAGTGACTTTGACACCAGGATTAGGTCCAGGGACGTTGAAAAAAGGATTAGAACAAGGGACGTTAACACCAGGGTAAGATCCAGTGACGTTGACACCAGGATTAGATCCAGTGACAATAACACCAGGATTAGATCAAGTGACGTTGACACAAGATTAGGTCCAGAGACGTTGACACCAGGATTAGATCCAGGAACGCTGACACCAGGATTAGATCCACTGACGTTGACACCAGGATTAGATCCAGTCACGCTGACACCAGGATTAGATCCAGTGACGTTACACAAGGATTAGATCCAGTGACGCTACACGAGGATTAGATCCATGGACGTTGACACCAAGATTAGATCCAGGGATGTGACACCAGGATAAGATCCAATGACGTTGACACCACGATTACATCCATTGACGTTGACACCAGGATTAGATCCAGTGACGCTGACACCAGGATTAGATCCAGGGACGTTGAAACCAGGACAGATCCAGGGAGGTTGAGACCAGAATCAGATCCAGGGACGTTGACACCAGGGTTAGATCCAGGGATGCTGACACCAGGATTAGAACCAGTGAGGCTGACACCAGGATTAGATCCAGGGACGTTGAAACAGGGTTAGATTTAGTTTCGTTGACACAAGGATTAGTTCCAGGTTCGTTGACACCAGGATTATATCCAAGGATGTTGACACAAGGATTAGTTCCAGTGAAGTTGACACCAGGATTAGATCCAGTGTCGTTGACACCAGGTTAGGTCCACTGACGTTGACACCAGGATTATATACAGGGACGTTGACACCAGGATTAGATCCAGTTTCGTTGACACCAGGATTAGATCCAGTGACGTTGATACCAGGATTAGATCCAGAAACGTTGACACCAGGATTACATCCACTGACATTGACACCAGGATTATATACAGGGACGTTGACACCAGGATTAGATCCAGGTTCGTTGACACCAGGATTAGATCCAAGGACGTTGACACCAGGATTAGATGCAGGGACGTTGACACCAGGGTTAGATCCATTGACGTTGACAACAGGATTAGATCCAGTGACGCTGTCACCAGTATTGGATCCAGGGACATTGAAACCAGGATCAGATCCATGGACGTTGACACCAGGATTAGATCCAGGGACGTGGACACCAGGATTAGATCCTGTGCTGTTAATACCAGGATTACATCCAGGGACGTTGACACCAGGATTAGAATCAGGGACGTTGACTCCAGAATTGAATCCAGTGCCTTTGACACCAGGATTAGATCCAGTAACGCTGACTCTAGGATCAGATCCGGGGACGTTGACACCAGGATTATATCCAGTGACGTTGACACCAGGAGTAGATCCAGTGACGTTGACACCAGGATTAGATCCAGTGACGTTGTCACCAGGATTAGATCCAGGGACGTTGACTCCAGGATCAGATCCAGGGACGTTGACATCCAGGATTAGATCCAGGCACGTTGACTCCAGGATTAGATCTAAGGACGTGGACACCTGAATTAGATCCAGTGACGTTGACACCAGGATTAGATCCAGGGACGTTGACAGCAAGATTAGATCCAGTGACTTTGACACCAGGATTAGGTCCAGGGACGTTGAAAAAAATATTAGAACAAGGGACGTTAACACCAGGGTAAGATCCAGTGACGTTGACACCAGGATTAGATCCAGTGACAATAACACCAGGATTAGATCAAGTGACGTTGACACAAGATTAGGTCCAGAGACGTTGACACCAGGATTAGATCCAGGAACGCTGACACCAGGATTAGATCCACTGACGTTGACACCAGGATTAGATCCAGTCACGCTGACACCAGGATTAGATCCAGTGACGTTACACAAGGATTAGATCCAGTGACGCTACACGAGGATTAGATCCATGGACGTTGACACCAAGATTAGATCCAGGGATGTGACACCAGGATAAGATCCAATGACGTTGACACCAGGATTACATCCATTGACGTTGACACCAGGATTAGATCCAGTGACGCTGACACCAGGATTAGATCCAGGGACGTTGAAACCAGGATCAGATCCAGGGAGGTTTAGACCAGAATCAGATCCAGGGACGTTGACACCAGGGTTAGGTCCAGGGATGCTGACACCAGGATTAGAACCAGTGAGGCTAACACCAGGATTAGATCCAATGACGTTGAAACCAGGATTAGATCCAGTGGCACTGACACCAGGATTAGATCCAGTGACGTTGACACCAGGATTAGATCCATTGATGCTGACACCAGGATTAGATCCAAGGACGTTGACAACATGATTAGGTACAGTCATGCTGACACCAGGATTAGATCTAGGGACGTTGACACCAGGATTAGATCCAAGGACGTTGACACCAGGATTAGATGCAGGGACGTTGACACCAGGGTTAGATCCATTGACGTTGACAACAGGATTAGATCCAGTGACGCTGTCACCAGTATTAGATCCAGGGACGTTGAAACCAGGATCAGATCCATGGAAGTTGACACCAGGATTAGATCCAGGGACGAGGACACCAGGATTAGATCCTGTGCCGTTAATACCAGGATTAGATCCAGGGATGTTGACACCAGGATTAGAATCAGGGACGTTGACTCCAGAATTGAATCCAGTGCCTTTGACACCAGGATTAGATCCAGTAACGCTGACTCTAGGATTAGATCCGGGGACGTTGACACCAGGATTATATCCAGTGACGTTGACTCCAGGATTATATCCAGTGACGTTGACACCAGGATTAGATCCTGGCAAGTTGACTCCAGGATTAGATCTAAGGACATGGAAACCTGAATTAGATCCAGTTACGTTGACACCAGGATTAGATCCAGGGACGTTGACAGCAAGATTATATCCAGTGACTTTGACACCAGGATTAGGTCCAGGGACGTTGAAAAAAGGATTAGAACAAGGGACGTTGACACCAGGGAAAGATCCAGTGACGTTTACACCAGGTTTAGATCCAGTGACAATGACACCAGGATTAGATCAAGGGACGTAGACACAAGATTAGGTCAAGAGACGTTGACACCAGGATTAGATCCAGGGACGCTGACACCAGGATTAGATCCAGTGATGTTGACACCTGGATTAGATCCAGTCACGCTGACACCAGGATTAGATCCAGTGACGTTACACAAGGATTAGATCCAGTGACGTTGAAACCATGATTAGATGCAGGGAGTTGACGCCAGGATTAGAATCAGGGACGTTGACTCGAGAATTAGATCCAGTGACTTTGAGACCATGATTAATCCAGTGACGCTGACATTAGGAGCAGATCCAGGGACGTTGACACCAGGATTAGATCCAGGGACGTTGACACCAGGATTAGATCCATTGACGTTGACACCAGGATTAGATCGAGTGACGCTGACACCAGGATTAGATCCAGGATGTTGAAACCAGGATTAGATCCAGGGATGTTGAACCAGGATTAGATCCAGTTACATTGACAACAGGGTTAGATCCAGGAGCGTTGATAGCAGGATTAGATCCAGTGATGTTGACAGCAGGATTAGATCCAGTTTTCTTTACACCAGGATTAATCCAGGGACGTTGAAACCAGGATTAGATCCAGGGACGCTGACACTAGGATCAGATCCATGACATTGACACCAGGATTAGATCCAGTGACGATGACACCAGGATTAGATCCAGGGACTTTGACACCAGGATTAGATCCAAGGACGTTGACTCCAAGATTAGAACCTCGGACGTTGACACCAGGATTAGATCCAGGGACTTTGAAACTAGGATTAGATCCAGCGACATGACACCATGATCAGATACAGGGACGTTGACATCAGGATCAGATCCAGTGACGATGACACCAGGATTAGATCCAGGGACGTTGAAACCAGGATTAGATCCAGGAACGTTGACACCAGGATTAGATCTAGGGACGTTGACTCTAGCATTAGATCCAGGGACGTTGACACCAGGATTAGATACAGGGACGTTGAAACCAGGATTAGATCCAGGGACGTTGACACCAGGATCAGATCCAGGGACGTTGACACCAGGATCAGATGCAGTGACTTTGACACCAGGATTAGATGCAGGGACATTGAAACCAGGATTAGATCCAGGGACGTTGACACCAGTATTAGTTCCATTGACGTTGACACTACGATTAGACCCAGTGACGCTGTCACCAGGAGTATATACAGGGACGTTGACACTCGGATTAGATCCATTGACGTTCACACTAGGATTATATCCAGGGAATGTGACTCCAGGATTAGATCCAGAGACGTGGACACCAGGAGTAGAGCCAGGGACATTGAATCCAGGATTAGAACCAGGGAAGTTGACACCAGGATCAGAACCAGGTACGTTGACACCAGTATCAGATCCCATGACGTTGACACCAGGATTAGATACAGGGACGTTGAAACCAGGAATATACCCAGGGACGTTGACACCAGGATCAGGTCCAGGGACGTTGACACCATTGTGAGATCCATGGACATTGAAACCAGGATTAGATCCAGGAACGTTGACACCAGGATTAGATCTAGGGACGTTGACTCCAGCATTAGATCCAGGGACGTTGACACCAGGATTAGATACAGGGACGTTGAAACCAGGATTAGATCCAGGGACGTTGACACCAGGATCAGATCCAGGGACGTTGACTCCAGGATCAGATCCAGTGACTTTGACACCAGGATTAGATGCAGGGACATTGAAACCAGGATTAGATCCAGGGACGTTGACACCAGGATTAGATCCACTGACGTTGACAACAGGATTAGATCCAGGGACGTTGATGACAGGATTAGATCGAGGGACGTGGACACCAGGAATAGATCCAGTTTCGTTGACACCACGATTAGATTCAGGTAAATGACACCAGGATAAGATCCAGGGACGTTGACACCAGGATCAGATCGAGGGACGTTGACACCAGGATCAGATACGGTGACGCCTAAACCAGGATCAGATCCAGTGACGTTGACACCAGGATCAGTTCCAGGGACGTTAAAACCAGGATTAGATCCAGTGACGTTGATACCAGGATTAGATCCAGGGACGTTGACACCAGGATTAGAATCAGGGACGTTGACTCCAGAATTAAATCCAGTGACTTTGACACCAGGATTATATCCAGTGACCCTGACACAAGGGTCAGATCCAGGGACGTTGACACCAGGTTTAGATCCAGTGACGTAAACACCAGGATTAGATCCAGTGACGTTGAATCCAGGATTAGATCCAGGGACGTTGACACCAGAATTAGACCTAGGGACGTTGACACCAGTATTAGATCCAGGACCTTGACAGCAGGATTAGATCCAGTGACTTTGCCACCAGGATTAGGTCCAGGGACGTTGAAAAAAGGATTAGAACCAGGGACGTTGACTTCAGGATAAGATCCAGTGACTTTGACACCAGGATTAGATCCAGTGACGATGACACCAGGATTACAGCAAGGGATGTTGACACCAATATTAGATCCAGGGACGTTGACACCAGGATTAGATCCATTGACGTTGACACCAGGATTAGATCCAGTGACGTTGACAACAGGATTAGATCCAGGGACGTTGAAACCAGGATTAGATCCATTGACGTTGACACCAGGATTAGATCCAGTGACGTTGACAACAGGATTAGATCCAGGGACGTTGAAACCAGGATTAGATCCATTGACTTTGACACCAGGATTAGATCCAGTGATGCTGACACCAGGATTAAATCCAGTGATGTTGACACCAGGATTACATCCAGTGACGCTGACACCAGGATCAGGTCCAGGGACGTTGACACCAGAATCAGATCCAGTGACGTTGACAACTGGATCAGATCAAGTGAAGTTGACACGAGGATCAGATCCAGGGACATTGAAACCAGGATTAGATCCATTGACGTTGACACCAGGATTAGATCCAAGGACGTTGAAACCAGGATAAGATCCAGTGACGTTGATACCAGGATTAGATCCAGGGAAGTTGACACCAGGATTAGATCCAGTGACGTTGACACCAGGATTAGATCCAGGGACGTTGACACCAGGATTAGATCCAGGGACCTTGACACCAGGATTAGATCCATTGACTTTGACACCAGAATTAGATCCAGTGATGCTGACACCAGGATTAGATCCAGTGATGTTGACACCAGGATTACATCCAGTGACGCTGACACCAGGATTAGATCCAGGGACGTTGACACAAGGATTACATCCAGTGATGCTGCCACCAGTATTAGATCCAGGGACCTTGACACCAGGATTAGATACAGTGACGCTGACACCAGGATTAGATTCAGGGACGTTGACACCAGAATTAGACCCAGGGACATGGACACAGGATATGAACCAGTGTCGTTGACAACAGGATTAGATCCAGTGACGCTGACACCAGGATCAGATCCATGATGTTGACACCAGGATTAGATCCAGTGACTTTGACACCAGGATTATATCCAGGGACATTGACACCAGGATTAGATCCAGGGATGTACACTCCAGAATTAGATCCGTGGACGTTGACACCAGGATTAGATCCAGGGACGTTGAAACCAGGATCAGGTCCAGGGACGTTGACACCAGGATCATATCCAGTGACGTTGATGCCAGGATTAGATCGAGGGACGTGTACACCAGGAATAGATCCAGTTTCGTTGACACCGCGATTAGATTCAGGTACGTTGACACCAGGATCAGATCCAGGGACTTTGACACCAGGATCAGATCCAGGGACGTTGACACCAGGATCAGATCCGGTGACGCATAAACCAGGATCAGATCCAGGGACGTTGAAACCAGGATTAGATCCATTGACGTTGACACCAGGATTAGATCCAGGGACTGTGACACCAGTATTAGATCCATGGACGTTGACTTCAGGATTAGATCCAGGGCCGTTGACACCAGAATTAGATCTAGGGACGTTGACACCAGGATTAGATCCAGGGACGTTGACAGCAGGAATAGATCCAGTGACTTTGACACCAGGCTTAGGTTCAGGGACGTTGAAAAAAGGATTAGAACCAGGGACGTTGACCACAGGATAAGATCCAGTGACGTTGACACCAGGATTAAATGCAGTGAAGATGACACCAGGATTAGATCCAGGGACGTTGACACCAGGATTATATCCATTGACGTTGACAGCAGGATTAGATCCAGTGACGCTGACACCAGGATCAGATCCAATGACCATGAAACCAAGATCAGGTCCAGGGACGTTGACACCAGGATTAGAATCAGGGACGTTGACTCCAGAATTAAATCCAGTGACTTTGACACCAGGATTAGATCCAGTGACGCTGACTCAAGGGTCAGATCCAGGGACGTTGACACCAGGTTTAGATCCAGTGACGTAAACACCAGGATTAGATCCAGTGACGTTGAAACCAGGATTATATCCAAGGACGTTGACACCAGGATTATATTCAGGGACGTTGAATCCAGGGTTAGATCCAGGGACGTTGACACCAGAATTAGACCTAGGGACGTTGACACCAGTATTAGATCCAGGACGTTGACAGCAGGATTAGATCCAGTGACGCTGACACCACTATTAGATCCAGGGATGTTGAAACCAGGATCAGATCCAGGGACGTTTACACCAGGATCTGATCCAGGGACGTTGACACCAGGATTAGTTCCAATGACGCTCACACCAGGATTAGATCCAATGACGTTGACACCAGGATTAGATCCAGTGGCGCTGACACCTGGATCAGATCCAGTGACGTTGACACCAGGATTAGATACAGGGACGATGACACCTGGATTAGATCCAGGGACGTTGACACCAGGATTAGATCCAGGGACGTTGACACCTGGATTAGATCCAGTGATTTTGACACCAGGCATAGATCCAGGGATGTTGACACCAGGATAAGATCCAGGGACGTTGACACCAGGGTTAGATCCAGGGAAGTTGACACCAGGAATAGATCCAGGGACGTTGCCTGCAGGATTAGATCCAGTGACGTTTACACCAAATTAGATCCAGGGACGTTGACACCAGGATTAGATCCAGTGACGCTGACACCAGGAGCAGATCCATAACGTTGACACCAGGATTAGATCCAGTGACGATGACTCCGAGATTAGATCCTGGGAGGTTGACACCAGGATTATATCCAGGGACGTTAAAACCAGGATTAGATCCAGGGACGTTGAGACCAGAATCAGATCCAGGGAGGTTGACACCAGGATTAGATCCAGTGACGCTGACACCAGGATTAGATCCAGGGATGTTGACACCAGGATTAGATTCAGTGACGCTGAAAACAGGATTAGATCTAGGGACATTGACACCAGGATTAGATCCAGGGACGTTGACACCAGGATAAGATCCAGTGACGTTGACACCAGGATTAGATCCAGCATCCATGACACCAGGATTAGATCCAGTGACGTTGACACCAGGATTAGATCCAGTGACGCTGACACCAGGATCAGATCCAGGGACGTTGACACCAGGATCAGATCCAGGGACGTTGACACCAGGGTTAGATCCAGGGACGCTGACACCAGGATTAGATCCAGTGACGCTGACACCAGGAGTAGATCCAATGACGTTGACACCAGGTTTAGATCCAGTAGCGTTGACACTAGGATTAGATCCAGTGACGTTGACACCAGGATTAGATCCAGTGACGCTCACACCAGGATAAGATCTAGTGACGTTGACATCAGGATTAGATCCAGGGACCATGACACCAGGATTAGATCCAGTGATATTGACACCAGGATTAGATCCAAAGATGCTGACACCAGGATCAGATCCATGACGTTGACACCATGATTAGATCCAGTGACGATGACACCAAAATTTGATCCAGGGTCCGTTGACACCAGGATTAGATCCAGGGACGTGGACACCAGGATTAGATCCAGTGACGCTGACACCAGGATTAGATCTAGGGACTTGACACAAGGATTAGATCCAGGGATGTTGACACCAGGATAAGATCCAGTGACGTTGACACCAGGATTAGATCCAGGGACCATGACACCAGGATTAGATCCAGGGACCATGACACCAGGATCTGATCCATGACGTTGACACCAGGATTAGATCCAGGGATGTGGACACCAGGATTAGATCCTGTGCCGTTAATACCAGGATTACATCCAGGGACGTTGACACCAGGATTAGAATCAGGGACGTTGACTCCAGAATTGAATCCAGTGCCTTTGACACCAGGATTAGATCCAGTAACGCTGACTCTAGGATCAGATCCGGGGACGTTGACACCAGGAGTATATCCAGTGACGTTGACACCAGGAGTAGATCCAGTGACGTTGACACCAGGATTAGATCCAGTGACGTTGTCACCAGGATTAGATCCAGGGACGTTGACTCCAGGATCAGATCCAGGGACGTTGACATCCAGGATTAGATCCAGGCACGTTGACTCCAGGATTAGATCTAAGGACGTGGACACCTGAATTAGATCCAGTGACGTTGACCTCAGGATTAGATCCAGGGACGTTGACACCAGGATTAGATCCAGGGACGTTGACAGCAAGATTAGATCCAGTGACTTTGACACCAGGATTAGGTCCAGGGACGTTGAAAAAAGGATTAGAACAAGGGACGTTAACACCAAGGTAAGATCCAGTGACGTTGACACCAGGATTAGATCCAGTGACAATAACACCAGGATTAGATCAAGTGACGTTGACACAAGATTAGGTCCAGAGACGTTGACACCAGGATTAGATCCAGGAACGCTGACACCAGGATTAGATCCACTGACGTTGACACCAGGATTAGATCCAGTCACGCTGACACCAGGATTAGATCCAGTGACGTTACACAAGGATTAGATCCAGTGACGCTACACGAGGATTAGATCCATGGACGTTGACACCAAGATTAGATCCAGGGATGTGACACCAGGATAAGATCCAATGACGTTGACACCAGGATTACATCCATTGACGTTGACACCAGGATTAGATCCAGTGACGCTGACACCAGGATTAGATCCAGGGACGTTGAAACCAGGACAGATCCAGGGAGGTTGAGACCAGAATCAGATCCAGGGACGTTGACACCAGGGTTAGATCCAGGGATGCTGACACCAGGATTAGAACCAGTGAGGCTGACACCAGGATTAGATCCAGGGACGTTGAAACAGGGTTAGATTTAGTTTCGTTGACACAAGGATTAGTTCCAGGTTCGTTGACACCAGGATTATATCCAAGGATGTTGACACAAGGATTAGTTCCAGTGAAGTTGACACCAGGATTAGATCCAGTGTCGTTGACACCAGGATTAGGTCCACTGACGTTGACACCAGGATTATATACAGGGACGTTGACACCAGGATTAGATCCAGTTTCGTTGACACCAGGATTAGATCCAGTGACGTTGATACCAGGATTAGATCCAGAAATGTTGACACCAGGATTACATCCAGTGACGTGGACAACAGGATTAGATCCAGTTTCGTTGACACTAGGATTAGATCCAGTGACGTTGATACCAGGATTAGATCCAGAAACGTTGACACCAGGATTACATCCACTGACATTGACACCAGGATTATATACAGGGACGTTGACACCAGGATTAGATCCAGGTTCGTTGACACCAGGATTAGATCCAAGGACGTTGACACCAGGATTAGATGCAGGGACGTTGACACCAGGGTTAGATCCATTGACGTTGACAACAGGATTAGATCCAGTGACGCTGTCACCAGTATTAGATCCAGGGACATTGAAACCAGGATCAGATCCATGGACGTTGACACCAGGATTAGATCCAGGGACGTGGACACCAGGATTAGATCCTGTGCCGTTAATACCAGGATTACATCCAGGGACGTTGACACCAGGATTAGAATCAGGGACGTTGACTCCAGAATTGAATCCAGTGCCTTTGACACCAGGATTAGATCCAGTGACGTTGATACCAGGATCAGATCCAGAAATGTTGACTCCAGGATTACATCCAGTGACGTGGACAACAGGATTAGATCCAGTTTCGTTGACACTAGGATTAGATCCAGTGACGTTGATACCAGGATTAGATCCAGAAACGTTGACACCAGGATTACATCCACTGACATTGACACCAGGATTATATACAGGGACGTTGACACCAGGATTAGATCCAGGTTCGTTGACACCAGGATTAGATCCAAGGACGTTGACACCAGGATTAGATGCAGGGACGTTGACACCAGGGTTAGATCCATTGACGTTGACAACAGGATTAGATCCAGTGACGCTGTCACCAGTATTAGATCCAGGGACATTGAAACCAGGATCAGATCCATGGACGTTGACACCAGGATTAGATCCAGGGACGTGGACACCAGGATTAGATCCTGTGCCGTTAATACCAGGATTACATCCAGGGACGTTGACACCAGGATTAGAATCAGGGACGTTGACTCCAGAATTGAATCCAGTGCCTTTGACACCAGGATTAGATCCAGTAACGCTGACTCTAGGATCAGATCCGGGGACGTTGACACCAGGATTATATCCAGTGACGTTGACACCAGGAGTAGATCCAGTGACGTTGACACCAGGATTAGATCCAGTGACGTTGTCACCAGGATTAGATCCAGGGACGTTGACTCCAGGATCAGATCCAGGGACGTTGACATCCAGGATTAGATCCAGGCACGTTGACTCCAGGATTAGATCTAAGGACGTGGACACCTGAATTAGATCCAGTGACGTTGACACCAGGATTAGATCCAGGGACGTTGACAGCAAGATTAGATCCAGTGACTTTGACACCCGGATTAGGTCCAGGGACGTTGAAAAAAGGATTAGAACAAGGGACGTTAACACCAGGGTAAGATCCAGTGACGTTGACACCAGGATTAGATCCAGTGACAATAACACCAGTATTAGATCAAGTGACGTTGACACAAGATTAGGTCCAGAGACGTTGACACCAGGATTAGATCCAGGAACGCTGACACCAGGATTAGATCCACTGACGTTGACACCAGGATTAGATCCAGTCACGCTGACACCAGGATTAGATCCAGTGACGTTACACAAGGATTAGATCCAGTGACGCTACACGAGGATTAGATCCATGGACGTTGACACCAAGATTAGATCCAGGGATGTGACACCAGGATAAGATCCAATGACGTTGACACCAGGATTACATCCATTGACATTGACACCAGGATTAGATCCAGTGACGCTGACACCAGGATTAGATCCAGGGACGTTGAAACCAGGATCAGATCCAGGGAGGTTTAGACCAGAATCAGATCCAGGGACGTTGACACCAGGGTTAGATCCAGGGATGCTGACACCAGGATCAGAACCAGTGAGGCTAACACCAGGATTAGATCCAATGACGTTGAAACCAGGATTAGATCCAGTGGCACTGACACCAGGATTAGATCCAGTGACGTTGACACCAGGATTAGATCCATTGATGCTGACACCAGGATTAGATCCAAGGACGTTGACAACATGATTAGGTACAGTCATGCTGACACCAGGATTAGATCTAGGGACGTTGACACCAGGATTAGATCCAAGGACGTTGACACCAGGATTAGATGCAGGGACGTTGACACCAGGGTTAGATCCATTGACGTTGACAACAGGATTAGATCCAATGACGCTGTCACCAGTATTAGATCCAGGGACGTTGAAACCAGGATCAGATCCATGGACGTTGACACCAGGATTAGATCCAAGGACGAGGACACCAGGATTAGATCCTGTGCCGTTAATACCAGGATTAGATCCAGGGATGTTGACACCAGGATTAGAATCAGGGACGTTGACTCCAGAATTGAATCCAGTGCCTTTGACACCAGGATTAGATCCAGTAACGCTGACTCTAGGATTAGATCCGGGGACGTTGACACCAGGATTATATCCAGTGACGTTGACTCCAGGATTATATCCAGTGACGTTGACACCAGGATTAGATCCTGGCACGTTGACTCCAGGATTAGATCTAAGGACATGGACACCTGAATTAGATCCAGTTACGTTGACACCAGGATTAGATCCAGGGACGTTGACAGCAAGATTATATCCAGTGACTTTGACACCAGGATTAGGTCCAGGGACGTTGAAAAAAGGATTAGAACAAGGGACGTTGACACCAGGGAAAGATCCAGTGACGTTTACACCAGGTTTAGATCCAGTGACAATGACACCAGGATTAGATCAAGGGACGTAGACACAAGATTAGGTCAAGAGACGTTGACACCAGGATTAGATCCAGGGACGCTGACACCAGGATTAGATCCAGTGATGTTGACACCTGGATTAGATCCAGTCACGCTGACACCAGGATTAGATCCAGTGACGTTACACAAGGATTAGATCCAGTGACGCTGACAACAGGATTAGATCCAGGGACGTTGACACCAAGATTAGATCCAGGGATGTGACTCCAGGATAAGATCCAATGACGTTGACACCAGAATTAGATCCAGGGACCATGAAACCTGGATTAGATCCAGGGACGTTGACACCAGGATTAGAACCAGGGACGTTGACACCAGATTAGGTCCAGGGACGTTGACACCAGGATTAGATCCAGGGACGCTGACACCAGTATTAGATCCAGTAACGCTGACACCAGGATTAGATCCAGGGACGTTGACACCAGGATTGGATCCAGTGACGTTGAAACCATGATTAGATGCAGGGAGTTGACGCCAGGATTAGAATCAGGGACGTTGACTCGAGAATTAGATCCAGTGACTTTGAGACCATGATTAATCCAGTGACGCTGACATTAGGAGCAGATCCAGGGACGTTGACACCAGGATTAGATCCAGGGACGTTGACACCAGGATTAGATCCATTGACGTTGACACCAGGATTAGATCGAGTGACGCTGACACCAGGATTAGATCCAGGATGTTGAAACCAGGATTAGATCCAGGGATGTTGAACCAGGATTAGATCCAGTTACATTGACAACAGGGTTAGATCCAGGAGCGTTGATAGCAGGATTAGATCCAGTGATGTTGACAGCAGGATTAGATCCAATTTTCTTTACACCAGGATTAATCCAGGGACGTTGAAACCAGGATTAGATCCAGGGACGCTGACACTAGGATCAGATCCATGACATTGACACCAGGATTAGATCCAGTGACGATGACACCAGGATTAGATCCAGGGACTTTGACACCAGGATTAGATCCAAGGACGTTGACTCCAAGATTAGAACCTCGGACGTTGACACCAGGATTAGATCCAGGGACTTTGAAACTAGGATTAGATCCAGGGACATGACACCATGATCAGATACAGGGACGTTGACATCAGGATCAGATCCAGTGACGATGACACCAGGATTAGATCCAGGGACGTTGAAACCAGGATTAGATCCAGGAACGTTGACACCAGGATTAGATCTAGGGACGTTGACTCTAGCATTAGATCCAGGGACGTTGACACCAGGATTAGATACAGGGACGTTGAAACCAGGATTAGATCCAGGGACGTTGACACCAGGATCAGATCCAGGGACGTTGACACCAGGATCAGATCCAGTGACTTTGACACCAGGATTAGATGCAGGGACATTGAAACCAGGATTAGATCCAGGGACGTTGACACCAGGATTAGATCCATTGACGTTGACACCAGGATTAGATCCAAGGACGTTGAAACCAGGATAAGATCCAGTGTCGTTGATACCAGGATTAGATCCAGGGAAGTTGACACCAGGATTAGATCCAGTGACGTTGACACCAGGATTAGATCCAGGGACGTTGACACCAGGATTAGATCCAGGGACCTTGACACCAGGATTAGATCCATTGACTTTGACACCAGAATTAGATCCAGTGATGCTGACACCAGGATTAGATTCAGGGACGTTGACACCAGAATTAGACCCAGGGACATGGACACAGGATATGAACCAGTGTCGTTGACAACAGGATTAGATCCAGTGACGCTGACACCAGGATCAGATCCATGATGTTGACACCAGGATTAGATCCAGTGACTTTGACACCAGGATTATATCCAGGGACATTGACACCAGGATTAGATCCAGGGATGTACACTCCAGAATTAGATCCGTGGACGTTGACACCAGGATTAGATCCAGGGACGTTGAAACCAGGATCAGGTCCAGGGACGTGGACACCAGGATCATATCCAGTGACGTTGATGCCAGGATTAGATCGAGGGACGTGTACACCAGGAATAGATCCAGTTTCGTTGACACCGCGATTAGATTCAGGTACGTTGACACCAGGATCAGATCCAGGGACTTTGACACCAGGATCAGATCCAGGGACGTTGACACCAGGATCAGATCCGGTGACGCATAAACCAGGATCAGATCCAGGGACGTTGAAACCAGGATTAGATCCATTGACGTTGACACCAGGATTAGATCCAGGGACTGTGACACCAGTATTAGATCCATGGACGTTGACTTCAGGATTAGATCCAGGGACGTTGACACCAGAATTAGATCTAGGGACGTTGACACCAGGATTAGATCCAGGGACGTTGACAGCAGGAATAGATCCAGTGACTTTGACACCAGGCTTAGGTTCAGGGACGTTGAAAAAAGGATTAGAACCAGGGACGTTGACCACAGGATAAGATCCAGTGACGTTGACACCAGGATTAAATGCAGTGACGATGACACCAGGATTAGATCCAGGGACGTTGACACCAGGATTATATCCATTGACGTTGACAGCAGGATTAGATCCAGTGACGCTGACACCAGGATCAGATCCAATGACCATGAAACCAAGATCAGGTCCAGGGACGTTGACACCAGGATTAGAATCAGGGACGTTGACTCCAGAATTAAATCCAGTGACTTTGACACCAGGATTAGATCCAGTGACGCTGACTCAAGGGTCAGATCCAGGGACGTTGACACCAGGTTTAGATCCAGTGACGTAAACACCAGGATTAGATCCAGTGACGTTGAAACCAGGATTATATCCAAGGACGTTGACACCAGGATTATATTCAGGGACGTTGAATCCAGGGTTAGATCCAGGGACGTTGACACCAGAATTAGACCTAGGGACGTTGACACCAGTATTAGATCCAGGACGTTGACAGCAGGATTAGATCCAGTGACGCTGACACCACTATTAGATCCAGGGATGTTGAAACCAGGATCAGATCCAGGGACGTTTACACCAGGATCTGATCCAGGGACGTTGACACCAGGATTAGTTCCAATGACGCTCACACCAGGATTAGATCCAATGACGTTGACACCAGGATTAGATCCAGTGGCGCTGACACCTGGATCAGATCCAGTGACGTTGACACCAGGATTAGATACAGGGACGATGACACCTGGATTAGATCCAGGGACGTTGACACCAGGATTAGATCCAGGGACGTTGACACCTGGATTAGATCCAGTGATTTTGACACCAGGCATAGATCCAGGGATGTTGACACCAGGATAAGATCCAGGGACGTTGACACCAGGGTTAGATCCAGGGAAGTTGACACCAGGAATAGATCCAGGGACGTTGCCTGCAGGATTAGATCCAGTGACGTTTACACCAAATTAGATCCAGGGACGTTGACACCAGGATTAGATCCAGTGACGCTGACACCAGGAGCAGATCCATAACGTTGACACCAGGATTAGATCCAGTGACGATGACTCCAAGATTAGATCCTGGGAGGTTGACACCAGGATTATATCCAGGGACGTTAAAACCAGGATTAGATCCAGGGACGTTGAGACCAGAATCAGATCCAGGGAGGTTGACACCAGGATTAGATCCAGTGACGCTGACACCAGGATTAGATCCAGGGATGTTGACACCAGGGTTAGATTCAGTGACGCTGAAAACAGGATTAGATCTAGGGACATTGACACCAGGATTAGATCCAGGGACGTTGACACCAGGATAAGATCCAGTGACGTTGACACCAGGATTAGATCCAGGATCCATGACACCAGGATTAGATCCAGTGACGTTGACACCAGGATTAGATCCAGTGACGCTGACACCAGGATCAGATCCAGGGACGTTGACACCAGGATCAGATCCAGGGATGTTGACACCAGGGTTAGATCCAGGGACGCTGACACCAGGATTAGATCCAGTGACGCTGACACCAGGAGTAGATCCAATGACGTTGACACCAGGTTTAGATCCAGTAGCGTTGACACTAGGATTAGATCCAGTGACGTTGACACCAGGATTAGATCCAGTGACGCTCACACCAGGATAAGATCTAGTGACGTTGACATCAGGATTAGATCCAGGGACCATGACACCAGGATTAGATCCAGTGATATTGACACCAGGATTAGATCCAAAGATGCTGACACCAGGATCAGATCCATGACGTTGACACCATGATTAGATCCAGTGACGATGACACCAAAATTTGATCCAGGGTCCGTTGACACCAGGATTAGATCCAGGGACGTGGACACCAGGATTAGATCCAGTGACGCTGACACCAGGATTAGATCTAGGGACTTGACACAAGGATTAGATCCAGGGATGTTGACACCAGGATAAGATCCAGTGACGTTGACACCAGGATTAGATCCAGGGACCATGACACCAGGATTAGATCCAGGGACCATGACACCAGGATCTGATCCATGACGTTGACACCAGGATTAGATTCAGTGACGATGACACCAGGATTAGATCCAGGGATTTTGACACCAGGATTAGATCCAGGGACGTTGACTCCAAGATTAGATCCAGGGACGTTGACACCAGGATTAGATCCACGGACGTTGACACCAGGATTAGATCCAGTGACGTTGACACCAGGATCAGATCCAGGGACGTTGAAAACAGGATTAGATCCAGGGACGTGACACCCGGATCATATCCAGGTACGTTGACACCAGGATCAGATCCAGTGACGTTGACACCAGGATCAGATCCAGGGACTTTGACACCAGGATTAGATCCAGGGTCGTTGAAACAGGATTAGATCCAGTGATGTTGACAACAGGATTAGATCCAAGGAGGTTATTTCCAGGATTAGATCCAGGGTTGATGACTTCAGGATTAGATCCAGTTTCGTTGACACCAGGATTAATCCAGGGACGTTACACCAGGATTAGATCCAGGGACATTGACACCAGGATTAGATCCAGGGACCTTGACACCAGGATTAGATCCATTGACGTTGACACCAGGATTAGATCCAGGTTCGTTGACACCAGGATTAGATCCAAGGACGTTGACACCAGGATTAGATGCAGGGACGTTGACACCAGGGTTAGATCCATTGACGTTGACAACAGGATTAGATCCAGTGACGCTGTCACCAGTATTAGATCCAGGGACATTGAAACCAGGATCAGATCCATGGACGTTGACACCAGGATTAGATCCAGGGACGTGGACACCAGGATTAGATCCTGTGCCGTTAATACCAGGATTACATCCAGGGACGTTGACACCAGGATTAGAATCAGGGACGTTGACTCCAGAATTGAATCCAGTGCCTTTGACACCAGGATTAGATCCAGTGACGTTGATACCAGGATTAGATCCAGAAATGTTGACACCAGGATTACATCCAGTGACGTGGACAACAGGATTAGATCCAGTTTCGTTGACACTAGGATTAGATCCAGTGACGTTGATACCAGGATTAGATCCAGAAACGTTGACACCAGGATTACATCCACTGACATTGACACCAGGATTATATACAGGGACGTTGACACCAGGATTAGATCCAGGTTCGTTGACACCAGGATTAGATCCAAGGACGTTGACACCAGGATTAGATGCAGGGACGTTGACACCAGGGTTAGATCCATTGACGTTGACAACAGGATTAGATCCAGTGACGCTGTCACCAGTATTAGATCCAGGGACATTGAAACCAGGATCAGATCCATGGACGTTGACACCAGGATTAGATCCAGGGACGTGGACACCAGGATTAGATCCTGTGCCGTTAATACCAGGATTACATCCAGGGACGTTGACACCAGGATTAGAATCAGGGACGTTGACTCCAGAATTGAATCCAGTGCCTTTGACACCAGGATTAGATCCAGTAACGCTGACTCTAGGATCAGATCCGGGGACGTTGACACCAGGATTATATCCAGTGACGTTGACACCAGGAGTAGATCCAGTGACGTTGACACCAGGATTAGATCCAGTGACGTTGTCACCAGGATTAGATCCAGGGACGTTGACTCCAGGATCAGATCCAGGGACGTTGACATCCAGGATTAGATCCAGGCACGTTGACTCCAGGATTAGATCTAAGGACGTGGACACCTGAATTAGATCCAGTGACATTGACACCAGGATTAGATCCAGGGACGTTGACAGCAAGATTAGATCCAGTGACTTTGACACCCGGATTAGGTCCAGGGACGTTGAAAAAAGGATTAGAACAAGGGACGTTAACACCAGGGTAAGATCCAGTGACGTTGACACCAGGATTAGATCCAGTGACAATAACACCAGTATTAGATCAAGTGACGTTGACACAAGATTAGGTCCAGAGACGTTGACACCAGGATTAGATCCAGGAACGCTGACACCAGGATTAGATCCACTGACGTTGACACCAGGATTAGATCCAGTCACGCTGACACCAGGATTAGATCCAGTGACGTTACACAAGGATTAGATCCAGTGACGCTACACGAGGATTAGATCCATGGACGTTGACACCAAGATTAGATCCAGGGATGTGACACCAGGATAAGATCCAATGACGTTGACACCAGGATTACATCCATTGACATTGACACCAGGATTAGATCCAGTGACGCTGACACCAGGATTAGATCCAGGGACGTTGAAACCAGGATCAGATCCAGGGAGGTTTAGACCAGAATCAGATCCAGGGACGTTGACACCAGGGTTAGATCCAGGGATGCTGACACCAGGATCAGAACCAGTGAGGCTAACACCAGGATTAGATCCAATGACGTTGAAACCAGGATTAGATCCAGTGGCACTGACACCAGGATTAGATCCAGTGACGTTGACACCAGGATTAGATCCATTGATGCTGACACCAGGATTAGATCCAAGGACGTTGACAACATGATTAGGTACAGTCATGCTGACACCAGGATTAGATCTAGGGACGTTGACACCAGGATTAGATCCAAGGACGTTGACACCAGGATTAGATGCAGGGACGTTGACACCAGGGTTAGATCCATTGACGTTGACAACAGGATTAGATCCAATGACGCTGTCACCAGTATTAGATCCAGGGACGTTGAAACCAGGATCAGATCCATGGACGTTGACACCAGGATTAGATCCAAGGACGAGGACACCAGGATTAGATCCTGTGCCGTTAATACCAGGATTAGATCCAGGGATGTTGACACCAGGATTAGAATCAGGGACGTTGACTCCAGAATTGAATCCAGTGCCTTTGACACCAGGATTAGATCCAGTAACGCTGACTCTAGGATTAGATCCGGGGACGTTGACACCAGGATTATATCCAGTGACGTTGACTCCAGGATTATATCCAGTGACGTTGACACCAGGATTAGATCCTGGCACGTTGACTCCAGGATTAGATCTAAGGACATGGACACCTGAATTAGATCCAGTTACGTTGACACCAGGATTAGATCCAGGGACGTTGACAGCAAGATTATATCCAGTGACTTTGACACCAGGATTAGGTCCAGGGACGTTGAAAAAAGGATTAGAACAAGGGACGTTGACACCAGGGAAAGATCCAGTGACGTTTACACCAGGTTTAGATCCAGTGACAATGACACCAGGATTAGATCAAGGGACGTAGACACAAGATTAGGTCAAGAGACGTTGACACCAGGATTAGATCCAGGGACGCTGACACCAGGATTAGATCCAGTGATGTTGACACCTGGATTAGATCCAGTCACGCTGACACCAGGATTAGATCCAGTGACGTTACACAAGGATTAGATCCAGTGACGCTGACAACAGGATTAGATCCAGGGACGTTGACACCAAGATTAGATCCAGGGATGTGACTCCAGGATAAGATCCAATGACGTTGACACCAGAATTAGATCCAGGGACCATGAAACCTGGATTAGATCCAGGGACGTTGACACCAGGATTAGAACCAGGGACGTTGACACCAGATTAGGTCCAGGGACGTTGACACCAGGATTAGATCCAGGGACGCTGACACCAGTATTAGATCCAGTAACGCTGACACCAGGATTAGATCCAGGGACGTTGACACCAGGATTGGATCCAGTGACGTTGAAACCATGATTAGATGCAGGGAGTTGACGTCAGGATTAGAATCAGGGACGTTGACTCGAGAATTAGATCCAGTGACTTTGAGACCATGATTAATCCAGTGACGCTGACATTAGGAGCAGATCCAGGGACGTTGACACCAGGATTAGATCCAGGGACGTTGACACCAGGATTAGATCCATTGACGTTGACACCAGGATTAGATCGAGTGACGCTGACACCAGGATTAGATCCAGGATGTTGAAACCAGGATTAGATCCAGGGATGTTGAACCAGGATTAGATCCAGTTACATTGACAACAGGGTTAGATCCAGGAGCGTTGATAGCAGGATTAGATCCAGTGATGTTGACAGCAGGATTAGATCCAATTTTCTTTACACCAGGATTAATCCAGGGACGTTGAAACCAGGATTAGATCCAGGGACGCTGACACTAGGATCAGATCCATGACATTGACACCAGGATTAGATCCAGTGACGATGACACCAGGATTAGATCCAGGGACTTTGACACCAGGATTAGATCCAAGGACGTTGACTCCAAGATTAGAACCTCGGACGTTGACACCAGGATTAGATCCAGGGACTTTGAAACTAGGATTAGATCCAGGGACATGACACCATGATCAGATACAGGGACGTTGACATCAGGATCAGATCCAGTGACGATGACACCAGGATTAGATCCAGGGACGTTGAAACCAGGATTAGATCCAGGAACGTTGACACCAGGATTAGATCTAGGGACGTTGACTCTAGCATTAGATCCAGGGACGTTGACACCAGGATTAGATACAGGGACGTTGAAACCAGGATTAGATCCAGGGACGTTGACACCAGGATCAGATCCAGGGACGTTGACACCAGGATCAGATCCAGTGACTTTGACACCAGGATTAGATGCAGGGACATTGAAACCAGGATTAGATCCAGGGACGTTGACACCAGGATTAGATCCATTGACGTTGACACCAGGATTAGATCCAAGGACGTTGAAACCAGGATAAGATCCAGTGTCGTTGATACCAGGATTAGATCCAGGGAAGTTGACACCAGGATTAGATCCAGTGACGTTGACACCAGGATTAGATCCAGGGACGTTGACACCAGGATTAGATCCAGGGACCTTGACACCAGGATTAGATCCATTGACTTTGACACCAGAATTAGATCCAGTGATGCTGACACCAGGATTAGATCCAGTGATGTTGACACCAGGATTACATCCAGTGACGCTGACACCAGGATTAGATCCAGGGACGTTGACACAAGGATTACATCCAGTGATGCTGCCACCAGTATTAGATCCAGGGACCTTGACACCAGGATTAGATACAGTGACGCTGACACCAGGATTAGATTCAGGGACGTTGACACCAGAATTAGACCCAGGGACATGGACACAGGATATGAACCAGTGTCGTTGACAACAGGATTAGATCCAGTGACGCTGACACCAGGATCAGATCCATGATGTTGACACCAGGATTAGATCCAGTGACTTTGACACCAGGATTATATCCAGGGACATTGACACCAGGATTAGATCCAGGGATGTACACTCCAGAATTAGATCCGTGGACGTTGACACCAGGATTAGATCCAGGGACGTTGAAACCAGGATCAGGTCCAGGGACGTGGACACCAGGATCATATCCAGTGACGTTGATGCCAGGATTAGATCGAGGGACGTGTACACCAGGAATAGATCCAGTTTCGTTGACACCGCGATTAGATTCAGGTACGTTGACACCAGGATCAGATCCAGGGACTTTGACACCAGGATCAGATCCAGGGACGTTGACACCAGGATCAGATCCGGTGACGCATAAACCAGGATCAGATCCAGGGACGTTGAAACCAGGATTAGATCCATTGACGTTGACACCAGGATTAGATCCAGGGACTGTGACACCAGTATTAGATCCATGGACGTTGACTTCAGGATTAGATCCAGGGACGTTGACACCAGAATTAGATCTAGGGACGTTGACACCAGGATTAGATCCAGGGACGTTGACAGCAGGAATAGATCCAGTGACTTTGACACCAGGCTTAGGTTCAGGGACGTTGAAAAAAGGATTAGAACCAGGGACGTTGACCACAGGATAAGATCCAGTGACGTTGACACCAGGATTAAATGCAGTGACGATGACACCAGGATTAGATCCAGGGACGTTGACACCAGGATTATATCCATTGACGTTGACAGCAGGATTAGATCCAGTGACGCTGACACCAGGATCAGATCCAATGACCATGAAACCAAGATCAGGTCCAGGGACGTTGACACCAGGATTAGAATCAGGGACGTTGACTCCAGAATTAAATCCAGTGACTTTGACACCAGGATTAGATCCAGTGACGCTGACTCAAGGGTCAGATCCAGGGACGTTGACACCAGGTTTAGATCCAGTGACGTAAACACCAGGATTAGATCCAGTGACGTTGAAACCAGGATTATATCCAAGGACGTTGACACCAGGATTATATTCAGGGACGTTGAATCCAGGGTTAGATCCAGGGACGTTGACACCAGAATTAGACCTAGGGACGTTGACACCAGTATTAGATCCAGGACGTTGACAGCAGGATTAGATCCAGTGACGCTGACACCACTATTAGATCCAGGGATGTTGAAACCAGGATCAGATCCAGGGACGTTTACACCAGGATCTGATCCAGGGACGTTGACACCAGGATTAGTTCCAATGACGCTCACACCAGGATTAGATCCAATGACGTTGACACCAGGATTAGATCCAGTGGCGCTGACACCTGGATCAGATCCAGTGACGTTGACACCAGGATTAGATACAGGGACGATGACACCTGGATTAGATCCAGGGACGTTGACACCAGGATTAGATCCAGGGACGTTGACACCTGGATTAGATCCAGTGATTTTGACACCAGGCATAGATCCAGGGATGTTGACACCAGGATAAGATCCAGGGACGTTGACACCAGGGTTAGATCCAGGGAAGTTGACACCAGGAATAGATCCAGGGACGTTGCCTGCAGGATTAGATCCAGTGACGTTTACACCAAATTAGATCCAGGGACGTTGACACCAGGATTAGATCCAGTGACGCTGACACCAGGAGCAGATCCATAACGTTGACACCAGGATTAGATCCAGTGACGATGACTCCAAGATTAGATCCTGGGAGGTTGACACCAGGATTATATCCAGGGACGTTAAAACCAGGATTAGATCCAGGGACGTTGAGACCAGAATCAGATCCAGGGAGGTTGACACCAGGATTAGATCCAGTGACGCTGACACCAGGATTAGATCCAGGGATGTTGACACCAGGGTTAGATTCAGTGACGCTGAAAACAGGATTAGATCTAGGGACATTGACACCAGGATTAGATCCAGGGACGTTGACACCAGGATAAGATCCAGTGACGTTGACACCAGGATTAGATCCAGGATCCATGACACCAGGATTAGATCCAGTGACGTTGACACCAGGATTAGATCCAGTGACGCTGACACCAGGATCAGATCCAGGGACGTTGACACCAGGATCAGATCCAGGGATGTTGACACCAGGGTTAGATCCAGGGACGCTGACACCAGGATTAGATCCAGTGACGCTGACACCAGGAGTAGATCCAATGACGTTGACACCAGGTTTAGATCCAGTAGCGTTGACACTAGGATTAGATCCAGTGACGTTGACACCAGGATTAGATCCAGTGACGCTCACACCAGGATAAGATCTAGTGACGTTGACATCAGGATTAGATCCAGGGACCATGACACCAGGATTAGATCCAGTGATATTGACACCAGGATTAGATCCAAAGATGCTGACACCAGGATCAGATCCATGACGTTGACACCATGATTAGATCCAGTGACGATGACACCAAAATTTGATCCAGGGTCCGTTGACACCAGGATTAGATCCAGGGACGTGGACACCAGGATTAGATCCAGTGACGCTGACACCAGGATTAGATCTAGGGACTTGACACAAGGATTAGATCCAGGGATGTTGACACCAGGATAAGATCCAGTGACGTTGACACCAGGATTAGATCCAGGGACCATGACACCAGGATTAGATCCAGGGACCATGACACCAGGATCTGATCCATGACGTTGACACCAGGATTAGATTCAGTGACGATGACACCAGGATTAGATCCAGGGATTTTGACACCAGGATTAGATCCAGGGACGTTGACTCCAAGATTAGATCCAGGGACGTTGACACCAGGATTAGATCCACGGACGTTGACACCAGGATTAGATCCAGTGACGTTGACACCAGGATCAGATCCAGGGACGTTGAAAACAGGATTAGATCCAGGGACGTGACACCCGGATCATATCCAGGTACGTTGACACCAGGATCAGATCCAGTGACGTTGACACCAGGATCAGATCCAGGGACTTTGACACCAGGATTAGATCCAGGGTCGTTGAAACAGGATTAGATCCAGTGATGTTGACAACAGGATTAGATCCAAGGAGGTTATTTCCAGGATTAGATCCAGGGTTGATGACTTCAGGATTAGATCCAGTTTCGTTGACACCAGGATTAATCCAGGGACGTTACACCAGGATTAGATCCAGGGACATTGACACCAGGATTAGATCCAGGGACCTTGACACCAGGATTAGATCCATTGACGTTGACACTAGGATTAGATCCTTTGATGCTGACACCAGGATCAGATCCAGGGACCTTGACACCAGGATCAGTACTTGGGACATTGATACCAGGGTTAGATCCAGGGACGCTGACACCAGAATTAGATCCAGGGATGTTGACACCAGGATAAGATCCAGTGAGGTTGACACCAGGATTAGATCCAGGGACCATGACACCAGGATTAGATCCAGTGACGTTTACACCAGGATTAGATCCAGTGACGCTGACACCAGGATCAGATCCAGGGACCTTGACACCAGGATCAGATCTTGGGACATTGATACCAGGGTTAGATCCAGGGACGCTGACACCAGGATTAGATCTAGGGACTTGACACAAGGATTAGATCCAGGGATGTTGACACCAGGATAAGATCCAAAGACGTTGACACCAGGATTAGATCCAGGGACCATGACACCAGGATTAGATCCAGTGACGTTGACACCAGGATCTGATCCATGACTTTGACACCAGGATTAGATTCAGTGACGATGACACCAGGATTAGATCCAGGGATTTTGACACCAGGATTAGATCCAGGGACGTTGACTCCAAGATTAGATCCAGGGACGTTGACACCAGGATTAGATCCATGGACGTTAACACCAGGATTAGATCCAGTGACGCAACACCAGGATTAGATCCATGACGTTTAAACCAGGATTAGATCCAGTGGTGCTGACACTAGGATTAGATCCACTGACGTTGACACCAGGATTAGATCCAGTGACGCTCACACCAGGATAAGGTCCAGTGACGTTGATGCCAGGATTAGATCCAGGAACTATGACACCAGGATTAGATCCAGTGATGTTGACACCAGGATTAGATCCAGTGATGCTGACACCAGGA
This sequence comes from Rattus norvegicus, assembly GCF_021556685.1. Classification (NCBI taxonomy): domain Eukaryota; kingdom Metazoa; phylum Chordata; class Mammalia; order Rodentia; family Muridae; genus Rattus; species Rattus norvegicus. The sequence continues at coordinate 63,162,553 of NC_141555.1, forward strand.
TCAGATCCATGACATTGACACCAGGATTAGATCCAGTGACGATGTCACCAGAATTGGATCCTGGGACGTTGACACCAGGATTAGATCCAGTGACGTTCACACCACGATTAGATCCAGTGACGCTGACACCAGAATTAGATATAGGGACTTGAAACAAGGATTAGATCCAAGGATGTTGACACCAGGATAAGATCCAGTGACGTTGACACCAGGAAAAGATCCAGGGACCATAACACCAGGATTAGATCCAGTGACGTTGTCACCAAGATCTGATCCATGACGTTGACACCAGGATTAGATTCAGTGACGATGACACCAGGATTAGATCCAGGGATTTTGACACCAGGATTAGATCCAGGGACGTTGACTCCAAGATTAGATCCAGGGACGTTGACACCAGGATTAGATCCACGGACGTTGAAACCAGGATTAAATCCAGGGACGTGACACCAGGATCATATCCAGGGACGTTGACACCAGGATCAGATCCAGTGACGTTGACACCAGGATCAGATCCAGGGACGTTGAAACCAGGATTAGATCCAGGGACGTGACACCAGGATCATATCCAGGGACGTTGACAATAGGATCTGATCCAGTGACGTTGACACCAGAATCAGATCCAGAGACGTTGAAACCAGGATTAGATCCAGGTTCGTTGAACCAGGATTAGATCCAGTGATGTTGACAACAGGAATAGATCCAAGGAGGTTATTTGCAGGATTAGATCCAGGTATGATGACACCAGCATTAGATCCAGTTTCGTTGACACCAGGATTAATCCAGGGATGTTGACACCAGGATTAGATCCAGGGACGCTGACACCAGGATTATTTACACTGACGTTGACACCATGATTAGATCCAGTGACGCTGACACCAGAATTAGATCCAGGAACGTTGACACCATGATTAGATCCAGGGACGTTGACCCCAGGATAAGATCCAGTGACATTGACACCAGGATTTGATCTAGGGACCATGACACCAGGATTTGATCAAGGGATGTTGAAACAAGGATTAAATCCAGTGACGTGACACCAGGATCAGATCCAGGGATGTGACACCAGGATCAGATAGAGGGACGTTGACACCAGGATCAGATAGAGGGACGTTGACCGCAGGATCAGATCCAGGGACGTTGAAACCAGGATTATATCCAGGGGTGTTGAACCAGGATTAGTTCCAGTGACGTTGACAACAGGATTAGATCCAGGTACGTTGATACCAAGTATAGATCCCGGCATGTTGACACCAGGATTAGATCCAGGGACGTTGAACCAGGATTAGATCCAGTGACGTTGACAACAGGATGCGATCCAGGGACGTTGATACCAGGATTAGATCCAGGGATGTTGACACCAGGATTACATCCAGTTTCGTTGAAACCAGGATTAATCCAGGGACGTTACACCAGGATTAGATCCAGGGACATTGACACCAGGATTAGATCCAGGGACCTTGACACCAGGATTAGATCCATTGACGTTGACACTAGGATTAGATCCTTTGATGCTGACACCAGCATTAGATCCAGGGAGGTTGAAACCAGGATCAGATCCAGAAACGTTTACACCAGGATCTGATCCAGGGACGTTGACACCAGAGTTAGATCCAGGGACGCTGACCCCAGGATTAGATCCAATGACGCTCACACCAGGATAGGATCCAATGACGTTGACACCAGGATTAGATCCAGTGGCGCTGACACCTGGATCAGATCCAGTGACGTTGACACCAGGATTAGTTCCAGGGACGATGACACCTGGATTAGTTCCAGGGACGTTGACACCAGGATTAGATCCAGGGACGTTGACACTTGGATTAGATCCAGTGATGTTGACACCAGGCATAGATCCAGGGATGTTGACACCAGGATTAGATCCAGGCACGTTGACACCAGGATTAGATCCAGGGAAGTTGACACCAGGATTAGATCCAGTGACGTTGACACCAGGATAAGATCCAGTTATTTTGAAACCAGGATTAGACCCAGGGACGTTGACTCCAGGATTAGATACAGAGACGTTGACACCAGGATTAGAGACAGGGACGTTGACACCAGGATTAGATCCAGGGACGTTGAACCAGGATTAGATCCAGTTACATTGACAACAGGGTTAGATCCATGAGCGTTGATAGCAGGATTAGATCCAGTGATGTTGACAGCAGGATTAGATCCAGTTTTGCTTACACCGGGATTAATCCAGGGACGTTGAAACCAGGATTAGATCCAGGGACGCTGACACTAGGATCAGATCCATGACATTGACACCAGGATTAGATCCAGTGACGATGACACCAGGATTAGATCTAGGGACTTTGACACCAGGATTAGATCCAGTGACGTTGACACCAGGATAAGATCCGGTGATTTTGAAAACAGGATTAGACCCAGGGACGTTGACTCCAGGATTAGATCCAGGGACGTTGACACCAGGATTAGAGCCAGGGACGTTGACACCAGGATTAGATCCATTGACGTTGAAACCAGGATTAGATCCAGTGACGCTGACACCAGGATTAGATCCAGGGATGTTGAAACCAGGATTAGATCCAGGGACGTTGAACCAGGATTAGATCCAGTTACATTGACAACAGGGTTAGATCCATGAGCGTTGATAGCAGGATTAGATCCAGTGATGTTGACAGCAGGATTAGGTCCAGTTTTGCTTACACCGGGATTAATCCAGGGACGTTGAAACCAGGATTAGATCCAGGGACGCTGACACTAGGATCAGATCCATGACATTGACACCAGGATTAGATCCAGTGACGATGACACCAGGATTAGATCTAGGGACTTTGACACCAGGATTAGATCCAGTGACGTTGACACCAGGATAAGATCCGGTGATTTTGAAAACAGGATTAGACCCAGTGACGTTGACTCCAGGATTAGATCCAGGGACGTTGACACCAGGATTAGATCCAGGGACGTTGACAGCAGGATTAGATCCAGAGACCTTGACACCAGGATTTCATCCAGGGACGTTGACCCCAGTATTAAATCCAGGGACGTTGACACCAGGATTAGATCCAGTGACGCTGACACCAGGATTAGATCCAGGGACGTTGACACCAGGATTAGATCCAGGGACGTTGACACCAAGATTAGATCCATTGACATTGACACCAGGATTCGATCCAGTGATGTTGACACCAGGATTAGATCCAGGGACGTTGACACCAGGATTTGATCAAGGGACGTTAACACAAGGATAAGATCCAGTGACGTTGACACCAGGATTAGACCCAGGGACCATTACACCAGGATTAGATCCAGGGACGTTGACACCAGGATTAGACCCAGGGACCATTACACCAGGATTAGATCCAGGGACGTTGACACCAGGATTAGATCCAGGGACGTTGACACCATGATTAGATCCAGGAACGTTGACACCAGGATTAGATCCAGGGATGTTGACACCAGGATTAGATCCAGGGACTTTGACACCAGGATTAGATCCAGGGACCATGACACCAGGAATAGATCCAGGGACGCTGACACCAGGATTACATGCAGTGGCGCTGACACTAGGATTAGATCCAGTGACATTGACACCAGGATTAGATCCAGTGACGCTGACACCAGGATAAGATCCAACGACGTTGATAACAGGATTAGATCCAGTGACGCTGACACCAGGATTAGATCCAGGGACGTTGAATCCAGGATTAGATCCAAGGACGTTGACACCAGGATCAGATCCAGGGACGTTGACACCAGGATCAGATCCAGTGACTTTGACACCAGGGTTAGATGCAGGGACATTGAAACCAGGATTAGATCCAGGGCCGTTGACACCAGTATTAGTTCCATTGACGTTGACACTACGATTAGACCCAGTGACGCTGTCACCAGGATTATATACAGGGACGTTGACACTTGGATTAGATCCATTGACGTTGACACAAGGATTATATCCAGGGAATGTGACTCCAGGATTAGATCCAGAGACGTGGACACCAGGATTATATCCAGGGACGTTGAATCCAGGATTAGAACCAGGGAAGTTGACACCAGGATCAGAACCAGGTACGTTGACACCAGGATCAGATCCCGTGATGTTGACACCAGGATTAGATCCAGGGACGTTGAAACCAGGAATATACCCAGGGACGTTGACACCAGGATCAGGTCCAAGGACGTTGACACCATGGTGAGATCCAGGGACGTTGAAACCAGGATTAGATCCAGGAACGTTGACACCAGGATTAGATCTAGGGACGTTGACTCCAGCATTAGATCCAGGGACGTTAACACCAGGATTAGTTACAGGGACGTTGAAACCAGGATTAGATCCAGGGACGTTGACACCAGGATCAGATCCAGGGACGTTGACTCCAGGATCAGATCCAGTGACTTTGACACCAGGATTAGATGCAGGGACATTGACACCAGGATTAGATCCTGAGACAATGACACCAGGAATAGATCCAGGGACGCTGACACCAGGATTAGATCCAGTGGCGCTTACACTAGGATTATATCCAGTGACGTTGAAACCAGGATTAGTCCAGTGACTCTGACACCAGCATAAGATCCAATGACGTTGAAACCAGGATTAGATCCAGTGACGATAACACCAAGATTAGGTCCAGGGAAATTGACACCAGGATTAGATCCAGTGACGTTGACACCAGGATAAGATCCAGTGATTTTGAAACCAGGATTAGACCCAGGGATGTTGACTCCAGGATTAGATACAGGGACGTTGACACCAGGATTAGATCCAGGGGAGTTGACACCATGATTAGATCCATTGACGTTGAAACCAGGATTAGATCCAGTGACGCTGACACCAGGATTAGATCCAGGGATGTTGAAACCAGGATTAGATCCAGGGACGTTGAACCAGGATTAGATCCAGTTACATTGACAACAGGGTTAGATCCATGAGCGTTGATAGCAGGATTAGATCCAGTGATGTTGACAGCAGGATTAGATCCAGTTTTGCTTACACCGGGATTAATCCAGGGACGTTGAAACCAGGATTTTATCCAGGGACGCTGACCTTAGGATCAGATCCATGACATTGACACCAGGATTAGATCCAGTGACGATGACACCAGGATTAGATCTAGGGACTTTGACACCAGGATTAGATCCAGGGACATTGACCCAAGATTAGAACCTGGGACGTTGACACCAGGATTAGATCCGGGGACGTTGAAACTAGGATTAGATCCAGGGACATGACACCATGATCAGATCCAGGGACGTTGACACCAGGATCAGATCCAGTGACGTTGACACCAGGATCAGATCCAGGGATGTTGAAACCAGGATTAAATCCAGGGAGGTTGAACCAGGATTAGATATAGTGACGTTGACACCAGGATTACATCCAGGGACATTGACAGCAGGATTAGATCCAGTGACGTTGATACCATGATTAGATGCAGGGACGTTGACGCCAGGATTAGAATCAGGGACGTTGACTCGAGAATTAGATCCAGTGACTTTTGAGACCATGATTAATCCAGTGATGCTGACATTAGGATCAGATCCAGGGATGTTGACATCAGGATTAGATCCAGTGACGTTGATACCAGGATAAGATCCGGTGATTTTGAAAACAGGAATAGACCCAGGGACGTTGACTCCAGGATTAGATCCAGGGACGTTGACACCAGGATTAGATCCAGGGACATTGACACCAGGATTAGATCCATTGACGTTGACACCAGTATTAGATCCAGAGACCTTGACACCAGGATTTCATCCAGGGACGTTGACCCCATTATTAAATCCAGGGACGTTGACACCAGGATTAGATCCAGTGACGCTGACACCAGGATTAGATCCAGGGACGTTGACACCAGGATTAGATCCAAGGACGTTGACACCAGGATTAAATCCAAGGACGTTGACACAAGATTAGATCCATTGACATTGACACCAGGATTCGATCCAGTGATGTTGACACCAGGATTAGATCCAGGGACGTTGACACAAGGATTTGATCCAGGGACGTTAACACCAGGATAAGATACAGTGACGTTGACACCAGGATTAGACCCAAGGACCATTACACCAGGATTAGATCCAGGGACGTTTACACCAGGATTAGATCCAGGGACGTTGACACCATGATTAGATCCAGGAAGGTTGACACCAGGATTAGATCCAGGGATGTTGACACCAGGATTAGATCCAGGGACATTGACACCAGGATTAGATCCAGGGACCATGACACCAGGAATAGATCCAGGGACGCTGACCCCAGGATTAGATGCAGTGGCGCTGACACTAGGATTAGATCCAGTGACATTGACACCAGGATTAGATCCAGTGACGCTGACACCAGGATAAGATCCAACGACGTTGACACCAGGATTAGATCCAAGGACGTTGACACCAGGATTAGATCCAAGGACGTTGACACCAAGATTAGATCCAGGAACGTTGACACCAGGATTAGATCCAGGGATGTTGACACCAGGATTAAATCCAGGGACTTTGACACCAGGATTAGATCCAGGGACCATGACACCAGGAATAGATCCAGTGACGCTGACACCAGGATAAGATCCAACGACTTTGACACCAGGATTAGATCCAGTGACGCTGACACCAGGATTAGATCCAGGGACGTTGAATCCAGGATTAGATCCAAGGACGTTGACACCAGGATCAGAAACAGGGACGTTGACACCAGGATCAGATCCAGTGACTTTGACACCAGGGTTAGATGCAGGGACATTGAAACCAGGATTAGATCCAGGGCCGTTGACACCAGTATTAGTTCCATTGACGTTGACACTACGATTAGACCCAGTGACGCTGTCACCAGGATTATATACAGGGACGTTGACACTCGGATTAGATCCATTGACGTTGACACAAGGATTATATCCAGGGAATGTGACTCCAGGATTAGATCCAGAGACGTGGACACCAGGATTATATCCAGGGACGTTGAATCCAGGATTAGAACCAGGGAAGTTGACACCAGGATCAGAACCAGGTACGTTGACACCAGGATCAGATCCCGTGATGTTGACACCAGGATTAGAACCAGGGACGTTGAAACCAGGAATATACCCAGGGACGTTGACACCAGGATCAGGTCCAAGGACGTTGACACCATGGTGAGATCCAGGGACGTTGAAACCAGGATTATATCCAGGAACGTTGACACCAGGATTAGATCTAGGGACGTTGACTCCAGCATTAGATCCAGGGACGTTAACACCAGGATTAGTTACAGGGACGTTGAAACCAGGATTAGATCCAGGGACGTTGACACCAGGATCAGATCCAGGGACGTTGACTCCAGGATCAGATCCAGTGACTTTGACACCAGGATTAGATGCAGGGACATTGACACCAGGATTAGATCCAGAGACAATGACACCAGGAATAGATCCAGGGACGCTGACACCAGGATTAGATCCAGTGGCGCTTACACTAGGATTATATCCAGTGACGTTGAAACCAGGATTAGTCCAGTGACGCTGACACCAGCATAAGATCCAATGACGTTGAAACCAGGATTAGATCCAGTGACGATAACACCAAGATTAGATCCAGGGAAATTGACACCAGGATTAGATCCAGTGACGTTGACACCAGGATAAGATCCAGTGATTTTGAAACCAGGATTAGACCCAGGGACGTTGACTCCAGGATTAGATACAGGGACGTTGACACCAGGATTAGATCCAGGGGAGTTGACACCATGATTAGATCCATTGACGTTGAAACCAGGATTAGATCCAGTGACGCTGACACCAGGATTAGATCCAGGGATGTTGAAACCAGGATTAGATCCAGGGACGTTGAACCAGGATTAGATCCAGTTACATTGACAACAGGGTTAGATCCATGAGCGTTGATAGCAGGATTAGATCCAGTGATGTTGACAGCAGGATTAGATCCAGTTTTGCTTACACCGGGTTTAATCCAGGGACGTTGAAACCAGGATTAGATCCAGGGACGCTGACCTTAGGATCAGATCCATGACATTGACACCAGGATTAGATCCAGTGACGATGACACCAGGATTAGATCTAGGGACTTTGACACCAGGATTAGATCCAGGGACATTGACCCAAGATTAGAACCTGGGACGTTGACACCAGGATAAGATCCGGGGACGTTGAAACTAGGATTAGATCCAGGGACATGACACCATGATCAGATCCAGGGACGTTGACACCAGGATCAGATCCAGTGACGTTGACACCAGGATCAGATCCAGGGATGTTGAAACCAGGATTAAATCCAGGGAGGTTGAACCAGGATTAGATATAGTGACGTTGACACCAGGATTACATCCAGGGTTGTTGACAGCAGGATTAGATCCAGTGACATTGATACCATGATTAGATGCAGGGACGTTGACGCCAGGATTAGAATCAGGGACGTTGACTCGAGAATTAGATCCAGTGACTTTTGAGACCATGATTAATCCAGTGATGCTGACATTAGGATCAGATCCAGGGATGTTGACATCAGGATTAGATCCAGTGACGTTGATACCAGGATAAGATCCGGTGATTTTGAAAACAGGAATAGACCCAGGGACGTTGACTCCAGGATTAGATCCAGGGACGTTGACACCAGGATTAGATCCAGGGACAGTGACACCAGGATTAGATCCATTGACGTTGACACCAGGATTAGATCCAGAGACCTTGACACCAGGATTTCATCCAGGGACGTTGACCCCAGTATTAAATCCAGGGACGTTGACACCAGGATTAGATCCAGTGACGCTGACACCAGGATTAGATCCAGGGACGTTGACACCAGGATTAGATCCAAGGACGTTGACACCAGGATTAGATCCAAGGACGTTGACACAAGATTAGATCCATTGACATTGACACCAGGATTCGATCCAGTGATGTTGACACCAGGATTAGATCCAGGGACGTTGACACAAGGATTTGATCCAGGGACGTTAACACCAGGATAAGATACAGTGACGTTGACACCAGGATTAGACCCAGGGACCATTACACCAGGATTAGATCCAGGGACGTTTACACCAGGATTAGATCCAGGGACGTTGACACCATGATTAGATCCAGGAACGTTGACACCAGGATTAGATCCAGGGATGTTGACACCAGCATTAGATCCAGGGACATTGACACCAGGATTAGATCCAGGGACCATGACACCAGGAATAGATCCAGGGATGCTGACCCCAGGATTAGATGCAGTGGCGCTGACACTAGGATTAGATCCAGTGACATTGACACCAGGATTAGATCCAGTGACGCTGACACCAGGATAAGATCCAACGACGTTGACACCAGGATTAGATCCAAGGACGTTGACACCAGGATTAGATCCAAGGACGTTGACACCAAGATTAGATCCATTGACATTGACACCAGGATTCGATCCAGGGACGTTGACACCAGATTCAGATCCAGTGACTTTGAAACCAGGATTAGATGCAGGGACATTGAAACCAGGATTAGATCCAGGGACGTTGACACCAGTATTAGTTCCATTGACGTTGACACTACGATTAGACCCAGTGACGCTGTCACCAGGATTATATACAGGGACGTTGACACTCGGATTAGATCCATTGACGTTGACACAAGGATTATATCCAGGGAATGTGACTCCAGGATTAGATCAGAGACGTGGACACTAGGATTAGATCCAGGGACGTTGAATCCAGGATTAGAACCAGGGAAGTTGACACCAGGATCAGAACCAGGTACGTTGACACCAGGATCAGATCCCGTGACGTTGACACCAGGATTAGATCCAGGGACGTTGAAACCAGGAATATACCCAGGGACGTTGACACCAGGATCATGTCCAGGGACGTTGACACCATGGTGAGATCCAGGGACGTTGAAACCAGGATTAGATCCAGGAACGTTGACACCAGGATTAGATCTAGGGACGTTGACTCCAGCATTAGATCCAGGGACGTTGACACCAGGATTAGATACAGGGACGTTGAAACCAGGATTAGATCCAGGGACGTTGACACCAGGATCAGATCCAGGGACGTTGACTCCAGGATCAGATCCAGTGACTTTGACACCAGGATTAGATGCTGGGACATTGACACCAGGATTAGATCCAGAGACAATGACACCAGGAATAGATCCAGGGACGCTGACACCAGGATTAGATCCAGAGACCTTGGCACCAGGATTTCATCCAGGGACGTTGACCCCAGTATTAAATCCAGGGACGTTGACACCAGGATTAGATCCAGTGACGCTGACACCAGGATTAGATCCAGGGACGTTGACACCAGGATTAGATCCAAGGACGTTGACACCAGGTTTAGATCCAAGGACGTTGACACAAGATTAGATCCATTGACATTGACACCAGGATTCGATCCAGTGATGTTGACACCAGGATTAGATCCAGGGACGTTGACACAAGGATTTGAGCCAGGGACGTTAACACCAGGATAAGATACAGTGACGTTGACACCAGGATTAGACCCAGGGACCATTACACCAGGATTAGATCCAGGGACGTTTACCAGGATTAGATCCAGGGACGTTGACACCATGATTAAATCCAGGAACGTTGACACCAGGATTAGATCCAGGGATGTTGACACCTTGATTAGATCCAGGGACATTGACACCAGGATTAGATCCAGGGACCATGACACCAGGAATATATCCAGGGACGCTGACCCCAGGATTAGATGCAGTGGCGCTGACACTAGGATTAGATCCAGTGACATTGACACCAGGATTAGATCCAGTGACGCTGACACCAGGATAAGATCCAACGACGTTGACACCAGGATTAGATCCAAGGACGTTGACACCAGGATTAGATCCAAGGACGTTGACACCAAGATTAGATCCATTGACATAGACACCAGGATTCGATCCAGGGACGTTGACACCAGGATCAGATCCAGTGACTTTGAAACCAGAATTAGATGCAGGGACATTGAAACCAAGATTAGATCCAGGGACGTTGACACCAGTATTAGTTCCATTGACGTTGACACTACGATTAGACCCAGTGACGCTGTCACCAGGATTATATACAGGGACGTTGACACTCGGATTAGATCCATTGACGTTGACACAAGGATTATATCCAGGGAATGTGACTCCAGGATTAGATCAGAGACGTGGACACTAGGATTAGATCCAGGGACGTTGAATCCAGGATTAGAACCAGGGAAGTTGACACCAGGATCAGAACCAGGTACGTTGACACCAGGATCAGATCCCATGATGTTGACACCAGGATTAGATCCAGGGACGTTGAAACCAGGAATATACCCAGGGACGTTGACACCATGATCATGTCCAGGGACGTTGACACCATGGTGAGATCCAGGGACGTTGAAACCAGGATTAGATCCAGGAACGTTGACACCAGGATTAGATCTAGGGACGTTGACTCCAGCATTAGATCCAGGGACGTTGACACCAGGATTACATACAGGGACGTTGAAACCAGGATTAGATCCAGGGACGTTGACACCAGGATCAGATCCAGGGACGTTGACTCCAGGATAAGATACAGTGACGTTGACACCAGGATTAGACCCAGGGACCATTACACCAGGATTAGATCCAGGGACGTTTACACCAGGATTAGATCCAGGGACGTTGACACCATGATTAGATCCAGGAACGTTGACACCAGGATTAGATCCAGGGATGTTGACACCAGCATTAGATCCAGGGACATTGACACCAGGATTAGATCCAGGGACCATGACACCAGGAATAGATCCAGGGATGCTGACCCCAGGATTAGATGCAGTGGCGCTGACACTAGGATTAGATCCAGTGACATTGACACCAGGATTAGATCCAGTGACGCTGACACCAGGATAAGATCCAACGACGTTGACACCAGGATTAGATCCAAGGACGTTGACACCAGGATTAGATCCAAGGACGTTGACACCAAGATTAGATCCATTGACATTGACACCAGGATTCGATCCAGGGACGTTGACACCAGATTCAGATCCAGTGACTTTGAAACCAGGATTAGATGCAGGGACATTGAAACCAGGATTAGATCCAGGGACGTTGACACCAGTATTAGTTCCATTGACGTTGACACTACGATTAGACCCAGTGACGCTGTCACCAGGATTATATACAGGGACGTTGACACTCGGATTAGATCCATTGACGTTGACACAAGGATTATATCCAGGGAATGTGACTCCAGGATTAGATCAGAGACGTGGACACTAGGATTAGATCCAGGGACGTTGAATCCAGGATTAGAACCAGGGAAGTTGACACCAGGATCAGAACCAGGTACGTTGACACCAGGATCAGATCCCGTGACGTTGACACCAGGATTAGATCCAGGGACGTTGAAACCAGGAATATACCCAGGGACGTTGACACCAGGATCATGTCCAGGGACGTTGACACCATGGTGAGATCCAGGGACGTTGAAACCAGGATTAGATCCAGGAACGTTGACACCAGGATTAGATCTAGGGACGTTGACTCCAGCATTAGATCCAGGGACGTTGACACCAGGATTAGATACAGGGACGTTGAAACCAGGATTAGATCCAGGGACGTTGACACCAGGATCAGATCCAGGGACGTTGACTCCAGGATCAGATCCAGTGACTTTGACACCAGGATTAGATGCTGGGACATTGACACCAGGATTAGATCCAGAGACAATGACACCAGGAATAGATCCAGGGACGCTGACACCAGGATTAGATCCAGAGACCTTGGCACCAGGATTTCATCCAGGGACGTTGACCCCAGTATTAAATCCAGGGACGTTGACACCAGGATTAGATCCAGTGACGCTGACACCAGGATTAGATCCAGGGACGTTGACACCAGGATTAGATCCAAGGACGTTGACACCAGGTTTAGATCCAAGGACGTTGACACAAGATTAGATCCATTGACATTGACACCAGGATTCGATCCAGTGATGTTGACACCAGGATTAGATCCAGGGACGTTGACACAAGGATTTGAGCCAGGGACGTTAACACCAGGATAAGATACAGTGACGTTGACACCAGGATTAGACCCAGGGACCATTACACCAGGATTAGATCCAGGGACGTTTACCAGGATTAGATCCAGGGACGTTGACACCATGATTAAATCCAGGAACGTTGACACCAGGATTAGATCCAGGGATGTTGACACCTTGATTAGATCCAGGGACATTGACACCAGGATTAGATCCAGGGACCATGACACCAGGAATATATCCAGGGACGCTGACCCCAGGATTAGATGCAGTGGCGCTGACACTAGGATTAGATCCAGTGACATTGACACCAGGATTAGATCCAGTGACGCTGACACCAGGATAAGATCCAACGACGTTGACACCAGGATTAGATCCAAGGACGTTGACACCAGGATTAGATCCAAGGACGTTGACACCAAGATTAGATCCATTGACATAGACACCAGGATTCGATCCAGGGACGTTGACACCAGGATCAGATCCAGTGACTTTGAAACCAGAATTAGATGCAGGGACATTGAAACCAAGATTAGATCCAGGGACGTTGACACCAGTATTAGTTCCATTGACGTTGACACTACGATTAGACCCAGTGACGCTGTCACCAGGATTATATACAGGGACGTTGACACTCGGATTAGATCCATTGACGTTGACACAAGGATTATATCCAGGGAATGTGACTCCAGGATTAGATCAGAGACGTGGACACTAGGATTAGATCCAGGGACGTTGAATCCAGGATTAGAACCAGGGAAGTTGACACCAGGATCAGAACCAGGTACGTTGACACCAGGATCAGATCCCATGATGTTGACACCAGGATTAGATCCAGGGACGTTGAAACCAGGAATATACCCAGGGACGTTGACACCATGATCATGTCCAGGGACGTTGACACCATGGTGAGATCCAGGGACGTTGAAACCAGGATTAGATCCAGGAACGTTGACACCAGGATTAGATCTAGGGACGTTGACTCCAGCATTAGATCCAGGGACGTTGACACCAGGATTACATACAGGGACGTTGAAACCAGGATTAGATCCAGGGACGTTGACACCAGGATCAGATCCAGGGACGTTGACTCCAGGATCAGATCCAGTGACTTTGACACCAGGATTAGATGCAGGGACATTGACACCAGGATTAGATCCAGAGACAATGACACCAGGAATAGATCCAGGGACGCTGACACCAGGATTAGATCCAGTGGCGCTGACACTAGGATTAGATCCAGTGACGTTGACACCAGGATTAGCTCCAGTGACGCTGACACCAGGATATGATCCAATGACTTTGAAACCAGGATTAGATCCAGTGACGATAACACCAAGATTAGATCCAGGGAAATTGACACCAGGATTAGATCCAGAGATGTTGACACCAGGATTAGATCCAGAAACGTGACACCAGGTCAGATCCAGGGACGTTGAACCAGGATTAGATCCAGTTACGTTGACAACAGGATTAGATCCAGGGACGTTGATAACAGCATCAGATCCAGTGATGTTGACACCAGGATTAGATCCAGTTTCGTTGACATCAGGAATCCAGGGACGTTGACACCAGGATTAGATCCAGGGACGTTGACACCAGGATGAGATCCAGGGACGTTGACACTTGGATTAGATCCAGGGACATGACACCATGATCAGATCCAGGGACGTTGACACCAGGATCAGATCCAGTGACGTTGACACCAGGATCAGATCCAGGGACGTTGAAACCAGGATTAGATCCAGGGAGGTTGAACCAGGATTAGATATAGTGACGTTGACACCAGGATTAGATACAGGGACGTTGACAGCAGGATTACATCCAGTGACGTTGATACCATGATTAGATGCAGGGACGTTGACGCCAGGATTAGAATCAGGGACGTTGACTCGAGAATTAGATCCAGTGACTTTTGAGACCATGATTAATCCAGTGACGCTGACATTAGGATCAGATCCAGGGACGTTGACTCCAGGATTAGATCCAGGGACGTTGACACCAGGATTAGATCCAGGGACGTTGACACCAGAATTAGATCCATTGACGTTGACACCAGGATTAGATCCAGAGACCTTGACACCAGGATTTCATCCAGGGACGTTGACCCCAGTATTAAATCCAGGGACGTTGACACCAGGATTAGATCCAGGGACGTTGACACCAGGATTAGATCCAGGGACGTTGACACCAGGATTAGATCCAAGGACATTGACACCGAGATTAGATCCATTGACATTGACACCAGGATTCGATCCAGTGATGTTGACACCAGGATTAGATCCAGGGACGTTGACACCAGGATTTGATCCAGGGACGTTAACACCAGGATAAGATCCAGGGACCATGACACCAGGATTAGACCCAGGGACCATTACACCAGGATTAGATCCAGGGACGTTGACACCAGGATTAGATCCAGGGACGTTGACACCAATATTAGATCCAAGAACGTTGACACCAGGATTAGATAAAGGGATGTTGACACCAGGATTAGATCCAGGGACATTGACACCAGGATTAGATCCAGGACCATGACACCAGGAATAGATCCAGGGACGCTGACACCAGGATTAGATGCAGTGGCGCTGACACTAGGATTAGATCCAGTGACATTGACACCAGGATGAGATCCAGTGACGCTGACACCAGGATAAGATCAAACGACGTTGACACCAGGATTAGATCCAGGGACCATGACACCAGGATTAGATCCAGTGACGCTGACTCCAGGAGTAGATCCAGGGACGTTGAAACCAGGATTAGATCCAGGGACGTTGACACCAGGATCAGATCCAGGGACGTTGATACCAGGATCAGATCCAGTGACTTTGACACCAGGGTTAGATGCAGGGACATTGAAACCAGGATTAGATCCAGGGACGTTGACACCGGTATTAGTTCCATTGACGTTGACACTACGATTAGACCCAGTGACGCTGTCACCAGGATTATATACAGGGACGTTGACACACGGATTAGATCCATTGACGTTGACACAAGGATTATATCCAGGGAATGTGACTCCAGGATTAGATCCAGAGACGTGGACACCAGGATTATATCCAGGGACGTTGAATCCAGGATTAGAACCAGGGAAGTTGACACCAGGATCAGAACCAGGTACGTTGACACCAGGATCAGATCCCGTGAAGTTGACACCAGGATTAGATCCAGGGACGTTGAAACCAGGAATATACCCAGGGACATTTACACCAGGATCAGGTCCAGGGACGTTGACACCATGGTGAGATCCAGGGACGTTGAAACCAGGATTAGATCCAGGAACGTTGACACCAGGATTAGATCTAGGGACGTTGACTCCAGCATTAGATCCAGGGACGTTGACACCAGGATTAGATACAGGGACGTTGAAACCAGGATTAGATCCAGGGACGTTGACACCAGGATCAGATCCAGGGACGTTGACTCCAGGATCAGATCCATGACTTTGACACCAGGATTAGATGCAGGGACATTGACACCAGGATTAGATCCAGAGACAATGACACCAGGAATAGATCCAGGGACGCTGACACCAGGATTAGATCCAGTGGCGCTGACACTAGGATTAGATCCAGTGACGTTGACACCAGGATTAGATTCAGTGACGCTGACACAAGGATAAGATCCAATGACGTTGAAACCAGGATTAGATCCAGTGACGATAACACCAAGATTAGATCCAGGGAAATTGACACCAGGATTAGATCCAGAGACGTTGACACCAGGAATAGATCCAGAAACGTGACACCATGTCAGATCCAGGGACGTTGAACCAGGATTAGATCCAGTGACGTTGACAACAGGATTAGATCCAGGGACGTTGATAACAGCATCAGATCCAGTGATGTTGACACCAGGATTAGATCCAGTTTCGTTGACATCAGGATTAATCCAGGGACGTTGACACCAGGATTAGATCCAGGGACGTTGACACCAGGATGAGATCCAGGGACGTTGACACCAGGATTAGATCCAGGGACGTTGAAACCAGGATCAGATCCATTGAGGTTGAGACCAGAATCAGATCCAGGGACGTTGAAATCAGGATCAGATCCAGGACTTTGAAACAAGGATTAGATCCAGTGACGCTGACACCAGGATTAGATCCAGGGATGTTGAAACCAGGATCAGATCCAGGGACGTTGACACCAGGATCAGATCCAGGTACTTTGACATCAGGATCAGATCTAGTGATGCTGACACCAGGATCAGATCCAGTGACGCTGACACCAGGATCAGATCCAGAGATGTTGATACCAGGTTTAGATCCAGTGACGTTGACCTCAGGATTAGATCCAGGGACGTTGACACCAGGATTATATCCAGTGACGTTGATACCAGGATTAGATCCATGGACGTTGACACCAGGATTAGAATCATGGACGTTGACTCCAGAATAAGATCCAGCGACTTTGACACCATGATTAGATCCAGTGACGCTGACACTAGGATCAGATCCATGGACGTTGACACCAGGATTAGATCCAGTGACATTACACCAGGATTAGATCCAGAGACGTTGACACCAGGATTAGATCCAGCGCCGTTGACACCAGGATTAGATCCAGGGACTTGACACCAGGATTAGATCCAGAGACCTTGACACCAGGATTAGATCCAGAGACCTTGACACCAGAATTTCATCCAGGGACGTTGACCCCAGGATTAAATCCAGGGACGTTGACACCAGGATTAGATCCAGTGACGCTGACACCAGGATTAGATCCAGGGACGTTGACACCAGGATTAGATCCAGGGACGTTGACACCAGGATTAGATCCAAGGACGTTGACACCAAGATTAGATCCATTGACATTGACAGCAGGATTCGATCCAGTGATGTTGACACCAGGATTAGATCCAGGGACGTTGACACCAGTATTTGATCCAGGGACGTTAACACCAGGATAAGATCCAGTGATGTTGACACCAGGATTAGACCCAGGGACCATTACACCAGGATTAGATCCAGGGACGTTGACACCAGGATTAGATCCAGGGACGTTGACACCATGATTAGATCCAGGAACGTTGACACCAGGATTAGATCCAGGGATGTTGACACCAGGATTAGATCCAGGGACATTGACACCAGGATTAGATCCAGGGTCATGACACCAGGAATAGATCCAGGGACGCTGACACCAGGATTAGATGCAGTGGCGCTGACACCAGTATTAGATCCAGGGACGTTGAAATCAGGATCAGATCCAGGGACTTTGAAACAAGGATTAGATCCAGTGACGCTGACACCAGGATTAGAACCAGGGACGTTGACACCAGGATAAGATCCAGTGACATTGACACCAGGATTTGATCTAGGGACCATGACACCAGGATTTGATCAAGGGATGTTGAAACAAGGATTAAATCCAGGGACGTGACACCAGGATCACATCCAGGGATGTGACACCAGGATCAGATAGAGGGACGTTGACACCAGGATCAGATAGAGGGACGTTGACCCCAGGATCAGATCCAGGGAAGTTGAATCCAGGATTAGATTCAGGGGCGTTGAACCAGGATTAGTTCCAGTGACGTTGACAACAGGATTAGATCCAGGTACGTTGATACCAGGTATAGATCCAGGCATGTTGACACCAGGATTAGATCCAGGGACGTTGAACCAGGATTAGATCCAGTGACGTTGACAACAGGATTCGATACAGGGACGTTGATACCAGGATTAGATCCAGGGATGTTGACACCAGGATTAGATCCAGTTTCGTTGACCAGGATTAATCCAGGGACGTTGAAACCAGGATTAGATCCAGGGACATTGACACCAGGATTAGATCCAGGGACCTTGACACCAGGATTAGATCCATTGACGTTGACACCAGGATTAGATCCTTTGATGCTGACACCAGTATTAGATCCAGGGAGGTTGAAACCAGGATCAGATCCAGGGACGTTTACACCAGGATCTGATCCAGGGACGTTGACACCAGAGTTAGATCCAGGGATGCTGACATCAGGATTAGATCCAATGACGCTCACACCAGGATAAGATCCAATGACGTTGACACCAGGATTAGATCCAGTGGCGCTGACACCTGGATCAGATCCAGTGACGTTGACACCAGGATTAGATCCAGGGACGATGACATCTGGATTAGTTCCAGGGACGTTGACACCAGGATTAGATCCAGGGACGTTGACACTTGGATTAGATCCAGTGATGTTGACACCAGGCATAGATCCAGGGATGTTGACACCAGGATTAGATCCAGGGACGTTGATACCAGGATTAGATCCAGGGACGTTGAAACCAGGATTAGATCCAGGGATGTTGACACCAGGATCAGATCCAGGGACGTTGACTCCAGGATCAGATCCCGTGAAGTTGACACCAGGATTAGATACAGGGACGTTGAAACCAGGAATATACCCAGGGACATTGACACCAGGATCAGGTCCAGGGACGTTGACACCATGGTGAGATCCAGGGACGTTGAAACCAGGATTAGATCCAGGAACGTTGACACCAGGATTAGATCTAGGGACGTTGACTCCAGCATTAGATCCAGGGACGTTGACACCAGGATTAGATACAGGGACGTTGAAACCAGGATTAGATCCAGGGACGTTGACACCAGGATCAGATCCAGGGACGTTGACTCCAGGATCAGATCCATGACTTTGACACCAGGATTAGATGCAGGGACATTGACACCAGGATTAGATCCAGAGACAATGACATCAGGAATAGATCCAGGGACGCTGACACCAGGATTAGATCCAGTAGCGCTGACACTAGGATTAGATCCAGTGACGTTGACACCAGGATTAGATTCAGTGACGCTGACACAAGGATAAGATCCAATGACGTTGAAACCAGGATTAGATCCAGTGACGATAACACCAAGATTAGATCCAGGGAAATTGACACCAGGATTAGATCCAGAGACGTTGACACCAGGAATAGATCCAGAAACGTGACACCATGTCAGATCCAGGGACGTTGAACCAGGATTAGATCCAGTGACGTTGACAACAGGATTAGATCCAGGGACGTTGATAACAGCATCAGATCCAGTGATGTTGACACCAGGATTAGATCCAGTTTCGTTGACATCAGGATTAATCCAGGGACGTTGACACCAGGATTAGATCCAGGGACGTTGACACCAGGATGAGATCCAGGGACGTTGACAACAGGATTATATCCATTGACGTTGACACCAGGATTAGATCCAGTGACGCTGACACCAGGATTAGATCCAGGGACGTTGAAACCAGGATCAGATCCATTGAGGTTGAGACCAGAATCAGATCCAGGGACGTTGAAATGAGGATCAGATCCAGGGACTTTGAAACAAGGATTAGATCCAGTGACGCTGACACCAGGATTAGATCCAGGGATGTTGAAACCAGGATCAGATCCAGGGACGTTGACACCAGGATCAGATCCAGGTACTTTGACATCAGGATCAGATCTAGTGATGCTGACACCAGGATCAGATCCAGTGACGCTGACACCAGGATCAGATCCAGAGATGTTGATACCAGGTTTAGATCCAGCGACGTTGACCACAGGATTAGATCCAGGGACGTTGACACCAGGATTATATCCAGTGACGTTGATACCAGGATTAGATCCATGGACGTTGACACCAGGATTAGAATCATGGACGTTGACTCCAGAATAAGATCCAGCGACTTTGACACCATGATTAGATCCAGTGACGCTGACACTAGGATCAGATCCATGGACGTTGACACCAGGATTAGATCCAGTAACATTACACCAGGATTAGATCCAGAGACGTTGACACCAGGATTAGATCCAGCGCCGTTGACACCAGGATTAGATCCAGGGACTTGACACCAGGATTAGATCCAGAGACCTTGACACCAGAATTTCATCCAGGGACGTTGACCCCAGGATTAAATCCAGGGACGTTGACACCAGGATTAGATCCAGTGACGCTGACACCAGGATTAGATCCAGGGACGTTGACACCAGGATTAGATCCAGGGACGTTGACACCAGGATTAGATCCAAGGACGTTGACACCAAGATTAGATCCATTGACATTGACAGCAGGATTCGATCCAGTGATGTTGACACCAGGATTAGATCCAGGGACGTTGACACCAGTATTTGATCCAGGGACGTTAACACCAGGATAAAATCCAGTGATGTTGACACCAGGATTAGACCCAGGGACCATTACACCAGGATTAGATCCAGGGACGTTGACACCAGGATTAGATCCAGGGACGTTGACACCATGATTAGATCCAGGAACGTTGACACCAGGATTAGATCCAGGGATGTTGACACCAGGATTAGATCCAGGGACATTGACACCAGGATTAGATCCAGGGTCATGACACCAGGAATAGATCCAGGGACGCTGACACCAGGATTAGATGCAGTGGCGCTGACACCAATATTAGATCCAGGGACGTTGAAATCAGGATCAGATCCAGGGACTTTGAAACAAGGATTAGATCCAGTGACGCTGACACCAGGATTAGATCCAGGGACGTTGACACCAGGATAAGATCCAGTGACATTGACACCAGGATTTGATCTAGGGACCATGACACCAGGATTTGATCAAGGGATGTTGAAACAAGGATTAAATCCAGGGACGTGACACCAGGATCACATCCAGGGATGTGACACCAGGATCAGATAGAGGGACGTTGACCCCAGGATCAGATCCAGGGACGTTGAATCCAGGATTAGATTCAGGGGCGTTGAACCAGGATTAGTTCCAGTGACGTTGACATCAGGATTAGATCCAGGTACGTTGATACCAGGTATAGATCCAGGCATGTTGACACCAGGATTAGATCCAGGGACGTTGAACCAGGATTAGATCCAGTGACGTTGACAACAGGATTCGATCCAGGGACGTTGATACCAGGATTAGATCCAGGGATGTTGACACCAGGATTAGATCCAGTTTCGTTGAAACCAGGATTAATCCAGGGACGTTGAAACCAGGATTAGATCCAGGGACATTGACACCAGGATTAGATCCAGGGAACCTTGAAACCAGGATTAGATCCATTGACGTTGACACCAGGATTAGATCCTTTGATGCTGACACCAGTATTAGATCCAGGGAGGTTGAAACCAGGATCAGATCCAGGGACGTTTACACCAGGATCTGATCCAGGGACGTTGACACCAGAGTTAGATCCAGGGATGCTGACATCAGGATTAGATCCAATGACGCTCACACCAGGATAAGATCCAATGACGTTGACACCAGGATTAGATCCAGTGGCGCTGACACCTGGATCAGATCCAGTGACGTTGACACCAGGATTAGATCCAGGGACGATGACATCTGGATTAGTTCCAGGGACGTTGACACCAGGATTAGATCCAGGGACGTTGACACTTGGATTAGATCCAGTGATGTTGACACCAGGCATAGATCCAGGGATGTTGACACCAGGATTAGATCCAGGGACGTTGATACCAGGATTAGATCCAGGGACGTTGAAACCAGGATTAGATCCAGGGATGTTGACACCAGGATCAGATCCAGGGACGTTGACTCCAGGATCAGATCCAGTGACTTTGACACCAGGATTAGATGCAGGGACATTGACACCAGGATTAGATCCAGAGACAATGACACCAGGAATAGATCCAGGGAGGCTGACACCAGGATTAAATCCAGTGGCGCTGACACTAGGATTAGATCCAGTGACGTTGACACCAGGATTAGATCCAGTGACGCTGACACCAGGATAAGATCCAATGATGTAGAAACCAGGATTAGATCCAGTGACGATAACACCAAGATTAGATCCAGGGAAATTGACACCAGGATTAGATCCAGAGACGTTGACACCAGGATTAGATCCCGAAACGTGACACCAGGTCAGATCCAGGGACGTTGAACCAGGATTAGATCCAGTGACGTTGACAACAGGATTAGATCCAGGGACCTTGATAACAGCATCAGATCCAGTGATGTTGACACCAGGATTAGATCCAGTTTCGTTGACATCAGGATTAATCCAGGGACGTTGACACCAGGATTAGATCCAGGGACGTTGACACCAGGATGAGATCCAGGGACGTTGACACCAGGATTACATCCATTGACGTTGACACCAGGATTAGATCCAGTGACGCTGACACCAGGATTAGATCCAGGGACGTTGAAACCAGGATCAGATCCAGGGAGGTTGAGACAGAATCAGATCCAGGGACGTTGAAATCAGGATCAGATCCAGGGACTTTGAAACAAGGATTAGATCCAGTGACGCTGACACCAGGATTAGATCCAGGGACGTTGACACCAGGATAAGATCCAGTGACATTGACACCAGGATTTGATCTAGGGACCATGACACCAGGATTTGATCAAGGGATGTTGAAACAAGGATTAAATCCAGGGACGTGACACCAGGATCAGATCCAGGGATGTGACACCAGGATCAGATAGAGGGACGTTGACACCAGGATCAGGTAGAGGGACGTTGACCCCAGGATCAGATCCAGGGACGTTGAAACCAGGATTAGATCCAGGGGCGTTGAACCAGGATTAGTTCCAGTGACGTTGACAACAGGATTAGATCCAGGTACGTTGATACCAGGTATAGATCCAGGCATGTTGACACCAGGATTAGTACAGGGACGTTGAACCAGGATTAGATCCAGTGACGTTGACAACAGGATTAGATCCAGGGACGTTGATACCAGGATTAGGTCCAGGGATGTTGACACCAGGATTAGATCCAGTTTCGTTGAAACCAGGATTAATCCAGGGACGTTACACCAGGATTAGATCCAGGGACATTGACACCAGGATTAGATCCAGGGACCTTGACACCAGGATTAGATCCGTTGACGTTGACACCAGGATTAGATCCTTTGATGCTGACACCAGTATTAGATCCAGGGAGGTTGAAACCAGGATCAGATCCAGGGACGTTTACACCAGGATCTGATCCAGGGACGTTGACACCAGAGTTAGATCCAGGGACGCTAACACCAGGATTAGATCCAATGACGCTCACACCAGGATAACATCCAATGACGTTGACACCAGGATTAGATCCAGTGGCGCTGACACCTGGATCAGATCCAGTGACGTTGACACCAGGATTAGATCCAGGGACGATGACACCTGGATTAGTTCCAGGGACGTTGACACCAGGATTAGATCCAGGGACGTTGACACTTGGATTAGATCCATTGATGTTGACACCAGGCATAGATCCAGGGATGTTGACACCAGGATTAGATCCAGGGACGTTGACACCAGGATTAGATCCAGGGAAGTTGACACCAGGATTAGATCCAGTGACGTTGACACCAGGATAAGATCCAGTGATTTTGAAACCAGGATTAGACCCAGGGACGTTGACTCCAGGATTAGATCCAGGGACGTTGACACCAGGATTAGATCCAGGGACGTTGACACCAGGATTAGATACATTGACGTTGAAACCAGGATTAGATCCAGTTACATTGACAACAGGGTTAGATCCATGAGCGTTGATAGCAGGATTAGATCCAGTGATGTTGACAGCAGGATTAGATCCAGTTTTGCTTACACCGGGATTAATCCAGGGACGTTGAAACCAGGATTAGATCCAGGGACGCTGACACTAGGATCAGATCCATGACATTGACACCAGGATTAGATCCAGTGACGATGACACCAGGATTAGATCTAGGGACTTTGACACCAGGATTAGATCCAGGGACATTGAATCCAAGATTAGAACCTGGGACGTTGACACCAGGATTAGAACCAGGGACGTTGAAACTAGGATTAAATCCAGGGACATGACACCATGATCAGATCCAGGGACGTTGACACCAGGATCAGATCCAGGGAGGTTGAACCAGGATTAGATATAGTGACGTTGACACCAGGATTAGATACAGGGACGTTGACAGCAGGATTAGATCCAGTGACGTTGATACCATGATTAGATGCAGGGACGTTGACGCCAGGATTAGAATCAGGGACTTTGACTCGAGAATTAGATCCAGTGACTTTTGAGACCATTATTAATCCAGTTACGCTGACATTAGGATCAGATCCAGGGACGTTGACACCAGGATTAGATCCAGTGACGTTGACACCAGGATAAGATCCGGTGATTTTGAAAACAGGATTAGACCCAGGGACGTTGACTCCAGGATTAGATCCAGGGACGTTGACCCCAGGATTAGATCCAGGGACGTTGACACCAGGATTAGATCCATTGACGTTGACACCAGGATTAGATACAGGGACCTTGACACCAGGATTTCATCCAGGGACGTTGACCCCAGTATTAAATCCAGGGACGTTGACACCAGGATTAGATCCAGTGACGTTGACACCAGGATTAGATCCTTTGATGCTGACACCAGTATTAGATCCAGGGAGGTTGAAACCAGTATCAGATCCAGGGACGTTTACACCAGGATCTGATCCAGGGACGTTGACACCAGAGTTAGATCCAGGGACGCTAACACCAGGATTAGATCCAATGACGCTCACACCAGGATAAGATCCAATGACGTTGACACCAGGATTAGATCCAGTGGCGTTGACACCTGGATCAGATCCAGTGACGTTGACACCAGGATTAGATCCAGGGACGATGACACCTGGATTAGTTCCAGGGACGTTGACACCAGGATTAGATCCAGGGACGTTGACACTTGGATTAGATCCAGTGATGTTGACACCAGGATCAGATCCAGGGACGTTGACTCCAGGATCAGATCCAGTGACTTTGACACCAGGATTAGATGCAGGGACATTGACACCAGGATTAGATCCTGAGACAATGACACCAGGAATAGATCCAGGGAGGCTGACACCAGGATTAGATCCAGTGGCGCTGACACTAGGATTAGATCCAGTGACGTTGACACCTGGATTAGATCCAGTGATGCTGACACCAGGATAAGATCCAATGACGTAGAAACCAGCATTAGATCCAGTGACGATAACACCAAGATTAGATCCAGGGAAATTGACACCAGGATTAGATCCAGAGACGTTGACACCAGGATTAGATCCAGAAACGTGACACCAGGTCAGATCCAGGGACGTTGAACCAGGATTAGATCCAGTGACGTTGACAACAGGATTAGATCCGGGACGTTGATAACAGCATCAGATCCAGTGATGTTGACACCAGGATTAGATCCAGTTTCGTTGACATCAGGATTAATCCAGGGACGTTGACACCAGGATTAGATCCAGGGACGTTGACACCAGGATGAGATCCAGGGACGTTGACACCAGGATAACATCCATTGACGTTGACACCAGGATTAGATCCAGTGACGCTGACACCAGGATTAGATCCAGGGACGTTGAAACCAGGATCAGATCCAGGGAGGTTGAGACCAGAATCAGATCCAGGGACGTTGAAATCTGGATCAGATCCAGGGACTTTGAAACAAGGATTAGATCCAGTGACGCTGACACCAGGATAAGATCCAGTGACATTGACACCAGGATTTGATCTAGGGACCATGACACCAGGATTTGCTCAAGGGATGTTGAAACAAGGTTTAAATCCAGGGACGTGACACCAGGATCAGATCCAGGGATGTGACACCAGGATCAGATAGAGGGTCGTTGACACCAGGATCAGATAGAGGGACGTTGACCCCAGGATCAGATCCAGGGACGTTGAAACCAGGATTAGATCCAGGGGCGTTGAACCAGGATTAGTTCCAGTGACGTTGACAACAGGATTAGATCCAGGTACGTTGATACCAGGTATAGATCCAGGCATGTTGACACCAGGATTAGTCCAGGGACGTTGAACCAGGATTAGATCCAGTGACGTTGACAACAGGATTAGATCCAGGGACGTTGATACCAGGATTAGGTCCAGGGATGTTGACACCAGGATTAGATCCAGTTTCGTTGAAACCAGGATTAATCCAGGGACGTTGACACCAGGATTAGATCCAGGGACATTGACACCAGGATTAGATCCAGGCACCTTGACACCAGGATTAGATCCATTGACGTTGACACCAGGATTAGATCCTTTGATGCTGACACCAGTATTAGATCCAGGGAGGTTGAAACCAGGATCAGATCCAGGGACGTTTACACCAGGATCTGATCCAGGGACGTGGACACCAGAGTTAGATCCAGGACGCTAACACCAGGATTAGATCCAATGACGCTCACACCAGGATAACATCCAATGACGTTGACACCAGGATTAGATCCAGTGGCGCTGACACCTGGATCAGATCCAGTGACGTTGACACCAGGATTAGATCCAGGGACGATGACACCTGGATTAGTTCCAGGGACGTTGACACCAGGATTAGATCCAGGGACGTTGACACTTGGATTAGATCCAGTGATGTTGACACCAGGCATAGATCCAGGGATGTTGACACCAGGATTAGATCCAGTGACGCTGACACCAGGATAAGATCCAACGACGTTGACACCAGGATTAGATCCAGGGACCATGACACCAGGATTAGATCCAGTGACGCTGACACCAGGATTAGATCCAGGGACGTTGAATCCAGGATTAGAACCAGGGAAGTTGACACCAGGATCAGAACCAGGTACGATGACACCAGGATCAGATCCCGTGACGTTGACACCAGGATTAGATCCAGGGACGTTGACACCAGGATTAGAATCATGGACGTTGACTCCAGAATTAGATCCAGCGAATTTGACACCATGATTAGATCCAGTGACGCTGACACTAGGATAAGATCCAATGACATTGACACCAGGATTAGATCCAGGGAACATGACACCAGGATTAGATCCAGTGATGTTGACACCAGGATTAGATCCAGTGACGCTGACACCAGGATAAGATCCATGACGTTGACACCAGGATTAGATCCAGTGACGATGACACCAAGATTAGATCCAGGGATGATGACACCAGGATTAGATACAGTTTCGTTGACACCAGGATTAATCCAGGGACGTTGAAACCAGGATCAGATCCAGGGACGTTGACACCAGGATCAGATCCAGGGACTTTGACATCAGGATCAGATCTAGTGACGCTGACACCAGGATCAGATCCAGTGACGCTGACACCAGGATCAGGTCCAGAGATGTTGATACCAGGTTTAGATCCAGTGACGTTGACACCAGATTAGATCCAGGGACGTTGACACCAGGATTAGATCCTGTGACGTTGATACCAGGATTAGATCCATGGACGTTGACACCAGGATTAGAATCATGGACGTTGACTCCAGAATTAGATCCAGCGAATTTGACACCATGATTAGATCCAGTGACGCTGACACTAGGATCAGATCCATGGACGTTGACACAAGGATTAGATCCAGTGACATTGACACCAGGATTAGATCCAGAGACGTTGACACCAGGATTAGATCCAGCGACATTGACACCAGGATTAGATCCAGGGACTTGACACCAGGATTAGATCCTGAGACCTTGACACCAGGATTAGATCCAGAGACCTTGACACCAGGATTTCATCCAGGGACGTTGACCCCAGTGTTAAATCCAGGGAGGTTGACACCAGGATTAGATCCAGTTACGCTGACACCAGGATTAGATCCAGGGACGTTGACACCAGGATTAGATCCAGGGACGTTGACACCAGGATTAGATCCAAGGATGTTGACACCAAGATTAGATCCATTGACATTGACAGCAGGATTCGATCCAGTGATGTTGACACCAGGATTAGATCCAGGGACGTTGACACCAAGATTTGATCCAGGGACGTTAACACCAGGATAAGATCCAGTGACGTTGACACCAGGATTAGATCCAGGGACCATTACACCAGGATTAGATCCAGGGTCCTTGACACTAGGATCAGATCCATGGACGTTGACACAAGGATTAGATCCAGTGACATTGACACCAGGATTAGATCCAGTGACGTTGACACCAGGATTAGATCCAGTGACGCTGACACCAGGATAAGATCCAATGACATTGACACCAGGATTAGATCCAGGGAACATGACACCAGGATTAGATCCAGTGATGTTGACACCAGGATTAGATCCAGTGACGCTGACACCAGGATAAGATCCATGACGTTGACACCAGGATTAGATCCAGTGACGATGACACCAAGATTAGATCCAGGGAAATTGACACCAGGATTAGATCCAGAGACGTTGTCACCAGGATTAGATCCAGGGATGTGACACCAGGTCAGATCCAGGGACGTTGAACCAGGATTAGATCCTGTGACATTGACAACAGGATTAGATTTAGGGACGTTGATAACAGGATTAGATCCAGTGATGTTGACACCAGGATTAGATCCAGTTTCGTTGACATCAGGATTAATCCAGGGACGTTGACACCAGGATTAGATCCAGGGACGTTGACACTAGGATGAGATCCAGGGACGTTGACACCAGGATTAGATCCAGGGACATTGACAATAGGATGAGATCCAGGGATGTTGACACCAGAATTACATCCATTGACGTTGACACCAGGATTAGATCCAGTGACTCTGAGACCAGGATTAGATCCAAGGACGTTGAAACCAGGATCAGATCCAGGGAGGTTGAGACCAGAATCAGATCCAGGGACGTTGACACCAGGGTTAGATCGAGGGCCGCTGACACCAGGACTAGATCCAGTGAGGCTGACTCCAGGATTAGATCCAATGACGTTGAGACCAGGATTAGATCCAGTGGCGCTGACACCAGGAGTAGATCCCGTGACGTTGACACCAGGATTAGATCCAGAGATGCTGACACCAGGATTACATCCAAGGACGTTGACACCATGATTAGGTCCAGTGACGCTGACACCAGGATTAGATCTAGGGACGTTGACACCAGGATAAGATCCAGTGACGTTGACACCAGGATTAGATCCAGGGACCATGACACCAGGATTAGATCCAGTGACGTTGATACCATGATTAGATGCATGGAGTTGACGCCTGGATTAGAATCAGGGACGTTGACTCGAGAATTAGATCCAGTGACTTTTGAGACCATGATTAATCCAGTGACGCTGACATTAGGATCAGATCCAGGGACGTTGACACCAGGATTAGATCCAGTGACGTTGACACCAGGATAAGATCCAGTGATTTTGAAACCAGGATTAGACCCAGGGACGTTGACTCCAGGATTACATCCAGGGACGTTGACACCAGGATTAGATCCAGGGACGTTGACACCAGGATTAGATCCATTGACGTTGACACCAGGATCAGGTCCAGGGATGTTGACACCAGGGTGAGATCCAGGGACGTTGAAACCAGGATTAGATCCAGGAACGTTGACACCATGATGAGATCTAGGGACGTTGACTCTAGCATTAGATCCAGGGACGTTGACACCAAGATTAGATACAGGGACGTTGTAACCAGGATTAGATCAGGGACGTTGACACCAGGATCAGATCCAGGGACGTTGACACCAGGATCAGATCCAGTGACTTTGACACCAGGATTAGATGCAGGGACATTGAAACCAGGATTAGATCCAGGGACGTTGACACCAGTATTAGTTCCATTGACGTTGACACTACGATTAGACCCAGTGACGCTCTCACCAGGAGTATATACAGGGACGTTGACACTCGGATTAGATCCATTGACGTTGACACTAGGATTATATCCAGGGAATGTGACTCCAGGATTAGATCCAGAGATGTGGACACCAGGATTAGATCCAGGGACGTTGAATCCAGGATTAGAACCAGTTAAGTTGACACCAGGATCAGAACCAGGTACGTTGACACCAGGATCAGATCCCATGACGTTGACACCAGGATTAGATCCAGGGCCGTTGATGACAGGATTAGATCGAGGGACGTGGACACCAGGAATAGATCCAGTTTCGTTGACACCACGATTAGATTCAGGAAAAATGACACCAGGATAAGATCCAGGGACGTTGACACCAGGATCAGATCCAAGGACGTTGACACCAGGATCAGATACGGTGACGCCTAAACCAGGATCAGATCCAGGGACGTTGAAACCAGGATTAGATCCAGTGACGTTGACACCAGGATTAGATCCAGGGACGGTGACACCAGTATTAGATCCATGGACGTTGACTCCAGGATTAGATCCAGGGACGTTGACACCAGAATTAGATCTATGGCGTTGACACCAGGATTAGATCCAGGGACGTTGACAGCAGGAATAGATCCAGTGACTTTGACACCAGGCTTAGGTCCAGGGACGTTGAAAAAAGGATTAGAACCAGGGACGTTGACCTCAGGATAAGATCCAGTGATGTTGACACCAGGATTAGATGCAGTGACGATGACACCAGGATTAGATCCAGGGACGTTGACACCAGGATTATATCCATTGACGTTGACAGCAGGATTAGATCCAGTGACCTTGACACCAGGATGAGATCCTGGGACGTTGACACCAGGATTAGATCCAGGGACCTTGACACCAGGATTAGATCCATTGACTTTGACACCAGGATTAGATCCAGTGATGCTGACACCAGGATTAGATCCAGTGATGTTGACACCAGGATTAGATCCAGGGACGTTGACATCAGAATTAGACCCAGGGACATGGACACAGGATATGAACCAGTGTCGTTGACAACAAGATTAGATCCAGTGACACTGACACCAGGATCAGATCCATGATGTTGACACCAGGATTAGATCCAGTGACTTTGACACCAGGATTAGATCCAGGGACATTGACACCAGGATTAGATCCAGGGACGTTGACTCCAGAATTAGATCCGTGGACGTTGACACCAGGATTAGATCCAGGAACGTTGAAACCAGGATCAGATCCAGGGACGTTGACACCAGGATCAGATCCAGTGACGTTGATGCCAGGATTAGATCGAGGGACGTGGACACCAGGAATAGATCCAGTTTCGTTGACACCGCGATTAGATTCATGATGTTGACAGCAGGATCAGATCCAGGGACGTTGACACCAGGATCAGATCCAGGGACATTGACACCAGGATCAGATCCGGTGACGCCTAAACCAGGATCAGATCCAGGGACGTTGAAACCAGGATTAGATCCAGTGACATTGACACCAGGATTAGATCCAGGGATGGTGACACCACTATTAGATCTAGGGACGTTGACACCAGGATTAGATCCAGGGACGTTGACAGCAGGAATAGATCCAGTGACTTTGACACCAGGCTTAGGTCCATGGACGTTGACAAAAGGATTAGAACCAGGGACGTTGACCTCAGGATAAGATCCAGTGACGTTGACACCAGGATTAGATGCAGTGTCGATGACACCAGGATTAGATCCAGGGATATTGACACCAGGATTATATCCATTGACGTTGACAGCAGGATTAGATCCAGTGACGCTGACACCAGGATCAGATCCAGGACCATGAAACCAAATCAGGTCCAGGGACGTTGACACCAGGATCAGATCCAGTGACTTGACACCTGGATCAGATACAGTGACGTTGACACCTGGATCAGATCCAGGGACGTTAAAACCAGGATTAGATCCAGTGACGTTGATACCAGGATTAGATCCAGGGACGTTGACACCAGGATTAGAATCAGGGACGTTGACTCCAGAATTAAATCCAGTGACTTTGACACCAAGATTAGATCCAGTGACGCTGACTCAAGGGTCAGATCCAGGGACGTTGACACCAGGTTTAGATCCAGTGACATAAACACCAGGATTAGATCCAGTGGCGTTGAAACCAGGATTATATCCATGGACGTTGACACCAGGACTAGATCCAAGGACGTTGAATCCAGGGTTAAATCCAGGGACGTTGACACCAGAATTAGACCTAGGGACGTTGACACCAGTATTAGATCCAGGACGTTGACAGCAGGATTAGATCCAGGGACGCTGACACCAGTATTAGGTCCAGGGATGTTGAAACCAGGATCAGATCCAGGGACGTTTACACCAGGATCTGATCCAGGGACGTTGACACCAGAGTTAGATCCAGGGACGCTGAATCCAGGATTAGATCCAATGACGCTCACACCAGGATTAGATCCAATGACGTTGACACCAGGATTAGATCCAGTGGCGCTGACACCTGGATCAGATCCAGTGACGTTGACACCAGGATTAGATACAGGGACGATGACACCTGGATTAGATCCAGGGACGTTGACACCAGGATTAGATCCAGGGACGTTGACACCTGGATTAGATCCAGTGATTTTGACACCAGGCATAGATCCAGGGATGTTGACACCAGGATAAGATCCAGGGACGTTGACACCATGGTGAGATCCAGGGAAGTTGACTCCAGGATTAGATCCAGGGACGTTGCCTCCAGGATTAGATCCAGTGACGTTTACACCAGATTAGATCCAGGGACGTTGACACCAGGATTAGATCCAGTGACGCTGACACCAGGATCAGATCGATGACGTTGACACCAGGATTAGATCCAGTGACGATGACACCAAGATTAGATCCTGGGAGGTTGACACCAGGATTAAATCCAGGGTCTTTAAAACCAGGATTAGATCCAGGGACATTGAGACCAGAATCAGATCCAGGGAGGTTGACACCAGGATTAGATCCAGTGACGCTGACACCGGGATTAGATCCAGGGACATTGACACCAGGATTAGATCCAGTGACGCTGAAACCAGGATCAGATCCAGGGACGTTGACACCAGGATCTGATCCAGGGATGTTGACACCAGGGTTAGATCCAGGGACGTTGACACCAGGATTAGATCCAGTGACGCTGACACCAGGATTAGATCTAGGGACTTGACACAAGGATTAGATTCATGGATGTTGACACCAGGATAAGATCCAGTGACGTTGACACCAGGATTAGATCCAGGGACCATGACTCCAGGATTAGATCCAGTGACGTTGACACCAGGATCTGATCCATGACGTTGACACCAGGATTAGATTCAGTGACGATGACACCAGGATTAGATCCAGGGATTTTGACACCAGGATTAGATCCAGGGACGTTGACTCCAAGATTAGATCCAGGGACGTTGACACCAGGATTAGATCCACGGACGTTGACACCAGGATTAGATCCAGTGACCTTGACACCAGGATCAGATCAAGGGACGTTGAAACCAGGATAAGATCCAGGGACGTGACACCAGGATCATATCCAGGGACGTTGACACCAGGATCAGATCCAGTGACGTTGACACCAGGATCAGATCCAGGGACGGTGAAACCAGGATTAGATCCAGGGTCGTTGAACCAGGATTAGATTAAGTGATGTTGACAGCAGGATTAGATCCAAGGAGGTTATTTCCAGGATTAGATCCAGGGTTGATGACACCAGGATTAGATCCAGTTTCGTTGACACCAGGATTAATCCAGGGACGTTGACACCAAAATTAGATCCAGGGACGTTGACACCAGGATAAGATCCAGTGAGGTTGACAGCAGGATTAGATCCAGGGACCATGGCACCAGGATTAGATCCAGTGACGTTTACACCAGGATTAGATCCAGTGACGCTGACACCAGGATCACATCCAGGGACCTTGACACCAGGATCAGATCTTGGGACATTGATACCAGGGTTAGATCCAGGGACCCTGACACTAGGATTAGATCCAGTGATGCAACACCAGGATTAGATCCAATAACGTTGAAACCAGAGTTAGATCCAGTGGTGCTGACACTAGGAATAGATCCACTGATGTTGACACCAGGATTAGATCCAGTGACTCTCACACCAGGATAAGATCCAGTGACGTTGATACCAGGATTAGATCCAGGGACCATGACACCAGGATTAGATCCAGTGATGATGACACCAGGATCAGATCCAGTGATGCTGACACCAGGATCAGATCCATGACATTGACACCAGGATTACATCCAGTGACGATGTCACCAAGATTGGATCCAGGGACTTTGACACCAGGATTAGATCCATGGACGTTGACACCACGATTAGATCCAGTGACGCTGACACAAGAATTAGATCTAGGGACTTGAAACAAGGATTAGATCCAGGGATGTTGACAGCAGGATAAGATCCAGTGACGTTGACACCAGGATTAAATCCAGGGACCATGACACCAGGATCAGATCCAGTGACGTTGACACCAGGATCTGATCCATGACGTTGACACCAGGATTAGATTCAGTGACGATGACACCAGGATTAGATCCAGGGATTTTGACACCAAGA
Organism: Rattus norvegicus; assembly: GCF_021556685.1. Lineage (NCBI taxonomy): Eukaryota > Metazoa > Chordata > Mammalia > Rodentia > Muridae > Rattus > Rattus norvegicus. Next base: position 63,197,593 of record NC_141555.1, read on the forward strand.
TTAGATCCAGGGACGTTGACTCCAAGATTAGATCCAGGGACGTTGACACCAGGATTAGATCCACGGACGTTGAAACCAGGATTAGATCCAGGGACGTTGACACCAGGATCAGATCCAGTGACGTTGACACCAGGATCAGATCCAGGGACGTTGAAACCAGGATTAGATCCAAGGACGTGACACCAGGATCATATCCAGGGACGTTGACAATAGGATCAGATCCAGTGAAGTTGACACCAGGATCAGATCCAGGAACGTTGAAACCAGGATTAGATCCAGGGTCGTTGAACCAGGATTAGATCCAGTGATGTTGACAACAGGATTAGATCCAAGGAGGTTATTTCCAGTATTAGATCCAGGTATGATGACACCAGGATAAGATCCAGTTTCGTTGACACCAGGATTTGATCTAGGGACCATGACACCAGGATTTGATCAAGGGATGTTGAAACAAGGATTAGATCCAGGGACGTGACACCAGGATCAGATCCAGGGACGTGACACCAGGATCAGATAGAGGGACGTTGACCCCAGGATCAGATCCAGGGACGTTGAAACCAGGATTAGATCCAGGGGCGTTGATCCATGATTAGATTCAGTGACGTTGACATCAGGATTAGATCCAGGTACGTTGATACCAGGTATAGATCCAGGCATGTTGACACCAGGATTAGATCCAGGGACGTTGAACCAGGATTAGATCCAGTGACGTTGACAACAGGATTAGATCCAGGGACGTTGATACCAGGATTAGATCCAGGGATGTTGACACCAGGATTAGATCCAGTTTCGTTGAAACCAGGATTAATCCAGGGACGTTGACGCCAGGATTAATTCCAGGGACATTGACACCAGGATTAGATCCAGGGACGTTGACACCAGGATTAGATACATTGACGTTGACACCAGAATTAGATCCAGTGATGCTGACACCAGTATTAGATCCAGCGATGTTGAAACCAGGATCAGATCCAGGGACATTTACACCAGGATCTGATCCAGGGACGTTGACACCAGAGTTAGATCCAGGGACGCTGGCACCAGGATTAGATCCAATGACGCTCACACCAGTATAAGATCCGATGATGTTGACACCAGGATTAGATCCAGTGGTGCTGACACCTGGATCAGATCCAGTGACGTTGACACCAGGATTAGATCCAGGGACGATGAAACCTGGATTAGTTCCAGGGACGTTGACACCAGGATTAGATCCAGGGACGTTGACACTTGGATTAGATCCAGTGATGTTGACACCAGGCATAGATCCAGGGATGTTGACACCAGGATTAGATCCAGGGACGTTGACACCAGTATTAGATCCAGGGACGTTAACACCAGGATTAGATCCAGTGACATTGACACCAGGATAAGATCCAGTGATTTTGAAACCAGGATTAGACCCAGGGACGTTGACTCCAGGATTAGATCCAGGGACGTTGACACCAGGATTAGATCCAGGGACGTTGACACCAGGATTAGATCCATTGTCGTTGACACCAGGATTAGATCCAGTGACGCTGAAACCAGGATTAGATCCAGGGATGTTGAAACCAGGATTAGATCCTGGGACGTTGAACCAGGATTAGATCCAGTTACATTGACAACAAGGTTAGATCCAGGAGCGTTGATAGCAGGATTAGATCCAGTGAGGTTGACAGCAGGATTATTTCCAGTTTTGTTTACACCGGGATTAATCCAGGGACGTTGAAACCAGGATTAAATCCAGGGACGCTGACACTAGGATCAGATCCATGAAATTGACACCAGGATTAGATCCAGTGACGATGACACCAGGATTAGATCCAGGGACTTTGACACCAGGATTAGATCCAGGGACGATGACTCCAAGATTAGAACCTGGGACGTTGACACCAGGATCAGATCCAGGGACGTTGAAACTAGGATTAGATCCAGGGACATGACACCATGATCAGATCCAGGGACGTTGACACCAGTATCAGATCCAGGGACGTTGACACCAGGATCAGATCCAGGGACGTTGAAACCAGAATTAGATCCAGGGAGGTTGAACCAGGATTAGATATAGTGACGTTGACACCATGATTAGATCCAGGGACGTTGACACCAGGATTAGATCCAGTGACGTTGATACCATGATTAGATGCAGGGACGTTGACGCCAGGATTAGAATCAGGGATGTTGACTCGAGAATTAGATCCAGTAACTTTTGAGACCATGATTAATCCAGTGACACTGACATTAGGATCAGATCCAGGGACATTGACACCAGGATTAGATCCAGTGACGTTGACACCAGGATAAGATCCAGTATTTTGAAACCTGGATTAGACCCAGGGACGTTGACTCCAGGATTAGATCCTGGGACGTTGACACCAGGATTAGATCAAGGGACGTTGACACCAGGATTAGATCCATTGACGTTGACTCCACGATTAGATCCAGTGACGCTGACACCAGGATTAGATCCAGGGACGTTGACACCAGGATTAGATCCAGGGACATTGAAACCAGGATTAGATCCAGGGACGTTGAACCAAGATTAGATCCAGTGACGTTGACAACAGGTTTAGATCCAGGTGCGTTTACAACGGGATTAATCCAGGGACGTTGACCCCAGGATTAGATCGCGTGACGTTGACACCAGGATTAGATCCAGGGACGTTGAACCAGGAATATACCCAGGGACGTTGACACCAGGATCAGGTCCAGGGACGTTGACACCAGGGTGAGATCCAGGGACGTTGTAACCAGGATTAGATCCAGGAACGTTGACACCAGGATTAGATCTAGGGACGTTGAATCCAGCATTAGATCCAGGGACGTTGACACCAGGATTAGATACAGGGACGTTGAAACCAGGATTAGATCCAGGGACGTTGACACCAGGATCAGATCCAGGGACGTTGACACCAGGATCAGATCCAGTGACTTTGACACCAGGATTAGATGCAGGGACATTGAAACCAGGATTAGATCCAGGGACGTTGACACCAGTATTAGTTCCATTGACGTTGACACTACGATTAGACCCGGTGACGCTGTCACCAGGATTATATACAGGGACGTTGACACTCGGATTAGATCCATTGACGTTGACACAAGGATTATATCCAGGGAATGTGACTCCAGGATTAGATCCAGAGACGTGGACACCAGGATTAAATCCAGGGACGTTGAATCCAGGATTAGAACCAGGGAAGTTGACACCAGGATCAGAACCAGGTACGTTGACACCAGGATCAGATCCCGTGACGTTGACACCAGGATTAGATCCAGGGACGTTGAAACCAGGAATATACCCAGGTAGTTGACACCAGGATCAGGTCCAGGGACGTTGACACCATGGTGAGATCCAGGGACATTGAAACCAGGATTAGATCCAGGAACGTTGACACCAGGATTAGATCTAGGGACGTTGACTCCAGCTATAGATCCAGGGACGTTGACACCAGGATTAGATATAGGGACGTTGAAACCAGGATTAGATCCACTGACGTTGACAACAGGATTAGATCCAGGGACGTTGATGCCAGGATTAGATCGAGGGACGTGGACACCAGGAATAGATCCAGTTTCGTTGACACCACGATTAGATTCAGGTAAATGACACCAGAATCAGATCCAGGGACGTTGACACCAGGATCAGATCCAGGGACGTTGTCACCAGGATCAGATCCGATGACGCCTAAACCAGGATCAGATCCAGGGACGTTGAAACCAGGATTAGATCCAGTGACGTTGACAACAGGATTAGATCCAGGGAAGGTGACACCAGTATTAGATCCATGGACGTTGACTCCAGGATTAGATCCAGTGACGTTGACACCAGAATTAGATCTAGGGACGTTGACACCAGGATTAGATCCAGGGACGTTGACACCAGGATTAGATCCAGTGACGATGACACCAGGATTAGATCCAGGGACGTTGACACAAGGATTATATCCATTGACGTTGACAGCAGGATTAGATCCAGTGACGCTGACACCAGGATGAGATCCAGGGACGTTGAAACCAAGATCAGGTCCAGGGACGTTGACACCAGGATCAGATCCAGTGACTTGACACCTGGATCAGATCCAGTGACGTTGACACCAGGATCAGATCCAGGGACGTTAAAACCAGGATTAGATCCAGTGACGTTGATACCAGGATTAGATCCAGGGACGTTGACACCAGGATTAGAATCAGGGACGTTGACTCCAGAATTAAATCCAGTGACTTTGACACCAGGATTAGATCCAGTGACGCTGACTCAAGGGTCAGATCCAGGGACGTTGACACCAGGTTTATATCCAGTGACGGAAACACCAGGATTAGATCCAGTGATGTTGAAACCAGGATTATATCCAAGGACGTTGAATCCAGGATTAGATCCAGGGACGTTGACACCAGAATTAGACCTAGGGACATTGACACCAGTATTAGATCCAGGACGTTGACAGCAAGATTAGATCCAGTGACTTTGCCACCAGGATTAGGTCCAGGAACGTTGAAAAAAGGATTAGAACCAGGGACGTTGACTTCAGGATAAGATCCAGTGACATTGACACCAGGATTAGAATCAGTGACGATGACACCAGGATTAGATCCAGGGATTTTGACACCGAGATTAGATCCAGGGACGTTGACTCCAAGATTAGATCCAGGGACGTTGACACCAGGATTAGATCCACGGACGTTGAAACCAGGATTAGATCCAGGGACGTTGAAACCAGGATCAGATCCAGGGACGTTTACACCAGAATCAGATCCAGTGACGTTGACAACTGGATCAGATCAAATGAAGTTGACACGAGGATCAGATCCAGGGACATTGAAACCATGATAAGATCCATTGACGTTGACACCAGGATTAGATCCAAGGACGTTGACACCAGGATTAGATCCAGTGTCATTGATACCAGGATTAGATCCAGGGACGTTGACACCAGGATTAGATCCAGTGACGTTGAAACCAAGATTAGATCCAGGGACCTTGACACCAGGATTAGATCCAGGGACATTGACACCAGGATTAGATCCATTGACTTTGACACCAGGATTAGATCCAGTGATGCTGACACCAGGATTAGATCCAGTGATGTTGACACCAGGATTACATCCAGTGACGCTGACACCAGGATTAGATCCAGTGACGTTGACACAAGGGTTACATCCAGTGATGCTGACACCAGTATTAGATCCAGGGACCTTGACACCAAGATTAGATCCAGGGACGTTGACACCAGGATTAGATCCATTGTCGTTGACATCAGGATTAGATCCAGTGACGCTGACACCAGTTTAGATCCATGGACGTTGACACCAGGATTAGATACAGTGACGCTGACACCAGGATTAGATCCAGGGACGTTGACACCAGAATTAGATCCAGGGAGGTTGAACCAGGATTAGATATAGTGACGTTGACACCATGATTAGATCCAGGGACGTTGACACCAGGATTATATCCATTGACGTTGACAGCAGGATTAGATCCAGTGACGCTGACACCAGGATGAGATACAGGGACGTTGAAACCAAGATAAGGTACAGGGACGTTGATACCAGGATCAGATCTAGTGACTTGACACCTGGATCAGATCCAGTGACGTTGACACCAGGATCAGATCCAGGGACGTTAAAACCAGGATTAGACCCAGTGACGTTGATACCAGGATTAGATCCAGGGACGTTGACACCAGGATTAGAATCAGGGACGTTGACTCCAGAATTAAATCCAGTGACTTTGACACCAGGATTAGATCCAGTGACGCTGACTCAAGGGTCAGATCCAGGGACGTTGACACCAGGTTTAGATCCAGTGACGTAAACCGAAGGATTAGATCCAGTGACGTTGAAACCAGGATTATATCCAGGTACGTTGAATCCAGGATTAGATCCATGGACGTTGACACCAGAATTAGACCTAGGGACGTTGACACCAGTATTAGATCCAGGACGTTGACAGCAGGATTAGATCCAGTGACATTGCCACCAGGATTAGGTCCAGGGACGTTGAAAAAAGGATTAGAACCAGGGACGTTGACTTCAGGATAATATCCAGTGACATTGACACCAGGATTAGATCCAGTGACGATGACACCAGGATTACAGCAAGGGATGTTGACACCAATATTATATCCAGGGACGTTGACACCAGGATTAGATCCATTGACATTGACACCAGGATTAGATCCAGTGACGTTGACAACAGGATTAGATCCAGGGACGTTGAAACCAGGATCGGGTCTAGGGACGTTGACACCAGAATCAGATCCAGTGACGTTGACAACTGGATCAGATCAAGTGAAGTTGACACGAGGATCAGACCCAGGGACATTGAAACCAGGATAAGATCCATTGACGTTGACACCAGGATTAGATCCAAGGACGTTGACACCAGGATTAGATCCAGTGTCGTTGATACCAGGATTAGATCCAGGGAAGTTGACACCAGGATTAGATCCAGGGACGTTGACACCAGGATTAGAATCAGGGACGTTGACTCCAGAATTAAATCCAGTGACTTTGACACCAGGATTAGATCCAGTGAGGCTGACTCAAGGGTCAGATCCAGGGACGTTGACACCAGGTTTAGATCCAGTGACGTAAACACCAGGATTAGATCCAGTGACATTGAAACCAGGATTATATCCAGGGACGTTGACACCAGGATTATATCCAGGGACGTTGAATCCAGGGTTAGATCCAGGGATGTTGACACCAGATTTAGACCTAGGGACGTTGACACCAGTATTAGATCCAGGAAGTTGACAGCAGGATTAGATCCAGTGACTTTGCCACCAGGATTAGGTCCAGGGACGTTGAAAAAAGGATTAGAACCAGGGACGTTGACTTCAGGATAAGATCCAGTGACGTTGACACCAGGATTAGATCCAGTGACGATGACACCAGGATTACAGCAAAGGATGTTGACACCAATATTAGATCCAGGGACGTTGACACCAGGATTAGATCCATTGACGTTGACACCATGATTAAATCCAGTGACGCTGACACCAGGTTTAGATCCAGGGACGTTGAAACCAAGATCAGGTGCAGGGACGTTGACACCAGGATCAGATACAGTGACGTTGACAACTGGATCAGATCCAGTGAAGTTGACACGAGGATCAGATCCAGGGACATTGAAACCAGGATTAGATCCAGTGACGTTGACACCAGGATTAGATCCAGTGTCGTTGATACCAGGATTAGGTCCAGGGAAGTTGACACCAGGATTAGATCCAGTGACGTTGACACCAAGATTAGATCCAGGGACGTTGACACCAGGATTAGATCCAGGGACCTTCACACCAGGATTAGATCCATTGACTTTGACACCAGGATTAGATCCAGTGATGCTGACACCAGGATTAGATCCAGTGACGTTGACACCAGGATTACATCCAGTGACGCTGACACCAGGATTAGATCCAGTGACGTTGACACAAAGATTACATCCAGTGATGCTGACACCAGTATTAGATCCAGGGACCTTGACACCAGGATTAGATCCAGGGACGTTGACACCAGGATTAGATCCATTGACGTTGACACCAGGATTAGATCCAGTGACGCTGACACCAGTTTAGATCCATGGACGTTGACACCAGGATTAGATACAGTGACGCTGACACCAGGATTAGATCCATGGACGTTGACACCAGGATTAGATACAGTGACGTTGACACCAGGATTAGATCCAGGGGTGTTGACTCCAGAATTAGATCCGTGGACGTTGACACCAGGATTAGATCCAGGGACGTTGAAACCAGGATTAGCTCAAGGACGTTGACACCAGGATTAGATACAGTGACGTTGACACCAGGATTAGATCCAGGGGTGTTGACTCCAGAATTAGATCCGTGGACGTTGACACAGGGTCAGATCCAGGGACGTTGACACCTTGATCAGATCCAGTGATGTTCACACAGGGTTTAGATCCAGGGACATTGATACCAGGATTAGATCCAGGGACGTTGAAACAGGGTTAGATCCAATTTCGTTGACACCAGGATTAGATCCAGGTTCGTTGACACCAGGATTAGATCCATTGACGTTGACACCAGGATTAGATCCAGTGACGCTGACACCAGATTAGATCCAGGGACGTTGAAACCGGGATAGGATCCAGTGACGTTGACACCAGGATTTGATCCAGTGACGTTGATACCATGATTAAATCCAGGGAGGTTGACACCAGGATTAGATCCAGTGACGTTGACAACAGGATTAGATCCAGGGCCGTTGATACCAGGATTAGATGCAGGGACGTTGACACCAGGATTAGATCCAGTTTCGTTGACACAAGGATTAGATCCAGGGACGTTGACACCAGGATTAGATCCAGTGACATTGACACCAGGATTAGATCCAGTGACGTTGACACCAGGATTAGATGCACTGATGCTGACACCAGGATTAGATCCAGTGACGTTGACATCAGGATTAGGTCCAGTGACGCTGACACCAGGATTAGACCAAGGGTCCTTGACACCAGGATTAGATCCAGGGATGTTGATAACAGGATTAGATACAGGGACATTGACACCAAGTTTAGATCCAGTGACGCTGGTACCAGTATTAGATCCAGGGACATAAACAAGGATTAGATCCAGTGATGTTGACACCAGGATTAGATCCAGGGACGTTGACACCAGGATTAGTTCCAGCGACGTTGACAACACGATTAGATCCATGGACGTTGACACCAGGATTAGATCCAAAGACGTTGACACCAGGATTATATCCAGGGACATAAATCAGGATTAGGTCCAGTGACGTTCACACCAGGATTAGATGAAAGGACATTGACACCAGGATTAGATCCAGTGACATTGATACCAGGATTAGATCCAGGGACGTTGACACCTGGATAGGATCCAGGGACGTTGAACCAGGATTAGATCCAGTGACGTTGACAACAGGTTTAGATCCAGGTGCGTTGATACCAGGATTAGATCCAGTGATGTTGACACCAGGATTAGATCCAGTTTCGTTACACCCGGATTAATACAGGGACGTTGACACCAGGATTAGATCCAGGGACGTTGACACCAGGATTAGATCCAGGGATGTTGAAACCAGGATCAGATCCAGTGACGTTGACAATAGGATTAGATCCAAGGACTTTTATACCAGGATTAGATCCAGGGCCATTGAAACCAGGATCAGGTCCAGGGACGTTGACACCAGGATTAGATCCATTGACCTTGACACCAGGATTAGATCCATTAACGTTGACACCAGGATTAGATCCAGTGACGCTGACACCAGGTTTAGATCCAGGGACATTGAAACCAGGATCAGATCCAGGGATGTTGACACCAGGATCAGATCCAAGGACGTTGACACCAGGGTTAGATCCAGGGACGCTGACACCAGGATTAGATCCAGTGACGCTGACACCAGGATTAGATCCAGTGACGTTGACACCAGGATTAGATCCAGTGGTGGTGACACCAGGATTAGATCCAGTTGCGCTGACTCAAGGATTAGATCCAGTGGCGCTGACAGCAGGATTAGATCCAGTGACGTTGACATCAGGATTAGGTCCAGTGACGCTGACACCAGGATTAGACCAAGGGACCTTGACACCAGGATTAGATCCAGGGACGTTGACAACATGATTAGATCCAGGGACATTGACACCAGGTTTAGATCCAGTGACGCTGGTACCAGGATTAGATCCAGGGACATAAACAAGTATTAGATCCAGTGATGTTGACACCAGGATTAGATCCAGGGACGTTGACACCAGGATTAGATCCAGTGACGTTGACAACACGATTAGATCCATGGACGTAGACACCAGGATTAGATCCAAAGACGTTGACACCAGGATTATATCCAGGGACATAAACCAGGATTAGATCCAGTGATGTTCACACCAGGATTAGATGCAAGGACATTGACACCAGGATTAGATCCAGTGACATTGATACCAGGATTAGATCCAGGGACGTTGACACCAGGATTAGATCCAGGGACGTTGAAACCAGGATTAGATCCAGGGACGTTGAACCAGGATTAGATCCAGTGACGTTGACAACAGGTTTAGATCCAGGTGCGTTTATACCGGGATTAATCCAGGGACGTTGACACCAGGATTAGATCCTGGGACGTTGACACCAGGATTAGATCCAGTGACGCTGAACCAGGATTAGATCCAGGGACGTTGACTCCAAGATTAGATCCTGGGACGTTGCCACCAGGATTAGATCCAGTGACGCTGACACCAGGATTAGATCCAGGGACGTTAAAACTAGGATTACATCCAGGGACGTTGACACCAGGATAAGATCCAGTGACGTTGACACCAGGATTAGATCCAGGGAACATGACACCAGGATTAGATCCAGTGACGTTGACACCAGGATTAGATCCAGTGACGCTGACACCAGGATCAGATCCATGAAGTTGACACCATGATTAGATCCACTGACGATGACACCAGTATTAGATCCAGGGACTGTGACACCAGGATTAGATCCAGGGACGTTGACTCCAAGATTAGATCCAGGGACTTTGACACCAGGATTAGATCCAGGGATGTTGAAACTAGGATTAGATCCAGGTATGTCACACCAGGATTAGATCCAGTAACGTTGAGACCAGGATAGATCCAGGGACGTTGATACCAGGATTAGATCCAGGAATGTTGACACCAGGATTAGATCCAGTTTCCCTGACACCAGGATTAATCCAGGGACATTGACACCAGGATTAGATCCAGGGACGTTGAAACCAGGATTATATCCAGGGACGTTGACACCAGGATTATATCCAGGGACGTTGAATCCAGGGTTAGATCCAGGGACGTTGACACCAGAATTAGACCTAGGGACGTTGACACCAGTATTAGATCCAGGAAGTTGACAGCAGGATTAGATCCAGTGACTTTGCCACCAGGATTAGGTCCAGGGACGTTGAAAAAAGGATTAGAACCAGGGACGTTGACTTCAGGATAAGATCCAGTGACGTTGACACCAGGATTAGATCCAGTGACGATGACACCAGGATAACAGCAAAGGATGTTGACACCAATATTAGATCCAGGGACGTTGACACCAGGATTAGATCCATTGACGTTGACACTATGATTAAATCCAGTGACGCTGACATCAGGATTAGATCCAGGGACGTTGAAACCAAGATCAGGTGCAGGGACGTTGACACCAGGATCAGATCCAGTGACGTTGACAACTGGATCAGATCCAGTGAATTTGACACGTGGATCAGATCCAGGGACATTGAAACCAGGATTAGATCCAGTGACGTTGACACCAGGATTAGATCCAGTGTTGTTGATACCAGGATTAGGTCCAGGGAAGTTGACACCAGGATTAGATCCAGTGACGTTGACACCAAGATTAGATCCATGGACGTTGACACCAGGATTAGATCCAGGGACCTTGACACCAGGATTAGATCCATTGACTTTGACACCAGGATTAGATCCAGTGATGCTGACACCAGGATTAGATCCAGTGACGTTGACACCAGGATTACATCCAGTGACGCTGACACCAGGATTAGATCCAGTGACGTTGACACAAGGATTACATCCAGTGATGCTGACACCAGTATTAGATCCAGGGACCTTGACACCAGGATTAGATCCAGGGACGTTGACACCAGGATTAGATCCATTGACGTTGACACCAGGATTAGATCCAGTGACGCTGACACCAGTTTAGATCCATGGACGTTGACACCAGGATTAGATACAGTGACGCTGACACCAGGATTAGATCCATGGACGTTGACACCAGGATTAGATACAGTGACGTTGACACCAGGATTAGATCCAGGGGTGTTGACTCCAGAATTAGATCCGTGGACGTTGACACCAGGATTAGATCCAGGTACGTTGAAACCAGGATTAGTTCCAAGGACGTTGACACAGGGTCAGATCCAGGGACGTTGACACCTTGATCAGATCCAGTGATGTTCACACAGGGTTTAGATCCAGGGACTTTGATACCAGGATTAGATCCAGGGACGTTGAAACAGGGTTAGATCCAGTTTCGTTGACACCAGGATTAGATCCAGGTTCGTTGACACCAGGATTAGATCCAGGGACGTTGACACCAGGATTAGATCCAGTGACATTGACACCAGGATTAGATCCAGTGACGTTGACACCAGGATTAGATGCACTGATGCTGACACCAGGATTAGATCCAGTGACGTTGACATCAGGATTAGGTCCAGTGACGCTGACACCAGGATTAGACCAAGGGTCCTTGACACCAGGATTAGATCCAGGGATGTTGATAACACGATTAGATACAGGGACATTGACACCAAGTTTAGATCCAGTGACGCTGGTACCAGTATTAGATCAAGGGACATAAACAAGGATTAGATCCAGTGATGTTGACACCAGGATTAGATCCAGGGACGTTGACACCAGGATTAGATCCAGCGACGTTGACAACACGATTAGATCCATGGACGTTGACACCAGGATTAGATCCAAAGACGTTGACACCAGGATTATATCCAGGGACATAAACCAGGATTAGATCCAGTGACGTTCACACCAGGATTAGATGCAAGGACATTGACACCAGGATTAGATCCAGTGACATTGATACCAGGATTAATCCAGGGACGTTGACACCTGGATAGGATCCAGGGACGTTGAAACCAGGATTAGATCCAGGGACGTTGAACCAGGATTAGATCCAGTGACGTTGACAACAGGTTTAGATCCAGTGATGTTGACACCAGGATTAGATCCAGTGATGTTGACACCAGGATTAGATCCAGTTTCGTTACGCCCGGATTAATACAGGGACGTTGACACCAGGATTAGATCCAGGGACGTTGACACCAGGATTAGATCCAGGGATGTTGAAACCAGGATCAGATCCAGTGACGTTGACAATAGGATTAGATCCAAGGACTTTTATACCAGGATTAGATCCAGGGCCATTGAAACCAGGATCAGGTCCAGGGACGTTGACACCAGGATTAGATCCATTGACCTTGACACCAGGATTAGATCCATTAACGTTGACACCAGGATTAGATCCAGTGACGCTGACACCAGGTTTAGATCCAGGGACATTGAAACCAGGATCAGATCCAGGGATGTTGACACCAGGATCAGATCCAAGGACGTTGACACCAGGGTTAGATCCAGGGACGCTGACACCAGGATTAGATCCAGTGACGCTGACACCAGGATTAGATCCAATGACGTTGACACCAGGATTAGATCCAGTGGTGGTGACACCAGGATTAGATCCAGTGGCGCTGACTCAAGGATTAGATCCAGTGGCGCTGACAGCAGGATTAGATCCAGTGACGTTGACATCAGGATTAGGTCCAGTGACGCTGACACCAGGATTAGACCAAGGGACCTTGACACCAGGATTAGATCCAGGGACGTTGACAACATGATTAGATCCAGGGACATTGACACCAGGTTTAGATCCAGTGACGCTGGTACCAGGATTAGATCCAGGGACATAAACAAGTATTAGATCCAGTGATGTTGACACCAGGATTAGATCCAGGGACGTTGACACCAGGATTAGATCCAGTGACGTTGACAACACGATTAGATCCATGGACGTAGACACCAGGATTAGATCCAAAGACGTTGACACCAGGATTATATCCAGGGACATAAACCAGGATTAGATCCAGTGATGTTCACACCAGGATTAGATGCAAGGACATTGACACCAGGGTTAGATCCAGTGACATTGATACCAGGATTAGAACCAGGGACGTTGACACCAGGATTAGATCCAGGGACGTTGAAACCAGGATTAGATCCAGGGACGTTGAACCAGGATTAGATCCAGTGACGTTGACAACAGGTTTAGATCCAGGTGCGTTTATACCGGGATTAATCCAGGGACGTTGACACCAGGATTAGATCCTGGGACGTTGACACCAGGATTAGATCCAGTGACGCTGAACCAGGATTAGATCCAGGGACGTTGACTCCAAGATTAGATCCTGGGACGTTGCCACCAGGATTAGATCCAGTGACGCTGATACCAGGATTAGAACCAGGGACGTTAAAACTAGGATTACATCCAGGGACGTTGACACCAGGATAAGATCCAGTGACGTTGACACCAGGATTAGATCCAGGGACCATGACACCAGGATTAGATCCAGTGACGTTGACACCAGGATTAGATCCAGTGAAGCTGACACCAGGATCAGATCCATGACGTTGACACCAGGATTAGATCCAGTGACGATGACACCAGTATTAGATCCAGGGACTGTGACACCAGGATTAGATCCAGGGACGTTGACTCCAAGATTAGATCCAGGGACTTTGACACCAGGATTAGATCCAGGGATGTTGAAACTAGGATTAGATCCAGGTATGTCACACCAGGATTAGACCCAGTAACGTTGAGACCAGGATAGATCCAGGGACGTTGATACCAGGATTAGATCCAGGAATGTTGACACCAGGATTAGATCCAGTTTCCCTGACACCAGGATTAATCCATGGACATTGACACCTGGATTAGATCCAGGGACGTAGAAACCAGGATTATATCCAGGGACGTTGACACCAGGATTATATCCAGGGACGTTGAATCCAGGGTTAGATCCAGGGACGTTGACACCAGAATTAGACCTAGGGACGTTGACACCAGTATTAGATCCAGGAAGTTGACAGCAGGATTAGATCCAGTGACTTTGCCACCAGGATTAGGTCCAGGGACGTTGAAAAAAGGATTAGAACCAGGGACGTTGACTTCAGGATAAGATCCAGTGACGTTGACACCAGGATTAGATCCAGTGACGATGACACCAGGATTACAGCAAAGGATGTTGACACCAATATTAGATCCAGGGACGTTGACACCAGGATTAGATCCATTGACGTTGACACCATGATTAAATCCAGTGACGCTGACACCAGGATTAGATCCAGGGACGTTGAAACCATGATCAGGTGCAGGGACGTTGACACCAGGATCAGATCCAGTGACGTTGACAACTGGATCAGATCCAGTGAAGTTGACACGAGGATCAGATCCAGGGACATTGAAACCAGGATTAGATCCAGTGACGTTGACACCAGGATTAGATCCAGTGTCGTTGATACCAGGATTAGGTCCAGGGAAGTTGACACCAGGATTAGATCCAGTGACGTTGACACCAAAATTAGATCCAGGGACGTTGACACCAGGATTAGATCCAGGGACCTTGACACCAGGATTAGATCCATTGACTTTGACACCAGGATTAGATCCAGTGATGCTGACACCAGGATTAGATCCAGTGACGTTGACACCAGGATTACATCCAGTGACGCTGACACCAGGATTAGATCCAGTGACGTTGACACAAGGATTACATCCAGTGATGCTGACACCAGTATTAGATCCAGGGACCTTGACACCAGGATTAGATCCAGGGACGTTGACACCAGGATTAGATCCATTGACGTTGACACCAGGATTAGATCCAGTGACGCTGACACCAGTTTAGATCCATGGACGTTGACACCAGGATTAGATACAGTGACGCTGACACCAGGATTAGATCCATGGACGTTGACACCAAGATTAGATACAGTGACGTTGACACCAGGATTAGATCCAGGGGTGTTGACTCCAGAATTAGATCCGTGGACGTTGACACCAGGATTAGATCCAGGGACGTTGAAACCAGGATTAGTTCCAAGGACGTTGACACAGGGTCAGATCCAGGGACGTTGACACCTTGATCAGATCCAGTGATGTTCACACAGGGTTTAGATCCAGGGACATTGATACCAGGATTAGATCCAGGGACGTTGAAACAGGGTTAGATCCAGTTTCGTTGACACCAGGATTAGATCCAGGTTCGTTGACACCAGGATTAGATCCATTGACGTTGACACCAGGATTAGATCCAGTGACGCTGACACCAGATTAGATCCAGGGACGTTGAAACCGGGATAGGATCCAGTGACGTTGACACCAGGATTTGATCCAGTGACGTTGATACCATGATTAGATCCAGGGAGGTTGACACCAGGATTAGATCCAGTGACGTTGACAACAGGATTAGATCCAGGGCCGTTGATACCAGGATTAGATGCAGGGACGTTGACACCAGGATTAGATCCAGTTTCCTTGACACAAGGATTAGATCCAGGGACGTTGACACCAGGATTAGATCCAGTGACATTGACACCAGGATTAGATCCAGTGACGTTGACACCAGGATTAGATGCACTGATGCTGACACCAGGATTAGATCCAGTGACGTTGACATCAGGATTAGGTCCAGTGACGCTGACACCAGGATTAGACCAAGGGTCCTTGACACCAGGATTAGATCCAGGGATGTTGATAACAGGATTAGATCCAGGGACATTGACACCAAGTTTAGATCCAGTGACGCTGGTACCAGTATTAGATCAAGGGACATAAACAAGGATTAGATCCAGTGATGTTGACACCAGGATTAGATCCAGGGACGTTGACACCAGGATTAGATCCAGGGACGTTGACACCAGGATTAGATCCAGCGACGTTGACAACACGATTAGATCCATGGACGTTGACACCAGGATTAGATCCAAAGACGTTGACACCAGGATTATATCCAGGGACATAAACCAGGATTAGATCCAGTGACGTTCACACCAGGATTAGATGCAAGGACATTGACACCAGGATTAGATCCAGTGACATTGATACCAGGATTAGATCCAGGGACGTTTCACCTGGATAGGATCCAGGGACGTTGAAACCAGGATTAGATCCAGGGACGTTGAACCAGGATTAGATCCAGTGACGTTGACAACAGGTTTAGATCCAGGTGCGTTGATACCAGGATTAGATCCAGTGATGTTGACACCAGGATTAGATCCAGTTTCGTTACACCCGGATTAATACAGGGACGTTGACACCAGGATTAGATCCAGGGACGTTGACACCAGGATTAGATCCAGGGATGTTGAAACCAGGATCAGATCCAGTGACGTTGACAATAGGATTAGATCCAAGGACTTTTATACCAGGATTAGATCCAGGGCCATTGAAACCAGGATCAGGTCCAGGGACGTTGACAGCAGGATTAGATCCATTGACCTTGACACCAGGATTAGATCCATTAACGTTGACACCAGGATTAGATCCAGTGACGCTGACACCAGGTTTAGATCCAGGGACATTGAAACCAGGATCAGATCCAGGGATGTTGACACCAGGATCAGATCCAAGGACGTTGACACCAGGGTTAGATCCAGGGACGCTGACACCAGGATTAGATCCAGTGACGCTGACACCAGGATTAGATCCAATGACGTTGACACCAGGATTAGATCCAGTGGTGGTGACACCAGGATTAGATCCAGTGGCGCTGACTCAAGGATTAGATCCAGTGGCGCTGACAGCAGGATTAGACACAGTGATGTTGACATCAGGATTAGGTCCAGTGAAGCTGACACCAGGATTAGACCAAGGGACCTTGACACCAGGATTAGATCCAGGGACGTTGACAACATGATTAGATCCAGGGACATTGACACCAGGTTTAGATCCAGTGACGCTGGTACCAGGATTAGATCCAGGGACATAAACAAGTATTAGATCCAGTGATGTTGACACCAGGATTAGATCCAGGGACGTTGACACCAGGATTAGATCCAGTGACGTTGACAACACCATTAGATCCATGGACGTAGACACCAGGATTAGATCCAAAGACGTTGACACCAGGATTATATCCAGGGACATAAACCAGGATTAGATCCAGTGATGTTCACACCAGGATTAGATGCAAGGACATTGACACCAGGATTAGATCCAGTGACATTGATACCAGGATTAGATCCAGGGACGTTGACACCAGGATTAGATCCAGGGACGTTGAAACCAGGATTAGATCCAGGGACGTTGAACCAGGATTAGATCCAGTGACGTTGACAACAGGTTTAGATCCAGGTGCGTTTATACCGGGATTAATCCAGGGACGTTGACACCAGGATTAGATCCTGGGACGTTGACACCAGGATTAGATCCAGTGACGCTGAACCAGGATTAGATCCAGGGACGTTGACTCCAAGATTAGATCCTGGGACGTTGCCACCAGGATTAGATCCAGTGACGCTGACACCAGGATTAGATCCAGGGACGTTAAAACTAGGATTACATCCAGGGACGTTGACACCAGGATAAGATCCAGTGACGTTGACACCAGGATTAGATCCAGGGAACATGACACCAGGATTAGATCCAGTGACGTTTACACCAGGATTAGATCCAGTGACGCTGACACCAGGATCAGATCCATGACGTTGACACCAGGATTAGATCCAGTGACGATGACACCAGTATTAGATCCAGGGACTGTGACACCAGGATTAGATCCAGGGACGTTGACTCCAAGATTAGATCCAGGGACTTTGACACCAGGATTAGATCCAGGGATGTTGAAACTAGGATTAGATCCAGGTATGTCACACCAGGATTAGATCCAGTAACGTTGAGACCAGGATAGATCCAGGGACGTTGATACCAGGATTAGATCCAGGAATGTTGACACCAGGATTAGATCCAGTTTCCCTGACACCAGGATTAATCCAGGGACATTGACACCAGGATTAGATCCAGGGACGTTGAACCAGGATTAGATCCAGGGACATTGAATCTGGATTAGATCCAGTTACGTTGACAATACGATTAGATCAGGGACGTTGATACCAGGATTAGATCCAGGGATGTTGATACCAGGATTAGATCCAGTTTCCCTGACTCCAGGATTAATCCAGGGACGTTGACAACAGGGTTAGAACCAGGGACGTTGAAACCAGGATTAGATCCAGGGACGTTGAACCAGGATTAGATCCAGTGACGTTGACAACAGGTTTAGATCCAGGTGCGTTTACACCGGGATTAGATCCAGGGACGTTCACACCAGGATTAGATCCTGGGACGTTGACACCAGGATTAGATCCAGTGACGCAGAAACCAGGATTAGATCCAGGGACGTTGACTCCAAGATTAGATCCTGGGACGTTGCCACCAGGATTAGATCCAGTGACGCTGACACCAGGATTAGATCCAGGGACGTTGAAACTAGGATTAGATCCAGGGACGTTGACACCAGGATTAGATCCAGGGACCATGACACCAGGATTAGATCCAGTGACATTGACACCAGGATTAGATCCAGTGACGCTGACACCAGGATCAGATCCATGACGTTGACACCAGGATTAGATCCAGTGACGATGACACCAGTATTAGATCCAGGGACTTTGACACCAGGATTAGATCCAGGGACGTTGACTCCAAGATTAGATCCAGCGATGTTGAAACTAGGATTATATCCAGGTACGTCACACCAGGATTAGATCCAGTGACGTTGACACCAGGATAGATCCACGGACGTTGATACCAGGATTAGATCCAGGGACGTTGACACCAGGATTATATCCAGGGACGTTGAATCCAGGGTTAGATCCAGGGACATTGACACCAGAATTAGACCTAGGGACGTTGACACCAGTATTAGATCCAGGAAGTTGACAGCAGGATTAGATCCAGTGACTTTGCCACCAGGATTAGGTCCAGGGACGTTGAAAAAAGGATTAGAACCAGGGACGTTGACTTCAGGATAAGATCCAGTGACGTTGACACCAGGATTAGATCCAGTGACGATGACACCAGGATTACAGCAAAGGATGTTGACACCAATATTAGATCCAGGGACGTTGACACCAGGATTAGATCCATTGACGTTGACACCATGATTAAATCCAGTGACGCTGACACCAGGATTAGATCCAGGGACGTTGAAACCATGATCAGGTGCAGGGACGTTGACACCAGGATCAGATCCAGTGACGTTGACAACTGGATCAGATCCAGTGAAGTTGACACGAGGATCAGATCCAGGGACATTGAAACCAGGATTAGATCCAGTGACGTTGACACCAGGATTAGATCCAGTGTCGTTGATACCAGGATTAGGTCCAGGGAAGTTGACACCAGGATTAGATCCAGTGACGTTGACACCAAAATTAGATCCAGGGACGTTGACACCAGGATTAGATCCAGGGACCTTGACACCAGGATTAGATCCATTGACTTTGACACCAGGATTAGATCCAGTGATGCTGACACCAGGATTAGATCCAGTGACGTTGACACCAGGATTACATCCAGTGACGCTGACACCAGGATTAGATCCAGTGACGTTGACACAAGGATTACATCCAGTGATGCTGACACCAGTATTAGATCCAGGGACCTTGACACCAGGATTAGATCCAGGGACGTTGACACCAGGATTAGATCCATTGACGTTGACACCAGGATTAGATCCAGTGACGCTGACACCAGTTTAGATCCATGGACGTTGACACCAGGATTAGATACAGTGACGCTGACACCAGGATTAGATCCATGGACGTTGACACCAAGATTAGATACAGTGACGTTGACACCAGGATAAGATCCAGGGGTGTTGACTCCAGAATTAGATCCGTGGACGTTGACACCAGGATTAGATCCAGGGACGTTGAAACCAGGATTAGTTCCAAGGACGTTGACACAGGGTCAGATCCAGGGACGTTGACACCTTGATCAGATCCAGTGATGTTCACACAGGGTTTAGATCCAGGGACATTGATACCAGGATTAGATCCAGGGACGTTGAAACAGGGTTAGATCCAGTTTCGTTGACACCAGGATTAGATCCAGGTTCGTTGACACCAGGATTAGATCCATTGACGTTGACACCAGGATTAGATCCAGTGACGCTGACACCAGATTAGATCCAGGGACGTTGAAACCGGGATAGGATCCAGTGACGTTGACACCAGGATTTGATCCAGTGACGTTGATACCATGATTAGATCCAGGGAGGTTGACACCAGGATTAGATCCAGTGACGTTGACAACAGGATTAGATCCAGGGCCGTTGATACCAGGATTAGATGCAGGGACGTTGACACCAGGATTAGATCCAGTTTCCTTGACACAAGGATTAGATCCAGGGACGTTGACACCAGGATTAGATCCAGTGACATTGACACCAGGATTAGATCCAGTGTCGTTGACACCAGGATTAGATGCACTGATGCTGACACCAGGATTAGATCCAGTGACGTTGACATCAGGATTAGGTCCAGTGACGCTGACACCAGGATTAGACCAAGGGTCCTTGACACCAGGATTAGATCCAGGGATGTTGATAACAGGATTAGATACAGGGACATTGACACCAAGTTTAGATCCAGTGACGCTGGTACCAGTATTAGATCAAGGGACATAAACAAGGATTAGATCCAGTGATGTTGACACCAGGATTAGATCCAGGGACGTTGACACCAGGATTAGATCCAGGGACGTTGACACCAGGATTAGATCCAGCGACGTTGACAACACGATTAGATCCATGGACGTTGACACCAGGATTAGATCCAAAGACGTTGACACCAGGATTATATCCAGGGACATAAACCAGGATTAGATCCAGTGACGTTCACACCAGGATTAGATGCAAGGACATTGACACCAGGATTAGATCCAGTGACATTGATACCAGGATTAGATCCAGGGACGTTTCACCTGGATAGGATCCAGGGACGTTGAAACCAGGATTAGATCCAGGGACGTTGAACCAGGATTAGATCCAGTGACGTTGACAACAGGTTTAGATCCAGGTGCGTTGATACCAGGATTAGATCCAGTGATGTTGACACCAGGATTAGATCCAGTTTCGTTACACCCGGATTAATACAGGGACGTTGACACCAGGATTAGATCCAGGGACGTTGACACCAGGATTAGATCCAGGGATGTTGAAACCAGGATCAGATCCAGTGACGTTGACAATAGGATTAGATCCAAGGACTTTTATACCAGGATTAGATCCAGGGCCATTGAAACCAGGATCAGGTCCAGGGACGTTGACAGCAGGATTAGATCCATTGACCTTGACACCAGGATTAGATCCATTAACGTTGACACCAGGATTAGATCCAGTGACGCTGACACCAGGTTTAGATCCAGGGACATTGAAACCAGGATCAGATCCAGGGATGTTGACACCAGGATCAGATCCAAGGACGTTGACACCAGGGTTAGATCCAGGGACGCTGACACCAGGATTAGATCCAGTGACGCTGACACCAGGATTAGATCCAATGACGTTGACACCAGGATTAGATCCAGTGGTGGTGACACCAGGATTAGATCCAGTGGCGCTGACTCAAGGATTAGATCCAGTGGCGCTGACAGCAGGATTAGACACAGTGATGTTGACATCAGGATTAGGTCCAGTGAAGCTGACACCAGGATTAGACCAAGGGACCTTGACACCAGGATTAGATCCAGGGACGTTGACAACATGATTAGATCCAGGGACATTGACACCAGGTTTAGATCCAGTGACGCTGGTACCAGGATTAGATCCAGGGACATAAACAAGTATTAGATCCAGTGATGTTGACACCAGGATTAGATCCAGGGACGTTGACACCAGGATTAGATCCAGTGACGTTGACAACACCATTAGATCCATGGACGTAGACACCAGGATTAGATCCAAAGACGTTGACACCAGGATTATATCCAGGGACATAAACCAGGATTAGATCCAGTGATGTTCACACCAGGATTAGATGCAAGGACATTGACACCAGGATTAGATCCAGTGACATTGATACCAGGATTAGATCCAGGGACGTTGACACCAGGATTAGATCCAGGGACGTTGAAACCAGGATTAGATCCAGGGACGTTGAACCAGGATTAGATCCAGTGACGTTGACAACAGGTTTAGATCCAGGTGCGTTTATACCGGGATTAATCCAGGGACGTTGACACCAGGATTAGATCCTGGGACGTTGACACCAGGATTAGATCCAGTGACGCTGAACCAGGATTAGATCCAGGGACGTTGACTCCAAGATTAGATCCTGGGACGTTGCCACCAGGATTAGATCCAGTGACGCTGACACCAGGATTAGATCCAGGGACGTTAAAACTAGGATTACATCCAGGGACGTTGACACCAGGATAAGATCCAGTGACGTTGACACCAGGATTAGATCCAGGGACCATGACACCAGGATTAGATCCAGTGACGTTGACACCAGGATTAGATCCAGTGACGCTGACACCAGGATCAGATCCATGACGTTGACACCAGGATTAGATCCAGTGACGATGACACCAGTATTAGATCCAGGGACTGTGACACCAGGATTAGATCCAGGGACGTTGACTCCAAGATTAGATCCAGGGACTTTGACACCAGGATTAGATCCAGGGATGTTGAAACTAGGATTAGATCCAGGTATGTCACACCAGGATTAGATCCAGTAACGTTGAGACCAGGATAGATCCAGGGACGTTGATACCAGGATTAGATCCAGGAATGTTGACACCAGGATTAGATCCAGTTTCCCTGACACCAGGATTAATCCAGGGACATTGACACCAGGATTAGATCCAGGGACGTTGAACCAGGATTAGATCCAGGGACATTGAATCTGGATTAGATCCAGTTACGTTGACAATACGATTAGATCAGGGACGTTGATACCAGGATTAGATCCAGGGATGTTGATACCAGGATTAGATCCAGTTTCCCTGACTCCAGGATTAATCCAGGGACGTTGACAACAGGGTTAGAACCAGGGACGTTGAAACCAGGATTAGATCCAGGGACGTTGAACCAGGATTAGATCCAGTGACGTTGACAACAGGTTTAGATCCAGGTGCGTTTACACCGGGATTAGATCCAGGGACGTTCACACCAGGATTAGATCCTGGGACGTTGACACCAGGATTAGATCCAGTGACGCAGAAACCAGGATTAGATCCAGGGACGTTGACTCCAAGATTAGATCCTGGGACGTTGCCACCAGGATTAGATCCAGTGACGCTGACACCAGGATTAGATCCAGGGACGTTGAAACTAGGATTAGATCCAGGGACGTTGACACCAGGATTAGATCCAGGGACCATGACACCAGGATTAGATCCAGTGACATTGACACCAGGATTAGATCCAGTGACGCTGACACCAGGATCAGATCCATGACGTTGACACCAGGATTAGATCCAGTGACGATGACACCAGTATTAGATCCAGGGACTTTGACACCAGGATTAGATCCAGGGACGTTGACTCCAAGATTAGATCCAGCGATGTTGAAACTAGGATTATATCCAGGTACGTCACACCAGGATTAGATCCAGTGACGTTGACACCAGGATAGATCCACGGGCGTTGATACCAGGATTAGATCCAGGGACGTTGATACCAGGATTAGATCCAGGAATGTTGACACCAGGATTAGATCCTGTTTCCCTGACACCAGGATTAATCCAGGGACATTGACACCAGGATTAGATCCAGGGACGTTGAACCAGGATTAGATCCAGGGACATTGAATCTGGATTAGATCCAGTGACGTTGACAATACGATTAGATCAGGGACGTTGATACCAGGATTAGATCCAGTTTCCCTGACACCAGGATTAATCCAGGGACGTTGACAACAGGGTTAGAACCAGGGACGTTGAAACCAGGATTAGATCCAGGGACGTTGAACCAGGATTAGATCCAGTGACGTTGACTCCAGGTTTAGATCCAGTAACGCTGACACCAGGATCAGAAGCATGACGTTTACACTAGGATTAGACCCAGAGACGATGATACCAAGATTATATCCAGGGACGTTGACACCAGGATTAGATCCAGGGACGTTGAATCCAGGATTAGGTCCAGGGACGTTTAACCAGGATTAGAACCAGTGACGTTGACAACAGGTTTAGATTCAGGGACGCTGACACCAGGATTAGATCCAGTTCGCTGACACCAGGATTAGATCCAGTGGCGCTGACACCAGGATTAGATCCAGTGGCGTTGACACCAGGATTAGATCCAGTGGCGCTGACACCAGGATTAGGTCCAGTGACGATGACACCAGTATTAGATCCAGGGACTTTGACACCAGGATTAGATCCAGGGACGTTGACTCCAAGATTAGATCCAGGGAGTTTGACACCAGTATAAGATCCAGGGATCATGAAAACAGGATTGGATCCAGGTACGTCACACCAGGATTAGATCCAGTGACGTTGACAACAGGGTTAGATCCAGGGACGTTGATACCAGGATTAGATCCAGGAATGTTGACACCAGGATTAGATCCAGTTTCGTTTTCACCAGGATTAATCCAGGGACAATGACACCAGGATTAGATCCAGGGACGTTGAACCAGGATTAGATCCAGGGATGTTGAAACCAGGATCAGATCCAGTGACGTTGACAATAGGATTAGATCCAGGGACTTTTATACCAGGATTAGATCCAGGGACATTGAAACCAGGATCAGGTCCAGGGACGTTGACACCAGGATTACATCCATTGACGTTGACACAAGGATTAGATCCATTGACGTTGACATCAGGATTAGATCCATTGACGCTGACACCAGGTTTAGATCCAGGGACATTGAAACCAGGATCAGATCCAGGGACGTTGACACTAGGATCAGATCCAAGGACGTTGACACCAGAGTTAGATCCAGGGACGCTGACACCAGGAATAGATCCAGTGACGCTGACACCAGGATTAGATCCAATGACGTTGACAACAGGATTAGATCCAGTGGTGGTGACACCAGGATTAGATCCAGTGGCGCTGACTCAAGGATTAGATCCAGTGGCGCTGACAGCAGGGTTAGATCCAGTGACGTTGACATCAGGATTAGGTCCAGTGACGCTGACACCAGGATTAGACCAAGGGACCTTGACACCAGGATTAGATCCAGGGATGTTGACAACAATATTAGACCCAGGGACATTAACACCAGGTTTAGATCCAGTGACGCTGGTACCAGGATTAGATCCAGGGACATAAACAAGGATTAGATCCAGTGATGTTGACACCAGGATTAGATCCAGGGACGTTGACACCAGGATTAGATCCAGTGACGTTGACAACACGATTAGATCCATGGACGTTGACACCAGGTTTAGATCCAAAGACGTTGACACCAGGATTATATCCAAGGACATAAACCAGGATTAGATCCAGTGACGTTCACACCAGGATTAGATGCAAGGACATTGACACCAGGTTTAGATCCAGTGACATTGATACCAGGATTAGATCCAGGGACGTTGAACCAGGATTAGATCCAGTGACGTTGACAACAGGTTTAGATCCAGGTGCGTTTACACCGGGATTAATCCAGGGACGTTGACACCAGGATTAGATCCTGGGACGTTGACACCAGGATTAGATCCAGTGACGCTGAAACCAGGATTAGATCCAGAGACGTTGACTCCAAGATTAGATCCTGTGACGTTGCCACCAGGATTAGATCCAGTGACGCTGACACCAGGATTAGATCCAGGGACGTTGAAACTAGGATTACGTCAAGGGACGTTGACACCAGGATAAGATCCAGTGACGTTGACACCAGGATTAGATCCAGGGACTTTGACACCAGGATTAGATCCAGTGACGCTGACACCAGGATCAGATCCATGACGTTGACACCAGGATTAGATCCAGTGACGATGACACCAGTATTAGATCCAGGGACTTTGACACCAGGATTAGATCCTGGGACGTTGACTCCAAGTTTAGATCCAGGGACTTTGACACCAGGATTAGATCCAGGGATGTTGAAACCAGGATTAGATCCAGGTACATCACACCAGGATTAGATCCAGTGACGTTGACACCAGGATAGATCCAGCGACGTTGATATCAGGATTAGATCCAGGAATGTTGACACCAGGATTAGATCCAGTTTCCCTGACACCAGGATTAATCCAGGGACATTGAAACCAGGATTAGATCCAGGGACGTTGACAATACGATTAGATCAGGGACGTTGATACCAGGATTAGATCCAGGGATGTTGATACCAGGATTAGATCCAGTTTCCCTAACACCAGGATTAATCCAGGGACGTTGACAACAGGGTTAGAACCAGGGACGCTGACACCAGGATTAGATACAGTGACGCTGACACTAGGATTAGATACAGTGACGTTGACACCAGGATTAGATCCAGTAACGCTGACACCAGGATCAGAACCATGACGTTGACACTAGGATTAGATCCAGAGACAATGATACCAAGATTATATCCAGGGACGTTGACACCAGGATTAGATCCAGGGACGTTGAATCCAGGATTAGGTCCAGGGACGTTTAACCAGGATTAGATCCAGTGACATTGACAACAGGTT
Organism: Rattus norvegicus; assembly: GCF_021556685.1. NCBI lineage: Eukaryota > Metazoa > Chordata > Mammalia > Rodentia > Muridae > Rattus > Rattus norvegicus. The sequence continues at coordinate 63,224,784 of NC_141555.1, forward strand.
TAGATCCAGGGACGCTGACACCAGGATTAAATCCAGTGACGCTGACACCAGGATTAGATCCAGTGGCACTGAAACCAGGATTAGATCCAGTGGCGCTGACACCAGATTAGATCCAGTGACGTTGACACCAGGATTAGATCCAGTAACGATGACACCAGGATCAGAACCATGAAGTTAAAACTAGGATTAGATCCAGAGACGATGATTCCAAGATTATATCCAGGGAGGTTGACACCAGGATTAGAACCAGGGACGTTGAAACCAGGATTAGATCCAGGAACGTTACCCAGGATTAGATCCAGTGACGTTGACAACAGGGTTAGATCCAGGTGCGTTGTTACCAGGATTAGATCCAGTGATGTTGACACCAGGATTAGATCCAGTTTCGTTTACACCCGGATTAATACAGGGACTTTGACACCAGGATTAGATCCAGGGACGTTGACACCAGGTTTAGATCCAGGGATGTTGAAACCAGGATCGGATCCAGTGACGTTGACAATAGGATTAGATCCAGGGACGTTTATACCAGGATTAGATCCAGGGACATTGAAACCAGGATCAGGTCCAGGGACGTTGACACCAGGATTAGATCCATTGACGTTGACACCAAAATTAGATCCATTGACGTTGACACCAGGATTAGATCCAGTGAGGCTGACACCAGGTTAAGATCCAGGGACATTGAAACAAGGATCAGATCCAGGGACGTTGACACCAGGATCAGATCCAAGGACGTTAACACCAGGGTTAGATCCAGGGACGCTGACACCAGGATTAGATCCAGTGACGCTGACAGCAGGATTAGATCCAATGACGTTGACACCAGGATTTGATCCTGTGGTGGTGACACCAGGATTAGATCCAGTGGCGCTGACTCAAGGATTAGATCCCGTGGCGTTGACAGCAGATTTAGATCCAGTGACGTTTACACCAGGATTAGATCTAGTGACGCTGACAACAGGATCAGATCCATGACGTTGACACCAGGATTAGATCCAGGGACGTTGAAACCAGGATTAGATCCAGGGACGTTGAACCAGGATTAGATCCAGTGACGTTGACAACATGGTTAGATCCAGGTCCGTTGATACCAGGATTAGATACAGTGATGTTGACACCAGGATTAGATCCAGTTTCGTTTACACCATGATTAATCCAGGGAGGTTTACTCCAGGATTAGATCCAGGGACGTTGAAACCAGGATCAGATCCAGTGACGTTGACAATAGGATTAGATCCAGGGACGTTGATAGCAGGATTAGATCCAGGGACGTTGACACCAGGATTAGATCCAGTGACGCTGACACCAGGATTAGATCCAGGGACATTGACACCAGGATTAGATCCAGGGACGTTGACACCAGGATTAGATCCAAGGACGTTGACACCAAGATTAGATCCATTGACATTGACACCAGGATTCGATCCAGTGATGTTGTCACCAGAATTAGATCCAGGGACGTTGACACCAGGATTTTATCCAGGGACGTTAACACCAGGATAAGATCCAGTGACGTTGACACCAGGATTAGACCCAGGGACCATTACACCAGGATTAGATCCAGGGACGTTGACACCAGGATTAGATCCAGGGACGTTGACACCATGATTAGATCAAGGAACGTTGACACCAGGATTAGATCCAGGGATGTTGACACCAGGATTAGATCCAGGGACATTGACACCAGGATTAGATCCAGGGACCATGACACCAGGAATAGATCCAGGGACGCTGACACCAGGATTAGATGCAGTGGCGCTGACACTAGGATTAGTTCCAGTGACATTGACACCAGGATTAGATCCAGTGACGCTGACACCAGGATAAGATCCAATGACGTTGACACCAGGATTAGATCCAAGAATGTTGACACCAGGATTAGATCCAGTGACGCTGACACCAGGATTAGATCCAGGGACGTTGACACCATGATTAGATCCAAGAACGTTGACACCAGGATTAGATCCGGGGACGTTGACACCAGGATTAGATCCAGGGACATTGACACCAGGATTAGATCCAGGGACCATGACACCAGGATTAGATCCAGTGACGCTGACACCAGGATCAGATCCATGACGTTGACACCAGGATTAGATCCAGTGACGATGACACCAGGATTAGATCCAGGGACTTTGACACCAGGATTAGATCCAGGGACGTTGACTCCAAGTTTAGATCCAGGGACTTTGACACCAGGATTAGATCCAGGGATGTTGAAACTAGGATTAGATCCAGGTACGTCACACCAGGATTAGATCCAGTGACGTTGACACCAGGATAGATCCAGCGATGTTGATATCAGGATTAGATCCAGGAATGTTGACACCAGGATTAGATCCAGTTTCCCTGACACCAGGATTAATCCAGGGACATTGAAACCAGGATTAGATCCAGGGACGTTGACAATACGATTAGATCAGGGACGTTGATACCAGGATTAGATCCAGGGATGTTGATACCAGGATTAGATCCAGTTTCCCTAACACCAGGATTAATCCAGGGACGTTGACAACAGGGTTAGAACCAGGGACGCTGACACCAGGATTAGATACAGTGACGCTGACACTAGGATTAGATACAGTGACGTTGACACCAGGATTAGATCCAGTAACGCTGACACCAGGATCAGAACCATGACGTTGACACTAGGATTAGATCCAGAGACAATGATACCAAGATTATATCCAGGGACGTTGACACCAGGATTAGATCCAGGGACGTTGAATCCAGGATTAGGTCCACGGACGTTTAACCAGGATTAGATCCAGTGACATTGACAACAGGTTTAGATCCAGGGACGCTGACACCAGGATTAAATCCAGTGACGCTGACACCAGGATTAGATCCAGTGGCACTGAAACCAGGATTAGATCCAGTGGCGCTGACACCAGATTAGATCCAGTGACGTTGACACCAGGATTAGATCCAGTAACGCTGACACCAGGATCAGAACCATGAAGTTAAAACTAGGATTAGATCCAGAGACGATGATTCCAAGATTATATCCAGGGAGGTTGACACCAGGATTAGAACCAGGGACGTTGAAACCAGGATTAGATCCAGGAACGTTACCCAGGATTAGATCCAGTGACGTTGACAACAGGGTTAGATCCAGGTTCGTTGTTACCAGGATTAGATCCAGTGATGTTGACACCAGGATTAGATCCAGTTTCGTTTACACCCGGATTAATACAGGGACTTTGACACCAGGATTAGATCCAGGGACGTTGACACCAGGTTTAGATCCAGGGATGTTGAAACCAGGATCAGATCCAGTGACGTTGACAATAGGATTAGATCCAGGGACGATTATACCAGGATTAGATCCAGGGACATTGAAACCAGGATCAGGTCCAGGGACGTTGACACCAGGATTAGATCCATTGACGTTGACACCAAAATTAGATCCATTGACGTTGACACCAGGATTAGATCCAGTGACGCTGACACCAGGTTTAGATCCAGGGACATTGAAACAAGGATCAGATCCAGGGACGTTGACACCAGGATCAGATCCAAGGATGTTGACACCAGGGTTAGATCCAGGGACGCTGACACCAGGATTAGATCCAGTGACGCTGACACCAGGATTAGATCCAATGACGTTGACACCAGGATTAGATCCAGTGGTGGTGACACCAGGATTAGATCCAGTGGCGCTGACTCAAGGATTAGATCCAGTGGCGCTGACAGCAGGATTAGATCCAGTGACGTTTATACCAGGATTAGATCCAGTGACGCTGACAACAGGATCAGATCCATGACGTTGACACTAGGATTAGATCCAAGACGATGACACCAAGATAAGATCCAGGGACGTTGACACCAGGATTAGATCCAGGGACGTTGAAACCAGGATTAGATCCAGGGACGTTGAACCAGGATTAGATCCAGTGACGTTGACAACATGGTTAGATCCAGGTCCGTTGATACCAGGATTAGATACAGTGATGTTGACACCAGGATTAGATCCAGTTTCGTTTACACCAGGATTAATCCAGGGAGGTTGACACCAGGATTAGATCCAGGGACGTTGAAACCAGGATCAGATCCAGTGACGTTGACAATAGGATTAGATCCAGGGACGTTGATAGCAGGATTAGATCCAGGGACGTTGACACCAGGATTAGATCCAGTGACGCTGACACCAGGATTAGATCCAGGGACATTGACACCAGGATTAGATCCAGGGACGTTGACACCAGGATTAGATCCAAGGACGTTGACACCAAGATTAGATCCATTGACATTGACACCAGGATTCGATCCAGTGATGTTGTCACCAGGATTAGATCCAGGGACGTTGACACCAGGATTTTATCCAGGGACGTTAACACCAGGATAAGATCCAGTGACGTTGACACCAGGATTAGACCCAGGGACCATTACACCAGGATTAGATCCAGGGACGTTGACACCAGGATTAGATCCAGGGACGTTGACACCATGATTAGATCAAGGAACGTTGACACCAGGATTAGATCCAGGGATGTTGACACCAGGATTAGATCCAGGGACATTGACACCAGGATTAGATCCAGGGACCATGACACCAGGAATAGATCCAGGGACGCTGACACCAGGATTAGATGCAGTGGCGCTGACACTAGGATTAGTTCCAGTGACATTGACACCAGGATTAGATCCAGTGACGCTGACACCAGGATAAGATCCAATGACGTTGACACCAGGATTAGATCCAGGGACCATGACACCAGGATTAGATCCAGGGACGCTGACACCAGGATTAGATCCAGGGACGTTGACACCATGATTAGATCCAAGAACGTTGACACCAGGATTAGATCCGGGGATGTTGACACCAGGATTAGATCCAGGGACATTGACACCAGGATTAGATCCAGGGACCATGACACCAGGAATAGATCCAGGGACGCTGACACCAGGATTAGATGCAGTGGCGCTGACACTAGGATTAGATCCAGTGACATTGACACCAGGATTAGATGCAAGGACATTGACACCAGGGTAGATCCAGTGACATTGATACCAGGATTAGATACAGGGACGTTGAACCAGGATTAGATCCAGTGACGTTGACAACAGGTTTAGATCCAGGTGCGTTTACACCGGGATTAATCCAGGGACGTTGACACCAAGATTAGATCCTGTGACGTTGCCACCAGGATTAGATCCAGTGACGCTGACACCAGGATTAGATCCAGGGACGTTGAAACTAGGATTACGTCCAGGGACGTTGACACCAGGATAAGATCCAGTGACGTTGACACCAGGATTAGATCCAGGGACCATGACACCAGGATTAGATCCAGTGACGTTGACACCAGGATTAGATCCAGTGACGCTGACACCAGGATCAGATCCATGACGTTGACACCAGGATTAGATCCAGTGACGATGACACCAGTATTAGATCCAGGGACTTTGACACCAGGATTAGATCCAGTTTCCCTGACACCAGGATTAATCCAGGGACATTGAAACCAGGATTAGATCCAGGGACGTTGACAATACGATTAGATCAGGGACGTTGATACCAGGATTAGATCCAGGGATGTTGATACCAGGATTAGATCCAGTTTCCCTAACACCAGGATTAATCCAGGGACGTTGACAACAGGGTTAGAACCAGGGACGCTGACACCAGGATTAGATACAGTGACGCTGACACTAGGATTAGATACAGTGACGAGACACCAGGATTAGATCCAGTAACGCTGACACCAGGATCAGAACCATGACGTTGACACTAGGATTAGATCCAGAGACAATGATACCAAGATTATATCCTGGGACGTTGACACCAGGATTAGATCCATGGACGTTGAATCCAGGATTAGGTCCAGGGACGTTTAACCAGGATTAGATCCAGTGACATTGACAACAGGTTTAGATCCAGGGACGCTGACACCAGGATTAAATCTAGTGACGCTGACACCAGGATTAGATCCAGTGGCACTGAAACCAGGATTAGATCCAGTGGCGCTGACACCAGATTAGATCCAGTGACGTTGACACCAGGATTAGATCCAGTAACGCTGACACCAGGATCAGAACCATGAAGTTAAAACTAGGATTAGATCCAGAGACGATGATTCCAAGATTATATCCAGGGAGGTTGACACCAGGATTAGAACCAGGGACGTTGAAACCAGGATTAGATCCAGGAACGTTACCCAGGATTAGATCCAGTGACGTTGACAACAGGGTTAGATCCAGGTGCGTTGTTACCAGGATTAGATCCAGTGATGTTGACACCAGGATTAGATCCAGTTTCGTTTACACCCGGATTAATACAGGGACTTTGACACCAGGATTAGATCCAGGGACGTTGACACCAGGTTTAGATCCAGGGATGTTGAAACCAGGATCAGATCCAGTGACGTTGACAATAGGATTAGATCCAGGGACGTTTATACCAGGATTAGATCCAGGGACATTGAAACCAGGCTCAGGTCCAGGGACGTTGACACCAGGATTAGATCCATTGACGTTGACACCAAAATTAGATCCATTGACGTTGACACCAGGATTAGATCCAGTGACGCTGACACCAGGTTTAGATCCAGGGACATTGAAACAAGGATCAGATCCAGGGACGTTGACACCAGGATCAGATCCAAGGATTTTGACACCAGGGTTAGATCCAGGGACGCTGACACCAGGATTAGATCCAGTGACGCTGACACCAGGATTAGATCCAATGACGTTGACACCAGGATTAGATCCAGTGGTGGTGACACCAGGATTAGATCCAGTGGCGCTGACTCAAGGATTAGATCCAGTGGCGCTGACAGCAGGATTAGATCCAGTGACGTTTACACCAGGATTAGATCCAGTGACGCTGACAACAGGATCAGATCCATGACGTTGACACTAGGATTAGATCCAAGACGATGACACCAAGATTAGATCCAGGGACGTTGACACCAGGATTAGATCCAGGAACGTTGAAACCAGGATTAGATCCAGGGACGTTGAACCAGGATTAGATCCAGTGACGTTGACAACATGGTTAGATCCAGGTCCGTTGATACCAGGATTAGATACAGTGATGTTGACACCAGGATTAGATCCAGTTTCGTTTACACCAGGATTAATCCAGGGAGGTTGACACCAGGATTAGATCCAGGGACGTTGAAACCAGGATCAGATCCAGTGACGTTGACAATAGGATTAGATCCAGGGACGTTGATAGCAGGATTAGATCCAGGGACGTTGACACCAGGATTAGATCCAGTGACGCTGACACCAGGATTAGATCCAGTGACGCTGACACCAGGATTAGATCCAGGGACATTGACACCAGGATTAGATCCAGGGACGTTGACACCAGGATTAGATCCAAGGACGTTGACACCAAGATTAGATCCATTGACATTGACACCAGGATTCGATCCAGTGATGTTGTCACCAGGATTAGATCCAGGGACGTTGACACCAGGATTTTATCCAGGGACGTTAACACCAGGATAAGATCCAGTGACGTTGACACCAGGATTAGACCCAGGGACCATTACACCAGGATTAAATCCAGGGACGTTGACACCAGGATTAGATCCAGGGACGTTGACACCATGATTAGATCAAGGAACGTTGACACCAGGATTAGATCCAGGGATGTTGACACCAGGATTAGATCCAGGGACATTGACACCAGGATTAGATCCAGGGACCATGACACCAGGAATAGATCCAGGGACGCTGACACCAGGATTAGATGCAGTGGCGCTGACACTAGGATTAGTTCCAGTGACATTGACACCAGTATTAGATCCAGTGACGCTGACACCAGGATAAGATCCAATGACGTTGACACCAGGATTAGATCCAGGGACCATGACTCCAGGATTAGATCCAGTGACGCTGACACCAGGATTAGATCCAGGGACGTTGACACCAGGATTAGATCCAGGGACGTTGACACAAGGATTAGATCCAAGGACGTTGACACCAAGATTAGATCCATTGACATTGACACCAGGATTCGATCCAGTGATGTTGATACCAGGATTAGATCCAGGGATGTTGACACCAGGATTTGATCCAGGGACGTTAACACAAGGATAAGATCCAGGGACGTTGACACCAGGAGTAGATCCAGGGACCATTACACCAGGATTAGATCCAGGGACGTTGACACCAGGATTAGATCCAGGGACGTTGACACCATGATTAGATCCAAGAACGTTGACACCAGGATTAGATCCGGGGATGTTGACACCAGGATTAGATCCAGGGACATTGACACCAGGATTAGATCCAGGGACCATGACACCAGGAATAGATCCAGGGACGCTGACACCAGGATTAGATGCAGTGGCGCTGACACTAGGATTAGATCCAGTGACATTGACACCAGGATTAGATCCAGTGACCCTGACACCAGGATAAGATCCAACGACTTTGACACCAGGATTAGATCCAGGGACCATGACACCAGGATTAGATCCAGTGACGCTGACACCATGATTAGATCCAGGGACATTGACACCAGGATTAGATCCAGGGATGTTCACACCAGGATTATATCCAGTTTCCCTGACACCAGTTATTAGATCCAGGGACGTTGACACCAGGATTAGATCGTGGGACGTGGACACCAGGATTAGATCCAGTTTTGTTGACACCGCGATTAGATTCCTGTACGTTGACACCAGGATCAGATCCAGGGACGTTGACACCAGGATCAGATCCAGGGACGTTGACACCAGTATCAGATCCGGTGACGCCTACACCAGGATCAGATACAGGGACGTTGACACCAGGATTAGATCCAGTGAAGCTGACACCAGGATTAGATCCAGGGACGTTGAAACCAGGATCAGGTCCAAGGACGTTGACACCAGGATCAGATCCAGTGACATTGACACCGGGATCAGATCCAGTGACGTTGACACCAGGATCAGATCCAAGGACCTTGAAACCAGGATTAGATCCAGTGACGTTGACACCAGGATTAAATGCAGGGACGATGACAACAGGATTAGATCCAGGGACGTTGATACCAGGATTAGATCCAGGGACGTTAACACCAGGATAAGAATCAGGGACATTGACCTCAGATTTAAATCCAGTGACTTTGACTACAGGATTAGATCCAGTGACAATGAATCTCGGATCAGATCCAGGGACGTTGACACCAGAATTAGATCTAGGGACGTTGACACCAGGATTAGAATCAGGGACGTTGAAAGCAGGATTAGATCCAGTGACTTTGACACCAGGCTTAGGTTCAGGGACGTTGAAAAAAGGATTAGAATCAGGGACGTTGACCCCAGGATAAGATCCAGTGACGTTGAAACCAGGATTAGACCCAGTGACGATGACACCAGGATTAGATCAAGGGGCGTTGTCACCAAGATTAGATCCAGGGACGTTGACACCAGGATCAGGTCCAGGGACTTTGACATCAGTATCAGATCTAGTGACGCTGACACCAGGATCAGATCCAGTGACGCTGACACCAGGATCAGATCCAGAGATGTTGATACCAGGTTTAGATCCAGTGACGTTGACACCAGGATTAGATCCAGGGACGTTGACACCAGGATTAGATCCAGTGACGTTGATACCAGGATTATATCCATGGACGTTGACACCAGGATTAGAATCATGGACGTTGACTCCAGAATAAGATCCAGCGATTTTGACACCATGAATAGATCCAGTGACGCTGACACTAGGATCAGATCCATGGACGTTGACACCAGGATTAGATCCAGTGACATTGACACCAGGATTAGATCAGGCGACGTTGACACCAGGATTAGATCCAGGGACTTGACACCAGGATTAGATCCAGAGACCTTGACACCAGGATTTCATCCAGGGACGTTGACCCCAGTATTAGATCCAGGGACGTTGACACCAGGATTAGATCCAGTGACGCTGACACCAGGATTAGATCCAGGGACGTTGACACCAGGATTAGATCCAGGAACGCTGACACCAGGATTAGATGCAGTGGAGCTGACACTAGGATTAGATCCAGTGACATTGACACCAGGATTAGATCCAGTGACGCTGACACCAGGATAAGATCCAACGACTTTGACACCAGGATTAGATCCAGGGACCATGACACCAGGATTAGATCCAGTGACGCTGACACCAGGATTAGATCCAGGGACGTTGACACCAGGATTAGATCCAGGGACGTTGACACCAGGATTAGATCCAAGGACGTTGACACCAAGATTAGATCCATTGACATTGACACCAGGATTCGATCCAGTGACGTTGACACCAGGATTAGATCCAGTGACGCTGACACCAGGATAAGATCCAACGACGTTGACACCAGGATTAGATCCAGGGACCATGACACCAGGATTAGATTCAGTGATGTTGACACCAGGATTAGATCCAGTGATGCTGACACCAAAATCAGATCCATGACGTTGACACCAGGATTAGATCCAGTGACGATGACACCAAGATTAGATCCAGGGAAATTGACACCAGGATTAGATCCAGAGACGTTGAAACCAGGATTAGATCCAGGGACGTGTCACCAGGTCAGATCCAGGGACGTTGAACCAGGATTAGATCCAGTGACGTTGACAACAGGATTAGATTTAGGGACGTTGATAACAGGATTAGATCCAGTGATGTTGACACCAGGTTTAGATCCAGTTTCGTTGACATCAGGATTAATCCACGGACGTTGACACCAGGAATAGATCCAGGGACGTTGACACCAGGATGAGATCCAGGAATGTTGACACCAGGATTAGATCCAGGGTCGTTGACATCAGGATGAGATCCAGGGACGTTGACACCAGAATACATCCATTGACGATGACACCAGGATTAGATCCAGTGACGCTGACACCAGGATTATATCCAAGGACGTTGAAACCAGGATCAGATCCAGGGAGGTTGAGACCGGAATCAGATCCAGGGACCTTGACACCAGGGTTAGATCCAGGGACGCTGACACCAGGATTAGATGAAGTGAGGCTGACACCAGGATTAGATCCAGAGATGCTGACACCAGGATTAGATCCAAGGACGTTGACACCATGATTAGGTCCAGTGACGCTGACACCAGGATTAGATCTAAGGACGTTGACACCAGGATAAGATCCAGTGACGTTGACACCAGGAATAGATCCAGGGACCATGACACCAGGATTAGATCCAGTGACTTTGACACCAGGATTAGATCCAGTGACGCTGACACCAAGATCAGATCCATGACGTTGATACCAGGATTAGATTCAGTGCGATGACACCAGGATTAGATCCAGGGACTTTGACAACAGGATTAGATCCAGGGACGTTGATTCCAAGATTAGATCCAGGGACGTTGACACCTGGATTAGATCCAAGGACGTTGAAACCAGGATTAGTACCAGGGACGTGACACCAGGATCAGATCCAGGGGGTTGACACCAGGATCAGATCCAGTGAAGTTGACAACAGGATCAGATCCAGGGAGTCTGAAACCAGGATTAGATCCTGGGTCTTGAACCATGATTAGATCTAGTGACGTTGACACCAGGATTAGATCCAGGGACGTTTATAGAAGGATTAGATCCAGGGATGATGACACCAGGATTAGATCCAGTTTCGTTGACACCAGGATTAATCCAGGGACGTTGACAACAGGATTAGATCCAGGACCCATGACACCAGGATTAGATCCAGGATCGTTGACACCAAGATTAGATCCAGGGACGTTGACACCAGGATTAGATCCAGAGACCTTGACACCAGGATTAGATCCAGGGACGTTGACCCCAAAATTAAATCCAGGGACGTTGAAACCAGGATTAGATCCAGTGTTGTTGACACCAGGATTAGATCCACTGACGCTGACACCCGGATTAGATCCAGGGACTTTGACACCAGGATTAGATCCAGGGACGTTGACACCAGGATTAGATCCAGTGATGTTGACACCAGGATTAGATCCTGGGACATTGACACCAGGATTAGATGCAGGGACGTTGACACCTGGATTAGATCTAGTGATGTTGACACCAGGATTAGATCCAGGGATGTTGACACCAGGATTTGATCCAGGTACGTTGACACTAGGATAAGATCCAGTGACGTTGACACCAGGATTAGTCCCGGGACGTTTACACCAGGATTAGATCCAGGGAAGTTGACACCAGGATTAGATCCAGGGACGTTGAAACCAGGATCAGATCCAGGGAGGTTGAGACCAGAATCAGATCCAGGGACGTTGACCTCAGGATCAGATCCAGGGACTTTGAAACAAGGATTAGATCCAGTGACGCTGACACCAGGATTAGATCCAGGGATGTTGAAACCAGGATCAGATCCAGGGACGTTGACACCAGGATCAGATCCAGGGACTTTGATATCAGGATCAGATCCAGTGACGCTGACACCAGGATCAGATCCAGAGATGTTGATACCAGGTTTAGATCCAGTGACGTTGACACCAGGATTAGATCCAGGGACGTTGACACCAGGATTAGATCCAGTGACGTTGATACCAAGATTAGATCCATGGACGTTGAAACCAGGATTAGAATCATGGACGTTGACTCCAGAATTAGATCCAGCACATTGACACCATGATTAGATCCAGTGACGCTGACACTAGGATCAGATCCAGGGACGTTGACACCAGGATTAGATCCAGTGACATTGACACCGGGATTAGATCCAGAGAGATTGACACCAGGATTAGATCCAGCGACGTTGACACCAGGATTTCATCCAGGGACGTTGACCCCAGTATTAAATCCAGGGACATTGACACCAGGATTAGATCCAGTGACGCTGACACCAGGATTAGATCCAGGGACATTGACACCAGGATTAGATCCAGGGACGTTGACCCCAGGATTAGATCCAGGGACGTTGACACCAAGATTAGATCCATTGCTATTGACACCAGGATTAGATCCAGTGATGTTGACACCAGGATTAGATACAGGGACGTTGACACCAGGATTTGATCCAAGGACTTTAACACCAGTATAAGATCCAGTGACGTTGACACAAGGAATAGATCCAGGGACGCTGACACCAGGATTAGATCCAGGGACGTTGACACCAAGATTTGATCCAGGGACGTTAACACCAGGATAAGATCCAGTGACGTTGACACCTGGATTAGATCCAGGGACCATTACACCAGGATTAGATCCAGGGACGTTGACACCAGGATTAGATCCAGGGACGTTGACACCAGGATTAGGTCCAGTGACGCTGACACCAGGATTAGATCTAAGGACGTTGACACCAGGATAAGATCCAGTGACGTTGACACCAGGAATAGATCCAGGGACCATGACACCAGGATTAGATCCAGTGACTTTGACACCAGGATTAGATCCAGTGACGCTGACACCAAGATCAGATCCATGACGTTGATACCAGGATTAGATTCAGTGCGATGACACCAGGATTAGATCCAGGGACTTTGACAACAGGATTAGATCCAGGGACGTTGATTCCAAGATTAGATCCAGGGACGTTGACACCTGGATTAGATCCAAGGACGTTGAAACCAGGATTAGTACCAGGGACGTGACACCAGGATCAGATCCAGGGGGTTGACACCAGGATCAGATCCAGTGAAGTTGACAACAGGATCAGATCCAGGGAGTCTGAAACCAGGATTAGATCCTGGGTCTTGAACCATGATTAGATCTAGTGACGTTGACACCAGGATTAGATCCAGGGACGTTTATAGAAGGATTAGATCCAGGGATGATGACACCAGGATTAGATCCAGTTTCGTTGACACCAGGATTAATCCAGGGACGTTGACAACAGGATTAGATCCAGGACCCATGACACCAGGATTAGATCCAGGATCGTTGACACCAAGATTAGATCCAGGGACGTTGACACCAGGATTAGATCCAGAGACCTTGACACCAGGATTAGATCCAGGGACGTTGACCCCAAAATTAAATCCAGGGACGTTGCCACCAGGATTAGATCCAGTGTTGTTGACACCAGGATTAGATCCACTGACGCTGACACCCGGATTAGATCCAGGGACTTTGACACCAGGATTAGATCCAGGGACGTTGACACCAGGATTAGATCCAGTGATGTTGACACCAGGATTAGATCCTGGGACATTGACACCAGGATTAGATGCAGGGACGTTGACACCTGGATTAGATCTAGTGATGTTGACACCAGGATTAGATCCAGGGATGTTGACACCAGGATTTGATCCAGGTACGTTGACACTAGGATAAGATCCAGTGACGTTGACACCAGGATTAGTCCCGGGACGTTTACACCAGGATTAGATCCAGGGAAGTTGACACCAGGATTAGATCCAGGGACGTTGAAACCAGGATCAGATCCAGGGAGGTTGAGACCAGAATCAGATCCAGGGACGTTGACCTCAGGATCAGATCCAGTGACTTTGAAACAAGGATTAGATCCAGTGACGCTGACACCAGGATTAGATCCAGGGATGTTGAAACCAGGATCAGATCCAGGGACGTTGACACCAGGATCAGATCCAGGGACTTTGATATCAGGATCAGATCCAGTGACGCTGACACCAGGATCAGATCCAGAGATGTTGATACCAGGTTTAGATCCAGTGACGTTGACACCAGGATTAGATCCAGGGACGTTGACACCAGGATTAGATCCAGTGACGTTGATACCAAGATTAGATCCATGGACGTTGAAACCAGGATTAGAATCATGGACGTTGACTCCAGAATTAGATCCAGCACATTGACACCATGATTAGATCCAGTGACGCTGACACTAGGATCAGATCCAGGGACGTTGACACCAGGATTAGATCCAGTGACATTGACACCGGGATTAGATCCAGAGAGATTGACACCAGGATTAGATCCAGCGACGTTGACACCAGGATTTCATCCAGGGACGTTGACCCCAGTATTAAATCCAGGGACATTGACACCAGGATTAGATCCAGTGACGCTGACACCAGGATTAGATCCAGGGACGTTGACACCAGGATTAGATCCAGGGACGTTGACCCCAGGATTAGATCCAGGGACGTTGACACCAAGATTAGATCCATTGCTATTGACACCAGGATTAGATCCAGTGATGTTGACACCAGGATTAGATACAGGGACGTTGACACCAGGATTTGATCCAAGGACTTTAACACCAGTATAAGATCCAGTGACGTTGACACAAGGAATAGATCCAGGGACGCTGACACCAGGATTAGATCCAGGGACGTTGACACCAAGATTTGATCCAGGGACGTTAACACCAGGATAAGATCCAGTGACGTTGACACCTGGATTAGATCCAGGGACCATTACACCAGGATTAGATCCAGGGACGTTGACACCAGGATTAGATCCAGGGACGTTGACACCAGGATTAGATCCAGGGATGTTGACACCAGGATTAGATCCAGTGACGCTGACACCAGGATTAGATCCAGGGACAATGACACCAGGAATCGATCCAGGGACGCTGACACCAGGATTAGATCCAGTGACGCTGACACCAGGATTAGATCCAGGGACAATGACACCAGGATTAGATCCAGTGACGCTGACACCAGGATTAGATCCAGGGACCATGACACCAGGATTAGATCCAGTGATGTTGACACCAGGATTAGATCCAGTGACACTGACACCAGGATCAGATCCATTACGTTGAAACCAGGATTAGATCCATTGACGATAACACCAAGATTAGATCCAGGCAAATTGACACCAGGATTAGATCCTGAGACGTTGACACCAGGATTATATCCAGAAACGTTACACCAGGTCAGATCCAGGGACGATGAACCAGGATTAGATCCAGTGACGTTGACAACAGGATTAGATCCACGGACGTTGATAACAGCATCAGATCCAGTGATGTTGACACCAGGATTAGGTCCAGTTTCATTGACATCAGGATTAATCCAGGGACGTTGACACCAGGATTAGATCCAGGGACGTTGACACCAGGATGAGATCCAGGGACGTTGACACCAGGATTACATCCATGACGTTGACACCAGGATTAGATCCAGTGACGCTGAAACCAGGATTAGATCCAGAGACGTTGACTCCAAGATTAGATCCTGTGACGTTGCCACCAGGATTAGATCCAGTGACGCTGACACCAGGATTAGATCCAGGGACGTTGAAACTAGGATTACGTCAAGGGACGTTGACACCAGGATAAGATCCAGTGACGTTGACACCAGTATTAGATCCAGGGACCATGACACCAGGATTAGATCCAGTGACGTTGACACCAGGATTAGATCCAGTGACGCTGACACCAGGATCAGATCCATGACGTTGACACCAGGATTAGATCCAGTGACAATGACACCAGTATTAGATCCAGGGACTTTGACACCAGGATTAGATCCAGGGACGTTGACTCCAAGTTTAGATCCAGGGACTTTGACACCAGGATTAGATCCAGGGATGTTGAAACTAGGATTAGATCCAGGTACATCACACCAGGATTAGATCCAGTGACGTTGACACCAGGATAGATCCAGCGACGTTGATATCAGGATTAGATCCAGGAATGTTGACACCAGGATTAGATCCAGTTTCCCTGACACCAGGATTAATCCAGGGACATTGAAACCAGGATTAGATCCAGGGACGTTGACAATACGATTAGATCAGGGACGTTGATACCAGGATTAGATCCAGGGATGTTGATACCAGGATTAGATCCAGTTTCCCTAACACCAGGATTAATCCAGGGACGTTGACACCAGGATTAGATCCAGTGATGTTGACACCAGGATTAGATCCAGGGACGTTGACCCCAAAATTAAATCCAAAGACGTTGCCACCAGGATTAGATCCAGTGTTGTTGACACCAGGATTAGATCCACTGACGCTGACACCCGGATTAGATCCAGGGACTTTGACACCAGGATTAGATCCAGGGACGTTGACACCAGGATTAGATCCAGTGATGTTGACACCAGGATTAGATCCTGGGACATTGACACCAGGATTAGATGCAGGGACGTTGACACCTGGATTAGATCTAGTGATGTTGACACCAGGATTAGATCCAGGGATGTTGACACCAGGATTTGATCCAGGTACGTTGACACTAGGATAAGATCCAGTGACGTTGACACCAGGATTAGTCCCGGGACGTTTACACCAGGATTAGATCCAGGGAAGTTGACACCAGGATTAGATCCAGGGACGTTGAAACCAGGATCAGATCCAGGGAGGTTGAGACCAGAATCAGATCCAGGGATGTTGACCTCAGGATCAGATCCAGGGACTTTGAAACAAGGATTAGATCCAGTGACGCTGACACCAGGATTAGATCCAGGGATGTTGAAACCAGGATCAGATCCAGGGACGTTGACACCAGGATCAGATCCAGGGACTTTGATATCAGGATCAGATCCAGTGACGCTGACACCAGGATCAGATCCAGAGATGTTGATACCAGGTTTAGATCCAGTGACGTTGACACCAGGATTAGATCCAGGGACGTTGACACCAGGATTAGATCCATTGACGTTGATACCAAGATTAGATCCATGGACGTTGAAACCAGGATTAGAATCATGGACGTTGACTCCAGAATTAGATCCAGCACATTGACACCATGATTAGATCCAGTGACGCTGACACTTGGATCAGATCCAAGGACGTTGACACCAGGATTAGATCCAGTGACATTGACACCGGGATTAGATCCAGAGAGATTGACACCAGGATTAGATCCAGCGACGTTGACACCAGGATTTCATCCAGGGACGTTGACCCCAGTATTAAATCCAGGGACATTGACACCAGGATTAGATCCAGTGACGCTGACACCAGGATTAGATCCAGCGACGTTGACACCAGGATTTCATCCAGGGACGTTGACCCCAGTATTAAATCCAGGGACATTGACACCAGGATTAGATCCAGTGACGCTGACACCAGGATTAGATCCAGGGACGTTGACACCAGGATTAGATCCAGGGACGTTGACACCAGGATTAGATCCAGGGACGTTGACACCAAGATTAGATCCATTGCTATTGACACCAGGATTAGATCCAGTGATGTTGACACCAGGATTAGATACAGGGACGTTGACACCAGGATTTGATCCAAGGACTTTAACACCAGTATAAGATCCAGTGACGTTGACACAAGGAATAGATCCAGGGACGCTGACACCAGGATTAGATCCAGGGACGTTGACACCAAGATTTGATCCAGGGACGTTAACACCAGGATAAGATCCAGTGACGTTGACACCAGGATTAGATCCAGGGACCATTACACCAGGATTAGATCCAGGGACGTTGACACCAGGATTAGATCCAGGGACGTTGACACCAGGATTAGATCCAGGGATGTTGAAACCAGGATTAGATCCAGTGACGCTGACACCAGGATTAGATCCAGGGACAATGACACCAGGAATCGATCCAGGGACGCTGACACCAGGATTAGATCCAGTGACGCTGACACCAGGATTAGATCCAGGGACAATGACACCAGGATTAGATCCAGTGACGCTGACACCAGGATTAGATCCAGGGACCATGACACCAGGATTAGATCCAGTGATGTTGACACCAGGATTAGATCCAGTGACACTGACACCAGGATCAGATCCATTACGTTGAAACCAGGATTAGATCCATTGACGATAACACCAAGATTAGATCCAGGCAAATTGACACCAGGATTAGATCCTGAGACGTTGACACCAGGATTATATCCAGAAACGTGACACCAGGTCAGATCCAGGGACGTTGAACCAGGATTAGATCCAGTGACGTTGACAACAGGATTAGATCCACGGACGTTGATAACAGCATCAGATCCAGTGATGTTGACACCAGGATTAGGTCCAGTTTCATTGACATCAGGATTAATCCAGGGACGTTGACACCAGGATTAGATCCAGGGACGTTGACACCAGGATGAGATCCAGGGACGTTGACACCAGGATTACATCCATGACGTTGACACCAGGATTAGATCCAGTGATGTTGACACCAGGATTAGATCCTGGGACATTGACACCAGGATTAGATGCAGGGACGTTGACACCTGGATTAGATCTAGTGATGTTGACACCAGGATTAGATCCAGGGATGTTGACACCAGGATTTGATCCAGGTACGTTGACACTAGGATAAGATCCAGTGACGTTGACACCAGGATTAGTCCCGGGACGTTTACACCAGGATTAGATCCAGGGAAGTTGACACCAGGATTAGATCCAGGGACGTTGAAACCAGGATCAGATCCAGGGAGGTTGAGACCAGAATCAGATCCAGGGACGTTGACCTCAGGATCAGATCCAGGGACTTTGAAACAAGGATTAGATCCAGTGACGCTGACACCAGGATTAGATCCAGGGATGTTGAAACCAGGATCAGATCCAGGGACGTTGACACCAGGATCAGATCCAGGGACTTTGATATCAGGATCAGATCCAGTGACGCTGACACCAGGATCAGATCCAGAGATGTTGATACCAGGTTTAGATCCAGTGACGTTGACACCAGGATTAGATCCAGGGACGTTGACACCAGGATTAGATCCAGTGACGTTGATACCAAGATTAGATCCATGGACGTTGAAACCAGGATTAGAATCATGGACGTTGACTCCAGAATTAGATCCAGCACATTGACACCATGATTAGATCCAGTGACGCTGACACTAGGATCAGATCCAGGGACGTTGACACCAGGATTAGATCCAGTGACATTGACACCGGGATTAGATCCAGAGAGATTGACACCAGGATTAGATCCAGCGACGTTGACACCAGGATTTCATCCAGGGACGTTGACCCCAGTATTAAATCCAGGGACATTGACACCAGGATTAGATCCAGTGACGCTGACACCAGGATTAGATCCAGCGACGTTGACACCAGGATTTCATCCAGGGACGTTGACCCCAGTATTAAATCCAGGGACATTGACACCAGGATTAGATCCAGTGACGCTGACACCAGGATTAGATCCAGGG
Source organism: Rattus norvegicus (assembly GCF_021556685.1). Taxonomy (NCBI): domain Eukaryota; kingdom Metazoa; phylum Chordata; class Mammalia; order Rodentia; family Muridae; genus Rattus; species Rattus norvegicus. The sequence goes on from NC_141555.1 coordinate 63,244,712, forward strand.
ACGTTGACACCAGGATTAGATCCAGGGACGTTGACACCAGGATTAGATCCAGGGACGTTGACACCAAGATTAGATCCATTGCTATTGACACCAGGATTAGATCCAGTGATGTTGACACCAGGATTAGATACAGGGACGTTGACACCAGGATTTGATCCAAGGACTTTAACACCAGTATAAGATCCAGTGACGTTGACACAAGGAATAGATCCAGGGACGCTGACACCAGGATTAGATCCAGGGACGTTGACACCAAGATTTGATCCAGGGACGTTAACACCAGGATAAGATCCAGTGACGTTGACACCAGGATTAGATCCAGGGACCATTACACCAGGATTAGATCCAGGGACGTTGACACCAGGATTAGATCCAGGGACGTTGACACCAGGATTAGATCCAGGGATGTTGACACCAGGATTAGATCCAGTGACGCTGACACCAGGATTAGATCCAGGGACAATGACACCAGGAATCGATCCAGGGACGCTGACACCAGGATTAGATCCAGTGACGCTGACACCAGGATTAGATCCAGGGACAATGACACCAGGATTAGATCCAGTGACGCTGACACCAGGATTAGATCCAGGGACCATGACACCAGGATTAGATCCAGTGATGTTGACACCAGGATTAGATCCAGTGACACTGACACCAGGATCAGATCCATTACGTTGAAACCAGGATTAGATCCATTGACGATAACACCAAGATTAGATCCAGGCAAATTGACACCAGGATTAGATCCTGAGACGTTGACACCAGGATTATATCCAGAAACGTGACACCAGTTCAGATCCAGGGACGTTGAACCAGGATTAGATCCAGTGACGTTGACAACAGGATTAGATCCACGGACGTTGATAACAGCATCAGATCCAGTGATGTTGACACCAGGATTAGGTCCAGTTTCATTGACATCAGGATTAATCCAGGGACGTTGACACCAGGATTAGATCCAGGGACGTTGACACCAGGATGAGATCCAGGGACGTTGACACCAGGATTACATCCATGACGTTGACACCAGGATTAGATCCAGTGACGCTGAAACCAGGATTAGATCCAGAGACGTTGACTCCAAGATTAGATCCTGTGACGTTGCCACCAGGATTAGATCCAGTGACGCTGACACCAGGATTAGATCCAGGGACGTTGAAACTAGGATTACGTCAAGGGACGTTGACACCAGGATAAGATCCAGTGACGTTGACACCAGGATTAGATCCAGGGACCATGACACCAGGATTAGATCCAGTGACGTTGACACCAGAATTAGATCCAGTGACGCTGACACCAGGATCAGATCCATGACGTTGACACCAGGATTAGATCCAGTGACGATGACACCAGTATTAGATCCAGGGACTTTGACACCAGGATTAGATCCAGGGACGTTGACTCCAAGTTTAGATCCAGGGACTTTGACACCAGGATTAGATCCAGGGATGTTGAAACTAGGATTAGATCCAGGTACATCACACCAGGATTAGATCCAGTGACGTTGACACCAGGATAGATCCAGCGACGTTGATATCAGGATTAGATCCAGGAATGTTGACACCAGGATTAGATCCAGTTTCCCTGACACCAGGATTAATCCAGGGACATTGAAACCAGGATTAGATCCAGGGACGTTGAAAATACGATTAGATCAGGGACGTTGATACCAGGATTAGATCCAGGGATGTTGATACCAGGATTAGATCCAGTTTCCCTAACACCAGGATTAATCCAGGGACGTTGACAACAGGGTTAGAACCAGGGACGCTGACACCGGAATTAGATACAGTGACGCTGACACTAGGATTAGATACAGTGACGTTGACACCAGGATTAGATCCAGTAACGCTGACACCAGGATCAGAACCATGACGTTGACACTAGGATTAGATCCAGAGACAATGATACCAAGATTATATCCAGGGACGTTGACACCAGGATTAGATCCAGGGACGTTGAATCCAGGATTAGGTCCAGGGACGTTTAACCAGGATTAGATCCAGTGACATTGACAACAGGTTTAGATCCAGGGACGCTGACACCAGGATTAAATCCAGTGACGCTGACACCAGGATTAGATCCAGTGGCACTGAAACCAGGATTAGATCCAGTGGCGCTGACACCAGATTAGATCCAGTGACGTTGACACCAGGATTAGATCCAGTAACGCTGACACCAGGATCAGAACCATGAAGTTAAAACTAGGATTAGATCCAGAGACGATGATTCCAAGATTATATCCAGGGAGGTTGACACCAGGATAAGAACCAGGGACGTTGAAACCAGGATTAGATCCAGGAACGTTACCCAGGATTAGATCCAGTGACGTTGACAACAGGGTTAGATCCAGGTGCGTTGTTACCAGGATTAGATCCAGTGATGTTGACACCAGGATTAGATCCAGTTTCGTTTACACCCGGATTAATACAGGGACTTTGACACCAGGATTAGATCCAAGGACGTTGACACCAGGTTTAGATCCAGGGATGTTGAAACCAGGATCAGATCCAGTGACGTTGACAATAGGATTAGATCCAGGGACGTTTATACCAGGATTAGATCCAGGGACATTGAAACCAGGATCAGGTCCAGGGACGTTGACACCAGGATTAGATCCATTGACGTTGACACCAAAATTAGATCCATTGACGTTGACACCAGGATTAGATCCAGTGACGCTGACACCAGGTTTAGATCCAGGGACATTGAAACAAGGATCAGATCTAGGGACGTTGACACCAGGATCAGATCCAAGGACGTTGACACCAGGGTTAGATCCAGGGACGCTGACACCAGGATTAGATCCAGTGACGCTGACAGCAGGATTAGATCCAATGACGTTGACACCAGGATTAGATCCAGTGGTGGTGACACCAGGATTAGATCCAGTGGCGCTGACTCAAGGATTAGATCCAGTGGCGTTGACAGCAGGATTAGATCCAGTGACGTTTACACCAGGATTAGATCTAGTGACGCTGACAACAGGATTAGATCCATGACGTTGACACCAGGATTAGATCCAGGGACGTTGAAACCAGGATTAGATCCAGGGACGTTGAACCAGGATTAGATCCAGTGACGTTGACAACATGGTTAGATCCAGGTCCGTTGATACCAGGATTAGATATAGTGATGTTGACACCAGGATTAGATCCAGTTTCGTTTACACCATGATTAATCCAGGGAGGTTTACTCCAGGATTAGATCCAGGGACGTTGAAACCAGGATCAGATCCAGTGACGTTGACAATAGGATTAGATCCAGGGACGTTGATAGCAGGATTAGATCCAGGGACGTTGACACCAGGATTAGATCCAGAGACGCTGACACCAGGATTAGATCCAGGGACATTGACACCAGGATTAGATCCAGGGACGTTGACACCAGGATTAGATCCAAGGACGTTGACACCAAGATTAGATCCATTGATATTGACACCAGGATTCGATCCAGTGATGTTGTCACCAGGATTAGATCCAGGGACGTTGACACCAGGATTTTATCCAGGGACGTTAACACCAGGATAAGATCCAGTGACGTTGACACCAGGATTAGACCCAGGGACCATTACACCAGGATTAGATCCAGGGACGTTGACACCAGGATTAGATCCAGGGACGTTGACACCATGATTAGATCAAGGAACGTTGACACCAGGATTAGATCCAGGGATGTTGACACCAGGATTAGATCCAGGGACATTGACACCAGGATTAGATCCAGGGACCATGACACCAGGAATAGATCCAGGGACGCTGACACCAGGATTAGATGCAGTGGCGCTGACACTAGGATTAGTTCCAGTGACATTGACACCAGGATTAGATCCAGTGACGCTGACACCAGGATAAGATCCAATGACGTTGACACCAGGATTAGATCCAAGAATGTTGACACCAGGATTAGATCCAGTGACGCTGACACCAGGATTAGATCCAGGGACGTTGACACCATGATTAGATCCAAGAACGTTTACACCAGGATTAGATCCGGGGATGTTGACACCAGGATTAGATCCAGGGACATTGACACCAGGATTAGATCCAGTGACGCTGACACCAGGATCAGATCCATGACGTTGACACCAGGATTAGATCCAGTGACGATGACACCAGTATTAGATCCAGGGACTTTGACACCAGGATTAGATCCAGGGACGTTGACTCCAAGTTTAGATCCAGGGACTTTGACACCAGGATTAGATCCAGGGATGTTGAAACTAGGATTAGATCCAGGTACGTCACACCAGGATTAGATCCAGTGACGTTGACACCAGGATAGATCCAGCGACGTTGATATCAGGATTAGATCCAGGAATGTTGACACCAGGATTAGATCCAGTTTCCCTGACACCAGGATTAATCCAGGGACATTGAAACCAGGATTAGATCCAGGGACGTTGACAATACGATTAGATCAGGGATGTTGATACCAGGATTAGATCCAGGGATGTTGATACCAGGATTAGATCCAGTTTCCCTAAGACCAGGATTAATCCAGGGACGTTGACAACAGGGTTAGAACCAGGGACGCTGACACCAGGATTAGATACAGTGACGCTGACACCAGGATCAGAACCATGACGTTGACACTAGGATTAGATCCAGAGACAATGATACCAAGATTATATCCAGGGACGTTGACACCAGGATTAGATCCAGGGACGTTGAATCCAGGATTAGGTCCACGGACGTTTAACCAGGATTAGATCCAGTGACATTGACAACAGGTTTAGATCCAGGGACGCTGACACCAGGATTAAATCCAGTGACGCTGACACCAGGATTAGATCCAGTGGCACTGAAACCAGGATTAGATCCAGTGGCGCTGACACCAGATTAGATCCAGTGACGTTGACACCAGGATTAGATCCAGTAACGCTGACACCAGGATCAGAACCATGAAGTTAAAACTAGGATTAGATCCAGAGACGATGATTCCAAGATTATATCCAGGGAGGTTGACACCAGGATTAGAACCAGGGACGTTGAAACCAGGATTAGATCCAGGAACGTTACCCAGGATTAGATCCAGTGACGTTGACAACAGGGTTAGATCCAGGTTCGTTGTTACCAGGATTAGATCCAGTGATGTTGACACCAGGATTAGATACAGTTTCGTTTACACCCGGATTAATACAGGGACTTTGACACCAGGTTTAGATCCAGGGATGTTGAAACCAGGATCAGATCCAGTGACGTTGACAATAGGATTAGATCCAGGGACGTTTATACCAGGATTAGATCCAGGGACATTGAAACCAGGATCAGGTCCAGGGACGTTGACACCAGGATTAGATCCATTGACGTTGACACCAAAATTAGATCCATTGACGTTGACACCAGGATTAGATCCAGTGACGCTGACACCAGGTTTAGATCCAGGGACATTGAAACAAGGATCAGATCCAGGGACGTTGACACCAGGATCAGATCCAAGGATGTTGACACCAGGGTTAGATCCAGGGACGCTGACACCAGGATTAGATCCAGTGACGCTGACACCAGGATTAGATCCAATGACGTTGACACCAGGATTAGATCCAGTGGTGGTGACACCAGGATTAGATCCAGTGGCGCTGACTCAAGGATTAGATCCAGTGGCGCTGACAGCAGGATTAGATCCAGTGACGTTTATACCAGGATTAGATCCAGTGACGCTGACAACAGGATCAGATCCATGACGTTGACACTAGGATTAGATCCAAGACGATGACACCAAGATTAGATCCAGGGACGTTGACACCAGGATTAGATCCAGGGACGTTGAAACCAGGATTAGATCCAGGGACGTTGAACCAGGATTAGATCCAGTGACGTTGACAACATGGTTAGATCCAGGTCCGTTGATACCAGGATTAGATACAGTGATGTTGACACCAGGATTAGATCCAGTTTCGTTTACACCAGGATTAATCCAGGGAGGTTGACACCAGGATTAGATCCAGGGACGTTGAAACCAGGATCAGATCCAGTGACGTTGACAATAGGATTAGATCCAGGGACGTTGATAGCAGGATTAGATCCAGGGACGTTGACACCAGGATTAGATCCAGTGACGCTGACACCAGGATTAGATCCAGGGACATTGACACCAGGATTAGATCCAGGGACGTTGACACCAGGATTAGATCCAAGGACGTTGACACCAAGATTAGATCCATTGACATTGACACCAGGATTCGATCCAGTGATGTTGTCACCAGGATTAGATCCAGGGACGTTGACACCAGGATTTTATCCAGGGACGTTAACACCAGGATAAGATCCAGTGACGTTGACACCAGGATTAGACCCAGGGACCATTACACCAGGATTAGATCCAGGGACGTTGACACCAGGATTAGATCCAGGGACGTTGACACCATGATTAGATCAAGGAACGTTGACACCAGGATTAGATCCAGGGATGTTGACACCAGGATTAGATCCAGGGACATTGACACCAGGATTAGATCCAGGGACCATGACACCAGGAATAGATCCAGGGACGCTGACACCAGGATTAGATGCAGTGGCGCTGACACTAGGATTAGTTCCAGTGACATTGACACCAGGATTAGATCCAGTGACGCTGACACCAGGATAAGATCCAATGACGTTGACACCAGGATTAGATCCAGGGACCATGACACCAGGATTAGATCCAGGGACGCTGACACCAGGATTAGATCCAGGGACGTTGACACCAGGATTAGATCCGGGGATGTTGACACCAGGATTAGATCCAGGGACATTGACACCAGGATTAGATCCAGGGACCATGACACCAGGAATAGATCCAGGGACGCTGACACCAGGATTAGATGCAGTGGCGCTGACACTAGGATTAGATCCAGTGACATTGACACCAGGATTAGATGCAAGGACATTGACACCAGGTTTAGATCCAGTGACATTGATACCAGGATTAGATCCAGGGACGTTGAACCAGGATTAGATCCAGTGACGTTGACAACAGGTTTAGATCCAGGTGCGTTTACACCGGGATTAATCCAGGGACGTTGACACCAAGATTAGATCCTGTGACGTTGCCACCAGGATTAGATCCAGTGACGCTGACACCAGGATTAGATCCAGGGACGTTGAAACTAGGATTACGTCCAGGGACGTTGACACCAGGATAAGATCCAGTGACGTTGACACCAGGATTAGATCCAGGGACCATGACACCAGGATTAGATCCAGTGACGTTGACACCAGGATTAGATCCAGTGACGCTGACACCAGGATCAGATCCATGACGTTGACACCAGGATTAGATCCAGTGACGATGACACCAGTATTAGATCCAGGGACTTTGACACCAGGATTAGATCCAGTTTCACTGACACCAGGATTAATCCAGGGACATTGAAACCAGGATTAGATCCAGGGACGTTGACAATACGATTAGATCAGGGACGTTGATACCAGGATTAGATCCAGGGATGTTGATACCAGGATTAGATCCAGTTTCCCTAACACCAGGATTAATCCAGGGACGTTGACAACAGGGTTAGAACAGGGACGCTGACACCAGGATTAGATACAGTGACGCTGACACTAGGATTAGATACAGTGACGTTGACACCAGGATTAGATCCAATAACGCTGACACCAGGATCAGAACCATGACGTTGACACTAGGATTAGATCCAGAGACAATGATACCAAGATTATATCCTGGGACGTTGACACCAGGATTAGATCCATGGACGTTGAATCCAGGATTAGGTCCAGGGACGTTTAACCAGGATTAGATCCAGTGACATTGACAACAGGTTTAGATCCAGGGACGCTGACACCAGGATTAAATCTAGTGACGCTGACACCAGGATTAGATCCAGTGGCACTGAAACCAGGATTAGATCCAGTGGCGCTGACACCAGATTAGATCCAGTGACGTTGACACCAGGATTAGATCCAGTAACGCTGACACCAGGATCAGAACCATGAAGTTAAAACTAGGATTAGATCCAGAGACGATGATTCCAAGATTATATCCAGGGAGGTTGACACCAGGATTAGAACCAGGGACGTTGAAACCAGGATTAGATCCAGGAACGTTACCCAGGATTAGATCCAGTGACGTTGACAACAGGGTTAGATCCAGGTTCGTTGTTACCAGGATTAGATCCAGTGATGTTGACACCAGGATTAGATCCAGTTTAGTTTACACCCGGATTAATACAGGGACTTTGACACCAGGATTAGATCCAGGGACGTTGACACCAGGTTTAGATCCAGGGATGTTGAAACCAGGATCAGATCCAGTGACGTTGACAATAGGATTAGATCCAGGGACGTTTATACCAGGATTAGATCCAGGGACATTGAAACCAGGATCAGGTCCAGGGACGTTGACACCAGGATTAGATCCATTGACGTTGACACCAAAATTAGATCCATTGACGTTGACACCAGGATTAGATCCAGTGACGCTGACACCAGGTTTAGATCCAGGGACATTGAAACAAGGATCAGATCCAGGGACGTTGACACCAGGATCAGATCCAAGGATGTTGACACCAGGGTTAGATCCAGGGAAGCTGACACCAGGATTAGATCCAGTGACGCTGACACCAGGATTAGATCCAATGACGTTGACACCAGGATTAGATCCAGTGGTGGTGACACCAGGATTAGATCCAGTGGCGCTGACTCAAGGATTAGATCCAGTGGCGCTGACAGCAGGATTAGATCCAGTGACGTTTACACCAGGATTAGATCCAGTGACGCTGACAACAGGATCAGATCCATGACGTTGACACTAGGATTAGATCCAAGATGATGACACCAAGATTAGATCCAGGGACGTTGACACCAGGATTAGATCCAGGGACGTTGAAACCAGGATTAGATCCAGGGACGTTGAACCAGGATTAGATCCAGTGACGTTGACAACATGGTTAGATCCAGGTCCGTTGATACCAGGATTAGATACAGTGATGTTGACACCAGGATTAGATCCAGTTCGTTTACACCAGGATTAATCCAGGGAGGTTGACACCAGGATTAGATCCAGGGACGTTGAAACCAGGATCAGATCCAGTGACGTTGACAATAGGATTAGATCCAGGGACGTTGATAGCAGGATTAGATCCAGGGACGTTGACACCAGGATTAGATCCATTGACGCTGACACCAGGATTAGATCCAGGGACATTGACACCAGGATTAGATCCAGGGACGTTGACACCAGGATTAGATCCAAGGACGTTGACACCAAGATTAGATCCATTGACATTGACACCAGGATTCGATCCAGTGATGTTGTCACCAGAATTAGATCCAGGGACGTTGACACCAGGATTTTATCCAGGGACGTTAACACCAGGATAAGATCCAGTGACGTTGACACCAGGATTAGACCCAGGGACCATTACACCAGGATTAGATCCAGGGACGTTGACACCAGGATTAGATCCAGGGACGTTGACACCATGATTAGATCAAGGAACGTTGACACCAGGATTAGATCCAGGGATGTTGACACCAGGATTAGATCCAGGGACATTGACACCAGGATTAGATCCAGGGACTATGACACCAGGAATAGATCCAGGGACGCTGACACCAGGATTAGATGCAGTGGCGCTGACACTAGGATTAGTTCCAGTGACATTGACACCAGGATTAGATCCAGTGACGCTGACACCAGGATAAGATCCAATGACGTTGACACCAGGATTAGATCCAGGGACCATGACACCAGGATTAGATCCAGGGACGCTGACACCAGGATTAGATCCAGGGACGTTGACACCAGGATTAGATCCGGGGATGTTGACACCAGGATTAGATCCAGGGACATTGACACCAGGATTAGATCCAGGGACCATGACACCAGGAATAGATCCAGGGACGCTGACACCAGGATTAGATGCAGTGGCGCTGACACTAGGATTAGATCCAGTGACATTGACACCAGGATTAGATGCAAGGACATTGACACCAGGTTTAGATCCAGTGACATTGATACCAGGATTAGATCCAGGGACGTTGAACCAGGATTAGATCCAGTGACGTTGACAACAGGTTTAGATCCAGGTGCGTTTACACCGGGATTAATCCAGGGACGTTGACACCAAGATTAGATCCTGTGACGTTGCCACCAGGATTAGATCCAGTGACGCTGACACCAGGATTAGATCCAGGGACGTTGAAACTAGGATTACGTCCAGGGACGTTGACACCAGGATAAGATCCAGTGACGTTGACACCAGGATTAGATCCAGGGACCATGACACCAGGATTAGATCCAGTGACGTTGACACCAGGATTAGATCCAGTGACGCTGACACCAGGATCAGATCCATGACGTTGACACCAGGATTAGATCCAGTGACGATGACACCAGTATTAGATCCAGGGACTTTGACACCAGGATTAGATCCAGTTTCCCTGACACCAGGATTAATCCAGGGACATTGAAACCAGGATTAGATCCAGGGACGTTGACAATACGATTAGATCAGGGACGTTGATACCAGGATTAGATCCAGGGATGTTGATACCAGGATTAGATCCAGTTTCCCTAACACCAGGATTAATCCAGGGACGTTGACAACAGGGTTAGAACCAGGGACGCTGACACCAGGATTAGATACAGTGACGCTGACACTAGGATTATATACAGTGACGTTGACACCAGGATTAGATCCAGTAACGCTGACACCAGGATCAGAACCATGACGTTTACACTAGGATTAGATCCAGAGACAATGATACCAAGATTATATCCTGGGACGTTGACACCAGTATTAGATCCATGGACGTTGAATCCAGGATTAGGTCCAGGGACGTTTAACCAGGATTAGATCCAGTGACATTGACAACAGGTTTAGATCCAGGGACGCTGACACCAGGATTAAATCTAGTGACGCTGACACCAGGATTAGATCCAGTGGCACTGAAACCAGGATTAGATCCAGTGGCGCTGACACCAGATTAGATCCAGTGACGTTGACACCAGGATTAGATCCAGTAACGCTGACACCAGGATCAGAACCATGAAGTTAAAACTAGGATTAGATCCAGAGACGATGATTCCAAGATTATATCCAGGGAGGTTGACACCAGGATTAGAACCAGGGACGTTGAAACCAGTATTAGATCCAGGAACGTTACCCAGGATTAGATCCAGTGACGTTGACAACAGGGTTAGATCCAAGTGCGTTGTTACCAGGATTAGATCCAGTGATGTTGACACCAGGATTAGATCCAGTTTCGTTTACACCCGGATTAATACAGGGACTTTGACACCAGGATTAGATCCAGGGACGTTGACACCAGGTTTAGATCCAGGGATGTTGAAACCAGGATCAGATCCAGTGACGTTGACAATAGGATTAGATCCAGGGACGTTTATACCAGGATTAGATCCAGGGACATTGAAACCAGGATCAGGTCCAGGGACCTTGACACCAGGATTAGATCCATTGACGTTGACACCAAAATTAGATCCATTGACGTTGACACCAGGATTAGATCCAGTGACGCTGACACCAGGTTTAGATCCAGGGACATTGAAACAAGGATCAGATCCAGGGACGTTGACACCAGGATCAGATCCAAGGATGTTGACACCAGGGTTAGATCCAGGGACGCTGACACCAGGATTAGATCCAGTGACGCTGACACCAGGATTAGATCCAATGACGTTGACACCAGGATTAGATCCAGTGGTGGTGACACCAGGATTAGATCCAGTGGCGCTGACTCAAGGATTAGATCCAGTGGCGTTGACAGCAGGATTAGATCCAGTGACGTTTACACCAGGATTAGATCCAGTGACGCTGACAACAGGATCAGATCCATGACGTTGACACTAGGATTAGATCCAAGACGATGACACCAAGATTAGATCCAGGGACGTTGACACCAGGATTAGATCCAGGGACGTTGAAACCAGGATTAGATCCAGGGACGTTGAACCAGGATTAGATCCAGTGACGTTGACAACATGGTTAGATCCAGGTCCGTTGATACCAGGATTAGATACAGTGATGTTGACACCAGGATTAGATCCAGTTTCGTTTACACCAGGATTAATCCAGGGAGGTTGACACCAGGATTAGATCCAGGGACGTTGAAACCAGGATCAGATCCAGTGACGTTGACAATAGGATTAGATCCAGGGACGTTGATAGCAGGATTAGATCCAGGGACTTTGACACCAGGATTAGATCCAGTGACGCTGACACCAGGATTAGATCCAGTGACGCTGACACCAGGATTAGATCCAGGGACATTGACACCAGGATTAGATCCAGGGACGTTGACACCAGGATTAGATCCAAGGACGTTGACACCAAGATTAGATCCATTGACATTGACACCAGGATTCGATCCAGTGATGTTGTCACCAGGATTAGATCCAGGGACGTTGACACCAGGATTTTATCCAGGGACGTTAACACCAGGATAAGATCCAGTGACGTTGACACCAGGATTAGACCCAGGGACCATTACACCAGGATTAGATCCAGGGACGTTGACACCAGGATTAGATCCAGGGACGTTGACACCATGATTAGATCAAGGAACGTTGACACCAGGATTAGATCCAGGGATGTTGACACCAGGATTAGATCCAGGGACATTGACACCAGGATTAGATCCAGGGACCATGACACCAGGAATAGATCCAGGGACGCTGACACCAGGATTAGATGCAGTGGCGCTGACACTAGGATTAGTTCCAGTGACATTGACACCAGGATTAGATCCAGTGACGCTGACACCAGGATAAGATCCAATGACGTTGACACCAGGATTAGATCCAGGGACCATGACACCAGGATTAGATCCAGTGACGCTGACACCAGGATTAGATCCAGGGACGTTGACACCAGGATTAGATCCAGGGACGTTGACACAAGGATTAGATCCAAGGACGTTGACACCAAGATTAGATCCATTGACATTGACACCAGGATTCGATCCAGTGATGTTGATACCAGGATTAGATCCAGGGATGTTGACACCAGGATTTGATCCAGGGACGTTAACACAAGGATAAGATCCAGGGACGTTGACACCAGGAGTAGATCCAGGGACCATTACACCAGGATTAGATCCAGGGACGTTGACACCAGGATTAGATCCAGGGACGTTGACACCATGATTAGATCCAAGAACGTTGACACCAGGATTAGATCCGGGGATGTTGACACCAGGATTAGATCCACGGACATTGACACCAGGATTAGATCCAGGGACCATGACACCAGGAATAGATCCAGGGACGCTGACACCAGGATTAGATGCAGTGGCGCTGACACTAGGATTAGATCCAGTGACATTGACACCAGGATTAGATCCAGTGACGCTGACACCAGGATAAGATCCAACGACTTTGACACCAGGATTAGATCCAGGGACCATGACACCAGGATTAGATCCAGTGACGCTGACACCATGATTAGATCCAGGGACATTGACACCAGGATTAGATCCAGGGATGTTCACACCAGGATTATATCCAGTTTCCCTGACACCAGTTATTAGATCCAGGGACGTTGACACCAGGATTAGATCGTGGGACGTGGACACCAGGATTAGATCCAGTTTTGTTGACACCGCGATTAGATTCCTGTACGTTGACACCAGGATCAGATCCAGGGACGTTGACACCAGGATCAGATCCAGGGACGTTGACACCAGTATCAGATCCGGTGACGCCTACACCAGGATCAGATACAGGGACGTTGACACCAGGATTAGATCCAGTGAAGCTGACACCAGGATTAGATCCAGGGACGTTGAAACCAGGAATAGGTCCAAGGACGTTGACACCAGGATCAGATCCAGTGACATTGACACCAGGATCAGATCCAGTGACGTTGACACCAGGATCAGATCCAAGGACCTTGAAACCAGGATTAGATCCAGTGACGTTGACACCAGGATTAAATGCAGGGACGATGACAACAGGATTAGATCCAGGGACGTTGATACCAGGATTAGATCCAGGGACGTTAACACCAGGATAAGAATCAGGGACATTGACCTCAGATTTAAATCCAGTGACTTTGACTACAGGATTAGATCCAGTGACAATGAATCTCGGATCAGATCCAGGGACGTTGACACCAGAATTAGATCTAGGGACGTTGACACCAGGATTAGAATCAGGGACGTTGAAAGCAGGATTAGATCCAGTGACTTTGACACCAGGCTTAGGTTCAGGGACGTTGAAAAAAGGATTAGAATCAGGGACGTTGACCCCAGGATAAGATCCAGTGACGTTGAAACCAGGATTAGACCCAGTGACGATGACACCAGGATTAGATCAAGGGGCGTTGTCACCAAGATTAGATCCAGGGACGTTGACACCAGGATCAGGTCCAGGGACTTTGACATCAGTATCAGATCTAGTGACGCTGACACCAGGATCAGATCGAGTGACGCTGACACCAGGATCAGATCCAGAGATGTTGATACCAGGTTTAGATCCAGTGACGTTGACACCAGGATTAGATCCAGGGACGTTGACACCAGGATTAGATCCAGTGACGTTGATACCAGGATTATATCCATGGACGTTGACACCAGGATTAGAATCATGGACGTTGACTCCAGAATAAGATCCAGCGACTTTGACACCATGAATAGATCCAGTGACGCTGACACTAGGATCAGATCCATGGACGTTGTCACCAGGATTAGATCCAGTGACATTGACACCAGGATTAGATCAGGCGACGTTGACACCAGGATTAGATCCAGGGACCATGACACCAGGATTAGATTCAGTGATGTTGACACCAGGATTAGATCCAGTGATGCTGACACCAAAATCAGATCCATGACGTTGACACCAGGATTAGATCCAGTGACGATGACACCAAGATTAGATCCAGGGAAATTGACACCAGGATTAGATCCAGAGACGTTGAAACCAGGATTAGATCCAGGGACGTGTCACCAGGTCAGATCCAGGGACGTTGAACCAGGATTAGATCCAGTGACGTTGACAACAGGATTAGATTTAGGGGCGTTGATAACAGGATTAGATCCAGTGATGTTGACACCAGGTTTAGATCCAGTTTCGTTGACATCAGGATTAATCCACGGACGTTGACACCAGGAATAGATCCAGGGACGTTGACACCAGGATGAGATCCAGGAATGTTGACACCAGGATTAGATCCAGGGTCGTTGACATCAGGATGAGATCCAGGGACGTTGACACCAGAATACATCCATTGACGATGACACCAGGATTAGATCCAGTGACGCTGACACCAGGATTATATCCAAGGACGTTGAAACCAGGATCAGATCCAGGGAGGTTGAGACCGGAATCAGATCCAGGGACCTTGACACCAGGGTTAGATCCAGGGACGCTGACACCAGGATTAGATGAAGTGAGGCTGACACCAGGATTAGATCCAGAGATGCTGACACCAGGATTAGATCCAAGGACGTTGACACCATGATTAGGTCCAGTGACGCTGACACCAGGATTAGATCTAAGGACGTTGACACCAGGATAAGATCCAGTGACGTTGACACCAGGAATAGATCCAGGGACCATGACACCAGGATTAGATCCAGTGACTTTGACACCAGGATTAGATCCAGTGACGCTGACACCAGGATCAGATCCATGACGTTGATACCAGGATTAGATTCAGTGCGATGACACCAGGATTAGATCCAGGGACTTTGACAACAGGATTAGATCCAGGGACGTTGATTCCAAGATTAGATCCAGGGACGTTGACACCTGGATTAGATCCAAGGACGTTGAAACCAGGATTAGTACCAGGGACGTGACACCAGGATCAGATCCAGGGACGTTGACACCAGGATCAGATCCAGTGAAGTTGACAACAGGATCAGATCCAGGGAGTCTGAAACCAGGATTAGATCCTGGGTCTTGAACCATGATTAGATCTAGTGACGTTGACACCAGGATTAGATCCAGGGACGTTTATAGAAGGATTAGATCCAGGGATGATGACACCAGGATTAGATCCAGTTTCGTTGACACCAGGATTAATCCAGGGACGTTGACAACAGGATTAGATCCAGGACCCATGACACCAGGATTAGATCCAGGATCGTTGACACCAAGATTAGATCCAGGGACGTTGACACCAGGATTAGATCCAGGGACGTTGACCCCAAAATTAAATCCAGGGACGTTGCCACCAGGATTAGATCCAGTGTTGTTGACACCAGGATTAGATCCACTGACGCTGACACCCGGATTAGATCCAGGGACTTTGACACCAGGATTAGATCCAGGGACGTTGACACCAGGATTAGATCCAGTGATGTTGACACCAGGATTAGATCCTGGGACATTGACACCAGGATTAGATGCAGGGACGTTGACACCTGGATTAGATCTAGTGATGTTGACACCAGGATTAGATCCAGGGATGTTGACACCAGGATTTGATCCAGGTACGTTGACACTAGGATAAGATCCAGTGACGTTGACACCAGGATTAGTCCCGGGACGTTTACACCAGGATTAGATCCAGGGAAGTTGACACCAGGATTAGATCCAGGGACGTTGAAACCAGGATCAGATCCAGGGAGGTTGAGACCAGAATCAGATCCAGGGACGTTGACCTCAGGATCAGATCCAGGGACTTTGAAACAAGGATTAGATCCAGTGACGCTGACACCAGGATTAGATCCAGGGATGTTGAAACCAGGATCAGATCCAGGGACGTTGACACCAGGATCAGATCCAGGGACTTTGATATCAGGATCAGATCCAGTGACGCTGACACCAGGATCAGATCCAGAGATGTTGATACCAGGTTTAGATCCAGTGACGTTGACACCAGGATTAGATCCAGGGACGTTGACACCAGGATTAGATCCAGTGACGTTGATACCAAGATTAGATCCATGGACGTTGAAACCAGGATTAGAATCATGGACGTTGACTCCAGAATTAGATCCAGCACATTGACACCATGATTAGATCCAGTGACGCTGACACTAGGATCAGATCCAGGGACGTTGACACCAGGATTAGATCCAGTGACATTGACACCGGGATTAGATCCAGAGAGATTGACACCAGGATTAGATCCAGCGACGTTGACACCAGGATTTCATCCAGGGACGTTGACCCCAGTATTAAATCCAGGGACATTGACACCAGGATTAGATCCAGTGACGCTGACACCAGGATTAGATCCAGGGACGTTGACACCAGGATTAGATCCAGGGACGTTGACACCAGGATTAGATCCAGGGACGTTGACACCAAGATTAGATCCATTGCTATTGACACCAGGATTAGATCCAGTGATGTTGACACCAGGATTAGATACAGGGACGTTGACACCAGGATTTGATCCAAGGACTTTAACACCAGTATAAGATCCAGTGACGTTGACACAAGGAATAGATCCAGGGACGCTGACACCAGGATTAGATCCAGGGACGTTGACACCAAGATTTGATCCAGGGACGTTAACACCAGGATAAGATCCGGTGACGTTGACACCAGGATTAGATCCAGGGACCATTACACCAGGATTAGATCCAGGGACGTTGACACCAGGATTAGATCCAGGGACGTTGACACCAGGATTAGATCCAGGGATGTTGACACCAGGATTAGATCCAGTGACGCTGACACCAGGATTAGATCCAGGGACAATGACACCAGGAATCGATCCAGGGACGCTGACACCAGGATTAGATCCAGTGACGATGACACCAGGATTAGATCCAGGGACAATGACACCAGGATTAGATCCAGTGACGCTGACACCAGGATTAGATCCAGGGACCATGACACCAGGATCAGATCCATTACGTTGAAACCAGGATTAGATCCATTGACGATAACACCAAGATTAGATCCAGGCAAATTGACACCAGGATTAGATCCTGAGACGTTGACACCAGGATTATATCCAGACGTGACACCAGGTCAGATCCAGGGACGTTGAACCAGGATTAGATCCAGTGACGTTGACAACAGGATTAGATCCACGGACGTTGATAACAGCATCAGATCCAGTGATGTTGACACCAGGATTAGGTCCAGTTTCATTGACATCAGGATTAATCCAGGGACGTTGACACCAGGATTAGATCCAGGGACGTTGACACCAGGTTGAGATCCAGGGACGTTGACACCAGGATTACATCCATGACGTTGACACCAGGATTAGATCCAGTGACGCTGACAACAGGGTTAGATCCAGGGACGTTGAAACCAGGATCAGATCCAGGGAGGTTGAGACAAGAATCGGATCCAGGGACGTTGACCTCAGGATCAGATCCAGGGACATTGAAACAAGGATTAGATCCAGTGACGCTGACACCAGGATTAGATCCAGGGATGTTGAAACCAGGATCATATCCAGGGACGTTGACACAAGGATTAGACCCAGGGACGTGGCACCAGGATTAGATCCAGGGACATTGACTCCTGGATTAGATCCAGGGACGTTGACAACAGGATGAGTACCAGGGACGTTGACACCAGGATTAGATCCAGGGACCTTGACACCAGGATTAGATCCAGGGACATTGCCTCCGGGATTAGGTCCAGGGACCTTGACACCAGGATTAGATCCAGGGACTTTGACACCAGGATTTTATCCAGGGACTTTAACACCAGGATAAGATCCAGTCACGTTGACACCAGGATTATACCCAGGGACCATTACACCAGGATTAGATCCAGGGACGTTGACACCAGGATTAGATCCAGGGACGTTGACACCATGATTAGATCCAGGAACGTTGACAACAGGATTAGATCCAGGGATGTTGACACCAGGATTAGATCCAGGGACATTGACACCAGGATTAGATCCAGGGACCATGACACCAGGAATAGATCCAGGGACGCTGACACCAGGATTAGATGCACTGGCGCTGACACCAGGATAAGATACAACGACGTTGACACCAGGATTAGATCCAGGGACCATGACACCAGGATTAGATCCAGTGACGCTGACACCAGGATTAGATCCAGGGACGTTGACACCAGGATTAGATCCAGGGACGTTGACACCAGGATTAGATCCAAGGACGTTGACACCAAGATTAGATCCATTGACATTGACACCAGGATTCGATCCAGTGATGTTGATACCAGGATTAGATCCAGGGACGTTGACACCAGGATTTGATCCAGGGACGTTAACACCAGGATAAGATCCAGGGACGTAGACACCAGGATTAGATCCAGGGACCATTACACCTGGATTAGATCCAGGGACGTTGACACCAGGATTAGATCCAGGGATGTTGACACCATGATTAGAAACAGGAATGTTGACACCAGGATTAGATCCGGGGATGTTGACACCAGGATTAGATCCAGTGATGCTGACACCAGGATTAGATCCAGGGACGTGCAAACCAGGATCAGATCCAGGGACTTTGACACCAGGATCCGATCCAAGGACGTTGACACCAGGATCAGATCCAGTGACGCTGCCACCAGGATCAGATCCAGGGACGTTGTAACCAGGATAGATCCAGTGACATTGACACCAGGATTAGAGCCAGGGACGTTGACACCAGTATCAGATCCAGTGACGTTGACACCATGATTAGATCCAGGGACGTTGAAACGAGGAGTAGATCCAGTGACGTTGAGACCAGGATTTGATCCAGTGATGGTGATACCAGGAACAGATCCATGGAGGTTGACACCAGGATTAGATCCAGTGACGTTGACAACAGGATTAGAAGCAGGGACGTTGATACCTGGATAAGATCCAGGGACGTTGACACCAGGATTAGATCCAGTATCCTAGACACCAGGATTAGATCCTGGGACGGTGACACCAGGATTATATGAAGTGACGCTGACACCAGGATTAGATCCAGTGACGTTGACACAAGGATTAGATTCAGAGACGCTGTCACCAGGATTAGATACAGTGACGTTGACAACAGGATTAGATCCAGTGACGCTGACACCAGGATTAGATGAAGGGACGTTGACACCAGGATTAGATCCAGTTTCATTGACACAAGGATTAGATCCAGGGACATTGACACCAGGATTAGATCCAGTCACGCTGACACCAGGATTAGATCCAGTGACATTGACACCAGGATTAGATCCAGGGACGTTGCCACCAGGATTAGAGCCAGGGACATTGAAACCAGTATCAGATCCAGTGACGTTGACACCATGATTAGATCCAGGGATGTTGATACCAGGATTAGATCCAGTGACGTTGACACCAGGATTAGATCCAGTGATGGTGATACCAGGTTAGATCCAGGGAGGTTGACACCAGGATTAGATCCAGTGACATTGACAACAGGATTAGATCCAGTGATGGTGATACCAGGAATAGATCCAGGGAGGTTGACACCAGGATTAGATCCAGTGACATTGACAACAGGATTAGATCCAGGGACGTTGATACCAGGATTAGATCCAGTGACGTTGACACCAGGATTAGATTCAGTGATGGTGATACCAGGTTAGATCCAGGGAGGTTGACACCAGGATTAGATCCAGTGACGTTGACACCAGGATTTGATCCAGTGATGGTGATACCAGGAAAAGATCCAGGGAGGTTGACACCAGGATTAGATCCAGTGACATTGACAACAGGATTAGATCCAGGGACGTTGATACCAGGATTAGATCCAGGGACATTGACACCAGGATTAGATCCAGTATCGTTGACACCAGGATTATATCCAGGGACGGTGACACCAGGATTATATCAAGTGCCGCTGACACCAGGAAGAGATCCAGTGACATTGACACAAGGATTAGATACAGAGACGCTGACACCAGGATTAGATCCAGTGACGTTGACAACAGGATTAGATCCAGTGATGCTGACACCAGGATTAGATGAAGGGAAGTTGACACCAGGATTAGATCCAGTTTCATTGACACCAGGATTGGATCCAGGGACGTTGACACCAGGATTAGATCCAGTGAGGCTGACACCAGGATTAGATCCAGGGACATTGAAAACAGGATCAGATCCATGGACATTGAACCAGGATCCGATCCAGGGACGTTGACACCAGGAACAGATCCAGTGACGCTGACACCAAGATCAGATCCAGAAACGTTGAAACCAGGATTAGATCCAGTGACGTTGACATTAGGATTAGATCCAGGGACGTTGACACCAGGATAGGATCCAGTGACGTTGACACTAGGATTAGATTCAGTGATGCTGACACCAGGATTAGATCCAGGGACGTTCAAACCAGGATCAGATCCAGGGACGTTGACACCAGGATCAGATCCAAGGACGTTGACACCAGGATCAGATCCAGTGACGCTGCCACCAGGATCAGATCCAGTGACGTTGTATCCAGGATTAGATCCAGTGACATTGACACCAGGATTAGATCCAGTTTCATTGACACAAGGATTAGATCCAGGGACATTGACAACAGGACTAGATCCATTGACGCTGACACCAGGATTAGATCCAGTCACGCTGACACCAGGATTAGATCCAGTGACATTGACACCAGGATTAGATCCAGGGACGTTGCCACCAGGATTAGAGCCAGGGACATTGAAACCAGTATCAGATCCAGTGACGTTGACACCATGATTAGATCCAGGGATGTTGATACCAGGATTAGATCCAGTGACGTTGACACAAGGATTAGATCCAGTGATGGTGATACCAGGTTAGATCCAGGGAGGTTGACACCAGGATTAGATCCAGTGACGTTGACACCAGGATTTGATCCAGTGATGGTGATACCAGGAATAGATCCAGGGAGGTTGACACCAGGATTAGATCCAGTGACATTGACAACAGGATTAGATCCAGGGACGTTGATACCAGGATTAGATCCAGGGACATTGACACCAGGATTAGATCCAGTATCGTTGACACCAGGATTATATCCAGGGACGGTGACACCAGGATTATATCAAGTGCTGCTGACACCAGGATTAGATCCAGTGACACTGACACAAGGATTAGATCCAGAGAGGCTGACACCAGGATTAGATCCAGTGACGTTGACAACAGGATTAGATCCAGTGATGCTGACACCAGGATTAGATGAAGGGAAGTTGACACCAGGATTAGATCCAGTTTCATTGACACCAGGATTGGATCCAGGGACGTTGACACCAGGATTAGATCCAGTGAGGCTGACACCAGGATTAGATCCAGGGACATTGAAAACAGGATCAGATCCATGGACGTTGAACCAGGATCCGATCCAGGGACGTTGACACCAGGAACAGATCCAGTGACGCTGACACCAAGATCAGATCCAGAAACGTTGAAACCAGGATTAGATCCAGTGACGTTGACATTAGGATTAGATCCAGGGACGTTGACACCAGGATAGGATCCAGTGACGTTGACACTAGGATTAGATTCAGTGATGCTGACACCAGGATTAGATCCAGGGATGTTCAAACCAGGATCAGATCCAGGGACGTTGACACCAGGATCAGATCCAAGGACGTTGACACCAGGATCAGATCCAGTGACGCTGCCACCAGGATCAGATCCAGTGAAGTTGTATCCAGGATTAGATCCAGTGACATTGACACCAGGATTAGATCCAGGGACGATGACACCAGAATTAGATCCAGTGATGTTGTCACAATGATTAGAATCAGGGAGGTCGACTCCAGAATTAGATCCACTGACTTTGACACAAGGATTATATCCAGTGACGCTGACACTAGGATCAAATCTAGGGACGTTGACACCAGGATTAGATCCAGTGACTTTGACACGAGGATTAGATCCCGGGACGTTGACACAAGGATTAGACCCAGGGACGTGGCACCAGGATTAGATCCAGGTACATTGACTCCAGGATTAGATCCAGGGATGTTGACAACAGGATTAGTACCAGGGACGTTGACACCAGGATTAGATCCAGGGACCTTGACAGCAGGATTAGATCCAGGGTCATTGCCTCCAGGATTAGATCCAGTGACCTTTGACACCAGGATTAGATCCAGGGACATTGCCTCCAGGATTAGATCCAGTGACGTTTGACACCAGGATTAGATCCAGTGAAGCTGACACCAGGATTAGATCCTGGGACGTTGACACCGGGATTAGATCCAGTGACGTTGACACCAGGATTTTATCCATTGACGCTGACACCAGGATTAGATCCAGTGACGCTGACACCAGGAGTAAATCCAGTGACATTGACACCAGGATTAGATCCAGGGACGTTGACACCAGGATTAGATCCAGGGACGTTGACACCAGGATTTTATCCAGGGACTTTAACACCAGGATAAGATCCAGTGACGTTGACACCAAGATTATACCCAGGGACCATTACACCAGGATTAGATCCAGGGACGTTGACACCAGGATTAGATCCAGGGACGTTGACACCATGATTAGATCCAGGAACGTTGACAACAGGATTAGATCCAGGGATGTTGACACCAGGATTAGATCCAGGGACATTGACACCAGGATTAGATCCAGGGACCATGACACCAGGAATAGATCCAGGGACGCTGACACCAGGATTAGATGCAGTGGCGCTGACACCAGGATAAGATACAACGACGTTGACACCAGGATTAGATCCAGGGACCATGACACCAGGATTAGATCCAGTGACGCTGACACCAGGATTAGATCCAGGGACGTTGACACCAGGATTAGATCCAGGGACGTTGACACCAGGATTAGATCCAAGGACGTTGACACCAAGATTAGATCCATTGACATTGACACCAGGATTCGATCCAGTGATGTTGATACCAGGATTAGATCCAGGGACGTTGACACCAGGATTTGATCCAGGGACCTTAACACCAGGATAAGATCCAGGGACGTAGACACCAGGATTAGATCCAGGGACCATTACACCAGGATTAGATCCAGGGACGTTGACACCAGGATTAGATCCAGGGACGTTGACACCATGATTAGAAACAGGAATGTTGACACCAGGATTAGATCCGGGGATGTTGACACCAGGATTAGATCCAGTGATGCTGACACCAGGATTAGATCCAGGGACGTGCAAACCAGGATCAGATCCAGGGACGTTGACACCAGGATCAGATCCAAGGACGTTGACACCAGGATCAGATCCAGTGACGCTGCCACCAGGATCAGATCCAGGGACGTTGTAACCAGGATTAGATCCTGTGACATTGACACCAGGATTAGATCCAGGGACGATGACACCAGAATTAGATCCAGTGACGTTGTCACAAGGATTAGAATCAGGGACGTCGACTCCAGAAGAAGATCCACTGACTTTGAACCAGGATTATATCCAGTGACGCTGACACTAGGATCAAATCTAGGGACGTTGACACCAGGATTAGATCCAGTGACTTTGACACGAGGATTAGATCCCGGGACGTTGACACAAGGATTAGACCCAGGGACGTGGCACCAGGATTAGATCAAGGGACATTGACTCCTGGATTAGATCCAGGGACGTTGACAACAGGATGAGTACCAGGGACGTTGACACCAGGATTAGATCCAGGGACATTGACACCAGGATTAGATCCAGGGACATTGCCTCCGGGATTAGGTCCAGGGACCTTGACACCAGGATTAGATCCAGGGACGTTGCCTCCAGGGTAGATCCAGTGACGTTGGACACCAGGATTAGATCTAGTGAAGCTGACACCAGGATTAGATCCAGGGACGTTGACACCAGGATTAGATCCAGTGACGTTGACACCAGGATTTTATCCATTGATGCTGACACCAGGATTAGATCCAGTGACGCTGACACCAGGATTACATCCAGTGACATTGACACCAGGATTAGATCTAGGGACGTTGACACCAGGATTAGAGCCAGGGACGTTGACACCAGTATCAGATCCAGTGACGTTGACACCATGATTAGATCCAGGGACGTTGAAACGAGGAGTAGATCCAGTGACGTTGAGACCAGGATTTGATCCAGTGATGGTGATACCAGGAACAGATCCATGGAGGTTGACACCAGGATTAGATCCAGTGACGTTGACAACAGGATTAGAAGCAGGGACGTTGATACCTGGATAAGATCCACGGACGTTGACACCAGGATTAGATCCAGTATCCTAGACACCAGGATTAGATCCTGGGATGGTGACACCAGGATTATATGAAGTGACGCTGACACCAGGATTAGATCCAGTGACGTTGACACAAGGATTAGATTCAGAGACGCTGTCACCAGGATTAGATACAGTGACGTTGACAACAGGATTAGATCCAGTGACGCTGACACCAGGATTAGATGAAGGGACGTTGACACCAGGATTAGATCCAGTTTCATTGACACAAGGATTAGATCCAGGGACATTGACACCAGGATTAGATCCAGTCACGCTGACACCAGGATTAGATCCAGTGACATTGACACCAGGATTAGATCCAGGGACGTTGCCACCAGGATTAGAGCCAGGGACATTGAAACCATTATCAGATCCAGTGACGTTGACACCATGATTAGATCCAGGGATGTTGATACCAGGATTAGATCCAGTGACGTTGACACCAGGATTAGATCCAGTGATGGTGATACCAGGTTAGATCCAGGGAGGTTGACACCAGGATTAGATCCAGTGACATTGACAACAGGATTAGATCCAGGGACGTTGACACAAGTATCAGATCCAGTGACGTTGACACCATGATTAGATCCAGGGATGTTGATACCAGGATTAGATCCAGTGACGTTGACACCATGATTTGATCCAGTGATGGTGATACCAGGAATAGATCCAGGGAGGTTGACACCAGGATTAGATCCAGTGACGTTTACAACATGATTAGATCCAGGACCGTTGATACCAGGGTTAGATGCAGGGACGTTGACACCAGGATTAGATCCAGTATCGTTGACACCAGGATTATATCCAGGGACGGTGACACCAGGATTATATCAAGTGCCGCTGACACCAGGATTAGATCCAGTGACATTGACACAAGGATTAGATCCAGAGACGCTGACACCAGGATTAGATCCAGTGACGTTGACAACAGGATTAGATCCAGTGATGCTGACACCAGGATTAGATGAAGGGAAGTTGACACCAGGATTAGATCCAGTTTCATTGACACCAGGATTGGATCCAGGGACGTTGACACCAGGATTAGATCCAGTGAGGCTGACACCAGGATTAGATCCAGGGACATTGAAAACAGGATCAGATCCATGGACGTTGAACCAGGATCCGATCCAGGGACGTTGACACCAGGAACAGATCCAGTGACGCTGACACCAAGATCAGATCCAGAAACGTTGAAACCAGGATTAGATCCAGTGACGTTGACATTAGGATTAGATCCAGGGACGTTGACACCAGGATAGGATCCAGTGACGCTGACACTAGGATTAGATTCAGTGATGCTGACACCAGGATTAGATCCAGGGACGTTCAAACCAGGATCAGATCCAGGGTCGTTGACACCAGGATCAGATCCAAGGACGTTGACACCAGGATCAGATCCAGTGACGCTGCCACCAGGATCAGATCCAGTGACGTTGTATCCAAGATTAGATCCAGTGACATTGACACCAGGATTAGATCCAGGGACGATGACACCAGAATTAGATCCAGTGATGTTGTCACAATGATTAGAATCAGGGAGGTCGACTCCAGAATTAGATCCACTGACTTTGACACCAGGATTATATCCAGTGACGCTGACACTAGGATCAAATCTAGGGACGTTGACACCAGGATTAGATCCAGTGACTTTGACACGAGGATTAGATCCCGGGACGTTGACACAAGGATTAGACCCAGGGACGTGGCACCAGGATTAGATCCAGGGACATTGACTCCAGGATTAGATCCAGGGACGTTGACAACAGGATTAGTACCAGGGACGTTGACACCAGGATTAGATCCAGGGACCTTGACACCAGGATTAGATCCAGGGACATTGCCTCCAGGATTAGATCCTGTGACCTTTGACACCAGGATTAGATCCAGGGACGTTGCCTCCAGGATTAGATCCAGTGACGTTTGACACCAGGATTAGATCCAGTGAAGCTGACACCAGGATTAGATCCAGGGACGTTGACACCGGGATTAGATCCAGTGACGTTGACACCAGGATTTTATCCATTGACGCTGACACCAGGATTTTATCCATTGACGCTGACACCAGGATTAGATCCAGTGACGCTGACACCAGGAGTAAATCCAGTGACATTGACACCAGGATTAGATCCAGGGACGTTGACACCAGGATTAGAGCAAGGGACGTTGACACCAGTATCAGATCCAGTGACGTTGACACCATGATTAGATCCAGGGACGTTGAAACCAGGATTAGATCCAGTGACGTTGAGACCAGGATTTGATCCAGTGATTGTGATACCAGGAATAGATCCAGGGAGGTTGACACCGGGATTAGATCCAGTGACGTGGACAACAGAATTAGATCCAGGGACGTTGATACCAGGATTAGATCCAGTATCTTTGACACCAGGATTAGATTCTGGGACGGGGACACCAGGATTATATCAAGTGACGCCTACACCTGGATTAGATCCAGTGACGTAGACACAAGGATTAGATCCAGAGACGCTGACAATAGGATTAGATCCAGTGACGTTTGACACCAGGATTAGATCCAGTGAAGCTGACACCAGGATTAGATCTAGGGACGTTGACACCAGGATTAGATGCAGAACGCTGACACCAGGATTAGATCCAGAACCTTGACACCAGGATTAGATCCAGGGACGTTGACCCTAGGATTAAATCCAGGGATGTTGACACCAGGATAAGTCCCAGTGATATTGACACCAGGATTATATCCAGTGACACTGATACCAGATTCAGATCCAGGGACGTTGACACCAAGATTAGATCCGGGGAAGTTGACACCAGGATTAGATCAATGGACGTTGACAGCAGGATTAGAACCAGGGATATTGACAACAGGATTAGATCCAGGGACGTTGACACCAGGATTAGATCCAGTGAAGTTGACACCAGGATTAGATCCAGGGACGTTGCCTCCAGGTTTAGATCCAGTGACGTTGACAATAGGATTAGATCCGGGGCGTTGACACCAGGATTATTTCCAGGGATGTTGACACCAAGATTAGATCCATTGAAGTTGACACCAGGATTAGATCAAGTGACCCTGACACCAGGATTAGATCCATTGAAGTTGACACCAGGATTAGATCCAGGGACGCTGACACCGGGATTAGATCCATGGACGTTGACACCATGATTAGATCCAGTGATGCTGACACCAGGATTAGATCCAGGGACGTTGACACCAGGATTAGATCCAGGGACGTTGACACCAGGATAAGATCCAGTTCTTTGCACCAGGATTAGATCCAGGGACCATAACACCAGGATAATATCCAGTAACGTTGACACCAGGATTAGATCCAGTGACGTTGACACCAGGATTAGATCCAGAGACGTTGACACCAGGATTAGATCCAGAGACCTTGACACCAGGATTAGATCCAGGGATGTTGACCCTAGGATTAAATCCAGGGATGTTGACACCTGGATTAGACCCAGTGACATTGACACCAGGATTAGAGCCAGGGACGTTGACACCAGGAATTTATCCAGGGAAGTTGACACTAGGATAAGATCCAGTGACGTTGTCACCAGGATTAGATCCAGGGACTATGACACCAGGATTAAATCCAGGGTCGTTGACACCGGGATTAGATCCAAGGACGTTGACACCAGGATTAGATCCAGAGACCTTGACACCAGGATTAGATCCAGGGACGTTGACCCCAGGATTAAATATAGGGACGTTGCCACCAGAATTAGATCGAGTGAGGTTGACACCAGGATTAGATCCATTGATGCTGACACCCGGATTAGATCCAGGGACGTTGAAACCAGGATTAGATCCTGGGACGTTGACACCAGGATTTGATCCAGTGATGTTGACCAGGATTAGATCCTGGGACATTGACACCAGGATTAGATATAGGAACGTTGACACGTGGATTAGATCTAGTGATGTTGACACTAGGATTAGATACAGGGACGTTGACACCAGGATTTTTTCCAGGTACGTTGACACTAGGATAAGATCCAGTGACGTTGACTCCAGGATTGGATTCAGGGACCATGACACCAGGATTAGATCCAGGGACGTTGACACCAGGATTAGATCCAGTGATGCTGACAAGAGGATTAGATCAAAGGACGTTGACACCAGAATTAGATCCAGGGACCATGACACCAGGATTAGATCCAGGGACATTCATACCAGTATTAGATCCATTGATGTTGATACCAGGATTAGATCCAGTGACGCTGACACCAGGATCAGATCCAGGGATGTTGACACCAGGATTAGATCCAGTGACGCTGACACCAGGACTAGATCCAGGGACGTTGTCACCAGGATTACATCCAGTGATGCTGACACCAGGATTAGATCCAGGGACGTTGACACCAGGATTATATCCAGGGACATTGACACCAGGATACGATCCAGTGACATTGACACCAGGATTAGATCCAGGGACCATGACACCAGGATTATATCCAGTAACGATGACACCAGGATTATATCCAGTGACGTTGACACCAGTATTAGATCCAGAGACGTTGACACCAGGAGTAGATCCAGTGATTTTGACACCTGGATTAGATCCAGGGATGTTGACCCTAGGATTAAATCCAGGGACGTTGACACCAGGATTAGATCCAGTGACGTTGACACCAGGATTATATCCAGTGATGTTGACACCAGGATTAGATCCAGGGACGTTGACACCAGGATTAGATCCAGGGATGTTGACACCAGGATTACATCCAGTCTCGTTGACACCAGGATTAGATCCAGGAACGCTGACACCTGGATTAGATCCAGTGACGTTGACACCATGATTAGATCCAGGTACGTTGACACCAGGATTAGATCCAGGGACGTTGACTCCAGGATTATATCTAGGGACGTTGACAGCAGGAATATATCCAGTGACGTTTACACCAGGATTAGGTCCAGGGACGTTGACAAAAGGATTATATCCAGGGACGTTGACACCAGGATCAGATACAGGGACTTTGACACCAGGATTAGATCCAGTGACGCTGACACCAGGATTAGATCCAGGGACATTGAAACCAGGATCAGATCCTGGGACATTGACACCAGGATCAGATACAGGGACTTTGACACCAGGATCAGCTCCAGTGACGTTGACACCAGGATTAGATCCAGGGACATTGATACCAGGATTAGATCCAGTGACGTTGATACCATGATTAGATCCAGGGACGTTGACACCAGGCTTAGAATCGGGGATGTTGACTCCAGAATTAGATCCAGTGACTTTGAAACCATGATTAGATCCAGTAATGCTGACACTATGATCAAATCTAGGGACGTTGACACCAGGATTAGATCCAGTGACTTTGACATGAGGATTAAATCCCGGGACGTTGACACAAGGATTAGACCCAGGGACATGGCACCAGGATTAGATCCAGGGACATTGACTCCAGGATTAGATCCAGGGACGTTGACAACAGGATTAGTACCAGGGACGTTGACACCAGGATTAGATCCAGAGACCTTGACACCAGGATTAGATCCAGGGACGTTGACCCCAGGATTAAATATAGGGACGTTGCCACCAGAATTAGATCGAGTGAGGTTGACACCAGGATTAGATCCATTGATGCTGACACCCGGATTAGATCCAGGGACGTTGAAACCAGGATTAGATCCTGGGACGTTGACACCAGGATTTGATCCAGTGATGTTGACCAGGATTAGATCCTGGGACATTGACACCAGGATTAGATATAGGAACGTTGACACGTGGATTAGATCTAGTGATGTTGACACTAGGATTAGATACAGGGACGTTGACACCAGGATTTTTTCCAGGTACGTTGACACTAGGATAAGATCCAGTGACGTTGACTCCAGGATTGGATTCAGGGACCATGACACCAGGATTAGATCCAGGGACGTTGACACCAGGATTAGATCCAGTGATGCTGACAAGAGGATTAGATCAAAGGACGTTGACACCAGAATTAGATCCAGGGACCATGACACCAGGATTAGATCCAGGGACATTCATACCAGTATTAGATCCATTGATGTTGATACCAGGATTAGATCCAGTGACGCTGACACCAGGATCAGATCCAGGGATGTTGACACCAGGATTAGATCCAGTGACGCTGACACCAGGACTAGATCCAGGGACGTTGTCACCAGGATTACATCCAGTGATGCTGACACCAGGATTAGATCCAGGGACGTTGACACCAGGATTATATCCAGGGACATTGACACCAGGATACGATCCAGTGACATTGACACCAGGATTAGATCCAGGGACCATGACACCAGGATTATATCCAGTAACGATGACACCAGGATTATATCCAGTGACGTTGACACCAGTATTAGATCCAGAGACGTTGACACCAGGAGTAGATCCAGTGATTTTGTCACCTGGATTAGATCCAGGGATGTTGACCCTAGGATTAAATCCAGGGACGTTGACACCAGGATTAGATCCAGTGACGTTGACACCAGGATTATATCCAGTGATGTTGACACCAGGATTAGATCCAGGGACGTTGACACCAGGATTAGATCCAGGGATGTTGACACCAGGATTACATCCAGTCTCGTTGACACCAGGATTAGATCCAGGAACGCTGACACCTGGATTAGATCCAGTGACGTTGACACCATGATTAGATCCAGGTACGTTGACACCAGGATTAGATCCAGGGACGTTGACTCCAGGATTATATCTAGGGACGTTGACAGCAGGAATATATCCAGTGACGTTTACACCAGGATTAGGTCCAGGGACGTTGACAAAAGGATTATATCCAGGGACGTTGACACCAGGATCAGATACAGGGACTTTGACACCAGGATTAGATCCAGTGACGCTGACACCAGGATTAGATCCAGGGACATTGAAACCAGGATCAGATCCTGGGACATTGACACCAGGATCAGATACAGGGACTTTGACACCAGGATCAGATCCAGTGACGTTGACACCAGGATTAGATCCAGGGACATTGATACCAGGATTAGATCCAGTGACGTTGATACCATGATTAGATCCAGGGACGTTGACACCAGGCTTAGAATCGGGGATGTTGACTCCAGAATTAGATCCAGTGACTTTGAAACCATGATTAGATCCAGTAATGCTGACACTATGATCAAATCTAGGGACGTTGACACCAGGATTAGATCCAGTGACTTTGACATGAGGATTAAATCCCGGGACGTTGACACAAGGATTAGACCCAGGGACATGGCACCAGGATTAGATCCAGGGACATTGACTCCAGGATTAGATCCAGGGACGTTGACAACAGGATTAGTACCAGGGACGTTGACACCAGGATTAGATCCAGGGACCTTGACACCAGGATTAGATCCAGGGACGTTGCCTCCAGGATTACATCCAGTGACGTTTGACACCAGGATTAGATCCAGGGACGTTGCCTACAGGATTAGATCCAGTGACGTTTGACACCAGGATTAGATCCAGTGAAGCTGACACCAGGATTAGATCCAGGGACGTTGACACCAGGATTAGATCCAGTGACGTTGACACCAGGATTTTATCCATTGATGCTTACACCAGGATTAGATCCAGTGACGCTGAAACCAGGATTAGATCCAGTGACATTGACACCAGGATTAGATCCAGGGACGTTGACACCAGGATTAGAGCCAGGGACGTTGACACCAGTATCAGATCCAGTGACGTTGACACCATGATTAGATCCAGGGACGTTGAAACCAGGATTAGATCCAGTGACGTTGAGACCAGGATTTGATCCAGTGATGGTGATACCAGGAATAGATCCAGGGAGGTTGACACCAGAATTAGATCCAGTGACGTGGACAACAGGATTAGATCCAGGGACGTTGATACCAGGATTAGATCCAGGGACGTTGACACCAAGATTAGATCCAGTATCGTTGACACCAGGATTAGATTCTTGGACGGTGACACCAGGATTATATCAAGTGACGCCTACACCAGGATTAGATCCAGAGACGCTGACACCAGGATTAGATTCAGTGACGTTTGACACCAGGATTAGATCCAGTGAAGCTGACACCAGGATTAGATCCAGGGACGTTGACACCAGGATTAGATCCAGAACGCTGACACCAGGATTAGATCCAGGGACGTTGACACCAGAATAGATACAGTGACGTTGACACCAGGATCAGATCCAGTGAAGCTGACACCAGGATTAGATCCAGGTATCATAACACCAGGATTAGATCCAGGGACGTTGACACTAGGATTTGATCCAGGGACATTGCCTCCAGGATTAGATCCAGGGACGTTGACACCAGGATTAGATCCAGGGACGTTGACACCAGGATTAGATCCAGGAGTTTGACACCAGGATTAGATCTAGTGACGTTGAATCCAGGATTAGATCCATTGACGTTGACACCAGGATTAGAATCAGGGACATTGAAACCAGGATTATATCCAGGGACGTTGACACCAGGATTAGATCCAGTGACGTTGATACCAGGATTAGATCGAGAGACGTTGACACCAGGATTAAATCCAGTGTCGTTGACACCAGGATTAGATCCAGGGACGTTGACACCAGGATCAGATCCAATGATGTTGACACCATGATTAGATCCAGTGACGCTGACACAAGGATTAGATCCAGTGACGTTGAAACCATGATCAGATCCAGGGACGTTGACACCAGGATCAGATCAGAGACATTGACACCAGGATCATATCCAATGACGCTTACACCAGAATCAGATCCAGGGACGTTGAAACCAGGATTAGATCCAGTGATGTTGACACCAGGATTAGATCCAGGGACGTTGTCACCAGGATTAGATCCATTGACGTTGACACCAGGATTAGAACCTGTGACGCTGACACCAGGATCAGATCCAGGGACGTGTAAACCAGGATCAGATCCAGAGACGTTGACACCAGGATCAGATCCAAAGACGTTGACACCAGGATCAGATCCAGTGACGCTGACACCAGGATCAGATCCAGGAACGTTGAAACCACGATTAGATCCAGTGTCATTGACACCAGGATTAGATCCTGGGACGAAGACACAAGGATTAGATCCAGTGACGTTGACTCCAGGATTAGATCCAGGGACGTTGTCAGCAGGATTAGAACCAGGGACATTGACACCAGGATTAGATCCAGGGACGTTGACACCAGGATCAAATCCAGTGATGCTGACACCAGGATTAGATCCACGGACATTGACACTAGGATTAGATCCAGGGACGTTGACGCCAGGATTAGATCAAGGGACCTTGACACCAGGATTAGATCCAGGGACGTTGTCTCCAAGATTAGAACCAGGGACGTTGACACCAGGATTAGATCCAGTGATGCTGACACCAGGATTAGTTCCAGGGACGTAGAAACCAGGATTAGATCCTGTGACGCTGACACCAGGATTAGATCCAGGGACGTTGACACCAGAATTAGATCCAGGGATGATGACACCAGGATAAGATCCAGTCACGTTGACACCAGGATTAGATCCAGGGACCATGACACCAGGATTAGATCCAGTGATGTTGACAACAGGATTAGATCAGTGACGCTGACACCAGGATTAGATCCAGGGACGTTGAAACCAGGATTAGATCCAGGGACGTTGAACCAGGATTAGATCCAGTGACGTTGACAACATGGTTAGATCCAGGTGCGTTGATAGCAGGATTATATCCAGTGATGTACACAAGGATTAGATCCAGTTTTGTTTACACAGGGATTAATCCACGGACGTTGACACCAAGATTAGATCCAGGGACGCCGACACCAGGATCAGATCCATGACGTTGACACCAGGATTAGATCCAGTGACGATGACACCAGGAATAGATCCAGATAATTTGACACCAGGATTAGATGAAGGGACGTTGATACCAAGATTAGTTCCTGGGACGTTGACACCAGGA
The DNA here is from genome assembly GCF_021556685.1 of Rattus norvegicus. Taxonomy (NCBI): domain Eukaryota; kingdom Metazoa; phylum Chordata; class Mammalia; order Rodentia; family Muridae; genus Rattus; species Rattus norvegicus. The sequence goes on from NC_141555.1 coordinate 63,279,597, forward strand.
TTAGATCCAGGGACGTTGACTCCAGGATTAGATCCAGGGACGTTGACACCAGGATTAGATCCAGGGAGGTTGACACCAGGATTTGATCCAGGGACATTGCCTCCAGGATTAGATCCAGGGACGTTGACACCAGGATTATATCCAGGGACGTTGTCACCAGGATTAGATCCAGGAGTTTGACACCAGGATTAGATCCATTGACGTTGAATCCAGGATTAGATCCATTGACGTTGACACCAGGATTAGATCTAGGGACGTTTACACCACGATTAGATACAGAGACGTTGACACCAGTATTAGATCCAGGGACGTTGAGACCAAGATTAGATCCAGGGACGTTGACACCAGGATCAGACCAGTGACGTTGACACCAGGATTAGATCCAAGGTCGTTGAAACAAGGATTAGATCCAGTGACGTTGACACCAGCATTAAATCAGGGACGTTGACTCCAGAATTAGATCCAGTGACTTTGACACCAGGATTAGATCCTGTTACGTTGACACCAGGATTAGATCCAGTGACGTTGACACCAGGATCATATCCAGGGAATTTGAAACCAGGATTAGATCCAGGGACGTTGAAGCAGGATTAGATCCAGTGACGTTGACAACAGGATTAGATCCAGGGTCGTTGATACCAGGATTAGATCCAGGGATGTTGACACCAGGATTAGATCCAGTTTCGTTGACACCAGGATTAATCCAGGGACGTTGACACCAGGATAAGATCCAGGGACGTGGACACCAGGATTAGATCCAATTACGTTGACACCAGGATTAGAAACAGGGACGTTGAAACCAGGATTAGATCCAGTGATGTTGACACCAGGATTCGAATCAGAGAAGTGGACTCCAGAATTAGATCCATGACTTTGACACCAGGATTAGATCCAGTGATGCTGACACTAGGATCAGATCCACGGAGGTTGACACCAGGATTAGATCCAGTGACGTTGACACCAGGATTATATCCAGGGATGTTGACACCAGGATTAGATCCAGTTTCGTTGACACCAAGATTAGATCCAGGGACGTTGACACCAGGATTAGATCCAGGGACGTTGACACCAGGATTAGTTCCAGGGACGTTGACACCAGGATTAGATCCGTAGACGTTGACAACAGGGTTAGATCCAGGTGCGTTGATAGCAGGATTAGAAACAGTGATGTTGACACCAGGATTAGATCCAGTTTAGTTTACACCGGGATTAATCCACGGACGTTGACACCAGGATTAGACCAGGGACGCTGACACCAGGATCAGATCCATGAGGTTGACACCAGGATTAGATCCAGTGACGATGACACCAGGATTAGATCCATGGACCTTGAAACTAGGATTAGATCAAGGGACGTGACACCAGGATCAGATCCAGTGACGTTGACACCATGATCAGATCCAGGGACTTTGAAACCAGGATAAGATCCAGTGACGTTGACAACAGGATTAGATCCAGGGGCGTTGACACCAGGATAGATCCAGGGACGTTGACACCAGGATTAGATCAAGTGACGCTGACACCAGGATTAGATCCAGGGACGTTGAAACCAGTATCAGATCCCGGGACGTTGACACCAGGATCAGACCAGGGACGTTGACACCAGGATTAGATCCAAGGACGTTGAAACAAGGATTAGATCCAGTGACGTTGACACCAGCATTAGAATCAGGGACGTTGACTCCAGAATTAGATCCAGTGACTTTGACACCAGGATTAGATCCAGTGACGTTGACACCAGGATCAGATCCAGTGACGTTGACACCAGGATCAGATCCAGGGACTTTGAAACCAGGATTAGATCCAGGGTCGTTGAAGCAGGATCAGATCCAGTGACGTTGACAACAGGATTAGATCCAGGGTCGTTGATACCAGGATTAGATCCAGGGATGTTGACACCAGGATTAGATCCAGTTTCGTTGACACCAGGATTAATCCAGGGATGTTGACACCAGGATTAGATCCAAGGTCGTTGACACCAGGATTAGATCCAGGGACGTGGACACCAGGATTAGATCCAATGACGTTGACACCAGGATTAGATACTGGGAGGTTGTAACCAGGATTAGATCCAGTGATGTTGACACCAGGATTCGAATCAGAGACGTGGACTCCAGAATTAGAACCAGTGACTTTGACACCAGGATTAGATCCAGTGATGCTGACACTAGGATCAGATCCAGGGAGGTTGACACCAGGATTAGATCCAGTGACGTTGACACCAGGATTAGATCCAGGGATGTTGACACCAGGATTAGATCCAGGGACGTTGAAAACAGGATATATCCAGGGATGTTGACACCAGTTTAGATCCAGGGACTTTGACATGAAGATTAGATCCAGGGACGTTGAGACCAAGATTAGATCCAGGGACATTGACACCAGGATTAGATCTAGGGACGTTTACACTAGGATTAGATCCAGAGACGTTGACACCAGTATTAGATCCAGGGACGTTGAGACCAAGATTAGATCCAGGGATGTTGATACCAGTATTAGATCCAGGGACGTTGACACCAGGATTAGATCCTTGGACGTTGAACCAGGATTAGATCCAGGGACGTTGACCCCAGAATTAAATCCAGGAACGATGACACCAGGATTAGATCAAGTGATGTTGACACCAGGATTAGATCCAGTGACGGTGTCACCAGAATTAGTTGAAGGGACTTGACACCAGGATTAGATCCAGGGACTAGACCCCAGAATTAAATCCAGGAACGATGACACCAGGATTAGATCCAGTGATGTTGACACCAGGATTAGATCCAGTGACGCTGACACCAGGATTAGATCCAGGGACTTGACACCAGGATTAGATCCAGTGATGCTGACACTAGGATCAGATCCAGGGAGGTTGACACCAGGATTAGATCCAGTGACGTTGACACCAGGATTAGATCCAGGGATGTTGACACCAGGATTAGATCCAGTTTCGTTGACACCAGGATTAATCCAGGGACGTTGACACCAGGATTAGATCCAGGGACATTGACACCAGGATTAGATCCAGGGACGTTGACACCAGGATTAGATCCAGGGACGTTGACACCAGGATTAGATCCAGTGACGCTGACACCAGGATCAGATCCTTGACGTTTACGCTAGGATTAGATCCAGTGACAATGTCACCAAGATTAGATCCAGGGACGTTGACACCAGGATTAGATCCAGGGACGTTGAAACCAGGATTAGATCCAGGGACGTTGAACCAGGATTAGATCCAGTGATGTTGACAACAGGGTTAGATCCAGGTGCGTTGAGAGCAGGATTAGAACCAGTGATGTTGAAACCAGGATAGGATCCAGTTTCGTTTACACCGGGATTAATCCACGGACGTTGACACCAGGATTAGATCCAGGGACGCTGTTACCAGGATCAGATCCATGACATTGACACCAGGATCAGATCCAGTTACGAATACACCAGGATTAGATCCAGGGACTTTGACACCAGGATTAGATCCAGGGTCGTTCACTCCAAGATTAGATCCTGGGATTTGACACCAGGATTAGATATAGGGATGTTAAAACTAGGATTAGATCCAGGGACGTGACACAAGGATCAGATCCAGGGACGTTGACACCAGGATCAGATCCAGTCACATTGACACCAGGATCAGATCCAGGGATGTTGAAACCAGGATTAGATCCAGGGTCGTTGAACCAGGATTAGATCCAGTGACGTTGACAACAGGATTAGATCCAGGGTCGTTGATACCAGGATTAGATCCAGGGATGTTGACACCAGGATTAGATCCAGTTAGTTGACACCAGGATTAATCCAGGGACGTTGACACCAGGGTTAGATCCAGGGACGTTGACACCAGGATTAGATCCAGAGACGTTGACAACAGGATTAGATCCAGTGACGCTGACACCAGGATTATTTCCAGTGACGTTGACACCATGATTAGATCCAGTTTCTTTGACACCAGGATTAGATCCATTGACGTTGACACCAAGATTAGATCCAGTGACGCTGACAACAGGATTAGATCCAAGAACGTTGAAACTAGTATCAGATCCAGGGACGTTGACACCAGGATCAGATCCAGTGACGTTGACACCAGGATTAGATCCAGGGACGTTGAACCAGGATTAGATCCAGTGACGTTGACAACAGGGTTAGATCCAGGTGCGTTGATAGCAGGATTAGATCCAGTGATGTTGACACCAGGATTAGATCCAGTTTTGTTTAAACAGGGATTAACCAACGGACGTTGACACCAGGATTAGATCCAGGGACGGCGACACCAGGATCAGATCCATGACGTTGACACCAGGATTAGATCCAGTGACGATGACACCAGGAATAGATCCAGGGACTTTGACACCAGGATTAGATGAAGGGACGTTGATACCAAGATTAGATCCTGGGACGTTGACACCAGGATTAGATCCAGGGACATTGACCCCAGGATTAGATCCAGGGACGTTGACACCAGGATTAGATCCAGGGACGTTGACACCAGGATTAGATCCAGTGATGTTGACACCAGGATTAGATCCAGGGACGTTGAAAACAGGATAGATCCAGGGATGTTGACACCAGTTTAGATCCAGGGACTTTGACATGAAGATTAGATCCAGGGACGTTGAGACCAAGATTAGATCCAGGGACATTGACACCAGGATTAGATCTAGGGACGTTTACACCAGGATTAGATACAGAGACGTTGACACCAGTATTAGATCCAGGGACGTTGAGACCAAGATTAGATCCAGGGACGTTGACACCAGTATTAGATCCAGGGACGTTGACACCAGGATTAGATCCTTGGACGTTGAACCAGGATTAGATCCAGGGACGTTGACCCCAGAATTAAATCCAGGAATGATGACACCAGGATTAGATCAAGTGATGTTGACACCAGGATTAGATCCAGTGACGGTGTCACCAGGATTAGATCCAGGGACTTGACACCAGGATTAGATCCAGGGACTTGACCCCAGAATTAAATCCAGGAACGATGACACCAGGATTAGATCCAGTGATGTTGACACCAGGATTAGATCCAGTGACGCTGACACCAGGATTAGATCCAGGGACGTGACACCAGGATTAGATCCAGGGACGTTGACACGAGGATTAGATCCAGGGACGTTGACACCAGGATTAGACCAGGGACATTGACACCAGGATTCGATCCAGGGACGTTGACACCTGGATTAGATCCAGTGATGTTGACACCAGGATTTGATCCAGGGACGTTGACACCAAATAAGATCCAGTGACGTTGACAACAGGATTAGATCCAGGGTCGTTGATACCAGGATTAGATCCAGGGATGTTGACACCAGGATTAGATCCAGTTTCGTTGACACCAGGATTAATCCAGGGACGTTGACACCAGGATTAGATCAAAAGACGTTGACACCAGTATTAGATCCAGGGACGTGGACACCAGGATTAGATCCAAGGACATTGACACCAGGATTCGAATCAGAGACGTGGACTCCAGAATTAGATCCAGTGACTTTGACACCAGGATAGATCCAGTGATGCTGACACTAGAATCAGTTCCAGGGAGGTTGACACCAGGATTAGATCCAGTGACGTTGACACCAGGATTATATCCAGGGATGTTGACACCAGGATTAGATCCAGTTTCGTTGACACCAGGATTAATACAGGGACGTTGACACCAGGATTAGATCCAGTGACGCTGACACCAGGATTATTTCCAGTGACGTTGACACCATGATTAGATCCAGTTTCGTTGACACCAGGATTAGATCCATTGACGTTGACACCAGAATTAGATCCAGTGACGCTGACACCAGGATTATATCCAGGGACGTTGAAACTAGTATCAGATCCAGGGACGTTGACAACAGGATCAGATCCAGTGACGTTGACACCAGGATTAGATCCAGGGACGTTGAAACCAGGATTAGATCCACGGACGTTGACACCAGGATTAGATCCAGGGATATTGACACCAGGATTAGATCCAGGGACGCTGACACCAGGATCAGATCCATGACGTTGACACCAGGATTAGATCCAGTGATGCTGACACTAGGATCAGATCCAGGGATGTTGACACCAGGATTAGATCCAGTGACGTTGACACCAGGATTAGATCCAGGGATGTTGACACCAGGATTAGATCCAGTTTCGTTGACACCAGGATTAATCCAGGGACGTTGACACCAGGATTACATCCAGGGACGTTGACACCAGGATTAGATCCAGGGACGTTGACACCTGGATTAGATCCAGGGACGTTGACACCAGGATTAGATCCAGTGACGCTGACACCAGGATCAATTCCTTGACGTTTACACTAGGATTAGATCCAGTGACGATGTCACCAAGATTAGATCCAGGGACGTTGACACCAGGAGATGATCCAGGGACGTTGAAACCAGGATTAGATCCAGGGACGTTGAACCAGGATTAGATCCAGTGATGTTGACAACAGGGTTAGATCCAGGTGCGTTGAAAGCAGGATTAGATCCAGTGATGTTGAAAACAGGATTAGATCCAGTTTCGTTTACACCGGGATTAATGCACGGATGTTGACACCAGGATTAGATCCAGGGAGGCTGACACCAGGATCAGATCCATGACATTGACACCAGGATCAGATCCAGTTACGATGACACCAGGATTAGATCCAGGGACTTTGACACCAGGATTAGATCCAGGGTCGTTCACTCCAAGATTAGATCCTGGGACTTTGACACCAGGATTAGATATAGGGACGTTAAAACTAGGATTAGATCCAGGGACGTGACACAAGGATCAGATCCAGGGACGTTGACACCAGGATCAGATCCAGTCACATTGACACCAGGATCAGATCCAGGAACGTTGAAACCAGGATAAGATCCGGGGACGTTGGACCAGGATTAGATCCAGTGACGTTGACAACAGGATTAGATCCAGGTTCGTTGATACCAGGATTAGATCCAGGGATGTTGACACCAGGATTATATTCAGTTTCGTTGACACCAGTATTAATCCAGGGACGTTGACACCAGGATTAGATCCAGGGACGTTGACACCAGGATTAGATCCAGAGACGTTGACACCAGGATTAGATCCAGTGACGCTGACACCAGGATTATTTCCAGTGACGTTGACACCATGATTAGATCCAGTTTCTTTGACACCAGGATCAGACCAGTGACGTTGACACCAGGATTAGATCCAAGGACGTTGAAACAAGGATTAGATCCAGTGACTTTGACACCCGCATTAAAATCAGGGACGTTGATCCAGAATTAGATCCAGTGACTTTGACACCTGGATTAGATCCAGTGACGTTGACACCAGGATTAGATCCAGTGACGTTGACACCAAGATCAGATCCAGGGACTTTGAAACCAGGATTAGATCCAGGGATGTTGAAGCAGGATTAGATCCAGTGACGTTGACAACAGGATTAGATCCAGTGATGCTGACACTAGGATCAGATCCAGGGATGTTGACACCAGGATTAGATCCAGTGACGTTGACACCAGGATTAGATCCAGGGATGTTGACACCAGGATTAGATCCAGTTTCGTTGACACCAGGATTAATCCAGGGACGTTGACACCAGGATTACATCCAGGGACGTTGACACCAGGATTAGATCCAGGGACGTTGACACCTGGATTAGATCCAGGGACGTTGACACCAGGATTAGATCCAGTGACGCTGACACCAGGATCAATTCCTTGACGTTTACACTAGGATTAGATCCAGTGACGATGTCACCAAGATTAGATCCAGGGACGTTGACACCAGGAGATGATCCAGGGACGTTGAAACCAGGATTAGATCCAGGGACGTTGAACCAGGATTAGATCCAGTGATGTTGACAACAGGGTTAGATCCAGGTGCGTTGAAAGCAGGATTAGATCCAGTGATGTTGAAAACAGGATTAGATCCAGTTTCGTTTACACCGGGATTAATGCACGGATGTTGACACCAGGATTAGATCCAGGGAGGCTGACACCAGGATCAGATCCATGACATTGACACCAGGATCAGATCCAGTTACGATGACACCAGGATTAGATCCAGGGACTTTGACACCAGGATTAGATCCAGGGTCGTTCACTCCAAGATTAGATCCTGGGACTTTGACACCAGGATTAGATATAGGGACGTTAAAACTAGGATTAGATCCAGGGACGTGACACAAGGATCAGATCCAGGGACGTTGACACCAGGATCAGATCCAGTCACATTGACACCAGGATCAGATCCAGGAACGTTGAAACCAGGATAAGATCCGGGGACGTTGGACCAGGATTAGATCCAGTGACGTTGACAACAGGATTAGATCCAGGTTCGTTGATACCAGGATTAGATCCAGGGATGTTGACACCAGGATTATATTCAGTTTCGTTGACACCAGTATTAATCCAGGGACGTTGACACCAGGATTAGATCCAGGGACGTTGACACCAGGATTAGATCCAGAGACGTTGACACCAGGATTAGATCCAGTGACGCTGACACCAGGATTATTTCCAGTGACGTTGACACCATGATTAGATCCAGTTTCTTTGACACCAGGATCAGACCAGTGACGTTGACACCAGGATTAGATCCAAGGACGTTGAAACAAGGATTAGATCCAGTGACTTTGACACCCGCATTAAAATCAGGGACGTTGATCCAGAATTAGATCCAGTGACTTTGACACCTGGATTAGATCCAGTGACGTTGACACCAGGATTAGATCCAGTGACGTTGACACCAAGATCAGATCCAGGGACTTTGAAACCAGGATTAGATCCAGGGATGTTGAAGCAGGATTAGATCCAGTGACGTTGACAACAGGATTAGATCCAGAGTCGTTGATACCAGGATTAGATCCAGGGATGTTGACACAAGGATTAGATCCAGTTTCGTTGACACCAGTGTTAATCCAGGGACGTTGACACCAGGATTAGATCCAAGGACGTTGACACCAGGATTAGTTCCAGGGACGTGGACACCAGGATTAGATCCAAGGACGTTGACACCAGGATTCGAATCAGAGACGTGGACTCCAGAATTAGATACAGTGACTTTGACACCAGGATAGATCCAGTGATGCTGACACTAGGATCAGATCCAGGGAGGTTGACACCAGGATTAGATCCAGTGACGTTGACACCAGGATTAGATCCAGGGATGTTGACACCAGGATTAGATCCAGTTTCGTTGACACCAGGATTAGATCCAGGGACGTTGACACCAGGATTAGATCCAGGGACGTTGACACCTGGATTAGATCCAGGGACGTTGACACCTGGATTAGATCCAGTGACGCTGACACCAGGATCAGATCCTTGACGTTTACACTAGGATTAGATCCAGTGACGATGTCACCAAGATTAGATCCAGGGACGTTGACACCAGGAGTAGATCCAGGGACGTTGAAACCAGGATTAGATACAGGGACGTTGAACCAGGATTAGATCCAGTGATGTTGACAACAGGGTTAGATCCAGTTTCGTTTACACCGTGATTAATCCACGGACGTTGACACCAGGATTAGATCCAGGGACGCTGACACCAGGATCAGATCCATGACATTGACACCAGGATCAGATCCAGTTACGATGACACCAGGATTAGATCCAGGGACTTTGACACCATGATAAGATCCAGGGTCGTTCACTCCAAGATTAGATCCTGGGACTTTGACACCAGGATTAGATATACGGACGTTAAAACTAGGATTAGATCCAGGGACGTGACACAAGGATCAGATCCAGGGACGTTGACACCAGGATCAGATCCAGTCACATTGACACCAGGATCAGATCCTGGGACGTTGAAACCAGGATAAGATCCGGGGACGTTGAACCAGGATTAGATCCAGGGACGTTGACAACAGGATTAGATCCAGGGTCGTTGATACCAGGATTAGATCCAGGGATGTTGACACCAGGATTAGATCCAGTTTCGTTGACACCAGGATTAATCCAGGGACGTTGACACCAGGATTAGATCCAGGGACGTTGACACCAGGATTAGATCCAGAGACGTTGACACCAGGAATAGATCCAGTGACGCTGAACCCAGGATTATTTCCAGTGACGTTGACACCATGATTAGATCCAGTTTCGTTGACACCAGGATTAGATCGATTGACGTTGACACCAGGATTAGATCCAGTGACGCAGACACCAGGATTATATCCAGGGACGTTGAAACTAGTATCAGATCCAGGGACGTTGACACCAGGATCAGATCCAGTGACGTTGACACCAGGATTAGATCCAGGGACGTTGACACCAGGATTAGATCCGCGGACGTTGATACCAGGATTAGATCCAGGGATATTGACACCAGGATTAGATCCAGGGACGCTGACACCAGGATCAGATCCATGACGTTGACACCAGGATTAGATCCAGTGATGCTGACACTAGGATCAGATCCAGGGAGGTTGACACCAGGATTAGATCCAGTGACGTTGACACCAGGATTAGATCCAGGGATGTTGACACCAAGATTAGATCCAGTTTCGTTGACACCAGGATTAATCCAGGGACGTTGACACCAGGATTAGATCCAGGGATGTTGACACCAGGATTAGATCCAGGGACGTTGACACCTGGATTAGATCCAGGGACGTTGACACCAGGATTAGATCCAGTGACGCTGACACCAGTATCAGATCCTTGACGTTTACACTAGGATTAGATCCAGTGACGATGTCACCAAGATTAGATCCAGGGACGTTGACACCAGGATTAGATCCAGGGACGTTGACACCAGGATTAGATCCAGGGACGTTGACACCAGGATTAGACCAGGGACATTGACACCAGGATTCGATCCAGGGACGTTGACACCTGGATTAGATCCAGTGATGTTGACACCAGGATTTGATCCAGGGACGTTGACACCAGGACGTTGACACCACAATTAGATCCAGGGAAGTTGACACCAGGATTAGATCCAGGCACGTTGCCTCCAGGATTAGATCCAGTGACGTTGACACCAGGATTAGATCCAAGGACGTTGACTCCAGGATTAGATCCAGAGACCTAGGACCAGGATTAGATCCAGGGACGTTGACCCCAGAATTAAATCCAGGAATTATGACACCAGGATTAGATCCAGTGACGATGACACCAGGATTAGATCCTGGGACATTGACACCAGGATTAGATCCAGGGACATTGACCCCAGGATTAGATCCAGGGAATTTGACACCAGGATTAGATCCAGGGACGTTGACACCAGGATTAGATCCAGGGACGTTGACACCAGGATTAGATCCAGGGACATTGACACCGGGATTAGATCCAGGGACGTTGAAAACAGGATAGATCCAGGGATGTTGACACCAGTTTAGATCCAGGGACTTTGACAAGAAGATTAGATCCAGTGACGCTGACACCAAGATTAGATCCAGGGACGTTGACACCAGGATCAGATCCTGGGACGTTGAAACCAGGATAAGATCCGGGGACGTTGAACCAGGATTAGATCCAGGGACGTTGACAACAGGATTAGATCCAGGGTCGTTGATACCAGGATTAGATCCAGGGATGTTGACACCAGGATTAGATCCAGTTTCGTTGACACCAGGATTAATCCAGGGATGTTGACACCAGGATTAGATCCAGGGACGTTGACACCAGGATTAGATCCAGAGACGTTGACACCAGGAATAGATCCAGTGACGCTGAACCCAGGATTATTTCCAGTGACGTTGACACCATGATTAGATCCAGTTTCGTTGACACCAGGATTAGATCGATTGACGTTGACACCAGGATTAGATCCAGTGACGCAGACACCAGGATTATATCCAGGGACGTTGAAACTAGTATCAGATCCAGGGACGTTGACACCAGGATCAGATCCAGTGACGTTGACACCAGGATTAGATCCAGGGACGTTGACACCAGGATTAGATCCGCGGACGTTGATACCAGGATTAGATCCAGGGATATTGACACCAGGATTAGATCCAGGGACGCTGACACCAGGATCAGATCCATGACGTTGACACCAGGATTAGATCCAGTGATGCTGACACTAGGATCAGATCCAGGGAGGTTGACACCAGGATTAGATCCAGTGACGTTGACACCAGGATTAGATCCAGGGATGTTGACACCAAGATTAGATCCAGTTTCGTTGACACCAGGATTAATCCAGGGACGTTGACACCAGGATTAGATCCAGGGATGTTGACACCAGGATTAGATCCAGGGACGTTGACACCTGGATTAGATCCAGGGACGTTGACACCAGGATTAGATCCAGTGACGCTGACACCAGTATCAGATCCTTGACGTTTACACTAGGATTAGATCCAGTGACGATGTCACCAAGATTAGATCCAGGGACGTTGACACCAGGATTAGATCCAGGGACGTTGACACCAGGATTAGATCCAGGGACGTTGACACCAGGATTAGACCAGGGACATTGACACCAGGATTCGATCCAGGGACGTTGACACCTGGATTAGATCCAGTGATGTTGACACCAGGATTTGATCCAGGGACGTTGACACCAGGACGTTGACACCACAATTAGATCCAGGGAAGTTGACACCAGGATTAGATCCAGGCACGTTGCCTCCAGGATTAGATCCAGTGACGTTGACACCAGGATTAGATCCAAGGACGTTGACTCCAGGATTAGATCCAGAGACCTAGGACCAGGATTAGATCCAGGGACGTTGACCCCAGAATTAAATCCAGGAATTATGACACCAGGATTAGATCCAGTGACGATGACACCAGGATTAGATCCTGGGACATTGACACCAGGATTAGATCCAGGGACATTGACCCCAGGATTAGATCCAGGGAATTTGACACCAGGATTAGATCCAGGGACGTTGACACCAGGATTAGATCCAGGGACGTTGACACCAGGATTAGATCCAGGGACATTGACACCGGGATTAGATCCAGGGACGTTGAAAACAGGATAGATCCAGGGATGTTGACACCAGTTTAGATCCAGGGACTTTGACAAGAAGATTAGATCCAGTGACGCTGACACCAAGATTAGATCCAGGGACGTTGACACCAGGATTAGATCCAGGGACGTTGAAACCAGGATTAGATCCAGGGACGTTGAACCAGTATTAGTTCCAGGGACGTTGAGACCAAGATTAGATCCAGGTGCGTTGATAGCAGGATTAGATCCAGGGACGTTGACACCAGGATTAGATCCTTGGACGTTGAACCAGGATTAGATCCCGGGACGTTGACCCCAGTTTTAAATCCAGGAACGATGACACCAGGATTAGATCAAGTGATGTTGACACCAGAATTAGATCCAGGGACGTTGACACCAGGATTAGAACCAGGGACGTTGACACCTGGATTAGATCCAGGGACGTTGACACCAGGATTAGATCCAGTGACGCTGACACCAGGATCAGATCCTTGACGTTTACACTAGGATTAGTTCCAGTGACGATGTCACCAAGATTAGATCCAGGGACGTTGACACCAGGAGTAGATCCAGGGACATTGAAACCAGGATTAGATCCAGGGATGTTGAACCAGGATTAGATCCAGTGATGTTGACAACAGGGTTAGATCCAGGTGCGTTGATAGCAGGATTAGATCCAGTGATGTTGAAACCAGGATTAGATCCAGTTTCGTTTACACCGGGATTAATCCACGGACCTTGACACCAGGATTAGATCCAGGGACGCTGACACCAGGATCAGATCCATGACATTGACACCAGGATCAGATCCAGTTACAATGACACCAGGATTAGATCCAGGGACTTTGACACCAGGATTAGATCCAGGGTCGTTCACTCCAAGATTAGATCCTGGGACTTTGACACCAATATTAGATATAGGGATGTTAAAACTAGGATTAGATCCAGGGACGTGACACAAGGATCAGATCCAGGGACATTGACACCAGGATCAGATCCAGTCACATTGACACCAGGATCAGATCCAGGGTCGTTGAAACCAGGATTAGATCCAGGGTCGTTGAACCAGGATTAGATCCAGTGACGTTGACAACAGGATTAGATCCAGGGTCGTTGATACCAGGATTAGATCCAGGGATGTTGACACCAGGATTAGATCCAGTTTCATTGACACCAGGATTAATCCAGGGACGTTGACACCAGGGTTAGATCCAGGGACGTTGACACCAGGATTAGATCCAGAGACGTTGACACCAGGATTAGATCCAGTGACGCTGACACCAGGATTATTTCCAGTGACGTTGACACCATGATTAGATCCAGTTTCTTTGACACCAGGATTAGATCCATTGACGTTGACACCAGGATTAGATCCAGTGACGCTGACACCAGGATTAGATCCAGTGACGCTGACACCAGGATCAGATCCTTGACGTTTACACTAGGATTAGTTCCAGTGATGATGTCACCAAGATTAGATCCAGGGACGTTGACACCAGGAGTAGATCCAGGGACATTGAAACCAGGATTAGATCCAGGGATGTTGAACCAGGATTAGATCCAGTGATGTTGACAACAGGGTTAGATCCAGGTGCGTTGATAGCAGGATTAGATCCAGTTACAATGACACCAGGATTAGATCCAGGGACTTTGACACCAGGATTAGATCCAGGGTCGTTCACTCCAAGATTAGATCCTGGGACTTTGACACCAGGATTAGATATAGGGATGTTAAAACTAGGATTAGATCCAGGGACGTGACACAAGGATCAGATCCAGGGACGTTGACACCAGGATCAGATCCAGTCACATTGACACCAGGATCAGATCCAGGGACGTTGAGACCAGGATTAGATCCAGGGTCGTTGAACCAGGATTAGATCCAGTGACGTTGACAACAGGATTAGATCCAGGGTCGTTGATACCAGGATTAGATCCAGTGACGTTGACAACAGGATTAGATCCAGGGACGCTGACACCAGGATCAGATCCATGACATTGACACCAGGATCAGATCCAGTTACGATGACACCAGGATTAGATCCAGGGATATGACACCAGGATTAGATCCAGGGTCGTTCACTCCAAGATTAGATCCTGGGACTTTGACACCAGGATTAGATATAGGGATGTTAAAACTAGGATTAGATCCAGGGACGTGACACAAGGATCAGATCCAGGGACGTTGACACCCGGATCAGATCCAGTCACATTGACACCAGGATCAGATCCAGGGACGTTGAGACCAGGATTAGATCCAGGGTCGTTGAACCAGGATTAGATCCAGTGACGTTGACAACAGGATTAGATCCAGGGTCGTTGATACCAGGATTATATCCTTGGACGTTGAACCAGGATTAGATCCAGGGACGTTGACCCCAGTTTTAAATCCAGGAACGATGACACCAGGATTAGATCAAGTGATTTTGACACCAGAATTGGATCCAGGGACGTTGACACCAGGATTAGATCCAGGGACGTTGACACCTGGATTAGATCCAGGGACGTTGACACCAGGATTAGATCCAGTGACGCTGACACCAGGATCAGATCCTTGACGTTTACACTAGGATTAGTTCCAGTGATGATGTCACCAAGATTAGATCCAGGGACGTTGACACCAGGAGTAGATCCAGGGACATTGAAACCAGGATTAGATCCAGGGATGTAGAACCAGGATTAGATCCAGTGATGTTGACAACAGGGTTAGATCCAGGTGCTTTGATAGCAGGATTAGATCCAGTGATGTTGAAACCAGGATTAGATCCAGTTTCGTTTACACCGGGATTAATCCACGGACGTTGACACCAGGATTAGATCCAGGGACGCTGACACCAGGATCAGATCCATGACATTGACACCAGGATCAGATCCAGTTACGATGACACCAGGATTAGATCCAGGGACTTTGACACCAGGATTAGATCCAGGGTCGTTCACTCCAAGATTAGATCCTGGGACTTTGACACCAGGATTAGATATAGGGACGTTAAAACTAGGATTAGATCCAGGGACGTGACACAAGGATCAGATCCAGGGACGTTGACACCAGGATCAGATCCAGTCACATTGACACCAGGATCAGATCCAGGGACGTTGAAACCAGGATTAGATCCAGGGTCGTTGAACTAGGATTAGATCCAGTGAAGTTGACAACAGGATTAGATCCAGGGTCGTTGATACCAGGATTAGATCCAGGGATGTTGACACCAGGATTAGATCCAGTTTCGTTGACACCAGGATTAATCCAGGGACGTTGACACCAGGGTTAGATCCAGGGACGTTGACACCAGGATTAGATCCAGAGACGTTGACACCAGGATTAGATCCAGTGACGCTGACACCAGGATTATTTCCAGTGACGTTGACACCATGATTAGATCCAGTTTCTTTGACACCAGGATTAGATCCAGTGACGCTGACACCAGGATTAGATCCAGGGACGTTGAAACTAGTATCAGATCCAGGGATGTTGACACAAGGATCAGATCCAGTGACGTTGACACCAGGATTACATCCAGGGACGTTGAACCAGGATTAGATCCAGTGACGTTGACAACAGGGTTAGATCCAGGTGCGTTGATAGCAGGATTAGATCCAGTGATGTTGACACCAGGATTAGATCCAGTTTTGTTTACACAGGGATTAATCCACGGACGTTGACACCAGGATTAGATCAAGGGACGGTGAAACCAGGATCAGATCCATGACGTTGACAGCAGGATTAGATCCAGTGACGATGACACCAGGAATAGATCCAGGGACTTTGACACCAGGATTAGATGAAGGGACGTTGATACCAAGATTAGATCCTGGGACGTTGACACCAGGATTAGATCCAGGGACATTGAACCCAGGATTAGATCCAGGGACGTTGACACCAGGATTAGATCCAGTGATGTTGACACCAGGATTAGATCCAGGGACGTTGAAAACAGGATAGATCCATGGATGTTGAAACCAGTTTAGATCCAGGGACTTTGACATGAAGATTAGATCCAGGGACGTTGAGACGAAGATTAGATCCAGGGACATTGACACCAGGATTAGATCTAGGGACGTTTACACCAGGATTAGATACAGAGACGTTGACACCAGTATTAGATCCAGGGACGTTGAGACCAAGATTAGATCCAGGGAGGTTGACACCAGTATTAGATCCAGGGACGTTGACACCAGGATTAGATCCTTTTACGTTGAACCAGGATTAGATCCAGGGACTTGACCCCAGAATTAAATCCAGGAACGATGACACCAGGCTTAGATCCAGTGATGTTGACACCAGGATTAGATCCAGTGACGCTGACACCAGGATTAGATCCAGGGACTTGACACCAGGATTAGATCCAGGGACGTTGACACCAGGATTAGATCCAGGGAACATGACACCAGGATTAGATCCAGGGATGTTGACACCAGGACGTTGACACCACAATTAGATCCAGGGAATTGACACCATGATTAGATCCAGGCACGTTGCCTCCAGGATTAGATCCAATGACGTTGACACCAGGATTAGATCCAAGGACGTTGACTCCAGGATTAGATCCAGAGAACTTGGACCAGGATTAGATCCAGGGACGTTGACCCCAGAAATAAATCCAGGAATGATGACACCAGGATTAGATCCAGTGACGATGACACCAGGAATAGATCCAGGGACTTTGACACCAGGATTAGATGAAGGGACGTTGATACCAGGATTAGATCCTGGGACATTGACACCAGGATAGATCCAGGGACATTGACCCCAGGATTAGATCCAGGGAATTTGACCCCAGGATTAGATCCAGGGACGTTGACACCAGGATTAGATCCAGGGACGATGACACCAGGATTAGATCCAGGGACATTGACACCAGGATTAGATCCAGGTACGTTGAAAACAGGATAGATCCAGGGATGTTGACACCAGTTTAGATCCAGGGACTTTGACATGAAGATTAGATCCAGTGACGCTGACACCAAGATTAGATCCAGGGAAGTTGACACCAGGATTAGATCCAGGGACGTTGAAACCAGGATTAGATCCAGGGAGTTTGAACCAGGATTAGATCCAGGGACGTTGAGACCAAGATTAGATCCAGGTGCGTTGATAGCAGGATTAGATCCAGGGACGTTGACACCAGGATTAGATCCTTGGACGTTGAACCAGGATTAGATCCAGGGACGTTGACCCCAGTTTTAAATCCAGGAACGATGACACCAGGATTAGATCAAGTGATGTTGACACCAGGATTAGATCCAGTGACGGTGTCACCAGGATTAGATCCAGGGACTTGACACCAGGGTTAGATCCAGGGACTTGACCCCAGAATTAAGTCCAGGAACGATGACACCAGGATTAGATCCAGTGATGTTGATACCAGGATTAGATCCAGTGACGCTGACACCAGGATTAGATCCAGGGACTTGAAACAGGATTAGATCCAGGGACGTTGATACCAGGATTAGATCCAGGGACGTTGACACCAGGATTAGATCCATTGACGTTGACACCAGGATTAGATCCAGTGACGCTGACACCAGCATTAGATCCAGGGACGTTGAAACCAGTATCAGATCCCGGGACGTTGACACCAGGATCAGACCAGTGACGTTGACACCAGGATTAGATCCAAGGACGTTGAAACAAGGATTAGATCCAGGGACTTGACACCAGCATTAAAATCAGGGACGTTGATCCAGAATTAGATCCAGTGAATTTGACACCTGGATCAGATCCAGTGACATTGACACCAGGATTAGATCCAGTGACGTTGACACCAAGATCAGATCCAGGGACTTTGAAACCAGGATTACATCCAGGGACTTTGAAGCGGGATTAGAACCAGTGACGTTGAAAACAGGATTAGATCCAGGGTCGTTGATACCAGGATTAGATCCAGGGAAGTTGAGACCAGGATTAGATCCAGTTTCGTTGACACCAGGATTAATCCAGGGACGTTGACACCAGGATTAGATCCAAAGACGTTGACACCAGGATTAGATCCAGGGACGTGGACACCAGGATTAGATCCAAGGACGTTGACACCAGGATTCGAATCAGAGACATGGACTCCAGAATTAGATCCAGTGACTTTGACACCAGGATAGATCCAGTGATGCTGACACTAGGATCAGATCCAGGGAGGTTGACACCAGGATTAGATCCAGTGACGTTGACACCAGGATTAGATCCAGGGATGTTGACACCAGGATTAGATCCAGTTTCGTTGACACAAGGATTAATCCAGGGACGTTGACACCAGGATTAGATCCAGGGACGTTGACACCAGGATTAGATCCAGGGACGAGACACCTGGATTAGATCCAGGGACGTTGACACCTGGATTAGATCCAGTGACGCTGACACCAGGATCAGATCCTTGACGTTTACACTAGGATTAGATCCAGTGACGATGTCACCAAGATTAGATCCAGGGACGTTGACAACAGGAGTAGATCCAGGGACGTTGAAACCAGGATTAGATCCAGGGACGTTGAAACAGGATTAGATCCAGTGATTTTGACAACAGGGTTAGATCCAGGTGCGTTGATAGCAGGATTAGATCCAGTGATGTTGAAACCAAGATTAGATCCAGTTTCGTTTACACCGTGATTAATCTACGGACGTTGACACCAGGATTAGATCCAGGGACGCTGACACCAGGATCAGATCCATGACATTGACACCAGGATCAGATCCAGTTACGATGACACCAGGATTAGATCCAGGGACTTTGACACCAGGATTAGATCCAGGGTCGTTCACTCCAAGATTAGATCCTGGGACTTTGACACCAGGATTAGATATAGGGACGTTAAAACTAGGATTAGATCCAGGGACGTGACATAAGGATCAGATCCAGGGACGTTGACACCAGGATCAGATCCAGTCACATTGACACCAGGATCAGATCCAGGGACGTTGAAACCAGGATAAGATCCGGGGATGTTGAACCAGGATTAGATCCAGTGACGTTGACAACAGGATTAGATCCAGGGTCGTTGATACCAGGATTAGATCCAGGGTTGTTGACACCAGGATTAGATCCAGTTTCGTTGACACCAGGATTAGATCCAGGGACGTTGACACCAGGATTAGATCCAGAGACGTTGACACCAGGATTAGATCCAGTGACGCTGACCAGGATTATATCCAGGGAAGTTGAAACTAGTATCAGATCCAGGGACGTTGACACCAGGATCAGATCCAGGGACGTTGACACCAGGATTAGATCCAGGGACGTTGAAACCAGGATTAGATCCACGGACCTTGACACCAGGATTAGATCCAGGGATATTGACACCAGGATTAGATCCAGGGACGCTGACACCAGGATCAGATCCATGACGTTGACACCAGGATTAGATCCAATGATGCTGACACTAGGATAAGGTCCAGGGACGTTGACACCAGGATCAGATCCAGGGATGTTGACACAAGGATTCGATCCATTGACGTTGACACCAGGATTAGATCCAGGGATGTTGACACCAGGATTAGATCCAGTTTCGTTGACACCAGGATTAATCCAGGGACGTTGACACCAGGATTACATCCAGGGACGTTGACACCAGGATTAGATCCAGGGACGTTGACACCTGGATTAGATCCAGTGACGTTGACACCAGGATTAGATCCAGTGACGCTGACACCAGGATCAGATCCTTGACGTTTACACTAGGATTAGATCCAGTGACGATGTCACCAAGAATAGATCCAGGGACGTTGACACCAGGAGTAGATCCAGGGACGTTGAAACCAGGATTAGATCCAGGGACGTTGAACCAGGATTAGATCCAGTGATGTTGACAACAGGGTTAGATCCAGGTGCGTTGATAGCAGGATTAGATCCACTGATGTTGATACCAGGATTAGATCCAGTTTCGTTTACACCGGGATTAATCCACGGATGTTGACACCAGGATTAGATCCAGGGACGCTGACACCAGGATCAGATCCATGACATTGACACCAGGATCAGATCCAGTTACGATGACACCAGGATTAGATCCAGGGACTTTGACACCAGGTTTAGATCCAGGGTCGTTCATTCCAAGATTAGATCCTGGGATTTTGACACCAGGATTAGATATAGGGACGTTAAATCTAGGATTAGATCCAGGGACGTGACACAAGGATCAGATCCAGGGACGTTGACACCAGGATCAGATCCAGTCACATTGACACCAGGATCAGATCCAGGGACGTTGAAACCAGGATAAGATCCGGGGACTTTAACCAGGTTTAGATCCAGTGACGTTGACAACAGGATTAGATCCAGGGTCGTTGATACCAGGATTAGATCCAGGGATGTTGACACCAGGATTAGATCCAGTTTCGTTGACACCAGGATTAATCCAGGGACGTTGACACCAGGATTAGATCCAGGGACGTTGACACCAGGATAAGATCCAGAGATGTTGACACCAGGATTAGATCCAGTGACGCTGACACCAGGATTATTTCCAGTGACGTTGACACCATGATTACATCCAGTTTCGATGACACCAGGATCAGACCAGTGACATTGACACCAGGATTAGATCCAAGGACGTTGAAACAAGGATTAGATCCAGTGATTTTGACACCAGCATTAAAATCAGGGACGTTGATCGAGAATTAGATCCAGTGACTTTGACACCTGGATTAGATCCAGTGACGTTGACACCAGGATTAGATCCAGGGACGTGGACACCAGGATTAGATCCAAGGACGTTGACACCAGGATTCGAATCAGAGACGTGGACTCCAGTATTAGATCCAGTGACTTTGACACCAGGATAGATCAAGTGATGCTGACACTAGCATCAGATCCAGGGAGGTTGAAACCAGGATTAGATCCAGTGACGTTGACACCAGGATTAGATCCAGGGATGTTGACACCAGGATTAGATCCAGTTTCGTTGACACCAGGATTAATCCAGGGACGTTGACACCAGGATTAGATCCAGGGACGTTGACACCAGGATTAGATCCAGGGACGTTGACACCTGGATTAGATCCAGGGACGTTGACACCTGGATTAGATCCAGTGACGCTGACACCAGGATCAGATCCTTGACGTTTACACTAGGATTAGATCCAGTGACGATGTCACCAAGATTAGATCCAGGGACGTTGACACAAGGAGTAGATCCAGGGACGTTGAAACCAGGATTAGATCCAGGGATGTTGAACCAGGATTAGATCCAGTGATGTTGACAACAGGGTTAGATCCAGGTGCGTTGATAGCAGGATCAGATCCAGTGATGTTGAAACCAGGATTAGATTCAGTTTCGTTTACACCGGGATTAATCCACGGACGTTGACACCAGGATTAGATCCAGGGACGCTGACACCAGGATCAGATCCATGACATTGACACCAGGATCAGATCCAGTTACGATGACACCAGGATTAGATCCAGGGATTTTGACACCAGGATTAGATCCAGGGTCGTTCACTCCAAGATTAGATCCTGGGACTTTGACACCAGGATTAGATATAGGGACGTTAAAACTAGGATTAGATCCAGGGACGTGACATAAGGATCAGATCTAGGGACGTTGACACCAGGATCAGATCCAGTCACATTGACACCAGGATCAGATCCAGGGACGTTGAAACCAGGATAAGATCCGGGGATGTTGAACCAGTATTAGATCCAGTGACGTTGACAACAGGATTAGATCCAATGATGCTGACACCAGGATCAGATCCAGTGACGTTGACACCAGGATTAGATCCAGGGACGTTGAAACCAGGATTAGATCCACGGACCTTGACACCAGGATTAGATCCAGGGATATTGACACCAGGATTAAATACAGGGACGCTGACACCAGGATCAGATCCATGACGTTGACACCAGGATTAGATTCAATGATGCTGACACTAGGATCAGATCCAGGGACGTTGACACCAGGATCAGATCCAGGGATGTGACACCAGGATTCGATCCAGTGACGTTGACACCAGGATTAGATCCAGGGATGTTGACACCAGGATTAGATCCAGTTTCGTTGACACCAGGATTAATCCACGGACGTTGACACCAGGATTACATCCAGGGACGTTGACACCAGGATTAGATCCAGGGACGTTGACACCTGGATTAGATCCAGGGACGTTGACACCAGGATTAGATCCAGTACGCTGACACCAGGATCAGATCCAGGGACGTTGACACTAGGATTAGATCCAGGGACGTTGACACCTGGATTAGATCCAGGGACGTTGACACCTGGATTAGATCCAGTGACGCTGACACCAGGATCAGATCCTTGACGTTTACACTAGGATTAGATCCAGTGACGATGTCACCAAGATTAGATCCAGGGACGTTGACACCAGGAGTAGATCCAGGGACGTTGAAACCATGATTAGATCCAGGGACGTTGAACCAGGATTAGATCCAGTGATGTTGACAACAGGGTTAGATCCAGGTGCGTTGATAGCAGGATTAGATCCAGTGATGTTGAAACCAGGATTAGATCCAGTTTCGTTTACACCGGGATTAATCCACGGACGTTGACACCAGGATTAGATCCAGGGACGCTGACACCAGGATCAGAACCATGACATTGACACCAGGATCAGATCCAGTTACGATGACACCAGGATTAGATCCAGGGACTTTGACACCAGGATTAGATCCAGGGTAGTTCATTCCAAAATTAGATCCTGGGACTTTGACACCAGGATTAGATATAAGGACGTTAAAACTAGGATTAGATACAGGGACGTGACACAAGGATCAGATCCAGGGACGTTGACACCAGGATCAGATCCAGTCACATTGACACCAGGATCAGATCCGGGGACGTTGAACCAGGATTACATCCAGTGACGTTGACAACAGGATTAGATCCAGGGTCGATGATACCAGGATTAGATCCAGGAACGTTGACACCAGGATTAGATCCAGAGACGTTGACACCAGGATTAGATCCAGTGATGCTGACACTAGGATCAGATCCAGGGAGGTTGACACCAGGATTAGATCCAGTGACGTTGACAACAGGATTAGGTCCATTGACGTTGACACCAGGATTAGATCCAGTGACACTGACACCAGGATTAGATCCAGGGACGTTGAAACTAGTATCAGATACAGGGACGTTGACACCAGGATCAGATTTAGTGACGTTGACACCAGGATTAGATCCAGGGACGTTGAAACCAGGATTAGATCCACGGACGTTGACACCAGGATAAGATCCAGCGACGTTGACACCAGGATAAGATCCAGTGACGTTGACACCCGGATTAGATCCAGGGACGTTGACACCAGGATTAGATCCAGGGACGTGGACACCAGGATTAGATCGAGTGACGTTGACACCAGGATTAGATCCAGGGACGTTGACACCAGGATTAGATCCAGGGACTTGACATGAAGAATAGATCCAGGGACGTTGACACCAAGATTAGATCCAGAGACGTTGACACCAGGATTAGATCTAGGGACGTTTACACCAGGATTAGATCCAGAGACGTTGACACCAGGATTAGATCCAGGGATGTTGACACCAAGATTAGATCCAGAGACGTTGACACCAGGATTAGATCCAGGGACGTTGACACCAGGATTAGATCCAGAGACTTGAACCAGGATTAGATCCAGGGACGTTGACCCCAGAAAAAATCCAGGAACGATGACACCAGGATTAGATCCAGTGATGTTGACACCAGGATTAGATCCAGTGACGGTGACACCAGGATTAGATCCAGGGACTTGACACCAGGATTAGATCCAGGGACTTGACCCCAGAATTAAATCCAGGAACGAAGACACCAGGATTAGATCCAGTGATGTTGACACCAGGATTAGATCCAGTGACGCTGACACCAGGATTAGATCCAGGGACTTGACACAAGGATTAGTTCCAGGGACGTTGACACCAGGATTAGACCAGGGACATTGACACCAGGATTAGATCCTGGGACGTTGACACCTTGATTAGATCCAGTGATGTTGACACCAGGATTTGATCCAGGGACGTTGACACCAAAATAAGATCCAGTGATGTTGACAACAGGATTAGATTTAGGGAACATGACACCAGGATTAGATCCAAGGACGTTGAACCAGGACATTGACACCACGATTAGATCCAGGGAAGTTGACATCAGGATTAGATCCAGGCACGTTGCCTCCAGGATTAGATCCAGTGACATTGACACCAGGATTAGATCAAGGGACGTTGATCACAGGATTAGATCCAGGGACGTTGACACCAGGGTTAGATATTTGAAGTTGACACCAGGATTAGATCCAGTGACGCTGACACCAGGATTATTTCCAGTGACATTGACACCATGATTAGATCCAGTGACGCTGACACCAGGATTAGATCCAGGGACGTTGACACCAGGATTAGATCCAGGGACGTTGACACCAGGATACGATCCAGTGACGTTGAACCAGGATTTGATCTAGGGACCATGACACCAGGATTTGATCCAGGAACGTTGAAACAAGGATTAGATCCAGGTACGTGACACCAGGATCAGATCCAGGTACGTTGATACCAGTGTCAGATCCGGTGACGTTGACACCAGGATCAGATCCAGGGATGTTGAAACCAGGATTAGATCCAGGGACGTTAAAACAGGATTACATCCAGTGACGTTGAAAACAGGATTAGATCCAGGGACGTTGATACCAGGATTAGATCTAGGGATGTTGACACCAGGATTATATCCAGTTTCATTGACACCAGGATTAATCCAGGGACGTTGACACCAGGATTAGATACAGTGACGCTGAAAGCAGGATTAGATTCAGGGATGTTGAAACCAGGATCAGATCCAGGGACAATGACACCAGGATCAGATCCAGGGACGTTGACACCAGAGTTAGATCCAGGGACGCTGACACCAGGATTAGATCCAGGGACGCTCACACCAGGATTAGATCCAATGACGTTGACACCAGGATTAGATCCAGTGGCGCTGACACCAGGATTAGATCCAGTGACGCTGACACCAGTATTAGATCCAGTGATGTTGACAACAGGATTAGATCCAGGGATGATGATACCAGGATTAGAACGAGGGACATGGACACCAGGATTAGATCCATTTTCGATGACACCACAATTAGATGCAGGTACATTGACACCAGGATCAGTTCCAGGGTCGTTGACACCAGGATCAGATCCAGGGACGTTGACACCAGGATCAGATCCAGGGACGTTGACACCAGGATCAGATCCAGGGACTTTGAAACCAGGATTAGATCCAGGGATGTTGAATCAGGATTAGATACAGTGACCTTGACAACAGGATTAGATACAGGGTCGTTGATACCAGGATTAGATCCAGGGATTTTGACACCAGGATTAGATCCAGTTTCATTGACACCAGGATTAATCCAGGGACGTTGACACCAGGATTAGATCCAAGGACGTTGACACCAGGATTAGATCCAGGGACGTGGACACCAGGATTAGATCCATTGACGTTGACACCAGGATTAGATACAGGGACGTTGAAACCAGGATTAGATCCAGTGATGTTGACACCAGGATTCGAATCAGGGACGTGGACTCCAGATTTATATCCAGTGACTTTGACACCAGGATTAGATCCAGTGATGCTGACACTAGGATCAGATCCAGGGAGGTTGACACCAGGATTAGATCCAGTGACGTTGACACAAGGATTAGATCCAGGGACGTTGACACCAGGATTAGATCCAGTGATGTTTACACCAGGATTTGATCCAGGGACGTTGACACCAAAATAAGATCCAGTGACGTTGACAACAGGATTAGATCCAGGGAACATGACACCAGGATTAGATCCAGGGATGTTGACAACAGGACGTTGACACCACGATTAGATCCAGGGAAGTTGACACCAGGATTAGATCCAGGCACGTTGCCTCCAGGATTAGATCCAGTGACGTTGACACCAGGATTAGATCCATGGACGTTGAATCCAGGATTAGATCCAGAGACCTTGGACCAGGATTAGATCCAGGGACGTTGACCCCAGAATTAAATCCAGGAATGATGACACCAGGATTAGATCCAGTGACGATGACACCAGGAATAGATCCAAAGACTTTGACACCAGGATTAGGTCCAGGGTCGTTCACTCCAAGATTAGATCCAGGGACGTTGACACCAGGATTAGATCTAGGGACGTTGACACCAGGATAAGATCCAGCGACGTTGACACCAGGATAAGATCCAGTGACGTTGACACCAGGATTAGATCCAGGACGTTGACACCAGGATTAGATCCAGGGACGTTGACACCAGGATTAGATCCAGGGACGTTGACACCAGGATTAGATCCAGGGACGTTGACACCAGGATTAGATCCAGGGATGTTGACACCAGTTTAGATCCAGGTACTTTGACATGAAGAATTGATCCAGGGACGTTGACACCAAGATTAGATCCAGAGACGTTGACACCAGGATTAGATCTAGGGACGTTTACACCAGGATTAGATCCAGAGACGTTGACACCAGGATTAGATCCAGGGACGTTGACACCAAGATTAGATCCAGAGACGTTGACACCAGGATTAGATCCAGGGACGTTGACACCAGGATTAGATCCAGAGACCTTGAACCAGGATTAGATCCAGGGACGTTGACCCCAGAATTAAATCCAGGAACGATGACACCAGGATTAGATCCAGTGATGTTGACACCAGGATTAGATCCAGTGACGGTGACACCAGGATTAGATCCAGGGACTTGACACCAGGATTAGATCCAGGGACTTGACCCCAGAATTAAATCCAGGAAAGAAGACACCAGGATTAGATCCAGTGATGTTGACACCAGGATTAGATCCAGTGACGCTGACACCAGGATTAGATCCAGGGACTTGACACAAGGATTAGTTCCAGGGACGTTGACACCAGGATTAGACCAGGGACATTGACACCAGGATTAGATCCTGGGACGTTGACACCTTGATTAGATCCAGTGATGTTGACACCAGGATTTGATCCAGGGACGTTGACACCAAAATAAGATCCAGTGACGTTGACAACAGGATTAGATTTAGGGATCATGACACCAGGATTAGATCCAAGGACGTTGAACCAGGACATTGACACCACGATTAGATCCAGGGAAGTTGACATCAGGATTAGATCCAGGCACGTTGCCTCCAGGATTAGATCCAGTGACATTGACACCAGGATTAGATCAAGGGACGTTGATCATAGGATTAGATCCAGGGACGTTGACACCAGGGATAGATATATTGAAGATGACACCAGGATTATTTCCAGTGACATTGACACCAGGATTAGATCCAGTGACGTTGAACCAGGATTTGATCTAGGGACCATGACACCAGGATTTGATCCAGGAACGTTGAAACAAGGATTAGATCCAGGTACGTGACACCAGGATCAGATCCAGGGACGTTGATACCAGTGTCAGATCCGGTGACGTTGACACCAGGATCAGATCCAGGGATGTTGAAACCAGGATTAGATCCAGGGACGTTAAAACAGGATTACATCCAGTGACGTTGAAAACAGGATTAGGTCCAGGGACGTTGATACCAGGATTAGATCCAGGATGTTGACACCAGGATTATATCCAGTTTCATTGACACAGGATTAATCCAGGGACGTTGACACCAGGATTAGATACAGTGACGCTGACACCAGGATTAGATTCAGGGATGTTGAAACCAGGATCAGATCCAGGGACGTTGACACCAGGATCAGATCCATGGACGTTGACACCAGAGTTAGATCCAGGGACGCTGACACCAGGATTAGATGCAGGGACGCTCACACCAGGATTAGATCCAATGACGTTGACACCAGGATTAGATCCAGTGGCGCTGACACCAGGATTAGATCCAGTGACGCTGACACCAGTATTAGATCCAGTGATGTTGACAACAGGATTAGATCCAGGGATGATGATACCAGGATTAGAACGAGGGACGTGGACACCAGGATTAGATCCATTTTCGATGACACCACAATTAGATGCAGGTACGTTGACACCAGGATCAGATCCAGGGTCGTTGACTCCAGGATCAGATCCAGGGACGTTGACACCAGGATCAGATCCAGGGACGTTGACACCAGGATCAGATCCAGTGACGTTGACACCAGGATCAGATCCAGGGACTTTGAAACCAGGATTAGATCCAGGGACGTTGAAGCAGGATTAGATCCAGTGACGTTGACAACAGGATTAGATCCAGTTTCGTTGACACCAGGATTAATCCAGGGACGTTGACACCAGGATTAGATCCAAGGACGTTGACACCAGGATTAGATCCAGGGACGTGGACACCAGGATTAGATCCATTGACGTTGACACCAGGATTAGATACAGGGACGTTGAAACAAGGATTAGATCCAGTTATGTTGACACCAGGATTCGAATCAGGGACGTGGACTCCAGAATTATATCCAGTGACTTTGACACCAGGATTAGATCCAGTGATGCTGACACTAGGATCAGATCCAGGGAGGTTGACACCAGGATTAGATCCAGTGACGTTGACACAAGGATTAGATCCAGGGACGTTGACACCAGGATTAGATCCAGTGATGTTTACACCAGGATTTGATCCAGGGACGTTGACACCAAAATAAGATCCAGTGACGTTGACAACAGGATTAGATCCAGGGAACATGACACCAGGATTAGATCCAAGGATGTTGACACCAGGACGTTGACACCACGATTAGATCAACGGAAGTTGACACCAGGATTAGATCCAGGCACGTTGCCTCCAGGATTAGATCCAGGGACTTTGACACCAGGATTAGATGAAGGGACGTTGATACCAGGATTAGATCCTGGGACATTGACACCAGGATTAGATCCAGGCACATTGACCCCAGGATTAGATCCAGGGAATTTGACACCAGGATTAGATCCAGGGACGTTGACACCAGGATTAGATCCAGGGACGTTGACACCAGGATTAGATCCAGGGACATTGACACCAGGATTAGATCCAGGGACGTTGAAAACAGGATAGATCCAGGGATGTTGACACCAGTTTAGATCCAGTGACTTTGACATGAAGATTAGATCCAGTGACGCTGACACCAAGATAAGATCCAGGGACGTTGACACCAGGATTAGATCCAGGGACGTTGAAACCAGGATTAGATCCAGGGACGTTGAACCAGGATTAGATCCAGGGACGTTGAGACCAATATTAGACCCAGGTGTGGTGATAGCAGGATTAGATCCAGGGACGTTGACACCAGGATTAGATCCTTGGACGTTGAACCAGGATAGGATCCAGGGATGTTGACCCGAGAATTAAATCCAGGAACGATGACACCAGGATTAGATCAAGTGATGTTTACACCAGGATTAGATCCAGTGACGGTGTCACCAGGATTAGATCCAGGGACTTGACACCGGGATTAGATCCAGGGACGTTGACACCAGGATTAGATCCAGGGACGTTGACACCAGGATTAGATCCAGGGACGTTGACACCAGGATTAGATCCAGGGACGTTGACACCAGGATTAGATCCAGGGACGTTGACACCAGGATTAGATCCAGGGACGTTGAAAACAGGATAGATCCAGGGATGTTGACACCAGTTTAGATCCAGGGACTTTGACATGAAGATTAGATCCAGTGACGCTGACACCAAGATAAGATCCAGGGACGTTGACACCAGGATTAGATCCAGGGACGTTGAAACCAGGATTAGATCCAGGGACGTTGAACCAGGATTAGATCCAGGGACGTTGAGACCAATATTAGATCCAGGTGTGGTGATAGCAGGATTAGATCCAGGGACGTTGACACCAGGATTAGATCCTTGGACGTTGAACCAGGATTAGATCCAGGGATGTTGACCCCAGAATTAAATCCAGGAACGATGACACCAGGATTAGATCAAGTGATGTTTACACCAGGATTAGATCCAGTGACGGTGTCACCAGGATTAGATCCAGGGACTTGACACCAGGATTAGATCCAGGGACTTGACCCCAGAATTAAATCCAGGAACGATGACACCAGGATTAGATCCAGTGATGTTGACACCAGGATTAGATCCAGTGACGCTGACACCAGGATTAGATCCAGGGACTTGACACCAGGATTAGATCCAGGGACATTAATACCAGGATTAGATCCATTGACGTTGACACCAGGATTAGATCCAGTGACGCTGACACCAGGATTAGATCCAGGGACGTTGAAACCAGTATCAGATCCCGGGACGTTGACACCAGGATCAGACCAGTGACGTTGACACCAGGATTAGATCCAAGGACGTTGAAACAAGGATTAGATCCAGTGACTTTGACACTAGCATTAAAATCAGGGACGTTGATCCAGAATAAGATCCAGTGACTTTGACACCTGGATTAGATCCAGTGACGTTGACACCAGGATTAGATCCAGTGACGTTGACACCAAGATCAGATCCAGGGACTTTGAAACCAGGATTAGATCCAGGGACGTTGAAGCAGGATTAGATCCAGTGACGTTGACAACAGGATTAGATCCAGGGTCGTTGATACCAGGATTAGATCCAGGGATGTTGACACCAGGATTAGATCCAGTTTCGTTGAAACCAGGATTAATCCAGGGACGTTGACACCAGGATTAGATCCAGGACGTTGACACCAGGATTAGATCCAGGGACGTGGACACCAGGATTAGAACCAAGGATGTTGACACCAGGATTCGAATCAGAGACGTGGACTCCAGAATTAGATCCAGTGACTTTGACACCAGGATAGATCCAGTGATGCGGACACTAGGATCAGATCCAGGGAGGTTGACACCAGGATTAGATCCAGAGACGTTGACACCAGGATTAGATCCAGGGATGTTACACCAGGATTAGATCGAGTTTCGTTGACACCAGGATTAATCCAGGGACGTTGATACCAGGATTAGATCCAGGGACGTTGACACCAGGATTAGATCCAGGGACGTTGACACCTGGATTAGATCCAGGGACGTTGACACCAGGATTAGATCCAGTGACGCTGACAACAGGATCAGATCCTTGATGTTTACACTAGGATTAGATCCAGTGACGATGTCACCATATTAGATCCAGGGACGTTGACACCAGGAGTAGATCCAGGGACGTTGAAACCAGGATTAGATCCAGGGACGTTGAACCAGGATTAGATCCAGTGATGTTGACAACAGGGTTAGATCCAGGTGCGTTGATAGATGGATTAGATCCAGTGATGTTGAAACCAGGATCAGATCCAGTTTCGTTTACACCGGGATTAATCCACGGACGTTGACACCAGGATTAGTTCCAGGGACGCTGACACCAGGATCAGATCCATGACATTGACACCAGGATCAGATCCAGTTACGATGACACCAGGATTAGATCCAGGGACTTTGACACCAGGATTTGATCCAGGGTCGTTCACTCCAAGATTAGATCCTGGGACTTTGACAACAGGATTAGATATAGGGACGTTAAAACTAGGATTATATCCAGGGACGTGACACAAGGATCAGATCCAGGGACGTTGACACCAGGATCAGATCCAGTCACATTGACACCAGGATCAGATCCAGGGACGTTGAAACCAGGATAAGATCCGGGGACATTGAACCGAGATTAGATCCAGTGACGTTGACAACAGGATTAGATCCAGGGTCGTTGATACCAGGATTAGATCCAGGGTTGTTGACACCAGGATTAGATTCAGTTTCGTTGACACCAGGATTAGATCCAGGGACGTTGACACCAGGATTAGATCCAGAGACGTTGACACCAGGATTAGATCCAGTGACAATGACACCAGGATTATTTCCAGTGATGTTGACACCATGATTAGATCCAGTTTCGTTGACACCAGGATTAGATCCATTGACGTTGACACCAGGATTAGATCCAGTGACGCTGACACCAGGATTAGATCCAGGGACGTTGAAACTAGTATCAGATAGCAGGGACGTTGACACCAGGATCAGATCCAGTGACGTTGACACCAGGATTAGATCCAGGGACGTTGAAACCAGGATTAGATCCACGGACGTTGATACCAGGATTAGATCCAGGGATATTGACACCAGGATTAGATCCAGGGACGCTGACACCAGGATCAGATCCATGACGTAGACACCAGGATTAGATCCAGGGACTTTGACACCATGATTAGATGAAGGGACGTTGACTCCAAGATTAGATCCTGGGACGTTGACACCAGGATTAGATCCAGGGACGTTGACACCAGGATTAGATCTAGGGACGTTGACACCAGGATAAGATCCAGCGACGTTGACACCAGGATAAGATCCAGTGACGTTGACACCAGGATTAGATCCAGGGACGTTGACACCAGGATTAGACCAGGGACGTTGACACCAAGATTAGATCCAGTGATGTTGACACCAGGATTAGATCCAGGGACGTTGACACCAGGATTAGATCCAGGGATGTTGACACCAGTTTAGATCCAGAGACTTTGACATGAAGAAAAGATCCAGGGATGTTGAAACCAATATTAGATCCAGAGACGTTGACACCAGAATTAGATCTAGGGACGTTTACACCAGGATTAGATCCAGAGATGTTGACACCAGGATTAGATCCAGGGACGTTGACACCAAGATTAGATCCAGAGACGTTGACACCAGGATTAGATCCACGGACGTTGACACCAGGATTAGATCCAGAGACCTTGAACCAGGATTAGATCCAGGGACGTTGACCCCAGAATTAAATCCAGGAACGATGACACCAGGATTAGATCCAGTGATGTTGACACCAGGATTAGATCCAGTGACGGTGACACCAGGATTAGATCCAGGGACTTGACACCAGGATTAGATCCAGGGACTTGACCCCAGAATTAAATCCAGGAAAGAAGACACCAGGATTAGATCCAGTGATGTTGACACCAGGATTAGATCCAGTGACGCTGACACCAGGATTAGATCCAGGGACTTGACAAAAGGATTAGTTCCAGGGACGTTGACACCAGGATTAGACCAGGGACATTGACACCAGGATTAGATCCAGGGACGTTGACACCAGGATTATATCCAGAGACGTTGACACCAGGATTAGATCCAGTGACGCTGACACCAGGTTTATTTCCAGTGACGTTGACACCATGATTAGATCCAGTTTCGTTGACACCAGGATTAGATCCATTGACGCTGACACCAGAATTAAATCCAGGGACGTTGAAACTAGTATCAGATCCAGGGACGTTGACACCAGGATCAGATCCAGTGACGTTGACACCAGGATTAGATCCAGGGACGTTGAAACCAGGATTAGATCCACGGACGTTGATACCAGGATTAGATCCAGGGATATTGACACCAGGATTAGATCCAGGGACGCTGACACCAGGATCAGATCCAGTGACGTTGACACCAGGATTACATCCAGTGACGATGACAACAGGATTAGATCCAGGGACTTTGACACCATGATTAGATGAAGGGACGTTGACTCCAAGATTAGATCCTGGGACGTTGACACCAGGATTAGATCTAGGGACGTTGACACCAGGATAAGATCCAGCGACGTTGACACCAGGATAAGATCCAGTGACGTTGACACCAGGATTAGATCCAGGGACGTTGACACCAGGATTAGATCCAGGGACGTTGACACCAGGATTAGATCCAGGGACGTTGACACCAGGATTAGATCCAGGGACGTTGACACCAGGATTAGATCCAGGGATGTTGACACCAGTTTAGATCCAGGGACTTTGACATGAAGAATAGATCCAGGGACGTTGACACCAAGATTAGATCCAGAGACGTTGACACCAGGATTAGATGTAGGGACGTTTACACCTGGATTAGATCCAGAGACGTTGACACCAGGATTAGATCCAGGGACGTTGACACCAAGATTAGATCCAGAGACGTTGACACCAGGATTAGATCCAGTGAGGTTGAAACCAGGATTAGATCCAGAGACCTTGAACCAGGATTAGATCCAGGGACGTTGACCCCAGAATTAAATCCAGGAACGATGACACCAGGATTAGATCCAGTGATGTTGACACCAGGATTAGATCCAGTGACGGTGACACCAGGATTAGATCCAGGGACTTGACACCAGGATTAGATCCAGGGACTTGACCCAGAATTAATTCCAGGAACGAAGACACCAGGATTAGATCCAGTGATGTTGACACCATGATTAGATCCAGTGACGCTGACACCAGGATTAGATCCAGGGACTTGACACAAGGATTAGTTCCAGGGACGTTGACACCAGGTTTAGACCAGGGACATTGACACCAGGATTAGATCCTGGGACGTTGACACCTTGATTAGATCCAGTGATGTTGACACCAGGATTTGATCCCGGGACGTTGACACCAAAATAAGATCCAGTGACGTTGACAACAGGATTAGATTTAGGGATCATGACACCTGGATTAGATCCAAGGACGTTGACACCAGGACATTGACACCACGATTAGATCCAGGGAAGTTGACATCAGGATTAGATCCAGGCACGTTGCCTCCAGGATTAGATCCAGTGACGTTGACACCAGGATTAGATCAAGGGACGTTGATCACAGGATTAGATCCAGGGACGTTGAAACCAGGGCTAGATATATTGAAGTTGACACCAGGATTAGATCCAGTGACGCTGACACCAGGATTATTTCCAGTGACATTGACACCATGATTAGATCCAGTGACGCTGACACCAGGATTAGATCCAGGGACGTTGACACCAGGATTAGATCCAGGGACGTTGACACCAGGATACGATCCAGTGACGTTGAACCAAGATTTGATCTAGGGACCATGACACCAGGATTTGATCCAGGAATGTTGAAACAAGTATTAGATCCAGGTACGTGACACCAGGATCAGATCCAGGGACGTTGATACCAGTGTCAGATCCGGTGACGTTGACACCAGGATCAGATCCAAGGATGTTGAAATCAGGATTAGATCCAGGGACGTTGAAACAGGATTAGATCCAGTGACGTTGAAAACAGGATTAGATCCATGGACGTTGATACCAGGACTAGATCCAGGGATGTTGACACCAGGATTATATCCAGTTTCATTGACACCAGGATTAATCCAGGGACGTTGACACCAGGATTAGATACAGTGACGCTGACACCAGGATTGGATTCAGGGATGTTGAAACCAGGATCAGATCCAGGGACGTTGACACCAGAGTTAGATCCAGGGACGCTGACACCAGGATTAGATCCAGGGACGCTCACACCAGGATTAGATCCAATGAC
The DNA here is from genome assembly GCF_021556685.1 of Rattus norvegicus. Taxonomy (NCBI): domain Eukaryota; kingdom Metazoa; phylum Chordata; class Mammalia; order Rodentia; family Muridae; genus Rattus; species Rattus norvegicus. Next base: position 63,315,643 of record NC_141555.1, read on the forward strand.
GTTGACACCAGGATTAGATCCAGTGGCGCTGACACCAGGATTAGATCCAGTGACGCTGACACCAGTATTAGATCCAGTGATGTTGACAACAGGATTAGATCCAGGGATGATGATACCAGGATTAGAACGAGGAACGTGGACACCAGGATTAGATCCATTTTTGATGACACCACAATTAGATGCAGGTACGTTGACACCAGGATCAGATCCAGGGACGTTGACACCAGGATCAGATCCAGTGACATTGACAGCAGGATCAGATCCAGGGACTTTGAAACCAGGATTAGATCCAGGGACGTTGAAGCAGGATTAGATCCAGTGACGTTGACAACAGGATTAGATCCAGTTTCGTTGACACCAGGATTAATCCAGTGACGTTGACACCAGGATTAGATCCAAGGACGTTGACACCAGGATTAGATCCAGGGACGTGGACACCAGGATTAGATCCATTGACGTTGACACCAGGATTAGATACAGGGACGTTGAAACCAGGATTAGATCCAGTGATGTTGACACCAGGATTCGAATCAGGGACGTGGACTCCAGAATTATATCCAGTGACTTTGACACCAGGATTAGATCCAGTGATGCTGACACTAGGATTAGATCCAGGGAGGTTGACACCAGGATTAGATCCAGTGACGTTGACACAAGGATTAGATCCAGGGACGTTGACAACAGGATTAGATCCAGTGATGTTGAAACCAGGATTTGATCCATGGACGTTGACACCAAAATAAGATCCAGTGACGTTGACAACAGGATTAGATCCAGGGAACATGACACCAGGATTAGATCCAGGGATGTTGACACCAGGACGTTGACACCACGATTAGATCCAGGGAAGTTGACACCAGGATTAGATCCAGGCACGATGCCTCCAGGATTAGATCCAGTGACGTTGACACCAGGATTAGATCCAAGGACGTTGACTCCAGGATTAGATCTAGGGACGTTGACACCAGGATAAGATCCAGCGACGTTGACACCAGGATAAGATCCAGTGACGTTGACACCAGGATTAGATCCAGTGACGTTGACACCAGGATTAGATCCAGGGACGTTGACACCAGGATTAGATCCAGGGACGTTGACACCAGGATTAGATCCAGGGACGTTGACACCAGGATTAGATCCAGGGATGTTGACACCAGTTTAGATCCAGGGACTTTGACATGAAGAATAGATCCAGGGACGTTGACACCAAGATTAGATCCAGAGACGTTGACACCAGGATTAGATGTAGGGACGTTTACACCTGGATTAGATCCAGAGACGTTGACACCAGGATTAGATCCAGGGACGTTGACACCAAGATTAGATCCAGAGACGTTGACACCAGGATTAGATCCAGTGAGGTTGAAACCAGGATTAGATCCAGAGACCTTGAACCAGGATTAGATCCAGGGACGTTGACCCCAGAATTAAATCCAGGAACGATGACACCAGGATTAGATCCAGTGATGTTGTCACCAGGATTAGATCCAGTGACGGTGACACCAGGATTAGATCCAGGGACTTGACACCAGGATTAGATCCAGGGACTTGACCCAGAATTAATTCCAGGAACGAAGACACCAGGATTAGATCCAGTGATGTTGACACCAGGATTAGATCCAATGACGCTGACACCAGGATTAGATCCAGGGACTTGACACAAGGATTAGTTCCAGGGACGTTGACACCAGGTTTAGACCAGGGACATTGACACCAGGATTAGATCCTGGGACGTTGACACCTTGATTAGATCCAGTGATGTTGACACCAGGATTTGATCCCGGGACGTTGACACCAAAATAAGATCCAGTGACGTTGACAACAGGATTAGATTTAGGGATCATGACACCTGGATTAGATCCAAGGACGCTGACACCAGGACATTGACACCACGATTAGATCCAGGGAAGTTGACATCAGGATTAGATCCAGGCACGTTGCCTCCAGGATTAGATCCAGTGACGTTGACACCAGGATTAGATCAAGGGACGTTGATCACAGGATTAGATCCAGGTACGTTGAAACCAGGGTTAGATATATTGAAGTTGACACCAGGATTAGATCCAGTGACGCTGACACCAGGATTATTTCCAGTGACATTGACACCATGATTAGATCCAGTGACGCTGACACCAGGATTAGATCCAGGGACGTTGACACCAGGATTAGATCCAGGGACGTTGACACCAGGATACGATCCAGTGACGTTGAACCAAGATTTGATCTAGGGACCATGACACCAGGATTTGATCCAGGAATGTTGAAACAAGTATTAGATCCAGGTACATGACACCAGGATCAGATCCAGGGACGTTGATACCAGTGTCAGATCCGGTGACGTTGACACCAGGATCAGATCCAAGGATGTTGAAATCAGGATTAGATCCAGGGACGTTGAAACAGGATTAGATCCAGTGACGTTGAAAACAGGATTAGATCCATGGACGTTGATACCAGGACTAGATCCAGGGATGTTGACACCAGGATTATATCCAGTTTCATTGACACCAGGATTAGATACAGTGACGCTGACACCAGGATTGGATTCAGGGATGTTGAAACCAGGATCAGATCCAGGGACGTTGACACCAGAGTTAGATCCAGGGACGCTGACACCAGGATTAGATCCAGGGACGCTCACACCAGGATTTGATCCAATGACGTTGACACCAGGATTAGATCCAGTGGCGCTGACACCAGGATTAGATCCAGTGACGCTGACACCAGTATTAGATCCAGTGATGTTGACAACAGGATTAGATCCAGGGATGATGATACCAGGATTAGAACGAGGAACGTGGACACCAGGATTAGATCCATTTTTGATGACACCACAATTAGATGCAGGTACGTTGACACCAGGATCAGATCCAGGGTCGTTGACACCAGGATCAGATCCAGGAACGTTGACACCAGGATCAGATCCAGGGACGTTGACACCAGGATCAGATCCAGTGACATTGACAGCAGGATCAGATCCAGGGACTTTGAAACCAGGATTAGATCCAGGGACGTTGAAGCAGGATTAGATCATGTGACGTTGACAACAGGATTAGATCCAGTTTCGTTGACACCAGGATTAATCCAGTGACGTTGACACCAGGATTAGATCCAAGGACGTTGACACCAGGATTAGATCCAGTGATGTTGACACCAGGATTTGAATCAGGGACGTGGCCTCCAGAATTATATCCAGTGACTTTGACACCAGGATTAGATCCAGTGATGCTGACACTAGGATTAGATCCAGGGAGGTTGACACCAGGATTAGATCCAGTGACGTTGACACAAGGATTAGATCCAGGGACGTTGACACCAGGATTAGATCCAGTGATGTTGACACCAGGATTTGATCCATGGACGTTGACACCAAAATAAGATCCAGTGACGTTGACAACAGGATTAGATCCAGGGAACATGACACCAGGATTAGATCCAGGGATGTTGACACCAGGACGTTGACACCACGATTAGATCCAGGGAAGTTGACACCAGGATTAGATCCAGGCAAGATGCCTCCAGGATTAGATCCAGTGACGTTGACACCAGGATTAGATCCAAGGACGTTGACTCCAGGATTAGATCCAGAGACCTTGGACCAGGATTAGATCCAGGGACGTTGACCCCAGAATTAAATCCAGGAATGATGACACCAGGATTAGATCCAGTGACGATGACACCAGGAATAGATCCAGGGACTTTGACACCAGGATTAGATGAAGGGACGTTGATTCCAGGATTAGATCCTGGGACATTGACACCAGGATTAGATCCAGGGACATAACCCCAGGATTAGATACAGTGAATTTGACACCAGGATTAGATCCAGGGACGTTGACACCAGGATTAGATCCAGGGACGTTGACACCAGGATTAGATCCAGGGACGTTGAAAACAGGATAGATCCAGGGATGTTGACCCCAGTTTAGATCCAGGGACTTTGACATGAAGATTAGATCCAGTGACGCTGACACCAAGATTGGATCCAGGGACGTTGACAACAGGATTAGATCCAGGGACTTTGACATGAAGATTAGATCCAGTGACGCTGACACCAAGATTAGATCCAGGGATGTTGACACCAGGATTAGATCCAGGGACGTTGAAACCAGGATTAGATCCAGGGACGTTGAACCAGGATTAGATCCAGGGACGTTGAGACCAAGATTAGATCCAGGTGCGTTGATAGCAGGATTAGATCCAGGGACGTTGACACCAGGATTAGATCCTTGGACGTTGAACCAGGATTAGATCCAGGGACGTTGACCCCAGAATTAAATCCAGGAACGATGACACCAGGATTAGATCCAGTGATGTTGACACAGGATTAGATCCAGTGACGCTGACACCAGGATTAGATCCAGGGACTTGACACCAGGATTAGAACCAGGGACGTTGATACCAGGATTAGATCCATTGACGTTGACACCAGGATTAGATCCAGTGAAGCTGACACCAGGATTAGATCCAGGGACGTTGAAACCAGTATCAGATCCCGGGACGTTGACACCAGGATCAGACCAGTGACGTTGACACCAGGATTAGATCCAAGGACGTTGAAACAAGGATTAGATCCAGTGACTTTGACACCAGCATTAAAATCAGGGACATTGATCCAGAATTAGATCCAGTGACTTTGACACCTGGATTAGATCCAGTGACGTGGACACCAGGATTAGATCCAGTGACGTTGACACCAAGATCAGATCCAGGGACTTTGAAACCAGGATTAGATCCAGGGACGTTGAAGCAGGATTAGATCCAGTGACGTTGACAACAGGATTCGATCCAGGGTCGTTGATACCAGGATTAGATCCAGGGATGTTGACACCAGGATTAGATCCAGTTTCGTTGACACCAGGATTAATCCAGGGACGTTGACAAAAGGATTAGATCCCGGACGTTGACACCAGGATTAGATCCAGGGAAGTGGACACCAGGATTAGATCCAAGGACGTTGACACCAGGATTCGAATCAGAGACGTGGACTCCAGAATTAGATCCAGTGACTTTGACACCAGGATAGATCCAGTGATGCTGACACTAGGATCAGATCCAGGGAGGTTGACACCAGGATTAGATCCAGTGACGTTGACACCAGGATTAGATCCAGGGATGTTACACCAGGATTAGATCCAGTTTCGTTGACACCAGGATTAATCCAGGGACGTTGATACCAGGATTAGATCCAGGGACGTTGACACCAGGATTAGATCCAGGGACGTTGACACCTGGATTAGATCCAGGGACGTTGACACCAGGATTAGATCCAGTGACGCTGACACCAGGATCAGATCCTTGATGTTTACACTAGGATTAGGTCCAGTGACTATGTCACCAAGATTAGATCCAGGGACGTTGACACCAGGAGTAGATCCAGGGACGTTGAAACCAGGATTAGATCCAGGGACGTTGAACCAGGATTAGATCCAGTGATGTTGACAACAGGGTTAGATCCAGGTGCGTTGATAGCAGGATTAGATCCAGTGATGTTGAAACCAGGATTAGATCCAGTTTCGTTTACACCGGGATTAATCCACGGACGTTGACACCAGGATTAGATCCAGGGACGCTGACACCAGGATCACATCCATGACATTGACACCAGGATCAGATCCAGTTACGATGACACCAGGATTAGATCCACGGACTTTGACACCAGGATTAGATCCAGGGTCGTTCACTCCAAGATTAGATCCTGGGACTTTGACACCAGGATTAGATAAAGGGACGTTAAAAATAGGATTAGATCCAGGGACGTGACACCATGATCAGATCCAGGGACGTTGACACCAGGAGCAGATCCAGTCACATTGACACCAGGATCAGATCCAGGGACGTTGAAACCAGGATAAGATCCGGGGACGTTGAACCAGGATTAGATCCAGTGATGTTGACAACAGGATTAGATCCAGGGTCGTTGATACCAGGATTAGATCCAGGGTTGTTGACACCAGGATTAGATCCAGTTTCGTTGACACCAGGATTAGATCCAGGGACGTTGACACCAGGATTAGATCCAGGGACGTTGAAACTAGTATCAGATCCAGGGACGTTGACACCAGGATCAGATCCAGTGACGTTGACACCATGATTAGATCCAGTTTCGTTGACACCAGGATTAGATCCATTGACATTGACACCAGGATTAGATCCAGTGACGCTGACACCAGGATTAGATCCAGGGACGTTGAAACTAGTATCAGATCCAGGGACGTTGACACCAGGATCAGATCCAGTGACGTTGACACCAGGATTAGACCCAGGGACGTTGAAACCAGGATTAGATCCACGGACGTTGATACCACGATTAGATCCAGGGATATTGACACCAGGATTAGATCCAGGGCGCTGACACCAGGATCAGATCCATGACGTTGACACCAGGATTAGATCCAGGGACTTTGACACCATGATTAGATGAAGGGACGTTAACTCCAAGATTAGATCCTGGGACGTTGACACCAGGATTAGATCCAGGGACGTTGACACCAGGATTAGATCTAGGGACGTTGACACCAGGATAAGATCCAGCAACGTTGACACCAGGATAAGATCCAGTGACGTTGACACCAGGATTAGATCCAGGGACGTTGACACCAGGATTAGATCCATTGTTGACAGCAGGATTCGATCCAGGGACGTTGACACCAGGATTAGATCCAGGGATGTTGACACCAGTTTAGATCCAGGGACTTTGACATGAAGAATAGATCCAGGGACGTTGACACCAAGATTAGATCCAGAGACGTTGACACCAGGATTAGATCTAGGGACGTTTACACCAGGATTAGATCCAGAGACGTTGACACCAGGATTAGATCCAGGGACGTTGACACCTAGATTAGATCCAGAGACGTTGACACCAGGATTAGATCCAGGGACGTTGACACCAGGATTAGATCCAGAGACCTTGAACCAGGATTAGATCCAGAGACGTTGACCCCAGAATTAAATCCAGGAATGATGACACCAGGATTAGATCCAGTGATGTTGACACCAGGATTAGATCCAGTGACGGTGACACCAGGATTAGATCCAGGGACTTGACACCAGGATTAGATCCAGGGACTTGACCCAAGTATTAAATCCAGGAACGAAGACACCAGGATTAGATCCAGTGATGTTGACACCAGGATTAGATCCAGTGACGCTGACATCAGGATTAGATCCAGGGACTTGACACAAGGATTAGTTCCAGGGACGTTGACACCTTGATTAGATCCAGTGATGTTGACACCAGGATTTGATCCAGGGACGTTGACACTAAAATAAGATCCAGTGACGTTGACAACAGGATTAGATTTAGGGATCATGACACCAGGATTAGATCCAAGGACGTTGACACCAGGATTAGATCCAGTTTCGTTGACACCAGGATTAATCCAGGGACGTTGACACCAGGATTAGATCCAGGGACGTTGATACCAGGATTAGATCCAGAGACTTTGACACCAGGATTAGATCCAGTGACGCTGACACCAGGATTATTTCCAGTGATGTTGACACCATGATTAGATCCAGTTTCGTTGACACCAGGATTAGATCCATTGACGTTGACACCAGGATTAGATCCAGTGACGCTGACACCAGAATTAGATCCAGGGACGTTGAAACTAGTATCAGATCCAGGGACGTTGACACCAGGATCAGATCCAGTGACGTTGACACCAGGATTAGATCCAGGGACGTTGAAACCAGGATTAGATCCACGGACGTTGATACCAGGATTAGATCCAGGGATATTGACACCAGGATTAGATCCAGGGACGCTGACACCAGGATCAGATCCATGACGTTGACACCAGGATTAGATCCAGTGATGATGACAACAGGATTAGAAACAGGGACTTTGACACCATGATTAGATGAAGGGACGTTGACTCCAAGATTAGATCCTGGGACGTGGACACCAGGATTAGATCCAGGGACGTTGACACCAGGATTAGATCTAGGGACGTTGACACCAGGATAAGATCCAGCGACGTTGACACCAGGATAAGATCCAGTGACGTTGACACCAGGATTAGATCCAGGGACGTTGACACCAGGATTAGATCCAGGGACGTTGACACCAGGATTAGATCCAGTATGTTGACACCAGGATTAGATCCAGGGACGTTGACACCAGGATTAGATCCAGGGATGTTGTAACCAGTTTAGATCCAGGGACTTTGACATGAAGAATAGATCCAGGGACGTTGACACCAAGAATAGATCCAGAGACGTTGACACCAGGATTAGATCTAGGGACGTTTACACCTGGATTAGATCCAGAGACGTTGACACCAGGATTAGATCCAGGGACGTTGACACCAAGATTAGATCCAGAGACGTTGACACCAGGATTAGATCCAGGGAGGTTGACACCAGGATTAGATCCAGAGATCTTGAACCAGGATTAGATCCAGGGACGCTGACCCCAGAATTAAATCCAGGAACGATATCACCAGGATTAGATCCAGTGATGTTGACACCTGGATTAGATCCAGTGACGGTGACACCAGGATTAGATCCAGGGACTTGACACCAGGATTAGATCTAGGGACTTGACCCAGAATTAAATCCAGGAACGAAGATACCAGGATTAGATCCAGTGATGTTGACACCAGTATTAGATCCAGTGACGCTGACACCAGGATTAGATCCAGGGACTTGACACAAGGATTAGTTCCAGGGACGTTGACACCAGGTTTAGACCAGGGACATTGACACCAGGATTAGATCCTGGGACGTTGACACCTTGATTAGATCCAGTGATGTTGACACCAGGATTTGATCCAGGGACGTTGACACCAAAATAAGATCCAGTGACGTTGACAACAGGATTAGATTTAGGGATCATGACACCTGGATTAGATCCAAGGACGTTGACTCCAGGACATTGACACCAAAATTAGATCCAGGGAAGTTGACATCAGGATTAGATCCAGGCACGTTGCCTCCAGGATTAGATCCAGTGACGTTGACACCAGGATTAGATCAAGGGACGTTGATCACAGGATTAGATCCAGGGACGTTGACACCAGGGTTAGATATATTGAAGTTGACACCAGGATTAGATCCAGTGACGCTGACACCAGGATTATATCCAGTGACATTGACACCATGATTAGATCCAGTGACGCTGACACCAGGATTAGATCCAGGGACGTTGACACCAGGATTAGATCCAGGGACGTTGACACCAGGATACGATCCAGTGACGTTGAACCAGGATTTGATCTAGGGACCATGACACCAGGATTTGATCCAGGAACGTTGAAACAAGGATTAGATCCAGGTACGTGACACCAGGATCAGATCCAGGGACGTTGATACCAGTGTCAGATCCAGTGACGTTGACACCAGGATCAGATCCAGGGATGTTGAAACCAGGATTAGATCCAGGGACGTTGAAACAGGATTAGATCCAGTGACGTTGAAAACAGGATTAGATCCATGGACGTTGATACCAGGATTAGATCGAGGGATGTTGACACCAGGATTATATCCAGTTTCATTGACACCAGGATTAATCCAGGGACGTTGACACCAGGATTAGATACAGTGACGCTGACACCAGGATTAGATTCAGGGATGTTGAAACCAGGATCAGATCCAGGGACGTTGACACCAGGATCAGATCCAGTGACGTTGACACCAGGATCAGATCCAGGGACTTTGAAACCAGGATTAGATCCAGGGACGTTGAAGCAGGATTAGATCCAGTGACGTTGACCACAGGATTAGATCCAGTTTCGTTGACACCAGGATTAATCCAGGGACGTTGACACCAGGATTAGATCCAAGGACTTTGACACCAGGATTAGATCCAGGGACGTGGACACCAGGATTAGATCCAGTGATGTTGACACCAGGATTCGAATCAGGGACGTGGACTCCAGAATTATATCCAGTGACTTTGACACCAGGATTAGATCCAGTGATGCTGACACTAGGATCAGATCCAGGGAGGTTGACACCAGGATTAGATCCAGTGACGTTGACACAAGGATTAGATCCAGGGACGTTGACACGAGGATTAGATCCAGTGATGTTGACACCAGGATTTGATCCAGGGATGTTGACACCAAAATAAGATCCAGTGACGTTGACAACAGGATTAGATCCAGGGAACATGACACCAGGATTAGATCCAGGGATGTTGACACCAGGACGTTGACACCACGATTAGATCCAGGGAAGTTGACACCAGGATTAGATCCAGGCACCTTGCCTCCAGGATTAGATCCAGTGACGTTGACACCAGGATTAGATCCAAGGACGTTGACTCCAGGATTAGATCCAGAGACCTTGGACCAGGATTAGATCCAGGGACGTTGACCCCAGAATTAAATCCAGGAATGATGACACCAGGATTAGATCCAGTGACGATGACACCAGGAATAGATCCAGGGACTTTGACACCAGGATTAGATGAAGGGACGTTGATACCAGGATTAGATCCTGGGACATTGACACCAGGATTAGATCCAGGGACATTGACCCCAGGATTAATTCCAGGGAATTTGACACCAGGATTAGATCCAGGGACGTTGACACCAGGATTAGATCCAGGGACGTTGACACCAGGATTAGATCCAGGGACATTGACACCAGGATTAGATCCAGGGACGTTGAAAACAGGATAGATCCAGGGATGTTGACACCAGTTTAGATCCAGGGACTTTGACATGAAGATTAGATCCAGTGACGCTGACACCAAGATTAGATCCAGGGACGTTGACACCAGGATTAGATCCAGGGACGTTGAAACCAGGATTAGATCCAGGGACGTTGAAACCAAGATTAGATCCAAGGACGTTGAAACAAGGTTTAGATCCAGTGACTTTGACACCAGCATTAAAATCAGGGACGTTGATCCAGAATTAGATCCAGTGACTTTGACACCTGGATTAGATCCAGTGATGTTGACACCAGGATTAGATCCAGTGACGTTGACACCAAGATCAGATCCAGGGACTTTGAAACCAGGATTAGATCCAGGGACGTTGAAGCAGGATTAGATCCAGTGACGATGACAACAGGATTAGATCCAGTTTCGTTGACACCAGGATTAATCCAGGGACGTTGACACCAGGATCAGATCCAGTGACGTTGACACCAGGATTAGACCCAGGGACGTTGAAACCAGGATTAGATCCACGGACGTTGATACCACGATTAGATCCAGGGATATTGACACCAGGATTAGATCCAGGTCGCTGACACCAGGATCAGATCCATGACGATGACACCAGGATTAGATCCAGGGACTTTGACACCATTGATTAGATGAAGGGACGTTAACTCCAAGATTAGATCCTGGGACGTTGACACCAGGATTAGATCCAGGGACGTTGACACCAGGATTATATCTAGGGACATTGACACCAGGATAAGATCCAGCGACGTTGACACCAGGATTAGATCCAGGGATGTTGACACCAGTTTAGATCCAGGGACTTTGACATGAAGAATAGATCCAGGGACGTTGACACCAAGATTAGATCCAGAGACGTTGACACCAGGATTAGATCTAGGGACGTTTACACCAGGATTAGATCCAGAGACGTTGACACCAGGATTAGATCCAGGGACGTTGACACCAAGATTAGATCCAGAGACGTTGACACCAGGATTAGATCCAGGGACGTTGACACCAGGATTAGATCCAGAGACCTTGAACCAGGATTAGATCCAGGGACGTTGACCCCAGAATTAAATCCAGGAACGATGACACCAGGATTAGATCCAGTGATGTTGACACCAGGATTAGATCCAGTGACGGTGACACCAGGATTAGATCCAGGGACTTGACACCAGGATTAGATCCAGGGACTTGACCCAAGTATTAAATCCAGGAACGAAGACACCAGGATTAGATCCAGTGATGTTGACACCAGGATTAGATCCAGTGACGCTGACATCAGGATTAGATCCAGGGACTTGACACAAGGATTAGTTCCAGGGACGTTGACACCAGGATTAAACCAGGGACATTGACACCAGGATTAGATCCTGGGACGTTGACACCTTGATTAGATCCAGTTATGTTGACACCAGGATTTGATCCAGGGACGTTGACACCAAAATAAGATCCAGTGACGTTGACAACAGGATTAGATTTAGGGATCATGACACCAGGATTAGATCCAAGGACGTTGACACCAGGATTAGATCCAGTTTCGTTGACACCAGGATTAATCCAGGGATGTTGACACCAGGATTAGATCCAGGGACGTTGATACCAGGATTAGATCCAGAGACGTTGACACCAGGATTAGATCCAGTGACGCTGACACCAGGATTATTTCCAGTGACGTTGACACCATGATTAGATCCAGTTTCGTTGACACCAGGATTAGATCCATTGACGTTGACACCAGGATTAGATCCAGTGACGCTGACACCAGAATTAGATCCAGGGACGTTGAAACTAGTATCAGATCCAGGGACGTTGACACCAGGATCAGATCCAGTGACGTTGACACCAGGTTTAGATCCAGGGACGTTGAAACCAGGATTAGATCCACGGACGTTGATACCAGGATTAGATCCAGGGATATTGACACCAGGATTAGATCCAGGGACGCTGACACCAGGATCAGATCCATGACGTTGACACCAGGATTAGATCCAGTGATGATGACAACAGGATTAGATCCAGGGACTTTGACACCATGATTAGATGAAGGGACGTTGACTCCAAGATTAGATCCTGGGACGTGGACACCAGGATTAGATCCACGGACGTTGACACCAGGATTAGATCTAGGGACGTTGACACCAGGATAAGATCCAGCGACGTTGACACCATGGTAAGATCCAGTGACGTTGACACCAGGATTAGATCCAGGGACGTTGACACCAGGATTATATCCAGGGACGTTGACACCAGGATTAGATCCAGTGATGTTGACACCAGGATTAGATCCAGGGACGTTGACACCAGGATTAGATCCAGGGATGTTGACACCAGTTTAGATCCAGGGACTTTGACATGAAGAATAGATCCAGGGACGTTGACACCAAGATTAGATCCAGAGACGTTGACACCAGGATTAGATCTAGGGACGTTTACACCTGGATTAGATCCAGAGACGTTGACACCAGGATTAGATCCAGGGACGTTGACACCAGGATTAGATCCAGGGAGGTTGACACCAGGATTAGATCCAGAGACCTTGAACCAGGATTAGATCCAGGGACGTTGACCCCAGAATTAAATCCTGGAACGATGTCTCCAGGAATAGATCCAGTGAAGTTGACACCAGGATTAGATCCAGTGACGGTGACACCAGGATTAGATCCAGGGACTTGACACCAGGATTAGATCTAGGGACTTGACCCAGAATTAAATCCAGGAACGAAGATACCAGGATTAGATCCAGTGATGTTGACACCAGTATTAGATCCAGTGACGCTGACACCAGGATTAGATCCAGGGACTTGACACAAGGATTAGTTCCAGGGACGTTGACACCAGGATTAGACCAGGGACATTGACACCAGGATTAGATCCTGGGACGTTGACACCTTGATTAGATCCAGTGATGTTGACACCAGGATTTGATCCAGGGACGTTGACACCAAAATAAGATCCAGTGACGTTGACAACAGGATTAGATTTAGGGATCATGACACCTGGATTAGATCCAAGGACGTTGACACCAGGACATTGAAACCACAATTAGATCCAGGGAAGTTTACATCAGGATTAGATCCAGGCACGTTGCCTCCAGGATTAGATCCAGTGACGTTGACACCAGGATTAGATCAAGGGACGTTGATCACAGGATTAGATCCAGGGACGTTGACACCAGGGTTAGATATATTGAAGTTGACACCAGGATTAGATCCAGTGACGCTGACACCAGGATTATTTCCAGTGACATTGACACCATGATTAGATCCAGTGACGCTGACACCAGGATTAGATCCAGGGACGTTGACACCAGGATTAGATCCAGGGACGTGGACACCAGGATACGATCCAGTGACGTTGAACCAGGATTTGATCTAGGGACCATGACACCAGGATTTGATCCAGGAACGTTGAAACAAGGATTAGATCCAGGTACGTGACACCAGGATCAGATCCAGGGACGTTGATACCAGTGTCAGATCCGGTGACGTTGACACCAGGATCAGATCCAGGGATGTTGAAACCAGGATTAGATCCAGGGACGTTGAAACAGGATTAGATCCAGTGACGTTGAAAACAGGATTAGATCCATGGACGTTGATATCAGGATTAGATCCAGGGATGTTGACACCAGGATTATATCCAGTTTCATTGACACCAGGATTAATCCAGGGACGTTGACACCAGGATTAGATACAGTGACGCTGACACCAGGATTAGATTCAGGGATGTGGAAACCAGGATCAGATCCAGGCACATTGACACCAGGATCAGATCCAGTGACGTTGACACCAGGATCAGATCCAGGGACTTTGAAACCAGGATTAGATCCAGGGACGTTGAAGCAGGATTAGATCCAGTGACGTTGACAACAGGATTAGATCCAGTTTCGTTGGCACCAGGATTAATCCAGGGACGTTGACACCAGGACTAGATCCAAGGACTTTGACACCAGGATTAGATCCAGGGACGTGGACACCAGGATTAGATCCATTGACGTTGACACCAGGATTAGATACAGGGACGTTGAAACCAGGAATAGATCCAGTGATGTTGACACCAGGATTCGAATCAGGGACGTGGACTCCAGAATTATATCCAGTGACTTTGACACCAGGATTAGATCCAGTGATGCTGACACTAGGATCAGATCCAGGGAGGTTGACACCAGGATTAGATCCAGTGACGTTGACACAAGGATTAGATCCAGGGACGTTGACACCAGGATTAGATCCAGTGATGTTGATACCAGGATTTGATCCAGGGACGTTGACACCAAAATAAGATCCAGTGACGTTGACAACAGGATTAGATCCAGGGAACATGACACCAGGATTAGATCCAGGGATGTTGACACCAGGACGTTGACACCACGATTAGATCCAGGGAAGTTGACACCAGGATTAGATCCAGGCACGTTGCCTCCAGGATTAGATCCAGTGACGTTGACACCAGGATTAGATCCAAGGACGTTGACTCCAGGATTAGATCCAGAGACCTTGGACCAGGATTAGATCAAGGGACGTTGACCCCAGAATTAAATCCAGGAATGATGACACCAGGATTAGATCCAGTGACGATGACACCAGGAATAATTCCAGGGACTTTGACACCAGGATTAGATGAAGGGACGTTGATACCAGGATTAGATCCTGGGACATTGACACCAGGATTAGATCCAGCGACATTGACCCCAGGATTAGATCCAGGGAATTTGACACCAGGATTAGATCCAGGGACGTTGACACCAGGATTAGATCCAGGGACGTTGACACCAGGATTAGATCCAGGGACATTGACACCAGGATTAGATCCAGGGACGTTGAAAACAGGATAGATCCAGGGATGTTGACACCAGTTTAGATCCAGGGACTTTGACATGAAGATTAGATCCAGTGACGCTGACACCAAGATTAGATCCAGGGACGTTGACACCAGGATTAGATCCAGGGACGTTGAAACCAGGATTAGATCCAGGGAGGTTGAACCAGGATTAGATCCAGGGACGTTGAGACCAAGATTAGATCCAGGTGCATTGATAGCAGGATTAGATCCAGGGACGTTGACACCAGGATTAGATCCTTGGACGTTGAACCAGGATTAGATCCAGGGACATTGACCCCAGAATTAAATCCAGGAACGATGACACCAGGATTAGATCAAGTGATGTTGACACCAGATTAGATCCAGTGACGGTGTCACCAGGATTAGATCCAGGGACTTGACACCAGGATTAGATCCAGGGACTTGACCCCAGAATTAAATCCAGGAACGATGACACCAGGATTAGATCCAGTGATGTTGACACCAGGATTAGATCCAGTGACGCTGACACCAGGATTAGATCCAGGGACTTGACACCAGGATTAGATCCAGGGACGTTGATACCAGGATTAGATCCATTGACGTTGACACCAGGATTAGATCCAGTGACGCTGACACCAGGATTAGATCCAGGGATGTTGAAACCAGTATCAGGTCCCGGGACGTTGACACCAGGATCAGACCAGTGACGGAGACACCAGGATTAGATCCAAGGACGTTGAAACAAGGATTAGATCCAGTGACTTTGACACCAGCATTAAAATCAGGGACGTTGATCCAGAATTAGATCCAGTGACTTTGACACCTGGATTAGATCCAGTGACGTTGACGCCAGGATTAGATCCAGTGACGTTGACACCAAGATCAGATCCAGGGACTTTGAAACCAGGATTAGATCCAGGGACGTTGAAGCAGGATTAGATCCAGTGACGATGACAACAGGATTAGATCCAGTTTCGTTGACACCAGGATTAATCCAGGGACGTTGACACCAGGATTAGATCCAGGACGTTGACACCAGGATTAGATCCATGGACGTTGACACCAGGATTCGAATCAGAGACGTGGACTCCAGAATTAGATCCAGTGACTTTGACACCAGGATAGATCCAGTGATGCTGACACTAGGATCAGATCCAGGGAGGTTGACACCAGGATTAGAATCAGTGACGTTGACACCAGGATTAGATCCAGGGATGTTACACCAGGATTAGATCCAGTTTCGTTGACACCAGGATTAATCCAGTGACGTTGATACCAGGATTAGATCCAGGGACATTGACACCAGGATTAGATCCAGGGACGTTGACACCTGGATTAGATCCAGGGACGTTGACACCAGGATTAGATCCAGTGACGCTGACACCAGGATCAGATCCTTGATGTTTACACTAGGATTAGATCCAGTGACTCTGTCACCAAGATTAGATCCAGGGACGTTGACACCAGGAGTAGATCCAGTGACGTTGAAACCAGGATTAGATCCAGGGACGTTGAACTAGGATTAGATCCAGTGATGTTGACAACAGGGTTAGATCCAGGTGCGTTGATAGCAGGATTAGATCCAGTGATGTTGAAACCAGGATTAGATCCAGTTTCATTTACACCGGGATTAATCCACGGACGTTGACACCAGGAATAGATCCAGGGGCGCTGACACCAGGATCAGATCCATGACATTGACACCAGGATCAGATCCAGTTACGATGACATAAGGATTAGATCCAGGGACTTTGACACCAGGATTAGATCCAGGGTCGTTCACTCCAAGATTAGATCCTGGGACTTTGACACCAGGATTAGATATAGGGACGTTAAAACTAGGATTAGATCCAGGGACATAACACAAGGATCAGATCCAGGGACGTTGACACCAGGATCAGATCCAGTCACATTGACACCAGGATCAGATCCAGGGACATTGAAACCAGGATAAGATCCGGGGACGTTGAACCACGATTAGATCCAGTGACGTTGACAACAGGATTAGATCCAGGGTCGTTGATACCAGGATTAGATCCAGGGTTGTTGACACCAGGATTAGATCCAGTTTCGTTGACACCAGGATTAGATCCAGGGACGTTGACACCAGGATTAGATCCAGAGACGTTGACACCAGGATTAGATCCAGTGACAATGACACCAGGATTATTTCCAGTGACGTTGACACCATGATTAGATCCAGTTTCGTTGACACCAGGATTAGATCCATTGACGTTGACACCAGGATTAGATCCAGTGACGCTGACACCAGGATTAGATCCAGGGACGTTGAAACTAGTATCAGATCCAGGGACGTTGACACCAGGATCAGATCCAGTGACGTTGACACCAGGATTAGATCCACGGACGTTGATACCAGGATTAGATCCAGGGATATTGACACCAGGATTAGATCCAGGGACGCTGACACCAGGATCAGATCCATGACGTTGACACCAGGATTAGATCCAGGGACTTTGAAACCAGGATTAGATGAAGGGACGTTGACTCCAAGATTAGATCCTGGGACGTTGACACCAGGATTAGATCCAGGGACGTTGACCCCAGGATTAGACCTAGGGACGTTGACACCATGATAAGATCCAGCGACGTTGACACCAGGATAAGATCCAGTGACGTTGACACCAGTATTAGATCTAGGGACGTTTACACCAGGATTAGATCCAGAGATGTTGACACCAGGATTAGATCCATGGACGTTGACACCAAGATTAGATCCAGAGACGTTGATACCAGGATTAGATCCAGGGACGTTGACACCAGGATTAGATCCAGAGACCTTGAACCAGGATTAGATCCAGGGACTTGACACAAGGATTAGTTCCAGGGACGTTGACACCAGGATTAGACCAGGGACATTGACACCAGGATTAGATCCTGGGACGTTGACACCTTGATTAAATCCAGTGATGTTGACACCAGGATTTGATCCAGGGACGTTGACACCAAAATAAGATCCAGTGACGTTGACAACAGGATTAGATTTAGGGATCATGACACCAGGATTAGATCCAAGGACGTTGACACCAGGATTAGATCCAGTTTCGTTGACACCAGGATTAATCCAGGGACGTTGACACCTGGATTAGATCCAGGGACGTTGACACCAGGATTAGATCCAGAGACGTTGACACCAGGATTAGATCCAGTGACGCTGACACAAGGATTATTTCCAGTGACGTTGACACCAGGATTAGATCCAGTTTCGTTGACACCAGGATTAGATCCATTGACGTTGACACCAGGATTAGATCCAGTGACGCTGACACCAGAATTAGATCCAGGGACTTTGAAACTAGTATCAGATCCAGGGACGTTGACACCAGGATCAGATCCAGTGACGTTGACACCAGGATTAGATCCAGGGACGTTGAAACCAGGATTAGATCCACGGACGTTGATACCAGGATTAGATCCAGGGATATTGACACCAGGATTAGATCCAGGGACGCTGACACCAGGATCAGATCCATGACGTTGACACCAGGATTAGATCCAGTGACGATGACAACAGAATTAGATCCAGGGACTTTGACACCATGATTAGATGAAGGGACGTTGACTCCAAGATTAGATGCTGGGACGTTGACACCAGGATTAGATCCAGGGACGTTGACACCAGGATTAGATCCAGGGATGTTGACACCAGTTTAGATCCAGGGACTTTGACATGAAGAATAGATCCAGGGACGTTGACACCAAGATTAGATCCAGAGACGTTGACACCAGGATTAGATCTAGGGACGTTTACACCTGGATTAGATCCAGAGACGTTGACACCAGGATTAGATCCAGGGACGTTGACACCAAGATTAGATCCAGAGACGTTGACACCAGGATTAGATCCAGGGAGGTTGACACCAGGATTAGATCCAGAGACCTTGAACCAGGATTAGATCCAGGGACGTTGACCCCAGAATTAAATCCAGGAACGATGACACCAGGATTAGATCCAGGGACTTGACACCAGGATTAGATCCAGGGACGTTGATACCAGGATTAGATCCATTGACGTTGACACCAGGATTAGATCCAGTGACTTTGACACCAGGATAGATCCAGTGATGCTGATACTAGGATCAGATCCAGGGAGGTTGACACCAGGATTAGATCCAGTGACGTTGACACCAGGATTAGATCGAGGGATGTTACACCAGGATTAGATCCAGTTTCGTTGACACCAGGATTAATCCAGTGACGTTGATACCAGGATTAGATCCAGGGACGTTGACACCAGGATTAGATCCAGGGACGTTGACACCTGGATTAGATCCAGGGACGTTGACACCAGGATTAGATCCAGTGACGCTGACACCAGGATCAGATCCTTGATGTTTACACTAGGATTAGATCCAGTGACTATGTCACCAAGATTAGATCCAGGGACGTTGACACCAGGAGTAGATCCAGGGACGTTGAAACCAGGATTAGATCCAGGGACGTTGAACTAGGATTAGATCCAGTGATGTTGACAACAGGGTTAGATCCAGGTGCGTTGATAGCAGGATTAGATCCAGTGATGTTGAAACCAGGATTAGATCCAGTTTCGTTTACACCGGGATTAATCCACGGACGTTGACACCAGGATTAGATCCAGGGACGCTGACACCAGGATCAGATCCATGACATTGACACCAGGATCAGATCCAGTTACGATGACACCAGGATTAGATCCAGGGACGTTGAAACCAGGATTAGATCCACGGACGTTGATACCAGGATTAGATCCAGGGATATTGACACCAGGATTAGATCCAGGGACGCTGACACCAGGATCAGATCCATGACGTTGACACCAGGATTAGATCCAGGGAGTTTGAAACCATGATTAGATGAAGGGACGTTGACTCCAAGATTAGATCCTGGGACGTTGACACCAGGATTAGATCCAGGGATGTTGACACCAGGATTAGACGTAGGGACGTTGACACCATGATAAGATCCAGCGACGTTGACACCAGGATAAGATCCAGTGACGTTGACACCAGGATTAGATCCAGGGATGTTGACACCAGGATTAGATCCAGAGACGTTGACACCAGGATTAGATCCAGTGATGTTGACACCAGGATTAGATCCAGGGACGTTGACACCAGGATTTGATCCAGGGATGTTGACACCAGTTTAGATCCAGGGACTTTGACATGAAGAATAGATCCAGGGACGTTGACACCAAGATTAGATCCAGAGACGTTGACACCAGGATTAGATCTAGGGACGTTTACACCAGGATTAGATCCAGAGACGTTGAAACCAGGATTAGATCCAGGGACGTTGACACCAAGATTAGATCCAGAGACGTTGACACCAGGATTAGATCCAGGGACGTTGACACCAGGATTAGATCCAGAGACCTTGAACCAGGATTAGATCCAGGGACTTGACACAAGGATTAGTTCCAGGGACGTTGACACCAGGATTAGACCAGGGACATTGACACCAGGATTAGATCCTGGGACGTTGACACCTTGATTAGATCCAGTGATGTTGACACCAGGATTTGATCCAGGGACGTTGAACCAAAATAAGATCCAGTGACGTTGACAACAGGATTAGATTTAGGGATCATGACACCAGGATTAGATTCAAGGACGTTGACACCAGGATTAGATCCAGTTTCGTTGACACCAGGATTAATCCAGGGACGTTGACACCTGGATAGATCCAGGGACGTTGACACCAGGATTAGATCCAGAGACGTTGACACCAGGATTAGATCCAGTGACGCTGACACAAGGATTATTTCCAGTGACGTTGACACCATGATTAGATCCAGTTTCGTTGACACCAGGATTAGATCCATTGACGTTGACACCAGGATTAGATCCAGTGACTCTGACACCAGAATTAGATCCAGGGACGTTGAAACTAGTATCAGATCCAGGGACGTTGACACCAGGATCAGATCCAGTGACGTTGACACCAGGATTAGATCCAGGGACTTTGAAACCAGGTTTAGATTTACGGACGTTGATACCAGGATTAGATCCAGGGATATTGACACCAGGATTAGATCCAGGGACGCTGACACCAGGATCAGATCCATGACGTTGACACCAGGATTAGATCCAGTGACGATGACAACAGGATTAGATCCAGGGACTTTGACACCATGATTAGATGAAGGGACGTTGACTCCAAGATTAGATGCTGGGACGTTGACACCAGGATTAGATCCAGGGACGTTGACACCAGGATTAGATCCAGGGATGTTGACACCAGTTTAGATCCAGGGACTTTGACATGAAGAATAGATCCAGGGACGTTGACACCAAGATTAGATCCAGAGACGTTGACACCAGGATTAGATCTAGGGATGTTTACACCTGGATTAGATCCAGAGACGTTGACACCAGGATTAGATCCAGGGACGTTGACACCAAGATTAGATCCAGAGACGTCGACACCAGGATTAGATCCAGGGAGGTTGACACCAGGATTAGATCCAGAGACCTTGAACCAGGATTAGATCCAGGGACGTTGACCCCAGAATTAAATCCAGGAACGATGACACCAGGATTAGATCCATGGACGTTGACACCAGGATTCGAATCAGAGACGTGGACTCCAGAAATAGATCCAGTGACTTTGACACCAGGATAGATCCAGTGATGCTGACACTAGGATCAGATCCAGGGAGGTTGACACCAGGATTAGATCCAGTGACGTTGACACCAGGATTAGATCCAGGGATGTTACACCAGGATTAGATCCAGTTTCGTTGACACCAGGATTAATCCAGTGACGTTGATACCAGGATTAGATCCAGGGACGTTGACACCAGGAATAGATCCAGGGACGTTGAAACCTGGATTAGATCCAGGGACGTTGACACCAGGATTAGATCCAGTGACGCTGACACCAGGATCAGATCCTTGACGTTTACACTAGGATTAGATCCAGTGACGATGTCACCAAGATTAGATCCAGGGACGTTGACACCAGGAGTAGATCCAGTGACGCTGACACCAGAATTAGATCCAGGGACTTTGAAACTAGTATCAGATCCAGGGACGTTGACACCAGGATCAGATCCAGTGACGTTGACACCAGGATTAGATCCAGGGACGTTGAAACCAGGATTAGATCCACGGACGTTGATACCAGGATTAGATCCAGGGATATTGACACCAGGATTAGATCCAGGGACGCTGACACCAGGATCAGATCCATGACGTTGACACCAGGATTAGATCCAGTGACGATGACAACAGAATTAGATCCAGGGACTTTGACACCATGATTAGATGAAGGGACGTTGACTCCAAGATTAGATGCTGGGACGTTGACACCAGGATTAGATCCAGGGACGTTGACACCAGGATTAGATCCAGGGATGTTGACACCAGTTTAGATCCAGGGACTTTGACATGAAGAATAGATCCAGGGACGTTGACACCAAGATTAGATCCAGAGACGTTGACACCAGGATTAGATCTAGGGACGTTTACACCTGGATTAGATCCAGAGACGTTGACACCAGGATTAGATCCAGGGACGTTGACACCAAGATTAGATCCAGAGACGTTGACACCAGGATTAGATCCAGGGAGGTTGACACCAGGATTAGATCCAGAGACCTTGAACCAGGATTAGATCCAGGGACGTTGACCCCAGAATTAAATCCAGGAACGATGACACCAGGATTAGATCCATGGACGTTGACACCAGGATTCGAATCAGAGACGTGGACTCCAGAATTAGATCCAGTGACTTTGACACCAGGATAGATCCAGTGATGCTGATACTAGGATCAGATCCAGGGAGGTTGACACCAGGATTAGATCCAGTGACGTTGACACCAGGATTAGATCCAGGGATGTTATACCAGGATTAGATCCAGTTTCGTTGACACCAGGATTAATCCAGTGACGTTGATACCAGGATTAGATCCAGGGACGTTGACACCAGGATTAGATCCAGGGACGTTGACACCTGGATTAGATCCAGGGACGTTGACACCAGGATTAGATCCAGTGACGCTGACACCAGGATAAGATCCTTGATGTTTACACTAGGATTAGATCCAGTGACTATGTCACCAAGATTAGATCCAGGGACGTTGACACCAGGAGTAGATCCAGGGACGTTGAAACCAGGATTAGATCCAGGGACGTTGAACTAGGATTAGATCCAGTGATGTTGACAACAGGGTTAGATCCAGGTGCGTTGATAGCAGGATTAGATCCAGTGATGTTGAAACCAGGATTAGATCCAGTTTCGTTTACACCGGGATTAATCCACGGACCTTGACACCAGGATTAGATCCAGGGACGCTGACACCAGGATCAGATCCATGACATTGACACCAGGATCAGATCCAGTTACGATGACACCAGGATTAGATCCAGGGACGTTGAAACCAGGATTAGATCCACGGACGTTGATACCAGGATTAGATCCAGGGATATTGACACCAGGATTAGATCCAGGGACGCTGACACCAGGATCAGATCCATGACGTTGACACCAGGATTAGATCCAGGGAGTTTGAAACCATGATTAGATGAAGGGACGTTGACTCCAAGATTAGATCCTGGGACGTTGACACCAGGATTAGATCCAGGGACGTTGACACCAGGATTAGACGTAGGGACGTTGACACCATGATAAGATCCAGCGACGTTGACACCAGGATAAGATCCAGTGACGTTGACACCAGGATTAGATCCAGGGATGTTGACACCAGGATTAGATCCAGAGACGTTGACACCAGTTTTAGATCCAGTGATGTTGACACCAGGATTAGATCCAGGGACGTTGACACCAGGATTTGATCCAGGGATGTTGACACCAGTTTAGATCCAGGGACTTTGACATGAAGAATAGATCCAGGGACGTTGACACCAAGATTAGATCCAGAGACGTTGACACCAGGATTAGATCTAGGGACGTTTACACCAGGATTAGATCCAGAGACGTTGACACCAGGATTAGATCCAGGGACGTTGACACCAAGATTAGATCCAGAGACGTTGACACCAGGATTAGATCCAGGGACGTTGACACCAGGATTAGATCCAGAGACCTTGAACCAGGATTAGATCCAGGGACTTGACACAAGGATTAGTTCCAGGGACGTTGACACCAGGAATAGACCAGGGACATTGACACCAGGATTAGATCCTGGGACGTTGACACCTTGATTAGATCCAGTGATGTTGACACCAGGATTTGATCCAGGGACGTTGAACCAAAATAAGATCCAGTGACGTTGACAACAGGATTAGATTTAGGGATCATGACACCAGGATTAGATTCAAGGACGTTGACACCAGGATTAGATCCAGTTTCGTTGACACCAGGATTAAT
The DNA here is from genome assembly GCF_021556685.1 of Rattus norvegicus. NCBI lineage: Eukaryota > Metazoa > Chordata > Mammalia > Rodentia > Muridae > Rattus > Rattus norvegicus. The sequence continues at coordinate 63,340,412 of NC_141555.1, forward strand.
CCAGGGACGTTGACACCTGGATAGATCCAGGGACGTTGACACCAGGATTAGATCCAGAGACGTTGACACCAGGATTAGATCCAGTGACGCTGACACAAGGATTATTTCCAGTGACGTTGACACCATGATTAGATCCAGTTTCGTTGACACCAGGATTAGATCCATTGACGTTGACACCAGGATTAGATCCAGTGACTCTGACACCAGAATTAGATCCAGGGACGTTGAAACTAGTATCAGATCCAGGGACGTTGACACCAGGATCAGATCCAGTGACGTTGACACCAGGATTAGATCCAGGGACTTTGAAACCAGGTTTAGATCCACGGACGTTGATACCAGGATTAGATCCAGGGATATTGACACCAGGATTAGATCCAGGGACGCTGACACCAGGATCAGATCCATGACGTTGACACCAGGATTAGATCCAGTGACGATGACAACAGGATTAGATCCAGGGACTTTGACACCATGATTAGATGAAGGGACGTTGACTCCAAGATTAGATGCTGGGACGTTGACACCAGGATTAGATCCAGGGACGTTGACACCAGGATTAGATCCAGGGATGTTGACACCAGTTTAGATCCAGGGACTTTGACATGAAGAATAGATCCAGGGACGTTGACACCAAGATTAGATCCAGAGACGTTGACACCAGGATTAGATCTAGGGATGTTTAAACCTGGAGTAGATCCAGAGATGTTGACACCAGGATTAGATCCAGGGACGTTGACACCAAGATTAGATCCAGAGACGTTGACACCAGGATTAGATCCAGGGAGGTTGACACCAGGATTAGATCCAGAGACCTTGAACCAGGATTAGATCCAGGGACGTTGACCCCAGAATTAAATCCAGGAACGATGACACCAGGATTAGATCCATGGACGTTGACACCAGGATTCGAATCAGAGACGTGGACTCCAGAATTAGATCCAGTGACTTTGACACCAGGATAGATCCAGTGATGCTGACACTAGGATCAGATCCAGGGAGGTTGACACCAGGATTAGATCCAGTGACGTTGACACCAGGATTAGATCCAGGGATGTTACACCAGGATTAGATCCAGTTTCGTTGACACCAGGATTAATCCAGTGACGTTGATACCAGGATTAGATCCAGGGACGTTGACACCAGGAATAGATCCAGGGACGTTGAAACCTGGATTAGATCCAGGGACGTTGACACCAGGATTAGATCCAGTGACGCTGACACCAGGATCAGATCCTTGACGTTTACACTAGGATTAGATCCAGTGACGATGTCACCAAGATTAGATCCAGGGACGTTGACACCAGGAGTAGATCCAGGGACGTTGAAACCAGGATTAGATCCAGGGACGTTGAACTAGGATTAGATCCAGTGATGTTGACAACAGGGTTAGATCCAGGTGCGTTGATAGCAGGATTAGATCCAGTGATGTTGAAACCAGGATTAGATCCAGTTTCGTTTACACCGGGATTAATCCACGGACGTTGACACCAGGATTAGATCCAGGGACGCTGACACCAGGATCAGATCCATGACATTGACAACAGGATCAGATCCAGTTACGATGACATAAGGATTAGATCCAGGGACTTTGACACCAGGATTAGATCCAGGGTCGATCACTCCAAGATTAGATCTTGGGACCTTGACACCAGGATTAGATATAGGGACGTTAAAACTAGGATTAGATCCAGGGACATGACACAAGGATCAGATCCAGGGACGTTGACACCAGGATCAGATCCAGTCACATTGACACCAGGATCAGATCCAGGGACATTGAAACCAGGATAAGATCCGGGGACGTTGAACCACGATTAGATCCAGTGACGTTGACAACAGGATTAGATCCAGGGTCGTTGATACCAGGATTAGATCCAGGGTTATTGACACCTTGATTAGATCCAGTTTCGTTTACACCAGGATTAGATCCAGAGACGTTGACACCAGGATTAGATCCAGTGACAATGACACCAGAATTATTTCCAGTGACGTTGACACCATGATTAGATCCAGTTTCGTTGTCACCAGGATTAGATCCATTGACATTGACACCAGGATTAGATCCAGTGACGCTGACACCAGGATTAGATCCAGGGACTTTGAAACTAGTATCAGATCCAGGGACGTTGACACCAGGATCAATCCAGTGACGTTGACACCAGGATTAGATCCAGGGACGTTGAAACCAGGATTAGATCCACGGACGTTGATACCAGGATTAGATCCAGGGATATTGACACCAGGATTAGATCCAGGGACGCTGACACCAGGATCAGATCCATGACGTTGACACCAGGATTAGATCCAGGGACTTTGAAACCATGATTAGATGAAGGGACGTTGACTCCAAGATTAGATCCTGGGACGTTGACACCAGGATTAGATCCAGGGACGTTGACACCAGGATTAGACCTAGGGACGTGGACACCATGATAAGATCCAGCGACGTTGACACCAGGATAAGATCCAGTGACGTTGACACCAGGATTAGATCCAGGGATGTTGACACCAGGATTAGATCCAGAGACGTTGACACCAGGATTAGATCCAGTGATGTTGACACCAGGATTAGATCCAGGGACGTTGACACCAGGATTTGATCCAGGGATGTTGACACCAGTTTAGATCCAGGGACTTTGACATGAAGAATAGATCCAGGGACGTTGACACCAAGATTAGATCCAGAGACGTTGAAACCAGGATTAGATCTAGGGACGTTTACACCAGGATTAGATCCAGAGAGGTTGACACCAGGATTAGATCCAGGGACGTTGACACCAAGATTAGATCCAGAGACGTTGACACCAGAATTAGATCCAGGGACGTTGACACCAGGATTAGATCCAGAGACCTTGAACCAGGATTAGATCCAGTGACGCTGACACCAGGATTAGATCCAGGGACTTGACACAAGGATTAGTTCCAGGGACGTTGACACCAGGATTAGACCAGGGACATTGACACCAGGATTAGATCCTGGGACATTGACACCTTGATTAGATCCAGTGATGTTGACACCAGGATTTGATCCAGGGACGTTGACACCAAAATAAGATCCAGTGACGTTGACAACAGGATTAGATTTAGGGATCATGACACCAGGATTAGATCCAAGGACGTTGACACCAGGATTAGATCCAGTTTCGTTGACACCAGGATTAATCCAGGGACGTTGACACCTGGATTAGATCCAGGGACGTTGACACCAGGATTAGATCCAGAGACGTTGACACCAGGATTAGATCCAGTGACGCTGACACAAGGATTATTTCCAGTGACGTTGACACCATGATTAGATCCAGTTTCGTTGACACCAGGATTATATCCATTGACGTTGACACCAGGATTGTATCCAGTGACGCAGACACCAGAATTAGATCCAGGGACGTTGAAACTAGTATCAGATCCAGGGACGTTGACACCAGGATCAGATCCAGTGACGTTGACACCAGGATTAGATCCAGGGACGTTGAAACCAGGATTAGATCCACGGACGTTGATACCAGGATTAGATCCAGGGATATTGACACCAGGATTAGATCCAGGGACGCTGACACCAGGATCAGATCCATGACGTTGACACCAGGATTAGATCCAGTGACGATGACAACAGGATTAGATCCAGGGACTTTGACACCATGATTAGATGAAGGGACGTTGACTCCAAAATTAGATGCTGGGACGTTGACACCAGGATTAGATCCAGGGACGTTGACACCAGGATTAGATCTAGGGACGTTGACACCAGGATAAGATCCAGCGACGTTGACACCAGGATAAGATCCAGTGACGTTGACACCAGGATTAGATCCAGGGACGTTGACACCAGGATTAGATCCAGGGACGTTGACACCAGGATTAGATCCAGTGATGTTGACACCAGGATTAGATCCAGGGACGTTGACACCAGGATTAGATCCAGGGATGTTGACACCAGTTAAGATCCAGGGACTTTGACATGAAGAATAGATCCAGGGACGTTGACACCAAGATTAGATCCAGAGACGTTGACACCAGGATTAGATCTAGGGACGTTTACACCTGGATTAGATCCAGAGACGTTGACACCAGGATTAGATCCAGGGACGTTGACACCAAGATTAGATCCAGAGACGTTGACACCAGGATTAGATCCAGGGAGGTTGACACCAGGATTAAATCCAGAGACCTTGAACCAGGATTAGATCCAGGGACGTTGACCCCAGAATTAAATCCAGGAACGATGACACCAGGATTAGATCCAGTGATGTTGACACCAGGATTAGATCCAGTGACGGTGACACCAGGATTAGATCCAGGGACTTGACACCAGGATTAGATCCAGGGACTTGACCCCAGAATTAAATCCAGGAACGAAGACCCCAGGATTAGATCCAGTGATGTTGACACCAGGATTAAATCCAGTGACACTGACACCAGGATTAGATCTAGGGACTTGACACAAGGATTAGTTCCAGGGACGTTGACACCAGGATTAGACTAGGGACATTGACACCAGGATTAGATCCTGGGACGTTGACTCCAAGATTAGATCCTGGGACGTTGACACCAGGATTAGATCCAGGGACGTTGACACCAGGATTAGACCTAGGGACGTGGACACCATGATAAGATCCAGCGACGTTGACACCAGGATAAGATCCAGTGACGTTGACACCAGGATTAGATCCAGGGATGTTGACACCAGGATTAGATCCAGAGACGTTGACACCAGGATTAGATCCAGTGATGTTGACACCAGGATTAGATCCAGGGACGTTGACACCAGGATTTGATCCAGGGATGTTGACACCAGTTTAGATCCAGGGACTTTGACATGAAGAATAGATCAAGGGACGTTGACACCAAGATTAGATCCAGAGACGTTGAAACCAGGATTAGATCTAGGGACGTTTACACCAGGATTAGATCCAGAGACGTTGACACCAGGATTAGATCCAGGGACGTTGACACCAAGATTAGATCCAGAGACGTTGACACCAGGATTAGATCCAGGGACGTTGACACCAGGATTAGATCCAGAAACCTTGAACCAAGATTAGATCCAGTGACGCTGACACCAGGATTAGATACAGGGACTTGACACAAGGATTAGTTCCAGGGACGTTGACACCAGGATTAGACCAGGGACATTGACACCAGGATTAGATCCTGGGACGTTGACACCTTGATTAGATCCAGTGATGTTGACACCAGGATTTGATCCAGGGACGTTGACACCAAAATAAGATCCAGTGACGTTGACAACAGGATTAGATTTAGGGATCATGACACCAGGATTAGATCCAAGGACGTTGACACCAGGATTAGATCCAGTTTCGTTGACACCAGGATTAATCCAGGGACGTTGACACCTGGATTAGATCCAGGGACGTTGACACCAGGATTAGATCCAGAGACGTTGACACCAGGATTAGATCCAGTGACGCTGACACAAGGATTATTTCCAGTGACGTTGACACCATGATTAGATCCAGTTTCGTTGACACCAGGATTAGATCCATTGACGTTGACACCAGGATTATATCCAGTGATGCAGACACCAGAATTAGATCCAGGGACGTTGAAACTAGTATCAGATCCAGGGACGTTGACACCAGGATCAATCCAGTGACGTTGACACCAGGATTAGATCCAGGGACGTTGAAACCAGGATTAGATCCACGGACGTTGATACCAGGATTAGATCCAGGGATATTGACACCAGGATTAGATCCAGGGACGCTGACACCAGGATCAGATCCATGACGTTGACACCAGGATTAGATCCAGTGACGATGACAACAGGATTAGATCCAGGGACTTTGACACCATGATTAGATGAAGGGACGTTGACTCCAAGATTAGATGCTGGGACGTTGACACCAGGATTAGATCCAGGGACGTTGACACCAGGATTAGATCCAGGGATGTTGACACCAGTTAAGATCCAGGGACTTTGACATGAAGAATAGATCCAGGGACGTTGACACCAAGATTAGATCCAGAGACGTTGACACCAGGATTAGATCCAGGGAGGTTGACACCAGGATTAGATCCAGAGACCTTGAACCAGGATTAGATCCAGGGACGTTGACCCCAGAATTAAATCCAGGAACGATGACACCAGGATTAGATCCAGTGATGTTGACACCAGGATTAGATCCAGTGACGGTGACACCAGGATTAGATCCAGGGACTTGACACCAGGATTAGATCCAGGGACTTGACCCCAGAATTAAATCCAGGAACGAAGACCCCAGGATTAGATCCAGTGATGTTGACACCAGGATTAAATCCAGTGACACTGACACCAGGATTAGATCTAGGGACTTGACACAAGGATTAGTTCCAGGGACGTTGACACCAGGATTAGACCAGGGACATTGACACCAGGATTAGATCCTGGGACGTTGACACCTTCATTAGATCCAGTGATGTTGACACCAGGATTTGATCCAGGGACGTTGACACCAAAATAAGATCCAGTGACGTTGACAACAGGATTAGATTTAGGGATCATGACACCTGGATTAGATCCAAGGACGTTGACACCAGGACATTGACACCACGATTAGATCCAGGGAAGTTGACATCAGGATTAGATCCAGGCACGTTGCCTCCAGGATTAGATCCAGTGACGTTGACACCAGGATTAGATCAAGGGACGTTGATCACAGGATTAGATCCAGGGACGTTGACACCAGGGTTAGATATATTGAAGTTGACACCAGGATTAGATCCAGTGACGCTGACACTTGGATTATTTCCAGTGACATTGACACCATGATTAGATCCAGTGACGCTGACACCAGGATTAGATCCAGGGACGTTGACACCAGAATTAGATCCAGGGACGTTGACACCAGGATACGATCCAGTGACGTTGAACCAGGATTTGATTTAGGGACCATGACACCAGGATTTGATCCAGGAACGTTGAAACAAGGATTAGATCCAGGTACGTGACACCAGGATCAGATCCAGGGACGTTGATACCAGTGTCAGATCCGGTGACGTTGACACCAGGATCAGATCCAGGGATGTTGAAACCAGGATTAGATCCAGGGACGTTGAAACAGGATTAGATCCAGTGACGTTGAAAACAGGATTAGATCCAGGGATGTTGATACCAGGATTAGATCCAGGGATGTTGACACCAGGATTATATCCAGTTTCATTGACACCAGGATTAATCCAGGGACGTTGACACCAGGATTAGTTACAGTGACGCTGACACCAGGATTAGATTCAGGGATGTTGAAACCAGGATCAGATCCAGGGACGTTGACACCAGAGTTAGATCCAGTGACGCTGACACCAGGTTTAGATCCAGGGACGCTCACACCAGGATTAGATCCAATGACGTTGACTCCAGGATTAGATCCATGGCGCTGACACCAGGATTAGATCCAGTGACGCTGACACCAGTATTAGATCCAGTGATGTTGACAACAGGATTAGATCCAGGGATGATGATACCAGGATTAGAACGAGGGACGTGGACACCAGGATTAGATCCAGTTTCGATGACACCACAATTAGATGCAGGTACGTTGACACCAGGATCAGATCCAGGGTCGTTGACACCAGGATCAGATCCAGGGACATTGTCACCAGGATCAGATCCAGGGACGTTGACACCAGGATCAGATCCAGTGACGTTGACACCAGGATCAGATTCAGGGACTTTGAAACCAGGATTAGATCCAGGGACGTTGAAGCAGGATTAGATACAGTGACCTTGACAACAGGATTAGATACAGGGTCGTTGATACCAGGATTAGATCCAGGGATGTTGACACCAGGATTAGATCCAGAGACGTTGACACCAGGATTAATCCAGGGACGTTGACACCAGGATTAGATCCAAGGACGTTGACACCAGGATTAGATCCAGGGACGTGGAAACCAGGATTAGATCCATTGACGTTGACACGAGGATTAGATACAGGGACGTTGAAACCAGGATTAGATCCAGTGATGTTGACACCAGGATTCGAATCAGGGATGTGGACTCCAGAATTATATCCAGTGACTTTGACACCAGGATTAGATCCAGTGATGCTGACACTAGGATCAGATCCAGGTAGGTTGACACCAGGATTAGCTCCAGTTTCGTTGACACCAGGATTAGTCCAGGGACGTTGACACCAGGATTAGAACCAGGGACGTTGACACCAGGATTAGATCCAGGGACGTTGACACCAGGATTAGATCCAGTGACGCTGACACCAGGATCAGATCCTGGACGTTGACACTAGGATTAGATCCAGTGACGATGTCATCAGCATTAGATCCAGGGACGTTGACACCAGGATTAGATCCAGTGACGTTGACAACAGGATTAGATCCAGTTTCGTTGGCACCAGGATTAATCCAGGGACGTTGACACCAGGACTAGATCCAAGGACTTTGACACCAGGATTAGATCCAGGGACGTGGACACCAGGATTAGATCCATTGACGTTGACACCAGGATTAGATACAGGGACGTTGAAACCAGGAATAGATCCAGTGATGTTGACACCAGGATTCGAATCAGGGACGTGGACTCCAGAATTATATCCAGTGACTTTGACACCAGGATTAGATCCAGTGATGCTGACACTAGGATCAGATCCAGGGAGGTTGACACCAGGATTAGATCCAGTGACGTTGACACAAGGATTAGATCCAGGGACGTTGACACCAGGATTAGATCCAGTGATGTTGATACCAGGATTTGATCCAGGGACGTTGACACCAAAATAAGATCCAGTGACGTTGACAACAGGATTAGATCCAGGGAACATGACACCAGGATTAGATCCAGGGATGTTGACACCAGGACGTTGACACCACGATTAGATCCAGGGAAGTTGACACCAGTATTAGATCCAGGCACGTTGCCTCCAGGATTAGATCCAGTGACGTTGACACCAGGATTAGATCAAAGGACGTTGACTCCAGGATTAGATCCAGAGACCTTGGACCAGGATTAGATCAAGGGACGTTGACCCCAGAATTAAATCCAGGAATGATGACACCAGGATTAGATCCAGTGACGATGACACCAGGAATAATTCCAGGGACTTTGACACCAGGATTAGATGAAGGGACGTTGATACCAGGATTAGATCCTGGGACATTGACACCAGGATTAGATCCAGCGACATTGACCCCAGGTTAGATCCAGGGAATTTGACACCAGGATTAGATCCAGGGACGTTGACACCAGGATTAGATCCAGGGACGTTGACACCAGGATTAGATCCAGGGACATTGACACCAGGATTAGATCCAGGGACGTTGAAAACAGGATAGATCCAGGGATGTTGACACCAGTTTAGATCCAGGGACTTTGACATGAAGATTAGATCCAGTGACGCTGACACCAAGATTAGATCCAGGGACGTTGACACCAGGATTAGATCCAGGGACGTTGAAACCAGGATTAGATCCAGGGAGGTTGAACCAGGATTAGATCCAGGGACGTTGAGACCAAGATTAGATCCAGGTGCGTTGATAGCAGGATTAGATCCAGGGACGTTGACACCAGGATTAGATCCTTGGACGTTGAACCAGGATTAGATCCAGGGACATTGACCCCAGAATTAAATCCAGGAACGATGACACCAGGATTAGATCAAGTGATGTTGACACCAGATTAGATCCAGTGACGGTGTCACCAGGATTAGATCCAGGGACTTGACACCAGGATTAGATCCAGGGACTTGACCCCAGAATTAAATCCAGGAACGATGACACCAGGATTAGATCCAGTGATGTTGACACCAGGATTAGATCCAGTGACGCTGACACCAGGATTAGATCCAGGGACTTGACACCAGGATTAGATCCAGGGACGTTGATACCAGGATTAGATCCATTGACGTTGACACCAGGATTAGATCCAGTGACGCTGACACCAGGATTAGATCCAGGGATGTTGAAACCAGTATCAGGTCCCGGGACGTTGACACCAGGATCAGACCAGTGACGGAGACACCAGGATTAGATCCAAGGACGTTGAAACAAGGATTAGATCCAGTGACTTTGACACCAGCATTAAAATCAGGGACGTTGATCCAGAATTAGATCCAGTGACTTTGACACCTGGATTAGATCCAGTGACGTTGACGCCAGGATTAGATCCAGTGACGTTGACACCAAGATCAGATCCAGGGACTTTGAAACCAGGATTAGATCCAGGGACGTTGAAGCAGGATTAGATCCAGTGACGATGACAACAGGATTAGATCCAGTTTCGTTGACACCAGGATTAATCCAGGGACGTTGACACCAGGATTAGATCCAGGACGTTGACACCAGGATTAGATCCATGGACGTTGACACCAGGATTCGAATCAGAGACGTGGACTCCAGAATTAGATCCAGTGACTTTGACACCAGGATAGATCCAGTGATGCTGACACTAGGATCAGATCCAGGGAGGTTGACACCAGGATAAGAATCAGTGACGTTGACACCAGGATTAGATCCAGGGATGTTACACCAGGATTAGATCCAGTTTCGTTGACACCAGGATTAATCCAGTGACGTTGATACCAGGATTAGATCCAGGGACGTTGACACCAGGATTAGATCCAGGGACGTTGACACCTGGATTAGATCCAGGGACGTTGACACCAGGATTAGATCCAGTGACGCTGACACCAGGATCAGATCCTTGATGTTTACACTAGGATTAGATCCAGTGACTCTGTCACCAAGATTAGATCCAGGGACGTTGACACCAGGAGTAGATCCAGTGACGTTGAAACCAGGATTAGATCCAGGGACGTTGAACTAGGATTAGATCCAGTGATGTTGACAACAGGGTTAGATCCAGGTGCGTTGATAGCAGGATTAGATCCAGTGATGTTGAAACCAGGATTAGATCCAGTTTCATTTACACCGGGATTAATCCACGGACGTTGACACCAGGAATAGATCCAGGGGCGCTGACACCAGGATCAGATCCATGACATTGACACCAGGATCAGATCCAGTTACGATGACATAAGGATTAGATCCAGGGACTTTGACACCAGGATTAGATCCAGGGTCGTTCACTCCAAGATTAGATCCTGGGACTTTGACACCAGGATTAGATATAGGGACGTTAAAACTAGGATTAGATCCAGGGACATAACACAAGGATCAGATCCAGGGACGTTGACACCAGGATCAGATCCAGTCACATTGACACCAGGATCAGATCCAGGGACATTGAAACCAGGATAAGATCCGGGGACGTTGAACCACGATTAGATCCAGTGACGTTGACAACAGGATTAGATCCAGGGTCGTTGATACCAGGATTAGATCCAGGGTTGTTGACACCAGGATTAGATCCAGTTTCGTTGACACCAGGATTAGATCCAGGGACGTTGACACCAGGATTAGATCCAGAGACGTTGACACCAGGATTAGATCCAGTGACAATGACACCAGGATTATTTCCAGTGACGTTGACACCATGATTAGATCCAGTTTCGTTGACACCAGGATTAGATCCATTGACGTTGACACCAGGATTAGATCCAGTGACGCTGACACCAGGATTAGATCCAGGGACGTTGAAACTAGTATCAGATCCAGGGACGTTGACACCAGGATCAGATCCAGTGACGTTGACACCAGGATTAGATCCACGGACGTTGATACCAGGATTAGATCCAGGGATATTGACACCAGGATTAGATCCAGGGACGCTGACACCAGGATCAGATCCATGACGTTGACACCAGGATTAGATCCAGGGACTTTGAAACCAGGATTAGATGAAGGGACGTTGACTCCAAGATTAGATCCTGGGACGTTGACACCAGGATTAGATCCAGGGACGTTGACCCCAGGATTAGAATTAGGGACGTTGACACCATGATAAGATCCAGCGACGTTGACACCAGGATAAGATCCAGTGACGTTGACACCAGTATTAGATCTAGGGACGTTTACACCAGGATTAGATCCAGAGATGTTGACACCAGGATTAGATCCATGGACGTTGACACCAAGATTAGATCCAGAGACGTTGATACCAGGATTAGATCCAGGGACGTTGACACCAGGATTAGATCCAGAGACCTTGAACCAGGATTAGATCCAGGGACTTGACACAAGGATTAGTTCCAGGGACGTTGACACCAGGATTAGACCAGGGACATTGACACCAGGATTAGATCCTGGGACGTTGACACCTTGATTAAATCCAGTGATGTTGACACCAGGATTTGATCCAGGGACGTTGACACCAAAATAAGATCCAGTGACGTTGACAACAGGATTAGATTTAGGGATCATGACACCAGGATTAGATCCAAGGACGTTGACACCAGGATTAGATCCAGTTTCGTTGACACCAGGATTAATCCAGGGACGTTGACACCTGGATTAGATCCAGGGACGTTGACACCAGGATTAGATCCAGAGACGTTGACACCAGGATTAGATCCAGTGACGCTGACACAAGGATTATTTCCAGTGACGTTGACACCAGGATTAGATCCAGTTTCGTTGACACCAGGATTAGATCCATTGACGTTGACACCAGGATTAGATCCAGTGACGCTGACACCAGAATTAGATCCAGGGACTTTGAAACTAGTATCAGATCCAGGGACGTTGACACCAGGATCAGATCCAGTGACGTTGACACCAGGATTAGATCCAGGGACGTTGAAACCAGGATTAGATCCACGGACGTTGATACCAGGATTAGATCCAGGGATATTGACACCAGGATTAGATCCAGGGACGCTGACACCAGGATCAGATCCATGACGTTGACACCAGGATTAGATCCAGTGACGATGACAACAGAATTAGATCCAGGGACTTTGACACCATGATTAGATGAAGGGACGTTGACTCCAAGATTAGATGCTGGGACGTTGACACCAGGATTAGATCCAGGGACGTTGACACCAGGATTAGATCCAGGGATGTTGACACCAGTTTAGATCCAGGGACTTTGACATGAAGAATAGATCCAGGGACGTTGACACCAAGATTAGATCCAGAGACGTTGACACCAGGATTAGATCTAGGGACGTTTACACCAGGATTAGATCCAGAGACGTTGACACCAGGATTAGATCCAGGGACGTTGACACCAAGATTAGATCCAGAGACGTTGACACCAGGATTAGATCCAGGGAGGTTGACACCAGGATTAGATCCAGAGACCTTGAACCAGGATTAGATCCAGGGACGTTGACCCCAGAATTAAATCCAGGAACGATGACACCAGGATTAGATCCAGGGACTTGACACCAGGATTAGATCCAGGGACGTTGATACCAGGATTAGATCCATTGACGTTGACACCAGGATTAGATCCAGTGACTTTGACACCAGGATAGATCCAGTGATGCTGATACTAGGATCAGATCCAGGGAGGTTGACACCAGGATTAGATCCAGTGACGTTGACACCAGGATTAGATCCAGGGATGTTACACCAGGATTAGATCCAGTTTCGTTGACACCAGGATTAATCCAGTGCCGTTGATACCAGGATTAGATCCAGGGACGTTGACACCAGGAATAGATCCAGGGACGTTGAAACCTGGATTAGATCCAGGGACGTTGAAACCAGGATTAGATCCAGTGACGCTGACACCAGGATCAGATCCTTGACGTTTACACTAGGATTAGATCCAGTGACGATGTCACCAAGATTAGATCCAGGGACGTTGACACCAGGAGTAGATCCAGTGACGCTGACACCAGAATTAGATCCAGGGACTTTGAAACTAGTATCAGATCCAGGGACGTTGACACCAGGATCAGATCCAGTGACGTTGACACCAGGATTAGATCCAGGGACGTTGAAACCAGGATTAGATCCACGGACGTTGATACCAGGATTAGATCCAGGGATATTGACACCAGGATTAGATCCAGGGACGCTGACACCAGGATCAGATCCATGACGTTGACACCAGGATTAGATCCAGTGACGATGACAACAGAATTAGATCCAGGGACTTTGACACCATGATTAGATGAAGGGACGTTGACTCCAAGATTAGATGCTGGGACGTTGACACCAGGATTAGATCCAGGGACGTTGACACCAGGATTAGATCCAGGGATGTTGACACCAGTTTAGATCCAGGGACTTTGACATGAAGAATAGATCCAGGGACGTTGACACCAAGATTAGATCCAGAGACGTTGACACCAGGATTAGATCTAGGGACGTTTACACCTGGATTAGATCCAGAGACGTTGACACCAGGATTAGATCCAGGGACGTTGACACCAAGATTAGATCCAGAGACGTTGACACCAGGATTAGATCCAGGGAGGTTGACACCAGGATTAGATCCAGAGACCTTGAACCAGGATTAGATCCAGGGACGTTGACCCCAGAATTAAATCCAGGAACGATGACACCAGGATTAGATCCATGGACGTTGACACCAGGATTCGAATCAGAGACGTGGACTCCAGAATTAGATCCAGTGACTTTGACACCAGGATAGATCCAGTGATGCTGATACTAGGATCAGATCCAGGGAGGTTGACACCAGGATTAGATCCAGTGACGTTGACACCAGGATTAGATCCAGGGATGTTATACCAGGATTAGATCCAGTTTCGTTGACACCAGGATTAATCCAGTGACGTTGATACCAGGATTAGATCCAGGGACGTTGACACCAGGATTAGATCCAGGGACGTTGACACCTGGATTAGATCCAGGGACGTTGACACCAGGATTAGATCCAGTGACGCTGACAATAGGATCAGATCCTTGATGTTTACACTAGGATTAGATCCAGTGACTATGTCACCAAGATTAGATCCAGGGACCTTGACACCAGGAGTAGATCCAGGGACGTTGAAACCAGGATTAGATCCAGGGACGTTGAACTAGGATTAGATCCAGTGATGTTGACAACAGGGTTAGATCCAGGTGCGTTGATAGCAGGATTAGATCCAGTGATGTTGAAACCAGGATTAGATCCAGTTTCGTTTACACCGGGATTAATCCACGGACGTTGACACCAGGATTAGATCCAGGGACGCTGACACCAGGATCAGATCCATGACATTGACACCAGGATCAGATCCAGTTACGATGACACCAGGATTAGATCCAGGGACGTTGAAACCAGGATTAGATCCACGGACGTTGATACCAGGATTAGATCCAGGGATATTGACACCAGGATTAGATCCAGGGACGCTGACACCAGGATCAGATCCATGACGTTGACACCAGGATTAGATCCAGGGAGTTTGAAACCATGATTAGATGAAGGGACGTTGACTCCAAGATTAGATCCTGGGACGTTGACACCAGGATTAGATCCAGGGACGTTGACACCAGGATTAGACGTAGGGACGTTGACACCATGATAAGATCCAGCGACGTTGACACCAGGATAAGATCCAGTGACGTTGACACCAGGATTAGATCCAGGGATGTTGACACCAGGATTAGATCCAGAGACGTTGACACCAGGATTAGATCCAGTGATGTTGACACCAGGATTAGATCCAGGGACGTTGACACCAGGATTTGATCCAGGGATGTTGACACCAGTTTAGATCCAGGGACTTTGACATGAAGAATAGATCCAGGGACGTTGACACCAAGATTAGATCCAGAGACGTTGACACCAGGATTAGATCTAGGGACGTTTACACCAGGATTAGATCCAGAGACGTTGACACCAGGATTAGATCCAGGGACGTTGACACCAAGATTAGATCCAGAGACGTTGACACCAGGATTAGATCCAGGGACGTTGACACCAGGATTAGATCCAGAGACCTTGAACCAGGATTAGATCCAGGGACTTGACACAAGGATTAGTTCCAGGGACGTTGACACCAGGATTAGACCAGGGACATTGACACCAGGATTAGATCCTGGGACGTTGACACCTTGATTAGATCCAGTGATGTTGACACCAGGATTTGATCCAGGGACGTTGAACCAAAATAAGATCCAGTGACGTTGACAACAGGATTAGATTTAGGGATCATGACACCAGGATTAGATTCAAGGACGTTGACACCAGGATTAGATCCAGTTTCGTTGACACCAGGATTAATCCAGGGACGTTGACACCTGGATAGATCCAGGGACGTTGACACCAGGATTAGATCCAGAGACGTTGACACCAGGATTAGATCCAGTGACGCTGACACAAGGATTATTTCCAGTGACGTTGACACCATGATTAGATCCAGTTTCGTTGACACCAGGATTAGATCCATTGACGTTGACACCAGGATTAGATCCAGTGACTCTGACACCAGAATTAGATCCAGGGACGTTGAAACTAGTATCAGATCCAGGGACGTTGACACCAGGATCAGATCCAGTGACGTTGACACCAGGATTAGATCCAGGGACTTTGAAACCAGGTTTAGATCCACGGACGTTGATACCAGGATTAGATCCAGGGATATTGACACCAGGATTAGATCCAGGGACGCTGACACCAGGATCAGATCCATGACGTTGACACCAGGATTAGATCCAGTGACGAAGACAACAGGATTAGATCCAGGGACTTTGACACCATGATTAGATGAAGGGACGTTGACTCCAAGATTAGATGCTGGGACGTTGACACCAGGATTAGATCCAGGGATGTTGACACCAGTTTAGATCCAGGGACTTTGACATGAAGAATAGATCCAGGGACGTTGACACCAAAATTAGATCCAGAGACGTTGACACCAGGATTAGATCTAGGGATGTTTAAACCTGGAGTAGATCCAGAGACGTTGACACCAGGATTAGATCCAGGGACGTTGACACCAAGATTAGATCCAGAGACGTTGACACCAGGATTAGATCCAGGGAGGTTGACACCAGGATTAGATCCAGAGACCTTGAACCAGGATTAGATCCAGGGACGTTGACCCCAGAATTAAATCCAGGAACGATGACACCAGGATTAGATCCATGGACGTTGACACCAGGATTCGAATCAGAGACGTGGACTCCAGAATTAGATCCAGTGACTTTGACACCAGGATAGATCCAGTGATGCTGACACTAGGATCAGATCCAGGGAGGTTGACACCAGGATTAGATCCAGTGACGTTGACACCAGGATTAGATCCAGGGATGTTACACCAGGATTAGATCCAGTTTCGTTGACACCAGGATTAATCCAGTGACGTTGATACCAGGATTAGATCCAGGGACGTTGACACCAGGAATAGATCCAGGGACGTTGAAACCTGGATTAGATCCAGGGACGTTGACACCAGGATTAGATCCAGTGACGCTGACACCAGGATCAGATCCTTGACGTTTACACTAGGATTAGATCCAGTGACGATGTCACCAAGATTAGATCCAGGGACGTTGACACCAGGAGTAGATCCAGGGACGTTGAAACCAGGATTAGATCCAGGGACGTTGAACTAGGATTAGATCCAGTGATGTTGACAACAGGGTTAGATCCAGGTGCGTTGATAGCAGGATTAGATCCAGTGATGTTGAAACCAGGATTAGATCCAGTTTCGTTTACACCGGGATTAATCCACGGACGTTGACACAAGGATTAGATCCAGGGACGCTGACACCAGGATCAGATCCATGACATTGACAACAGGATCAGATCCAGTTACGATGACATAAGGATTAGATCCAGGGACTTTGACACCAGGATTAGATCCAGGGTCGATCACTCCAAGATTAGATCTTGGGACCTTGACACCAGGATTAGATATAGGGACGTTAAAACTAGGATTAGATCCAGGGACATGACACAAGGATCAGATCCAGGGACGTTGACACCAGGATCAGATCCAGTCACATTGACACCAGGATCAGATCCAGGGACATTGAAACCAGGATAAGATCCGGGGACGTTGAACCACGATTAGATCCAGTGACGTTGACAACAGGATTAGATCCAGGGTCGTTGATACCAGGATTAGATCCAGGGTTATTGACACCTTGATTAGATCCAGTTTCGTTTACACCAGGATTAGATCCAGGGACGTTGACACCAGGATTAGATCCAGAGACGTTGACACCAGGATTAGATCCAGTGACAATGACACCAGGATTATTTCCAGTGACGTTGACACCATGATTAGATCCAGTTTCGTTGTCACCAGGATTAGATCCATTGACATTGACACCAGGATTAGATCCAGTGACGCTGACACCAGGATTAGATCCAGGGACGTTGAAACTAGTATCAGATCCAGGGACGTTGACACCAGGATCAATCCAGTGACGTTGACACCAGGATTAGATCCAGGGACGTTGAAACCAGGATTAGATCCACGGACGTTGATACCAGGATTAGATCCAGGGATATTGACACCAGGATTAGATCCAGGGACGCTGACACCAGGATCAGATCCATGACGTTGACACCAGGATTAGATCCAGGGACTTTGAAACCATGATTAGATGAAGGGACGTTGACTCCAAGATTAGATCCTGGGACGTTGACACCAGGATTAGATCCAGGGACGTTGACACCAGGATTAGACCTAGGGACGTGGACACCATGATAAGATCCAGCGACGTTGACACCAGGATAAGATCCAGTGACGTTGACACCAGGATTATATCCAGGGATGTTGACACCAGGATTAGATCCAGAGACGTTGACACCAGGATTAGATCCAGTGATGTTGACACCAGGATTAGATCCAGGGACGTTGACACCTGGATTTGATCCAGGGATGTTGACACCAGTTTAGATCCAGGGACTTTGACATGAAGAATAGATCCAGGGACGTTGACACCAAGATTAGATCCAGAGACGTTGAAACCAGGATTAGATCTAGGGACGTTTACACCAGGATTAGATCCAGAGAGGTTGACACCAGGATTAGATCCAGGGACGTTGACACCAAGATTAGATCCAGAGACGTTGACACCAGAATTAGATCCAGGGACGTTGACACCAGGATTAGATCCAGAGACCTTGAACCAGGATTAGATCCAGTGACGCTGACACCAGGATTAGATCCAGGGACTTGACACAAGGATTAGTTCCAGGGACGTTGACACCAGGATTAGACCAGGGACATTGACACCAGGATTAGATCCTGGGACATTGACACCTTGATTAGATCCAGTGATGTTGACACCAGGATTTGATCCAGGGACGTTGACACCAAAATAAGATCCAGTGACGTTGACAACAGGATTAGATTTAGGGATCATGACACCAGGATTAGATCCAAGGACGTTGACACCAGGATTAGATCCAGTTTCGTTGACACCAGGATTAATCCAGGGACGTTGACACCAGGATTAGATCCAGGGACGCTGACACCAGGATTAGATCCAGTTTCGTTGACACCAGGATTAATCCAGGGACGTTGACACCAGGATTAGATCCAGGGACGTTGACACCAGGATTAGATCCAGAGACCTTGAACCAGGATTAGATCCAGTGACGCTGACACCAGGATTAGATCCAGGGACTTGACACAAGGATTAGTTCCAGGGACGTTGACACCAGGATTAGACCAGGGACATTGACACCAGGATTAGATCCTGGGACATTGACACCTTGATTAGATCCAGTGATGTTGACACCAGGATTTGATCCAGGGACGTTGACACCAAAATAAGATCCAGTGACGTTGACAACAGGATTAGATTTAGGGATCATGACACCAGGATTAGATCCAAGGACGTTGACACCAGGATTAGATCCAGTTTCGTTGACACCAGGATTAATCCAGGGACGTTGACACCAGGATTAGATCCAGGGACGCTGACACCAGGATCAGATCCATGACATTGACAACAGGATCAGATCCAGTTACGATGACATAAGGATTAGATCCAGGGACTTTGACACCAGGATTAGATCCAGGGTCGATCACTCCAAGATTAGATCTTGGGACCTTGACACCAGGATTAGATATAGGGACGTTAAAACTAGGATTAGATCCAGGGACATGACACAAGGATCAGATCCAGGGACGTTGACACCAGGATCAGATCCAGTCACATTGACACCAGGATCAGATCCAGGGACATTGAAACCAGGATAAGATCCGGGGACGTTGAACCACGATTAGATCCAGTGACGTTGACAACAGGATTAGATCCAGGGTCGTTGATACCAGGATTAGATCCAGGGTTATTGACACCTTGATTAGATCCAGTTTCGTTTACACCAGGATTAGATCCAGGGACGTTGACACCAGGATTAGATCCAGAGACGTTGACACCAGGATTAGATCCAGTGACAATGACACCAGGATTATTTCCAGTGACGTTGACACCATGATTAGATCCAGTTTCGTTGTCACCAGGATTAGATCCATTGACATTGACACCAGGATTAGATCCAGTGACGCTGACACCAGGATTAGATCCAGGGACGTTGAAACTAGTATCAGATCCAGGGACGTTGACACCAGGATCAATCCAGTGACGTTGACACCAGGATTAGATCCAGGGACGTTGAAACCAGGATTAGATCCACGGACGTTGATACCAGGATTAGATCCAGGGATATTGACACCAGGATTAGATCCAGGGACGCTGACACCAGGATCAGATCCATGACGTTGACACCAGGATTAGATCCAGGGACTTTGAAACCATGATTAGATGAAGGGACGTTGACTCCAAGATTAGATCCTGGGACGTTGACAACAGGATTAGATCCAGGGACGTTGACACCAGGATTAGACCTAGGGACGTGGACACCATGATAAGATCCAGCGACGTTGACACCAGGATAAGATCCAGTGACGTTGACACCAGGATTAGATCCAGGGATGTTGACACCAGGATTAGATCCAGAGACGTTGACACTAGGATTAGATCCAGTGATGTTGACACCAGGATTAGATCCAGGGACGTTGACACCAGGATTTGATCCAGGGATGTTGACACCAGTTTAGATCCAGGGACTTTGACATGAAGAATAGATCCAGGGACGTTGACACCAAGATTAGATCCAGAGACGTTGAAACCAGGATTAGATCTAGGGACGTTTACACCAGGATTAGATCCAGAGAGGTTGACACCAGGATTAGATCCAGGGACGTTGACACCAGAATTAGATCCAGGGACGTTGACACCAGGATTAGATCCAGAGACCTTGAACCAGGATTAGATCCAGTGACGCTGACACCAGGATTAGATCCAGGGACTTGACACAAGGATTAGTTCCAGGGACGTTGACACCAGGATTAGACCAGGGACATTGACACCAGGATTAGATCCTGGGACATTGACACCTTGATTAGATCCAGTGATGTTGACACCAGGATTTGATCCAAGGACGTTGACACCAAAATAAGATCCAGTGACGTTGACAACAGGATTAGATTTAGGGATCATGACACCAGGATTAGATCCAAGGACGTTGACACCAGGATTAGATCCAGTTTCGTTGACACCAGGATTAATCCAGGGACGTTGACACCTGGATTAGATCCAGGGACGTTGACACCAGGATTAGATCCAGAGACGTTGACACCAGGATTAGATCCAGTGACGCTGACACAAGGATTATTTCCAGTGATGTTGACACCATGATTAGATCCAGTTTCGTTGACACCAGGATTAGATCCATTGACGTTGACACCAGGATTGTATCCAGTGACGCAGACACCAGAATTAGATCCAGGGACGTTGAAACTAGTATCAGATCCAGGGACGTTGACACCAGGATCAGATCCAGTGACGTTGACACCAGGATTAGATCCAGGGACGTTGAAACCAGGATTAGATCCACGGACGTTGATACCAGGATTAGATCCAGGGATATTGACACCAGGATTAGATCCAGGGACGCTGACACCAGGATCAGATCCATGACGTTGACACCAGGATTAGATCCAGTGACGATGACAACAGGATTAGATCCAGGGACTTTGACACCATGATTAGATGAAGGGACGTTGACTCCAAGATTAGATGCTGGGACGTTGACACCAGGATTAGATCCAGGGACGTTGACACCAGGATTAGATCTAGGGACGTTGACACCAGGATAAGATCCAGCGACGTTGACACCAGGATAAGATCCAGTGACGTTGACACCAGGATTAGATCCAGGGACGTTGACACCAGGATTAGATCCAGGGACGTTGACACCAGGATTAGATCCAGTGATGTTGACACCAGGATTAGATCCAGGGACGTTGACACCAGGATTAGATCCAGGGATGTTGACACCAGTTAAGATCCAGGGACTTTGACATGAAGAATAGATCCAGGGACGTTGACACCAAGATTAGATACAGAGACGTTGACACCAGGATTAGATCTAGGGACGTTTACACCTGGATTAGATCCAGAGACGTTGACACCAGGATTAGATCCAGGGACGTTGACACCAAGATTAGATCCAGAGACGTTGACACCAGGATTAGATCCAGGGAGGTTGACACCAGGATTAAATCCAGAGACCTTGAACCAGGATTAGATCCAGGGACGTTGACCCCAGAATTAAATCCAGGAACGATGACACCAGGATTAGATCCAGTGATGTTGACACCAGGATTAGATCCAGTGACGGTGACACCAGGATTAGATCCAGGGACTTGACACCAGGATTAGATCCAGGGACTTGACCCCAGAATTAAATCCAGGAACGAAGACCCCAGGATTAGATCCAGTGATGTTGACACCAGGATTAAATCCAGTGACACTGACACCAGGATTAGATCTAGGGACTTGACACAAGGATTAGTTCCAGGGACGTTGACACCAGGATTAGACCAGGGACATTGACACCAGGATTAGATCCTGGGACGTTGACTCCAAGATTAGATCCTGGGACGTTGACACCAGGATTAGATCCAGGGACGTTGACACCAGGATTAGACCTAGGGACGTGGACACCATGATAAGATCCAGCGACGTTGACACCAGGATAAGATCCAGTGACGTTGACACCAGGATTAGATCCAGGGATGTTGACACCAGGATTAGATCCAGAGACGTTGACACCAGGATTAGATCCAGTGATGTTGACACCAGGATTAGATCCAGGGACGTTGACACCAGGATTTGATCCAGGGATGTTGACACCAGTTTAGATCCAGGGACTTTGACATGAAGAATAGATCCAGGGACGTTGACACCAAGATTAGATCCAGAGACGTTGAAACCAGGATTAGATCTAGGGACGTTTACACCAGGATTAGATCCAGAGACGTTGACACCAGGATTAGATCCAGGGACGTTGACACCAAGATTAGATCCAGAGACGTTGACACCAGGTTTAGATCCAGGGACGTTGACACCAGGATTAGATCCAGAGACCTTGAACCAGGATTAGATCCAGTGACGCTGACACCAGGATTAGATCCAGGGACTTGACACAAGGATTAGTTCCAGGGACGTTGACACCAGGATTAGACCAGGGACATTGACACCAGGATTAGATCCTGGGACGTTGACACCTTGATTAGATCCAGTGATGTTGACACCAGGATTTGATCCAGGGACGTTGACACCAAAATAAGATCCAGTGACGTTGACAACAGGATTAGATTTAGGGATCATGACACCAGGATTAGATCCAAGGACGTTGACACCAGGATTAGATCCAGTTTCGTTGACACCAGGATTAATCCAGGGACGTTGACACCTGGATTAGATCCAGGGACGTTGACACCAGGATTAGATCCAGAGACGTTGACACCAGGATTAGATCCAGTGACGCTGACACAAGGATTATTTCCAGTGACGTTGACACCATGATTAGATCCAGTTTCGTTGACACCAGGATTAGATCCATTGACGTTGACACCAGGATTATATCCAGTGATGCAGACACCAGAATTAGATCTAGGGACGTTGAAACTAGTATCAGATCCAGGGACGTTGACACCAGGATCAATCCAGTGACGTTGACACCAGGATTAGATCCAGGGACGTTGAAACCAGGATTAGATCCACGGACGTTGATACCAGGATTAGATCCAGGGATATTGACACCAGGATTAGATCCAGGGACGCTGACACCAGGATCAGATCCATGACGTTGACACCAGGATTAGATCCAGTGACGATGACAACAGGATTAGATCCAGGGACTTTGACACCATGATTAGATGAAGGGACGTTGACTCCAAGATTAGATGCTGGGACGTTGACACCAGGATTAGATCCAGGGACGTTGACACCAGGATTAGATCTAGGGACGTTGACACCAGGATAAGATCCAGCGACGTTGACACCAGGATAAGATCCAGTGACGTTGACACCAGGATTAGATCCAGGGACGTTGACACCAGGATTAGATCCAGGGACGTTGACACCAGGATTAGATCCAGTGATGTTGACACCAGGATTAGATCCAGGGACGTTGACACCAGGATTAGATCCAGGGATGTTGACACCAGTTAAGATCCAGGGACTTTGACATGAAGAATAGATCCAGGGACGTTGACACCAAGATTAGATCCAGAGACGTTGACACCAGGATTAGATCTAGGGACGTTTACACCTGGATTAGATCCAGAGACGTTGACACCAGGATTAGATCCAGGGACGTTGACACCAAGATTAGATCCAGAGACGTTGACACCAGGATTAGATCCAGGGAGGTTGACACCAGGATTAGATCCAGAGACCTTGAACCAGGATTAGATCCAGGGACGTTGACCCCAGAATTAAATCCAGGAACGATGACACCAGGATTAGATCCAGTGATGTTGACACCAGGATTAGATCCAGTGACGGTGACACCAGGATTAGATCCAGGGACTTGACACCAGGATTAGATCCAGGGACTTGACCCCAGAATTAAATCCAGGAACGAAGACCCCAGGATTAGATCCAGTGATGTTGACACCAGGATTAAATCCAGTGACACTGACACCAGGATTAGATCTAGGGACTTGACACAAGGATTAGTTCCAGGGACGTTGACACCAGGATTAGACCAGGGACATTGACACCAGGATTAGATCCTGGGACGTTGACACCTTCATTAGATCCAGTGATGTTGACACCAGGATTTGATCCAGGGACGTTGACACCAAAATAAGATCCAGTGACGTTGACAACAGGATTAGATTTAGGGATCATGACACCTGGATTAGATCCAAGGACGTTGACACCAGGACATTGACACCACGATTAGATCCAGGGAAGTTGACATCAGGATTAGATCCAGGCACGTTGCCTCCAGGATTAGATCCAGTGACGTTGACACCAGGATTAGATCAAGGGACGTTGATCACAGGATTAGATCCAGGGACGTTGACACCAGGGTTAGATATATTGAAGTTGACACCAGGATTAGATCCAGTGACGCTGACACTTGGATTATTTCCAGTGACATTGACACCATGATTAGATCCAGTGACGCTGACACCAGGATTAGATCCAGGGACGTTGACACCAGAATTAGATCCAGGGACGTTGACACCAGGATACGATCCAGTGACGTTGAACCAGGATTTGATTTAGGGACCATGACACCAGGATTTGATCCAGGAACGTTGAAACAAGGATTAGATCCAGGTACGTGACACCAGGATCAGATCCAGGGACGTTGATACCAGTGTCAGATCCGGTGACGTTGACACCAGGATCAGATCCAGGGATGTTGAAACCAGGATTAGATCCAGGGACGTTGAAACAGGATTAGATCCAGTGACGTTGAAAACAGGATTAGATCCAGGGATGTTGATACCAGGATTAGATCCAGGGATGTTGACACCAGGATTATATCCAGTTTCATTGACACCAGGATTAATCCAGGGACGTTGACACCAGGATTAGTTACAGTGACGCTGACACCAGGATTAGATTCAGGGATGTTGAAACCAGGATCAGATCCAGGGACGTTGACACCAGAGTTAGATCCAGTGACGCTGACACCAGGTTTAGATCCAGGGACGCTCACACCAGGATTAGATCCAATGACGTTGACTCCAGGATTAGATCCATGGCGCTGACACCAGGATTAGATCCAGTGACGCTGACACCAGTATTAGATCCAGTGATGTTGACAACAGGATTAGATCCAGGGATGATGATACCAGGATTAGAACGAGGGACGTGGACACCAGGATTAGATCCAGTTTCGATGACACCACAATTAGATGCAGGTACGTTGACACCAGGATCAGATCCAGGGTCGTTGACACCAGGATCAGATCCAGGGACATTGTCACCAGGATCAGATCCAGGGACGTTGACACCAGGATCAGATCCAGTGACGTTGACACCAGGATCAGATTCAGGGATTTTGAAACCAGGATTAGATCCAGGGACGTTGAAGCAGGATTAGATACAGTGACCTTGACAACAGGATTAGATACAGGGTCGTTGATACCAGGATTAGATCCAGGGATGTTGACACCAGGATTAGATCCAGAGACGTTGACACCAGGATTAATCCAGGGACGTTGACACCAGGATTAGATCCAAGGACGTTGACACCAGGATTAGATCCAGGGACGTGGAAACCAGGATTAGATCCATTGACGTTGACACGAGGATTAGATACAGGGACGTTGAAACCAGGATTAGATCCAGTGATGTTGACACCAGGATTCGAATCAGGGATGTGGACTCCAGAATTATATCCAGTGACTTTGACACCAGGATTAGATCCAGTGATGCTGACACTAGGATCAGATCCAGGTAGGTTGACACCAGGATTAGCTCCAGTTTCGTTGACACCAGGATTAGTCCAGGGACGTTGACACCAGGATTAGAACCAGGGACGTTGACACCAGGATTAGATCCAGGGACGTTGACACCAGGATTAGATCCAGTGACGCTGACACCAGGATCAGATCCTGGACGTTGACACTAGGATTAGATCCAGTGACGATGTCATCAGCATTAGATCCAGGGACGTTGACACCAGGATTAGATCCAGGGACGTTGAAACCAGGATTAGATCCATGGACGTTGAACCAGGATTAGATCCAGTGATGTTGACAACAGGGTTAGATCCAGGTGCGTTGATAGCAGGATCAGATCCAGCAATGTTGAAACCAGGATTAGATCCAGTTTCGTTTACACCGGGATTAATCCACGGACGTTGACACCAGGATTAGATCCAGGGACGCTGACACCAGGATCAGATCCATGACGTTGACACCAGGATCAGATCCAGTTACTATGACACCAGGATTAGATCCAGGGTCGTTGACTCCAAGATTAGATCCTGGGACTTTGACACCAGGATTAGATATAGGGACGTTAAACCTAGGATTAGATCCAGGGACGTGACACCATGATCAGATCCAGGGACGTTGACACCAGGATCAGATCCAGTGACATTGACACAGGATCAGATCCAGGGATGTTGAGACCAGGATTAGATGCAGGGACGGTGAACCAGGATTAGATCCAGTGACGTTGACACAGGATTAGATCCAGGGTCGTTGATACCAGGATTAGATCCAGGGATGTTGACACTAGGATTAGCTCCAGTTTCGTTGACAACAGGATTAATCCAGGGACGTTGACACCAGGATTTGATCCAGGACGTTGACACCAGGATTAGATCCAGAGACGTTAACACCAGGATTAGATCCAGTGACGCTGACACCAGGATTATTTCCAGTGACGTTGACACCATGATTAGATCCAGTTTCGTTGACACCAGGATTAGATCCATTGACGTTGACACCAGGATTAGATCCAGTGACGCTGACACCAGAATCAGATCCAGGGACGTTGATACCAGTATCAGATCCAGGGACGTTGACACCAGGATCAGATCCAGTGACGTTGACACCAGGATTAGATCCAGGGACGTTGAAACCAGGATTAGATCCTGGGACGTTGACACCTTGATTAGATCCAGTGATGTTGACACCAGGATTTGATCCAGGGACGTTGACACCAAAATAAGATCCAGTGACGTTGACCACAGGATTAGATTTAGGGATCATGACACCAGGATTAGATCCAAGGACGTTGACACCAGGACATTGACACCACGATTAGATCCAGGGAAGTTGACATCAGGATTAGATCCAGGCACGTTGCCTCCAGGATTAGATCCAGTGACATTGACACCAGGATTAGATCAAGGGACATTGATCACAGGATTAGATCAAGGGACGTTGACAGCAGGGTTAGATATATTGAAGTTGACACCAGGATTAGATCCAGTGACGGTGACACCAGGATTAGATCCAGGGACTTGACACCAGGATTAGATCCAGGGACTTGACCCCAGAATGAAATCCAGGAACGAAGACCCCAGGATTAGATCCAGTGATGTTGACACCAGGATTAAATCCAGTGACACTGACACCAGGATTAGATCTAGGGACTTGACACAAGGATTAGTTCCAGGGACGTTGACACCAGGATTAGACCAGGGACATTGACACCAGGATTAGATCCTGGGACGTTGACACCTTCATTAGATCCAGTGATGTTGACACCAGGATTTGATCCAGGGACGTTGACACCAAAATAAGATCCAGTGACGTTGACAACAGGATTAGATTTAGGGATCATGACACCTGGATTAGATCCAAGGACGTTGACACCAGGACATTGACACCACGATTAGATCCAGGGAAGTTGACATCAGGATTAGATCCAGGCACGTTGCCTCCAGGATTAGATCCAGTGACGTTGACACCAGGATTAGATCAAGGGACGTTGATCACAGGATTAGATCCAGGGACGTTGACACCAGGGTTAGATATATTGAAGTTGACACCAGGATTAGATCCAGTGACGCTGACACTTGGATTATTTCCAGTGACATTGACACCATGATTAGATCCAGTGACGCTGACACCAGGATTAGATCCAGGGACGTTGACACCAGAATTAGATCCAGGGACGTTGACACCAGGATACGATCCAGTGACGTTGAACCAGGATTTGATTTAGGGACCATGACACCAGGATTTGATCCAGGAACGTTGAAACAAGGATTAGATCCAGGTACGTGACACCAGGATCAGATCCAGGGACGTTGATACCAGTGTCAGATCCGGTGACGTTGACACCAGGATCAGATCCAGGGATGTTGAAACCAGGATTAGATCCAGGGACGTTGAAACAGGATTAGATCCAGTGACGTTGAAAACAGGATTAGATCCAGGGATGTTGATACCAGGATTAGATCCAGGGATGTTGACACCAGGATTATATCCAGTTTCATTGACACCAGGATTAATCCAGGGACGTTGACACCAGGATTAGTTACAGTGACGCTGACACCAGGATTAGATTCAGGGATGTTGAAACCAGGATCAGATCCAGGGACGTTGACACCAGAGTTAGATCCAGTGACGCTGACACCAGGTTTAGATCCAGGGACGCTCACACCAGGATTAGATCCAATGACGTTGACTCCAGGATTAGATCCATGGCGCTGACACCAGGATTAGATCCAGTGACGCTGACACCAGTATTAGATCCAGTGATGTTGACAACAGGATTAGATCCAGGGATGATGATACCAGGATTAGAACGAGGGACGTGGACACCAGGATCAGATTCAGGGACTTTGAAACCAGGATTAGATCCAGGGACGTTGAAGCAGGATTAGATACAGTGACCTTGACAACAGGATTAGATACAGGGTCGTTGATACCAGGATTAGATCCAGGGATGTTGACACCAGGATTAGATCCAGAGACGTTGACACCAGGATTAATCCAGGGACGTTGACACCAGGATTAGATCCAAGGACGTTGACACCAGGATTAGATCCAGGGACATGGAAACCAGGATTAGATCCATTGACGTTGACACGAGGATTAGATACAGGGACGTTGAAACCAGGATTAGATCCAGTGATGTTGACACCAGGATTCGAATCAGGGATGTGGACTCCAGAATTATATCCAGTGACTTTGACACCAGGATTAGATCCAGTGATGCTGACACTAGGATCAGATCCAGGTAGGTTGACACCAGGATTAGCTCCAGTTTCGTTGACACCAGGATTAGTCCAGGGACGTTGACACCAGGATTAGAACCAGGGACGTTGACACCAGGATTAGATCCAGGGACGTTGACACCAGGATTAGATCCAGTGACGCTGACACCAGGATCAGATCCTGGACGTTGACACTAGGATTAGATCCAGTGACGATGTCATCAGCATTAGATCCAGGGACGTTGACACCAGGATTAGATCCAGGGACGTTGAAACCAGGATTAGATCCATGGACGTTGAACCAGGATTAGATCCAGTGATGTTGACAACAGGGTTAGATCCAGGTGCGTTGATAGCAGGATCAGATCCAGCGATGTTGAAACCAGGATTAGATCCAGTTTCGTTTACACCGGGATTAATCCACGGACGTTGACACCAGGATTAGATCCAGGGACGCTGACACCAGGATCAGATCCATGACGTTGACACCAGGATCAGATCCAGTTACTATGACACCAGGATTAGATCCAGGGTCGTTGACTCCAAGATTAGATCCTGGGACTTTGACACCAGGATTAGATATAGGGACGTTAAACCTAGGATTAGATCCAGGGACGTGACACCATGATCAGATCCAGGGACGTTGACACCAGGATCAGATCCAGTGACATTGACACCAGGATCAGATCCAGGGACGTTGAGACCAGGATTAGATGCAGGGACGGTGAACCAGGATTAGATCCAGTGACGTTGACACAGGATTAGATCCAGGGTCGTTGATACCAGGATTAGATCCAGGGATGTTGACACTAGGATTAGCTCCAGTTTCGTTGACAACAGGATTAATCCAGGGACGTTGACACCAGGATTTGATCCAGGACGTTGACACCAGGATTAGATCCAGAGACGTTAACACCAGGATTAGATCCAGTGACGCTGACACCAGGATTATTTCCAGTGACGTTGACACCATGATTAGATCCAGTTTCGTTGACACCAGGATTAGATCCATTGACGTTGACACCAGGATTAGATCCAGTGACGCTGACACCAGAATCAGATCCAGGGACGTTGATACCAGTATCAGATCCAGGGACGTTGACACCAGGATCAGATCCAGTGACGTTGACACCAGGATTAGATCCAGGGACGTTGAAACCAGGATTAGATCCTGGGACGTTGACACCTTGATTAGATCCAGTGATGTTGACACCAGGATTTGATCCAGGGACGTTGACACCAAAATAAGATCCAGTGACGTTGACCACAGGATTAGATTTAGGGATCATGACACCAGGATTAGATCCAAGGACGTTGACACCAGGACATTGACACCACGATTAGATCCAGGGAAGTTGACATCAGGATTAGATCCAGGCACGTTGCCTCCAGGATTAGATCCAGTGACATTGACACCAGGATTAGATCAAGGGACATTGATCACAGGATTAGATCAAGGGACGTTGACAGCAGGGTTAGATATATTGAAGTTGACACCAGGATTAGATCCAGTGACACTGACACCAGGATTATTTCCAGTGACATTGACACCATGATTAGATCCAGTGACGCTGACACCAGGATTAGATACAGGGTCGTTGATACCAGGATTAGATCCAGGGACGTTGACCCAGGATTAGATCCAGGGACGTTGAAACCTGGATTAGATCCAGGGACGTTGACCCAGGATTAGATCCAGTGATGTTGACAACAGGGTTAGATCCAGGTGCGTTGATAGCAGGATTAGATCCAGCGATGTTGAAACCAGGATTAGATCCAGTTTCGTTTACACCGGGATTAATCCACGGACGTTGACACCAGGATTAGATCCAGGGACGCTGACACCAGGATCAGATCCATGACATTGACAACAGGATCAGATCCAGTTACGATGACATAAGGATTAGATCCAGGGACTTTGACACCAGGATTAGATCCAGGGTCGTTCACTCCAAGATTAGATCTTGGGACCTTGACACCAGGATTAGATATAGGGACGTTAAAACTAGGATTAGATCCAGGGACATGACACAAGGATCAGATCCAGGGACGTTGACACCAGGATCAGATCCAGTCACATTGACACCAGGATCAGATCCAGGGACATTGAAACCAGGATAAGATCCGGGGACGATGAACCACGATTAGATCCAGGGACGTTGACAACAGGATTAGATCCAGGGTCGTTGATACCAGGATTAGATCCAGGGTTATTGACACCTTGATTAGATCCAGTGATGTTGACACCAGGATTTGATCCAGGGACGTTGACACCAAAATAAGATCCAGTGACGTTGACCACAGGATTAGATTTAGGGATCATGACACCAGGATTAGATCCAAGGACGTTGACATCAGGACATTGACACCACGATTAGATCCAGGGAAGTTGAAACCAGGATTAGATCCAGTGACGTTGAACAAGGATTAGATCCTGTTTCGTTGACACCAGGATCAGATCCAGTCACATTGACACCAGGATCAGATCCAGGGACATTGAAACCAGGATAAGATCCGGGGACGATGAACCACGATTAGATCCAGTTTCGTTGACACCAGGATTAATCCAGGGACGTTGACACCAGGATTAGATCCAGGGACGTTGACACCAGGATTAGATCCAGGGACGTTGACACCTGGATTAGAACCAGGGACGTTGACACCAGGATTAGATCCGGACACGCTGACACCAGGATCAGATCCATGACGTTGACACCAGGATTAGATCCAGTGACGATGAAACCAGGATTAGATCCAGGGACTTTGACACCAGGATTAGATCCAGGGACATTGACTACAAGATTAGATCCTGGGACTTTGACACCAGGATTAGATCCAGGGACGTTGACTACAAGATTAGATCCTGGGACTTTGACACCAGGATTAGATCCAGGGACCTTGAAATTAGGATTAGATCCAGGAAAATGACACCAAGATCAGATCCAGGGACGTTGACACCAGGATTAGATCCATTGACGTTGACACCTGGATTAGATCCAGGGACGTTGAAACCAGGATTAGATCCAGGGACGTTGAACCAGATTTAGATCCAGTGACGCTGACACCGGGATTAGATCCAGGGACGTTGAAACCAGTATCAGATCCAGGGACGTTGACACCAGGATCAGATCCAGTGACTTTGACACCAGGATTAGATCCAGTGACGTTGACACCAGGATTAGATCCAGTGACGCTGACACCAGGATTATTTCCAGTGACGTTGACACCAGGATTAGATCCAGGGACATTGACAAAAGGATTAGATCTAGAAACGTTGACACCAGGATCAGATCCAGGGACGTGAGACCATGATCAGATCCAGGGACGTTTACACCAGGATCAGATCCAGTGACGTTGACACCAGGATCAGATCCAGGGACGTTGAAACCAGGATTAGATCCAGGGATGTTGAACCAGGATTAGATCCAGTGACGTTGACAACAGGATTAGATCCAGGGTCGTTGATACCAGGATTAGATCCAGGGATGTTGACACAAGGATTAGATCCAGTTTCCTTGACACCAGGATTAATCCAGGGACGTAGACACCAGGATTAGATCTAGGAACGTTGAAACCAGGATTAGATCCAGGGATGTTGCCACCAGGATTAGATCCATTGACGTTGACACCAGGATTAGATCCAGGGATGTTGACACCAGGATTAGATCCAGTTTCGTTGACACCAGGATTAATCCAGGGACGTTGACACCAGGATTAGATCCAGGGACGTTGACACCAGGATAACATCCAGGGACGCTGACACCAGGATTAGATCCAGGGACGTTGACACCAGGATTAGATCCAGTGACGCTGACACCAGGATCAGATCCTTGACGTTGACACTAGGATTAGATCCAGTGACGATGTCACCAAGATTAGATCCAGGGATGTTGACACGAGGATTAGATCCAGGGACGTTGAAACCAGGATTAGATCCAGTGACGTTGAACAAGGATTAGATCCAGTTTCGTTGACACCAGGATTAGATCCATTGACGTTGACACCAGGATTAGATCCAGTGACGCTGACACCAGGATTATATCCAGGGACGTTGAAACTAGTATCAGATCCAGGGACGTTGACACCAGGATTAGATCCAGGGACGTTGAAACCAGGATTAGATCCACGGACGTTGATACCAGGATTAGATCCAGGGATATTGACACCAGGATTAGATCCAGGGACGCTGACACCAGGATCAGATCCATGACATTGACACCAGGCTTAGATCCAGTGATGCTGACACTAGGATCAGATCCAGGGAGGTTGACACCAGGATTAGTTCCAGTGACGTTGACACCAGGATTAGATCCAGGGATGTTGACACCAGGATTAGATCCAGTTTCGTTGACACCAGGATTAATCCAGGGACGTTGACACCAGGATTAGATCCAGGGACGTTGACACCAGGATTAGATCCAGGGACGTTGACACCTGGATTAGATCCAGGGACGTTGACACCAGGATTAGATCCGGACACGCTGACACCAGGATCAGATCCATGACGTTGACACCAGGATTAGATCCAGTGACGATGAAACCAGGATTAGATCCAGGGACTTTGACACCAGGATTAGATCCAGGGACGTTTACTACAAGATTAGATCCTGGGACTTTGACACCAGGATTAGATCCAGGGACGTTGACTACAAGATTAGATCCTGGGACTTTGACACCAGGATTAGATCCAGGGACCTTGAAATTAGGATTAGATCCAGGAAAATGACACCAAGATCAGATCCAGGGACGTTGACACCAGGATCAGATCCATTGACGTTGACACCTGGATTAGATCCAGGGACGTTGAAACCAGGATTAGATCCAGGGACGTTGAACCAGATTTAGATCCAGTGACGCTGACACCGGGATTAGATCCAGGGACGTTGAAACCAGTATCAGATCCAGGGACGTTGACACCAGGATCAGATCCAGTGACTTTGACACCAGGATCAGATCCAGTGACGTTGACACCAGGATTAGATCCAGTGACGCTGACACCAGGATTATTTCCAGTGACGTTGACACCATGATTAGATCCAGGGACATTGACAAAAGGATTAGATCTAGAAACGTTGACACCAGGATCAGATCCAGGGACGTGACACCATGATCAGATCCAGGGACGTTTACACCAGGATCAGATCCAGTGACGTTGAAACCAG
Source organism: Rattus norvegicus (assembly GCF_021556685.1). Classification (NCBI taxonomy): domain Eukaryota; kingdom Metazoa; phylum Chordata; class Mammalia; order Rodentia; family Muridae; genus Rattus; species Rattus norvegicus. Next base: position 63,375,353 of record NC_141555.1, read on the forward strand.
GATCAGATCCAGGGACGTTGAAACCAGGATTAGATCCAGGGACGTTGAACCAGGATTAGATCCAGTGACGTTGACAACAGGATTAGATCCAGGGTCGTTGATGCCAGGATTAGATCCAGGGATGTTGACACAAGGATTAGATCCAGTTTCGTTGACACCAGGATTAATCCAGGGACGTAGACACCAGGATTAGATTTGGAACGTTGAAACCAGGATTAGATCCAGGGATGTTGCCACCAGGATTAGATCTATTGACGTTGACACCAGGATTAGAACCAAGGACGTTGAAACCAGGATTAGATCCAGTGACGTTGACACCAGGATTAGAATCAGGGACGTTGACTCCAGAATTAGATGCAGGGACGTTGACACCAGGATTAGATCCAGTGACGTTGACACCAGGATTAGATCTAGGGACATCGACAACAGGGTTAGACCCATGGGCGTTGACTCCAGGATTAGATCAAGGGATGTTGACACTAGAATTAGATCTAGGGATGTTGACACTGGGGTTAGATCCAGGGACGTTGACAGCAGGATTAGATCCAGAGACTTGACACCAAGATTAGATCCAGGGACATTGTCAAAATGATTAGATCCAGGGACGTTGACACCAGGATAAGATCCAGTGACATTGACACCAGGATTAGATCCAGTGATGTTAAAACCAAGATTAGATCTAGAGACGTTGACACCAAGATCAGATCCAGTGACTTTGACACCAGGATTAGATCTAGTGACGTTGACACCATGATTAGATCCATTGACGTTGACACCAGGATTAGATCCATTGACGTTGACACCAGGATTAGATCCAGTGACGCTGACACCAGGATTAGATCCAGGGACGTTGAAACTAGTATCAGATCCAGGGACGTTGACACCAGGATCAGATCCAGTGACGTTGACACCAGGATTAGATACAGGGACATTGAAACCAGGATTAGATCCAGGGACGTTGACACCAGGATTAGATCCAGTGACGCTGACACCAGGCTTAGATCCAGGGACGTTGAAACCAGGATCAGATCCATGGACGTTGACACCAGGATCAGATCCAGGGACGTTGACACCAGGATTAGATCCAGTGGCGCTGACACCAGGAAGAGATCCAGTGACGTTGACACCAGGATTAGATCCAGTGACGCTGACACCAGGATAAGATCCAGTGACATTGACACCAGGATTAGATCCAGGGACCATGACAGCAGGATTAGATCCAGTGACGTTGACACCAGGATTAGATCCAGTGGCACTGACACCAGGATTAGATCCAGGACGTTGACACCATGATTAGATCCAGTTTCGTTGACACCAGGATTAGATCCATTGACGTTGACACCAGGATTAGATTCAGTGACGCTGACACCAGGATTAGATCCAGGGATGTTGAAACTAGTATAAGATCCAGGGAGGTTGACACCAGGATCAGATCCAGTGACGTTGACACCAGGATTAGATCCAGAAAGGTTGAACCAGGATTAGATCCAGTGACGTTACAACAGGGTTAGATCCAGGTGCGTTGATAGCAGGATTAGATCCAGTGATGTTGACACCAGGATTAGATCCAGTTTTGTTTACACAGGGATTATTCCACGGACGTTGACACCAGGATTAGATCCAGGGACGCCGACACCAGGATCAGATCCATGACGTTGACACCAGGATTAGATCCAGTGACGTTGACACCAGGAATAGATCCAGGGACTTTGACACCAGGATTAGATGAAGGGACGTTGATACCAAGATTAGATCCTGGGACGTTGACACCAGGATTAGATCCAGAAACGTTGACCCCAGGATTAGATGCAGAGACGTTGACACCAGGATTAGATCCAGGGACATTGACACCAGGATTAGATCCAGGGAATTTGACACCAGGATTAGATCCAGTGATGTTGACACCAGGATTAGATCCAGGGACATTGACAACAGGATTAGATCCAGGGATGTTGACACCAGTTTAGATCCAGGGACTTTGACATGAAGATTAGATCCAGGGACGTTGACACCAAGATTAGATCCAGGGACATTGACACCAAGATTAGATCTAGGGACGTTTACACCAGGATTAGATCCAGAGACGTTGACACCAGGATTAGATCCAGGGACGTTGAGACCAAGATTAGATCCAGGTACGTTGACATCAGTATTAGATCCAGGGACGTTGACAGCAGGATTAGATCCTTGGACGTTGAACCAGGATTAGATCCAGGGACGTTGACCCCAGAATTAAATCCAGGAACGATGACACCAGGATTAGATCAAGTGATGTTGACACCAGGATTAGATCCAGTGACGGTGTCACCAGGATTATTTCCAGGGACTTGACACCAGGATTAGATCCAGGGACGTTGAACCAGGATTAGATCCAGTGATGTTGACACCAGGATTAGATCCGGGGACATTGACAACAGGATTAGATCCAGCGATGTTGAAACCAGGATTAGATCCAGTTTCATTTACACCGGGATTAATCCACGGATGTTGACACCAGGATTAGATCCAGGGACGCTGACACCAGGATCAGATCCATGACGTTGACACCAGGATCAGATCTAGTTACGATGACACCAGGATTAGATCCAGGGACTTTGACACCAGGATTAGATCCAGGGTCGTTGACTCCAAGATTAGATCCTGGGACTTTGACACCAGGATTAGATATAGGGACGTTAAAACTAGGATTTGATCTAGGGACGTGACACCATGATCAGATCCAGGGACGTTGACACCAGGATCAGATCCAGTGGCATTGACACCAGGATCAGTACCAGGGACGTTGAAACCAGGATTAGATCCAGGGACGGTGAACCAGGATTAGATCCAGTGACGTTGACAACAGGATTAGATCCAGGGTCGTTGATACCAGGATTAGATCCAGGGATGTTGACACTAGGATTAGATCCAGTTTCGTTGACACCAGGATTAATCCAGGGACGTTGACACCAGGATTTGATCCAGGGACGTTGACACCAGGATTAGATCCAGAGACGTTAACACCAGGATTAGATCTAGTGAGGCTGACACCAGGATTATTTCCAGTGACGTTGACACCATGATTAGATCCAGTTTCGTTGACACCAGGATTAGATCCATTGACGTTGACACCAGGATTAGATCCAGTGACGCTGACACCAGGATCAGATCCAGGGACGTTGAACCAGTATCAGATCCAGGGACGTTGACACCAGGATCAGATCCAGTGACGTTGACACCAGGATTAGATCCAGGGACGTTGAAACCAGGATTAGATCCAGGGACGTTGATACCAGGATTAGATCCAGGGATGTTGACACCTGGATTAGATCCAGGGATGCTGACACCAGGATCAGATCCATGACGTTGACACCAGGATTAGATCCAGTGACGATGACACCAGTATTAGATCCAGGGACTTTGACACAATGATTAGATGAAGGGATGTTGACTCCAAGATTAGATCCTGGGACGTTGACACCAGGATTAGATCCAGGGACGTTGACACCAGGATTAGATATAGGGACGTTGACACCAGGATAAGATCCAGCGACGTTGACAACAGGATAAGATCCAGCGACGTTGACACCAGGATTAGATCCAGGGACGTTGACACCAGGATTAGATCCAGGGACGTTGACACCAGGATTAGATCCAGTGATGTTTACACCAGGATTAGATCCAGGGACGTTGACACCAGGATTAGATCCAGTGACGTTGACAACAGGATTAGATCTAGGATCGTTGATACCAGGATTAGATCCAGGGATGTTCACACCAGGTTAGATCCAGTTTCGTTGACACCAGGATTAATCCAGTGACGTTGACAACAGGATTTGTTCCAGGGACGTTGACACCAGGATTAGATCCAGAGACGTTGACACCAGGATTAGATCAAGTGACGCTGACACCAGGATTATTTCCAGTGACGTTGACACCATGATTAGATCCAGTTTCGTTGACACCAGGATTAGATCCATTGACGTTGACACCAGGATTAGATCCAGTGACGCTGACACCAGGATCATATCCAGGGACGTTGATACCAGTATCAGATCCAGGGACGTTGACACCAGGATCAGATCCAGTGACGTTGACACCAGGATTAGATCCAGGGACGTTGAAACAAGGATTAGATCCAGGGACGTTGATACCAGGATTAGATCCAGGGATGTTGACAACTGGATTAGATCCAGGGACGCTGACACCAGGATCAGATCCATGACGTTGACACCAGGATTAGATCCAATGACGATGACACCAGGATTAGATCCAGGGACTTTGACACCATGATTAGATGAAGGGACGTTGACTCCAAGATTAGATCCTGGGACGTTGACACCATGATTAGATCCAGGGATGTTGACACCAGGATTAGATATAGGGACGTTGACACCAGGATAAGATCCAGCGACGTTGACACCAGGATTAGATCCAGTGATGTTGACACCAGGATTAGATCCAGGGACATTGACAACAGGATTAGATCCAGGGATGTTGACACCAGTTTAGATCCAGGGACTTTGACATGAAGATTAGATCCAGGGACGTTGACACCAAGATTAGATCCAGGGACATTGACACCAAGATTAGATCTAGGGACGTTTACACCAGGATTAGATCCAGAGACGTTGACACCAGGATTAGATCCAGGGACGTTGAGACCAAGATTAGATCCAGGTACGTTGACATCAGTATTAGATCCAGGGACGTTGACAGCAGGATTAGATCCTTGGACGTTGAACCAGGATTAGATCCAGGGACGTTGACCCCAGAATTAAATCCAGGAACGATGACACCAGGATTAGATCAAGTGATGTTGACACCAGGATTAGATCCAGTGACGGTGTCACCAGGATTATTTCCAGGGACTTGACACCAGGATCAGATCCAGGGACGTTGAACCAGGATCAGATCCAGTGATGTTGACACCAGGATTAGATCCAGGGACATTGACAACAGGATTAGATCCAGCGATGTTGAAACCAGGATTAGATCCAGTTTCATTTACACCGGGATTAATCCACGGATGTTGACACCAGGATTAGATCCAGGGACGCTGACACCAGGATCAGATCCATGACGTTGACACCAGGATCAGATCTAGTTACGATGACACCAGGATTAGATCCAGGGACTTTGACACCAGGATTAGATCCAGGGTCGTTGACTCCAAGATTAGATCCTGGGACTTTGACACCAGGATTAGATATAGGGACGTTAAAACTAGGATTTGATCTAGGGACGTGACACCATGATCAGATCCAGGGACGTTGACACCAGGATCAGATCCAGTGGCATTGACACCAGGATCAGTACCAGGGACGTTGAAACCAGGATTAGATCCAGGGACGGTGAACCAGGATTAGATCCAGTGACGTTGACAACAGGATTAGATCCAGGGTCGTTGATACCAGGATTAGATCCAGGGATGTTGACACTAGGATTAGATCCAGTTTCGTTGACACCAGGATTAATCCAGGGACGTTGACACCAGGATTTGATCCAGGGACGTTGACACCAGGATTAGATCCAGAGACGTTAACACCAGGATTAGATCTAGTGAGGCTGACACCAGGATTATTTCCAGTGACGTTGACACCATGATTAGATCCAGTTTCGTTGACACCAGGATTAGATCCAGTGACGTTGACACCAGGATTAGATCCAGTGACGCTGACACCAGGATTAGATCCAGGGACGTTGAAACCAGTATCAGATCCAGGGACGTTGACACCAGGATCAGATCCAGTGACGTTGACACCAGGATTAGATACAGGGACATTGAAACCAGGATTAGATCCAGGGACGTTGACAACAGGATTAGATCCAGTGACGCTGACACCAGGCTTAGATCCAGGGACGTTGAAACCAGGATCAGATCCATGGACGTTGACACCAGGATCAGATCCAGGGACGTTGACACCAGGATTAGATCCAGTGGCGCTGACACCAGGATTAGATCCAGTGACGTTGACACCAGGATTAGATCCAGTGACGCTGACACCAGGATAAGATCCAGTGACATTGACACCAGGATTAGATCCAGGGACCATGACAGCAGGATTAGATCCAGTGACGTTGAAACCAGGATTAGATCCAGTGGCACTGACACCAGGATTAGATCCAGGACGTTGACACCATGATTAGATCCAGTTTCGTTGACACCAGGATTAGATCCATTGACGTTGACACCAGGATTAGATTCAGTGACGCTGACACCAGGATTAGATCCAGGGATGTTGAAACTAGTATAAGATCCAGGGAGGTTGACACCAGGATCAGATCCAGTGACGTTGACACCAGGATTAGATCCAGAAAGGTTGAACCAGGATTAGATCCAGTGACGTTACAACAGGGTTAGATCCAGGTGCGTTGATAGCAGGATTAGATCCAGTGATGTTGACACCAGGATTAGATCCAGTTTTGTTTACACAGGGATTATTCCACGGACGTTGACACCAGGATTAGATCCAGGGACGCCGACACCAGGATCAGATCCATGACGTTGACACCAGGATTAGATCCAGTGACGTTGACACCAGGAATAGATCCAGGGACTTTGACACCAGGATTAGATGAAGGGACGTTGATACCAAGATTAGATCCTGGGACGTTGACACCAGGATTAGATCCAGAAACGTTGACCCCAGGATTAGATGCAGAGACGTTGACACCAGGATTAGATTCAGGGACATTGACACCAGGATTAGATCCAGGGAATTTGACACCAGGATTAGATCCAGTGATGTTGACACCAGGATTAGATCCAGGGACATTGACAACAGGATTAGATCCAGGGATGTTGACACCAGTTTAGATCCAGGGACTTTGACATGAAGATTAGATCCAGGGACGTTGACACCAAGATTAAGATCCAGGGACATTGACACCAAGATTAGATCTAGGGACGTTTACACCAGGATTAGATCCAGAGACGTTGACACCAGGATTAGATCCAGGGACGTTGAGACCAAGATTAGATCCAGGTACGTTGACATCAGTATTAGATCCAGGGACGTTGACAGCAGGATTAGATCCTTGGACGTTGAACCAGGATTAGATCCAGGGACGTTGACCCCAGAATTAAATCCAGGAACGATGACACCAGGATTAGATCAAGTGATGTTGACACCAGGATTAGATCCAGTGACGGTGTCACCAGGATTATTTCCAGGGACTTGACACCAGGATTAGATCCAGGGACGTTGAACCAGGATTAGATCCAGTGATGTTGACACCAGGATTAGATCCAGGGACATTGACAACAGGATTAGATCCAGCGATGTTGAAACCAGGATTAGATCCAGTTTCATTTACACCGGGATTAATCCACGGATGTTGACACCAGGATTAGATCCAGGGACGCTGACACCAGGATCAGATCCATGACGTTGACACCAGGATCAGATCTAGTTACGATGACACCAGGATTAGATCCAGGGACTTTGACACCAGGATTAGATCCAGGGTCGTTGACTCCAAGATTAGATCCTGGGACTTTGACACCAGGATTAGATATAGGGACGTTAAAACTAGGATTTGATCTAGGGACGTGACACCATGATCAGATCCAGGGACGTTGACACCAGGATCAGATCCAGTGGCATTGACACCAGGATCAGTACCAGGGACGTTGAAACCAGGATTAGATCCAGGGACGGTGAACCAGGATTAGATCCAGTTTCGTTGACACCAGGATTAATCCAGGGACGTTGACACCAGGATTTGATCCAGGGACGTTGACACCAGGATTAGATCCAGAGACGTTAACACCAGGATTAGATCTAGTGAGGCTGACACCAGGATTATTTCCAGTGACGTTGACACCATGATTAGATCCAGTTTCGTTGACACCAGGATTAGATCCATTGACGTTGACACCAGGATTAGATCCAGTGACGCTGACACCAGGATCAGATCCAGGGACGTTGAACCAGTATCAGATCCAGGGACGTTGACACCAGGATCAGATCCAGTGACGTTGACACCAGGATTAGATCCAGGGACGTTGAAACCAGGATTAGATCCAGGGACGTTGATACCAGGATTAGATCCAGGGATGTTGACACCTGGATTAGATCCAGGGATGCTGACACCAGGATCAGATCCATGACGTTGACACCAGGATTAGATCCAGTGACGATGACACCAGTATTAGATCCAGGGACTTTGACACAATGATTAGATGAAGGGATGTTGACTCCAAGATTAGATCCTGGGACGTTGACACCAGGATTAGATCCAGGGACGTTGACACCAGGATTAGATATAGGGACGTTGACACCAGGATAAGATCCAGCGACGTTGACAACAGGATAAGATCCAGCGACGTTGACACCAGGATTAGATCCAGGGACGTTGACACCAGGATTAGATCCAGGGACGTTGACACCAGGATTAGATCCAGTGATGTTTACACCAGGATTAGATCCAGGGACGTTGACACCAGGATTAGATCCAGTGACGTTGACAACAGGATTAGATCTAGGATCGTTGATACCAGGATTAGATCCAGGGATGTTCACACCAGGTTAGATCCAGTTTCGTTGACACCAGGATTAATCCAGTGACGTTGACAACAGGATTTGTTCCAGGGACGTTGACACCAGGATTAGATCCAGAGACGTTGACACCAGGATTAGATCAAGTGACGCTGACACCAGGATTATTTCCAGTGACGTTGACACCATGATTAGATCCAGTTTCGTTGACACCAGGATTAGATCCATTGACGTTGACACCAGGATTAGATCCAGTGACGCTGACACCAGGATCATATCCAGGGACGTTGATACCAGTATCAGATCCAGGGACGTTGACACCAGGATCAGATCCAGTGACGTTGACACCAGGATTAGATCCAGGGACGTTGAAACAAGGATTAGATCCAGGGACGTTGATACCAGGATTAGATCCAGGGATGTTGACAACTGGATTAGATCCAGGGACGCTGACACCAGGATCAGATCCATGACGTTGACACCAGGATTAGATCCAATGACGATGACACCAGGATTAGATCCAGGGACTTTGACACCATGATTAGATGAAGGGACGTTGACTCCAAGATTAGATCCTGGGACGTTGACACCATGATTAGATCCAGGGATGTTGACACCAGGATTAGATATAGGGACGTTGACACCAGGATAAGATCCAGCGACGTTGACACCAGGATTAGATCCAGTTATGTTGACACCAGGATTAGATCCAGGGACATTGACAACAGGATTAGATCCAGGGATGTTGACACCAGTTTAGATCCAGGGACTTTGACATGAAGATTAGATCCAGGGACGTTGACACCAAGATTAGATCCAGGGACATTGACACCAAGATTAGATCTAGGGACGTTTACACCAGGATTAGATCCAGAGACGTTGACACCAGGATTAGATCCAGGGACGTTGAGACCAAGATTAGATCCAGGTACGTTGACATCAGTATTAGATCCAGGGACGTTGACAGCAGGATTAGATCCTTGGACGTTGAACCAGGATTAGATCCAGGGACGTTGACCCCAGAATTAAATCCAGGAACGATGACACCAGGATTAGATCAAGTGATGTTGACACCAGGATTAGATCCAGTGACGGTGTCACCAGGATTATTTCCAGGGACTTGACACCAGGATTAGATCCAGGGACGTTGAACCAGGATTAGATCCAGTGATGTTGACACCAGGATTAGATCCAGGGACATTGACAACAGGATTAGATCCAGCGATGTTGAAACCAGGATTAGATCCAGTTTCATTTACACCGGGATTAATCCACGGATGTTGACACCAGGATTAGATCCAGGGACGCTGACACCAGGATCAGATCCATGACGTTGACACCAGGATCAGATCTAGTTACGATGACACCAGGATTAGATCCAGGGACTTTGACACCAGGATTAGATCCAGGGTCGTTGACTCCAAGATTAGATCCTGGGACTTTGACACCAGGATTAGATATAGGGACGTTAAAACTAGGATTTGATCTAGGGACGTGACACCATGATCAGATCCAGGGACGTTGACACCAGGATCAGATCCAGTGGCATTGACACCAGGATCAGTACCAGGGACGTTGAAACCAGGATTAGATCCAGGGACGGTGAACCAGGATTAGATCCAGTGACGTTGACAACAGGATTAGATCCAGGGTCGTTGATAGCAGGATTAGATCCAGGGATGTTGACACTAGGATTAGATCCAGTTTCGTTGACACCAGGATTAATCCAGGGACGTTGACACCAGGATTTGATCCAGGGACGTTGACACCAGGATTAGATCCAGAGACGTTAACACCAGGATTAGATCTAGTGAGGCTGACACCAGGATTATTTCCAGTGACGTTGACACCATGATTAGATCCAGTTTCGTTGACACCAGGATTAGATCCATTGACGTTGACACCAGGATTAGATCCAGTGACGCTGACACCAGGATCAGATCCAGGGACGTTGAACCAGTATCAGATCCAGGGACGTTGACACCAGGATCAGATCCAGTGACGTTGACACCAGGATTAGATCCAGGGACGTTGAAACCAGGATTAGATCCAGGGACGTTGATACCAGGATTAGATCCAGGGATGTTGACACCTGGATTAGATCCAGGGATGCTGACACCAGGATCAGATCCATGACGTTGACACCAGGATTAGATCCAGTGACGATGACACCAGTATTAGATCCAGGGACTTTGACACAATGATTAGATGAAGGGATGTTGACTCCAAGATTAGATCCTGGGACGTTGACACCAGGATTAGATCCAGGGACGTTGACACCAGGATTAGATAAAGGGACGTTGACACCAGGATAAGATCCAGCGACGTTGACACCAGGATAAGATCCAGCGACGTTGACACCAGGATTAGATCCAGGGACGTTGACACCAGGATTAGATCCAGGGACGTTGACACCAGGATTAGATCCAGTGATGTTTACACCAGGATTAGATCCAGGGACGTTGACACCAGGATTAGATCCAGTGACGTTGACAACAGGATTAGATCTAGGATCGTTGATACCAGGATTAGATCCAGGGATGTTCACACCAGGTTAGATCCAGTTTCGTTGACACCAGGATTAATCCAGTGACGTTGACAACAGGATTTGTTCCAGGGACGTTGACACCAGGATTAGATCCAGAGACGTTGACACCAGGATTAGATCAAGTGACGCTGACACCAGGATTATTTCCAGTGACGTTGACACCATGATTAGATCCAGTTTCGTTGACACCAGGATTAGATCCATTGACGTTGACACCAGGATTAGATCCAGTGACGCTGACACCAGGATCATATCCAGGGACGTTGATACCAGTATCAGATCCAGGGACGTTGACACCAGGATCAGATCCAGTGACGTTGACACCAGGATTAGATCCAGGGACGTTGAAACAAGGATTAGATCCAGGGACGTTGATACCAGGATTAGATCCAGGGATGTTGACAACTGGATTAGATCCAGGGACGCTGACACCAGGATCAGATCCATGACGTTGACACCAGGATTAGATCCAATGACGATGACACCAGGATTACATCCAGGGACTTTGACACCATGATTAGATGAAGGGACGTTGACTCCAAGATTAGATCCTGGGACGTTGACACCATGATTAGATCCAGGGATGTTGACACCAGGATTAGATATAGGGACGTTGACACCAGGATAAGATCCAGCGACGTTGACACCAGGATTAGATCCAGTGATGTTGACACCAGGATTAGATCCAGGGACATTGACAACAGGATTAGATCCAGGGATGTTGACACCAGTTTAGATCCAGGGACTTTGACATGAAGATTAGATCCAGGGACGTTGACACCAAGATTAGATCCAGGGACATTGACACCAAGATTAGATCTAGGGACGTTTACACCAGGATTAGATCCAGAGACGTTGACACCAGGATTAGATCCAGGGACGTTGAGACCAAGATTAGATCCAGGTACGTTGACATCAGTATTAGATCCAGGGACGTTGACAGCAGGATTAGATCCTTGGACGTTGAACCAGGATTAGATCCAGGGACGTTGACCCCAGAATTAAATCCAGGAACGATGACACCAGGATTAGATCAAGTGATGTTGACACCAGGATTAGATCCAGTGACGGTGTCACCAGGATTATTTCCAGGGACTTGACACCAGGATTAGATCCAGGGACGTTGAACCAGGATTAGATCCAGTGATGTTGACACCAGGATTAGATCCAGGGACATTGACAACAGGATTAGATCCAGCGATGTTGAAACCAGGATTAGATCCAGTTTCATTTACACCGGGATTCATCCACGGATGTTGACACCAGGATTAGATCCAGGGACGCTGACACCAGGATCAGATCCATGACGTTGACACCAGGATCAGATCTAGTTACGATGACACCAGGATTAGATCCAGGGACTTTGACACCAGGATTAGATCCAGGGTCGTTGACTCCAAGATTATATCCTGGGACTTTGACACCAGGATTAGATATAGGGACGTTAAAACTAGGATTTGATCTAGGGACGTGACACCATGATCAGATCCAGGGTCGTTGACACCAGGATCAGATCCAGTGGCATTGACACCAGGATCAGTACCAGGGACGTTGAAACCAGGATTAGATCCAGGGACGGTGAACCAGGATTAGATCCAGTGACGTTGACAACAGGATTAGATCCAGGGTCGTTGATACCAGGATTAGATCCAGGGATGTTGACACTAGGATTAGATCCAGTTTCGTTGACACCAGGATTAATCCAGGGACGTTGACACCAGGATTTGATCCAGGGACGTTGACACCAGGATTAGATCCAGAGACGTTAACACCAGGATTAGATCTAGTGAGGCTGACACCAGGATTATTTCCAGTGACGTTGACACCATGATTAGATCCAGTTTCGTTGACACCAGGATTAGATCCATTGACGTTGACACCAGGATTAGATCCAGTGACGCTGACACCAGGATCAGATCCAGGGACGTTGAACCAGTATCAGATCCAGGGACGTTGACACCAGGATCAGATCCAGTGACGTTGACACCAGGATTAGATCCAGGGACGTTGAAACCAGGATTAGATCCAGGGACGTTGATACCAGGATTAGATCCAGGGATGTTGACACCTGGATTAGATCCAGGGATGCTGACACCAGGATCAGATCCATGACGTTGACACCAGGATTAGATCCAGTGACGATGACACCAGTATTAGATCCAGGGACTTTGACACAATGATTAGATGAAGGGATGTTGACTCCAAGATTAGATCCTGGGACGTTGACACCAGGATTAGATCCAGGGACGTTGACACCAGGATTAGATATAGGGACGTTGACACCAGGATAAGATCCAGCGACGTTGACACCAGGATAAGATCCAGCGACGTTGACACCAGGATTAGATCCAGGGACGTTGACACCAGGATTAGATCCAGGGACGTTGACACCAGGATAAGATCCAGCGACGTTGACACCAGGATTAGATCCAGTGATGTTGACACCAGGATTAGATCCAGGGACATTGACAACAGGATTAGATCCAGGGATGTTGACACCAGTTTAGATCCAGGGACTTTGACATGAAGATTAGATCCAGGGACGTTGACACCAAGATTAGATCCAGGGACATTGACACCAAGATTAGATCTAGGGACATTTACACCAGGATTAGATCCAGAGACGTTGACACCAGGATTAGATCCAGGGACGTTGAGACCAAGATTAGATCCAGGTACGTTGACATCAGTATTAGATCCAGGGACGTTGACAGCAGGATTAGATCCTTGGACGTTGAACCAGGATTAGATCCAGGGACGTTGACCCCAGAATTAAATCCAGGAACGATGACACCAGGATTAGATCAAGTGATGTTGACACCAGGATTAGATCCAGTGACGGTGTCACCAGGATTATTTCCAGGGACTTGACACCAGGATTAGATCCAGGGACGTTGAACCAGGATTAGATCCAGTGATGTTGACACCAGGATTAGATCCAGGGACATTGACAACAGGATTAGATCCAGCGATGTTGAAACCAGGATTAGATCCAGTTTCATTTACACCGGGATTCATCCACGGATGTTGACACCAGGATTAGATCCAGGGACGCTGACACCAGGATCAGATCCATGACGTTGACACCAGGATCAGATCTAGTTACGATGACACCAGGATTAGATCTAGGGACTTTGACACCAGGATTAGATCCAGGGTCGTTGACTCCAAGATTAGATCCTGGGACTTTGACACCAGGATTAGATATAGGGACGTTAAAACTAGGATTTGATCTAGGGACGTGACACCATGATCAGATCCAGGGACGTTGACACCAGGATCAGATCCAGTGGCATTGACACCAGGATCAGTACCAGGGACGTTGAAACCAGGATTAGATCCAGGGACGGTGAACCAGGATTAGATCCAGTGACGTTGACAACAGGATTAGATCCAGGGTCGTTGATACCAGGATTAGATCCAGGGATGTTGACACTAGGATTAGATCCAGTTTCGTTGACACCAGGATTAATCCAGGGACGTTGACACCAGGATTTGATCCAGGGACGTTGACACCAGGATTAGATCCAGAGACGTTAACACCAGGATTAGATCTAGTGAGGCTGACACCAGGAATATTTCCAGTGACGTTGACACCATGATTAGATCCAGTTTCGTTGACACCAGGATTAGATCCATTGACGTTGACACCAGGATTAGATCCAGTGACGCTGACACCAGGATCAGATCCAGGGACGTTGAACCAGTATCAGATCCAGGGACGTTGACACCAGGATCAGATCCAGTGACGTTGACACCAGGATTAGATCCAGGGACGTTGAAACCAGGATTAGATCCAGGGACGTTGATACCAGGATTAGATCCAGGGATGTTGACACCTGGATTAGATCCAGGGATGCTGACACCAGGATCAGATCCATGACGTTGACACCAGGATTAGATCCAGTGACGATGACACCAGTATTAGATCCAGGGACTTTGACACAATGATTAGATGAAGGGATGTTGACTCCAAGATTAGATCCTGGGACGTTGACACCAGGATTAGATCCAGGGACGTTGACACCAGGATTAGATATAGGGACGTTGACACCAGGATAAGATCCAGCGACGTTGACACCAGGATAAGATCCAGCGACGTTGACACCAGGATTAGATCCAGGGACGTTGACACCAGGATTAGATCCAGGGACGTTGACACCAGGATTAGATCCAGTGATGTTTACACCAGGATTAGATCCAGGGACGTTGACACCAGGATTAGATCCAGTGACGTTGACAACAGGATTAGATCTAGGATCGTTGATACCAGGATTAGATCCAGGGATGTTCACACCAGGTTAGATCCAGTTTCGTTGACACCAGGATTAATCCAGTGACGTTGACAACAGGATTTGTTCCAGGGACGTTGACACCAGGATTAGATCCAGAGACGTTGACACCAGGATTAGATCAAGTGACGCTGACACCAGGATTATTTCCAGTGACCTTGACACCATGATTAGATCCAGTTTCGTTGACACCAGGATTAGATCCATTGACGTTGACACCTGGATTAGATCCAGTGACGCTGACACCAGGATCATATCCAGGGACGTTGATACCAGTATCAGATCCAGGGACGTTGACACCAGGATCAGATCCAGTGACGTTGACACCAGGATTAGATCCAGGGACGTTGAAACAAGGATTAGATCCAGGGACGTTGATACCAGGATTAGATCCAGGGATGTTGACAACTGGATTAGATCCAGGGACGCTGACACCAGGATCAGATCCATGACGTTGACACCAGGATTAGATCCAATGACAATGACACCAGGATTAGATCCAGGGACTTTGACACCATGATTAGATGAAGGGACGTTGACTCCAAGATTAGATCCTGGGACGTTGACACCATGATTAGATCCAGGGATGTTGACACCAGGATTAGATATAGGGACGTTGACACCAGGATAAGATCCAGCGACGTTGACACCAGGATAAGATCCAGGGACGTTGACACCAGGATTAGATCCAGGGACGTTGACACCAGGATTAGATCTAGGGACGTTAACACCAGGATTAGATCCAGAGACGTTGACACCAGGATTAGATCCAGGGAAGTTGACACCAAGATTAGATCCAGGGACGTTGAACCAGGATTAGATCCAGGGACGTTGACACCAGTATTAGATCCAGAGACCTTGAACCAGGATTAGATCCAGGGACGTTGACCCCAGAATTAAATCCAGGAACGATGACACCAGGATTAGATCCAGTGATGTTGACACCAGAATTAGATCCAGTGACGGTGACACCAGGATTAGATCCAGGGACTTGACACCAGGATTAGATCCAGGGACTTGACCCCAGAATTAAATCCAGGAACGAAGACACCAGGAGTAGATCCAGTGATGTTGACAACAGGATTAGATCCAGTGACGCTGACACCAGGATTAGATCCAGGGACTTGACACCAGGATTAGATCCAGGGACTTGACACCAGGATTAGACCAGGGACATTGACACCAGGATTAGATCCAGGGACGTTGACATCTGGATTAGATCCAGTGATGTTGACACCAGGATTTGATCCAGGGACGTTGACACCAAAATAAGATCCATTGACGTTGACAACAGGATTAGATCCAGGGAACATGACACCAGGATTAGATCCAGGGACGTTGACACCAGGACGTTGACACCATGAATAGATCCAGGGAAGTTGACACCAGGATTAGAACCAGGCACGTTGCCTCCAGGATTAGATCCAGTGACATTGACACCAGGATTAGATCCTGGGACGTTGATCCCAGGATTAGATCCAGGGACGTTGACACCAGGGTTAGATATATTGAAGTTGACACCAGGATTAGATCCAGTGACGTTGACACCAGGATTATTTCCAGTGACATTGTCACCATGATTAGATCCAGTGACGCTGACACCAGGATTAGATCCAGGGACGTTGACACCAGGATTAGATCCAGGGAAGTTAACACCAGGATACGATCCAGTGACTTTGAACCAGGATTTGATCTAGGGACCATGACACCAGGATTTGATCCAGGGACGTTGAAACAAGGATTAGATCCAGGGACGTGACACCAGGATTAGATCCAGGGACGTTGATACCAGTGTCAGATCCGGTGACGTTGACAAAAGGATCAGATCCAGGGACGTTGAAACCAGGATTAGATTCAGGGACGTTGAACCAGGATTAGATCCAGTGACGTTGAAAAGAGGATTAGATCCAGGGACGTTGATACCAAGATTAGATCCAGGGATGTTGACACCAGGATTACATCCAGTTTCGTTGACACCAGGATTAATCGAGGGACGTTGACACCAGGATTAGATACAGTGACGCTGACACCAGGATTAGATCCAGGGACGTTGAAACCAGGATCAGATGCAGGGACGTTGACACCAGGTTCAGATCCAGGGACGTTGACACCAGAGTTAGATCCAGGGACGCTGACACCAGGATTAGATCCAGTGACGCTCACACCAGGATTAGATCCAATGACGTTGACACCAGGATTAGATCCAGTGGCGCTGACACCAGTATTAGATCCAGTGACGCTGACACCAGGATAAGATCCAGTGACGTTGACACCAGGATTAGATCCAGGGACGTTGACAGCAGGATCAGAACCAGTCACATTGACACCAGGATCAGATCCAGGGACGTTGAAACCAGGATTAGATCCAGGGACGTTGAACCAGGATTAGATCCAGTGACGTTGACAACAGGATTAGATCCAGGGTCGTTGATACCAGGATTAGATCCAGGGATGTTGACATCAGGATTAGATCCAGTTTCGTTGACACCAGGATTAATCCAGGGACGTTGACACCAGGATTAGATCCAGGGACGTTGACACCAGGATTAGATTCAGAGACGTTGACACCAGGATTAGATCCAGTGACGCTGACACCAGGATTATTTCCAGTGACGTTGACACCATGATTAGATCCAGTTTCGTTGACACCAGTATTAGATCCATTGACGTTGACACCAGGATTAGATCCAGTGACGCTGACACCAGGATTAGATCCAGGGACGTTGAAACTAGTATAAGATCCAGGGAGGTTGACACCAGGATTAGATCCAGTGACGTTGACATTAGGATTAGATCCAGGACATTTGAACCAGGATTAGATCCAGTGACGTTGACAACAGGGTTAGATCCAGGTGCGTTGATAGCAGGATTAGATCCAGTGATGTTGACACCAGGATTAGATCCAGTTTTGTTTACACAGGGATTAATCCACGGACGTTGACACCAGGATTAGATCCAGGGACGCCGACACCAGGATCAGATCCATGACGTTGACACCAGGATTAGATCCAGTGACGATGACACCAGGAATAGATCCAGGGACTTTGACACCAGGATTAGATGAAGGGACGTTGATACCAAGATTAGATCCTGGGGCGTTGACACCAGGATTAGGTCCAGGGACGTTGACCCCAGGATTAGATGCAGAGACGTTGACACCAGGATTAGATCCAGGGACATTGACACCAGGATTAGATCCAGGGAATTTGACACCAGGATTAGATCTAGTGATGTTGACACCAGGATTAGATCCAGGGACATTGACAACAGGATTAGATCCAGGGATGTTGACACCAGTTTAGATCCAGGGACTTTGACATGAAGATTAGATCCAGGGACGTTGACACCAAGATTAGATCCAGGGAATTTGACACCAGGATTAGATCTAGTGATGTTGACACCAGGATTAGATCCAGGGACATTGACAACAGGATTAGATCCAGGGATGTTGACACCAGTTTAGATCCAGGGACTTTGACATGAAGATTAGATCCAGGGACGTTGACACCAAGATTAGATCCAGGGACATTGACACCAGGATTAGATCTAGGGACGTTTACACCAGGATTAGATCCAGAGACGTTGACACCAGGATTAGATCCAGGGACGTTGAGACCAAGATTAGATCCAGGGACGTAGACACCAGTATTAGATCCAGTGACGTTGAACCAGGATTAGATCCAGGGACGTTGACCCCAGAATTAAATCCAGGAACGATGACACCAGGATTAGATCAAGTGATGTTGACGCCAGGATTAGATCCAGTGACGGTGTCACCAGGATTAGATCCAGGGACTTGACACCAGGATTAGATCCAGGGACGTTGACACCAGGATTAGATCCAGGGACGTTGACACCAGGATTAGACCAGGGACATTGACACCAGGATTAGATCCAGGGACGTTGACACCTGGATTAGATCCAGGGACGTTGACACCAGGATTAGACCAGGGACATTGACACCAGGATTAGATCCAGGGACTTTGACACCTGGATTAGATCCAGTGATGTTGACACCAGGATTTGATCCAGGGACGTTGACACCAAAATAAGATCCAGTGACGTTGACAACAGGATTAGATCCAGGGAACATGACACCAGGATTAGATCCAGGGATATTGACACCAGGACGTTGACACTACGATTAGATCCAGGGAAGTTGACACCAGGATTAGATCCAGGCACGTTGCCTCCAGGATTAGATCCAGTGACGTTGACACCAGGATTAGATCCAGGGACGTTGATCCCAGGATTAGATCCAGGAACGTTGACACCAGGGTTAGACATATTGAAGTTGACACCAGGATTAGATCCAGTGACGCTGACACCAGGATTATTTCCAGTGACATTGACACCATGATTAGATCCAGTGACGCTGACACCAGGATTAGATCCAGGGACGTTGACACCAGGATTAGATCCAGGGACGTTGACACCAGGATACGATCCAGTGACGTTGAACCAGGATTTGATCTAGGGACCATGACACCAGGATCAGATCCAGGGACGTTGATACCAGTGTCAGATCCGGTGACGTTGACACCAGGATCAGATCCAGGGACGTTGAAACCAGGATTAGATCCAGGGACGTTGACACCAGGATTAGACCAGGGACGCTGACACCAGGATCAGATCCATGAGGTTGACACCAGGATTAGATCCAGTGACGATGACACCAGGATTAGATCCAGGGACCTTGAAACTCGGATTAGATCAAGGGACGTGACACCAGGATCAGATCCAGTGACGTTGACACCATGATCAGATCCAGGGACTTTGAAACCAGGATTAGATCCAGGGACGTTGAACCAGCATTAGATCCAGTGATGTTGACAACAGGATTAGATCCAGGGGCGTTGACACCAGGATTAGATCCAGGGACGTTGACACCAGGATTAGATCCAGGGACGTTGACACCAGGATTAGATCCAGTGACGCTGACACCAGGATTAGATCCAGGGACGTTGAAACCAGTATCAGATCCCGGGACGTTGACACCAGGATCAGACCAGTGACGTTGACACCAGGATTAGATCCAAGGACGTTGAAACAAGGATTAGATCCAGTGACGTTGACACCAGCATTAGAATCAGGGACGTTGACTCCAGAATTAGATCCAGTGACTTTAACACCAGGATTAGATCCAGTGAGGTTGAACCAGGATTAGATCCAGTGACGTTGACACCAGGATCAGATCCAGGGACTTTGAAACCAGGATTAGATCCAGGGACATTGAAGCAGGATTAGATCCAGTGACGTTGACAACAGGATTAGATCCAGGGACGTGGACACCAGGATTAGATCCATGACGTTGACACCAGGACTAGATACCGGGACGTTGAAACCAGGATTAGATCCAGTGATGTTGACACCAGGATTCGAATCAGAGACGTGGACTCCAGAATTAGATCCAGTGACTTTGACAACAGGATAGATCCAGTGATGCTGACACTAGGATCAGATCCAGGGAGGTTGACACCAGGATTAGATCCATTGAAGTTGACACCAGGATTAGATCCAGTGATGTTGACAGCAGGATTAGATCCAGTTTCGTTTACAACGGTATTAATCCAAGGACGTTGACACCAGGATTAGATCCGGACACGCTGACACCAGGATCAGATCCATGACGTTGACACCAGGATTAGATCCAGTGACGATGAAACCAGGATTAGATCCAGGGACTTTGACACCAGTATTAGATCCAGGGACGTTGACTACAAGATTAGATCCTGGGACTTTGACACCAGGATTAGATCCAGGGACGTTGACTCCAAGATTAGATCCTGGGACTTTGACACCAGGATTAGATCCAGGGACCTTGAAATTAGGATTAGATCCAGGGACATGACACCAATATCAGATCCAGGGACGTTGACACCAGGATCAGATCCATTGACGTTGACACCAGGATTATTTCCAGTGACGTTGACACCAGGATTAGATCCAGGGACGTTGACAACAGGATTAGATCCATGGATGTTGACACCAGTTTAGATCCAGGGACTTTGACATGAAGATTAGATCCAGTGACGTTGACAACAGGATTAGATCCAAGGACGTTGATTCCAGGATTAGATCCACGGATGTTGACACCAGGATTAGATCCAGTTTCGTTGACACCAGGATTAATCGAGGGACGTTGACACCAGGTTAGATCCAGGGACGTTGACACCAGGATTAGATCCATTGACGTTGACACCAGGATTAGATTCAGTGACGCTGACACCAAGATTAGAATAGGGACGTTTTAACCAGTATCAGATCCGGGACATTGACTCCAGAATTAGATCCAGTGACTTTGACACCAGGATTATATCCAGTGACGTTGACACCAGGATAAGATCCAGTGACGCTGACACCAGGATTATTTCCAGTGACGTTGACACCAGGATTAGAATCAGGGACGTTGACTCCAGAAAGAGATCCAGTGACTTTGACACCTGGATTATATCCAGTGACGTTGACACCAGGATTAGATCCAGTGACGCTGACACCAGGATTATTTCCAGTGACTTTGAAACCAGTATCAGATCCAAGGACGTTGACACCAGGATCAGATCCAGTGACGTTGACACCAGGATTAGATACAGGGACATTGAAACCAGGATTAGATCCAGGGACGTTGACACCAGGATTAGATCCAGTAATTCTGACACCAGGCTTAGATCCAGGGATGTAGAAACCAGGATCAGATCCATGGACGTTGACACCAGGATCAGATCCAGGGACGTTGACACCAGGATTAGATCCAGTGGCGCTGACACCAGGATTAGATCCAGTGACGTTGACACCAGGATTAGATCCAGTGACGCTGACACCAGGATAAGATCCAGTGACATTGACACCAGGATTAGATCCAGGGACCATGACAGCAGGATTAGATTCAGTGACGTTGACACCAGGATTAGATCCAGTGGCGCTGACACCAGGATTAGATCCAGGACGTTGACACCAGGATTAGGTCCAGTGACTCTGACACCAGGATTATTTCCAGTGACGTTGACACCATGATTAGATCCAGTTTCGTTGACACCAGGATTAGATCCATTGACGTTGACACCAGGATTAGATCCAGTGACGCTGACACCAGGATAAGATCCAGTGACATTGACACCAGGATTAGATCCTGGGACCATGACAGCAGGATTAGATCCAGTGACGTTGACACCAGGATTAGATCCAGTGGCGCTGACACCAGGATTAGATCCAGGACGTTGACACCAGGATTAGATCCAGTGACGCTGACACCAGGATTATTTCCAGTGACGTTGACCCCAGAATTAAATCCAGGAACGATGACACCAGGATTAGATCAAGTGATGTTGACGCCAGGATTAGATCCAGTGACGGTGTCACCAGGATTAGATCCAGGGACTTGACACCAGGATTAGATCCAGGGACGTTGACACCAGGATTAGATCCAGGGACGTTGACACCAGGATTAGACCAGGGACATTGACACCAGGATTAGATCCAGGGACGTTGACACCTGGATTAGATCCAGGGACGTTGACACCAGGATTAGACCAGGGACATTGACACCAGGATTAGATCCAGGGACTTTGACACCTGGATTAGATCCAGTGATGTTGACACCAGGATTTGATCCAGGGACGTTGACACCAAAATAAGATCCAGTGACGTTGACAACAGGATTAGATCCAGGGAACATGACACCAGGATTAGATCCAGGGATATTGACACCAGGACGTTGACACTACGATTAGATCCAGGGAAGTTGACACCAGGATTAGATCCAGGCACGTTGCCTCCAGGATTAGATCCAGTGACGTTGACACCAGGATTAGATCCAGGGACGTTGATCCCAGGATTAGATCCAGGGACGTTGACACCAGGGTTAGACATATTGAAGTTGACACCAGGATTAGATCCAGTGACGCTGACACCAGGATTATTTCCAGTGACATTGACACCATGATTAGATCCAGTGACGCTGACACCAGGATTAGATCCAGGGACGTTGACACCAGGATTAGATCCAGGGACGTTGACACCAGGATACGATCCAGTGACGTTGAACCAGGATTTGATCTAGGGACCATGACACCAGGATCAGATCCAGGGACGTTGATACC
Source organism: Rattus norvegicus (assembly GCF_021556685.1). Lineage (NCBI taxonomy): Eukaryota > Metazoa > Chordata > Mammalia > Rodentia > Muridae > Rattus > Rattus norvegicus. The sequence goes on from NC_141555.1 coordinate 63,398,775, forward strand.
AGTGTCAGATCCGGTGACGTTGACACCAGGATCAGATCCAGGGACGTTGAAACCAGGATTAGATCCAGGGACGTTGACACCAGGATTAGACCAGGGACGCTGACACCAGGATCAGATCCATGAGGTTGACACCAGGATTAGATCCAGTGACGATGACACCAGGATTAGATCCAGGGACCTTGAAACTCGGATTAGATCAAGGGACGTGACACCAGGATCAGATCCAGTGACGTTGACACCATGATCAGATCCAGGGACTTTGAAACCAGGATTAGATCCAGGGACGTTGAACCAGGATTAGATCCAGTGATGTTGACAACAGGATTAGATCCAGGGGCGTTGACACCAGGATTAGATCCAGGGACGTTGACACCAGGATTAGATCCAGGGACGTTGACACCAGGATTAGATCCAGTGACGCTGACACCAGGATTAGATCCAGGGACGTTGAAACCAGTATCAGATCCCGGGACGTTGACACCAGGATCAGACCAGTGACGTTGACACCAGGATTAGATCCAAGGACGTTGAAACAAGGATTAGATCCAGTGACGTTGACACCAGCATTAGAATCAGGGACGTTGACTCCAGAATTAGATCCAGTGACTTTAACACCAGGATTAGATCCAGTGAGGTTGAACCAGGATTAGATCCAGTGACGTTGACACCAGGATCAGATCCAGGGACTTTGAAACCAGGATTAGATCCAGGGACATTGAAGCAGGATTAGATCCAGTGACGTTGACAACAGGATTAGATCCAGGGACGTGGACACCAGGATTAGATCCATGACGTTGACACCAGGACTAGATACCGGGACGTTGAAACCAGGATTAGATCCAGTGATGTTGACACCAGGATTCGAATCAGAGACGTGGACTCCAGAATTAGATCCAGTGACTTTGACAACAGGATAGATCCAGTGATGCTGACACTAGGATCAGATCCAGGGAGGTTGACACCAGGATTAGATCCATTGAAGTTGACACCAGGATTAGATCCAGTGATGTTGACAGCAGGATTAGATCCAGTTTCGTTTACAACGGTATTAATCCAAGGACGTTGACACCAGGATTAGATCCGGACACGCTGACACCAGGATCAGATCCATGACGTTGACACCAGGATTAGATCCAGTGACGATGAAACCAGGATTAGATCCAGGGACTTTGACACCAGGATTAGATCCAGGGACGTTGACTACAAGATTAGATCCTGGGACTTTGACACCAGGATTAGATCCAGGGACGTTGACTCCAAGATTAGATCCTGGGACTTTGACACCAGGATTAGATCCAGGGACCTTGAAATTAGGATTAGATCCAGGGACATGACACCAATATCAGATCCAGGGACGTTGACACCAGGATCAGATCCATTGACGTTGACACCAGGATTATTTCCAGTGACGTTGACACCAGGATTAGATCCAGGGACGTTGACAACAGGATTAGATCCATGGATGTTGACACCAGTTTAGATCCAGGGACTTTGACATGAAGATTAGATCCAGTGACGTTGACAACAGGATTAGATCCAAGGACGTTGATTCCAGGATTAGATCCACGGATGTTGACACCAGGATTAGATCCAGTTTCGTTGACACCAGGATTAATCGAGGGACGTTGACACCAGGTTAGATCCAGGGACGTTGACACCAGGATTAGATCCATTGACGTTGACACCAGGATTAGATTCAGTGACGCTGACACCAAGATTAGAATAGGGACGTTTTAACCAGTATCAGATCCGGGACATTGACTCCAGAATTAGATCCAGTGACTTTGACACCAGGATTATATCCAGTGACGTTGACACCAGGATAAGATCCAGTGACGCTGACACCAGGATTATTTCCAGTGACGTTGACACCAGGATTAGAATCAGGGACGTTGACTCCAGAAAGAGATCCAGTGACTTTGACACCTGGATTATATCCAGTGACGTTGACACCAGGATTAGATCCAGTGACGCTGACACCAGGATTATTTCCAGTGACTTTGAAACCAGTATCAGATCCAAGGACGTTGACACCAGGATCAGATCCAGTGACGTTGACACCAGGATTAGATACAGGGACATTGAAACCAGGATTAGATCCAGGGACGTTGACACCAGGATTAGATCCAGTGATTCTGACACCAGGCTTAGATCCAGGGATGTAGAAACCAGGATCAGATCCATGGACGTTGACACCAGGATCAGATCCAGGGACGTTGACACCAGGATTAGATCCAGTGGCGCTGACACCAGGATTAGATCCAGTGACGTTGACACCAGGATTAGATCCAGTGACGCTGACACCAGGATAAGATCCAGTGACATTGACACCAGGATTAGATCCAGGGACCATGACAGCAGGATTAGATTCAGTGACGTTGACACCAGGATTAGATCCAGTGGCGCTGACACCAGGATTAGATCCAGGACGTTGACACCAGGATTAGGTCCAGTGACTCTGACACCAGGATTATTTCCAGTGACGTTGACACCATGATTAGATCCAGTTTCGTTGACACCAGGATTAGATCCATTGACGTTGACACCAGGATTAGATCCAGTGACGCTGACACCAGGATAAGATCCAGTGACATTGACACCAGGATTAGATCCTGGGACCATGACAGCAGGATTAGATCCAGTGATGTTGACACCAGGATTAGATCCAGTGGCGCTGACACCAGGATTAGATCCAGGACGTTGACACCAGGATTAGATCCAGTGACGCTGACACCAGGATTATTTCCAGTGACGCTCACACCAGGATTAGATCCAATGACGTTGACACCAGGATTAGATCCAGTGGCGCTGAAACCAGTATTAGATCCAGTGACGCTGACACCAGGATAAGATCCAGTGACGTTGACACCAGGATTAGATCCAGGGACGTTGACACCAGGATCAGATCCAGTCACATTGACACCAGGATCAGATCCAGTGACGTTGAAACCAGGATTAGATCCAGGGACGTTGAACCAGGATTAGATCCAGTGACGTTGACAACAGGATTAGATGCAGGGTCGTTGATACCAGGATTAGATCCAGGGATGTTGACACCAGGATTAGATCCAGTTTCGTTGACACCAGGATTAATCCAGGGACGTTGACACCAGGATTAGATCCAGGGACGTTGACACCAGGATTAGATCCAGAGATGTTGACACCAGGATTAGATCCAGTGACGCTGACACCAGGATTATTTCCAGTGACATTGACACCATGATTAGATCCAGTTTCGTTGACACCAGGATTAGATCCATTGACGTTGACACCAGGATTAGATCCAGTGACGCTGACACCAGGATTAGATCCAGGGTCGTTGAAACTAGTATAAGATCCAGGGAGGTTGACACCAGGATCAGATCCAGTGACGTTGACACCAGGATTAGATCCAGGAAGGTTGAACCAAGATTAGATCCAGTGACGTTGACAACAGGGTTAGATCCAGGTGCGTTGATAGCAGGATTAGATCCAGTGATGTTGACACCAGGATTAGATCCAGTTTTGTTTACACAGGGATTAATCCACGGACGTTGACACCAGGATTAGATCCAGGGACGCCGACACCAGGATCAGATCCATGATGTTGACACCAGGATTAGATCCAGTGACGATGACACCAGGAATAGATCCAGGGACTTTGACACCAGGATTAGATGAAGGGACGTTGATACCAAGATTAGATCCTGGGACGTTGACACCAGGATTAGATCCAGGGACGTTGACCCCAGGATTAGATGCAGAGACGTTGACACCAGGATTAGATCCAGGGACATTGACACCAGGATTAGATCCAGGGAATTTGACACCAGGATTAGATCCAGTGATGTTGACACCAGGATTAGATCCAGGGACATTGACAAAAGGATTAGATCCAGGGATGTTGACACCAGTTTAGATCCAGGGACTTTGACATGAAGATTAGATCCAGGGACGTTGACACCAAGATTAGATCCAGGGACATTGACACCAGGATTAGATCTAGGGACGTTTACACCAGGATTAGATCCAGAGACGTTGACACCAGGATTAGATCCAGGGACGTTTAGACCAATATTAGATCCAGGGACGTAGACACCAGTATTAGATCCAGGGACGTTGACACCAGGATTAGATCCAGGGACGTTGACACCAGGATTAGACCAGGGACATTGACACCAGGATTAGATCCAGGGACGTTGACACCTGGATAAGATCCAGGGACGTTGACACTAGGATTAGACCAGGGACATTGACACCAGGATTAGATCCAGGGACGTTGACACCTGGATTAGATCCAGTGATGTTGACACCAGGATTTGATCCAGGGACGTTGACACCAAAATAAGATCCAGTGACGTTGACAACAGGATTAGATCCAGGGAACATGACACCAGGATTAGATCCAGGGATGTTGACACCAGGACGTTGACACCACGATTAGATCCAGGGAAGTTGACGCCAGGATTAGATCCAGGCACGTTGCCTCCAGGATTAGATCCAGTGACGTTGACACCAGGATTAGATCCAGGGACGTTGATCCCAGGATTAGATCCAGGGACGTTGACACCAGGGTTAGACATATTGAAGTTGACACCAGGATTAGATCCAGTGATGCTGACACCAGGATTATTTCCAGTGACATTGACCATGATTAGATCCAGTGACGCTGACACCAGGATTAGATCCAGGGACGTTGACACCAGGATTAGATCCAGGGACGTTGAAAACAGGATTAGATCCAGGGACGTTGATACCAGGATTAGATCCAGGGATGTTGACACCAGGATTAATCCAGGGACGTTGACACCAGGATTAGAAACAGTGACTCTGACACCAGGATTAGATCCAGGGACGTTGAAACCAGGATCAGATCCAGGGACGTTGACACCAGGATAAGATCCAGTGACGTTGACACCAGGATTAGATCCAGGGACCATGACACCAGGATTAGATCCAGTGACGTTGACACCAGGATTAGATCCAGTGACGCTGACACCAGGATCAGATCCATGATGTTGACACTAGGATTAGATCCAGTGACGATGACACCAAGATTAGATCCAGTGACGTTGAAACCAGGATTAGATCCAGGGATGTTGAACCAGGATTAGATCCAGTGACGTTGACAACAGGGTTAGATCCAGGTGCGTTGATAGCAGAATTAGATCCAGTGATGTTGAAACCAGGATTAGATCCAGTTTCGTTTACACCGGGATTAATCCACGGACGTTGACACCAGGATTAGATCCAGGGACGCTGACACCAGGATCAGATCCATGACGTTGACACCAGGATTAGATCCAGTGACGATGACACCAGGATTAGATCCAGGGACTTTGACACCAGGATTAGATCCAGGGACGTTGAATCCACGAGTAGATCCTGGGACGTTGACACAAGGATTAGATCCAGGGACGTTGAAAATAGGATTAGATCCAGGGATGTTGACACCAGGATTAGACCAGGGACGGTGATACCAGGATTTGAATCAAGGACGTTGACTCCAGAATTAGATCCAGTGACTTTGACACCATGATTAGATCTAGTGACGCTGACACCAGGATTATTTCCAGTGACGCTCACACCAGGATTAGATCCAATGACGTTGACACCAGGATTAGATCCAGTGGCGCTGACACCAGTATTAGATCCAGTGACGCTGACACCAGGATAAGATCCAGTGACGTTGACACCAGGATTAGATCCAGGGACGTTGACACCAGGATCAGATCCAGTCACATTGACACCAGGATCAGATCCAGGGACGTTGAAACCAGGATTAGATCCAGGGACGTTGAACCAGGATTAGATCCAGTGACGTTGACAACAGGATTAGATCCAGGGTCGTTGATACCAGGATTAGATCCAGGGATGTTAACACCAGGATTAGATCCAGTTTCGTTGACACCAGGATTAATCCAGGGACGTTGACACCAGGATTAGATCCAGGGACGTTGACACCAGGATTAGATCCAGTGACGCTGACACCAGGATTATTTCCAGTGACGTTGACACCATGATTAGATCCAGGGACGTTGAAACTAGTATAAGATCCAGGGAGGTTGACACCAGGATCAGATCCAGTGACGTTGACACCAGGATTAGATCCAGGAAGGTTGAACCAGGATTAGATCCAGTGACGTTGACAACAGGGTTAGATCCAGGTGCGTTGATAGCAGGATTAGATCCAGTGATGTTGACACCAGGATTAGATCCAGTTTTGTTTACACAGGGATTAATCCACGGACGTTGACACCAGGATTAGATCCAGGGACGCCGACACAGGATCAGATCCATGACGTTGACACCAGGATTAGATCCAGTGACGATGACACCAGGAATAGATCCAGGGACTTTGACACCAGGATTAGATGAAGGGACGTTGAAACCAAGATTAGATCCTGGGACGTTGACACCAGGATTAGATCCAGGGACGTTGACCCCAGGATTAGATGCAGAGACGTTGACACCAGGATTAGATGCAGAGACGTTGACACCAGGATTAGATCCAGGGACATTGACACCAGGATTAGATCCAGGGAATTTGACACCAGGATTAGATCCAGGGAATTTGACACCAGGATTAGATCCAGTGATGTTGACACCAGGATTAGATCCAGGGATGTTGACACCAGTTTAGATCCAGGGACTTTGACATGAAGATTAGATCCAGGGACGTTGACACCTGGAGTAGATCCAGTGATGTTGACACCAGGATTTGATCCAGGGACGTTGACACCAAAATAAGATCCAGTGACGTTGACAACAGGATTAGATCCAGGGAACATGACACCAGGATTAGATCCAGGGATGTTGACACCAGGACTTTGACACCACGATTAGATCCAGGGAAGTTGACGCCAGGATTAGATCCAGGCACGTTGCCTCCAGGATTAGATCCAGTGACGTTGACACCAGGATTAGATCCAGGGACGTTGATCCCAGGATTAGATCCAGGGACGTTGACACCAGGGTTAGACATATTGAAGTTGACACCAGGATTAGATCCAGTGACGCTGACACCAGGATTATTTCCAGTGACATTGACCATGATTAGATCCAGTGACGCTGACACCAGGATTAGATCCAGGGACGTTGACAGCAGGATTAGATCCAGGGACGTTGACAGCAGGATTAGATCCAGGGACGTTGACACCAGGATACGATCCAGTGACGTTGAACCAGGATTTGATCTAGGAACCATGACACCAGGATCAGATCCAGGGACGTTGATACCAGTGTCAGATCCGGTGACGTTGACACCAGGATTAGATCCAGGGACGTTGAAAACAGGATTAGATCCAGAGACCTTGAACCAGGATTAGATCCAGGGACGTTGACCCCAGAATTAAATCCAGGAATGATGACACCAGGATTAGATCCAGTGATGTTGACACCAGAATTAGATCCAGTGACGGTGACACCAGGATTAGATCCAGGGACTTGACACCAGGATTAGATCCAGGGACTTGACCCCAGAATTAAATCCAGGAACGAAGACACCAGGATTAGATCCAGTGATGTTGACAACAGGATTAGATCCAGTGACGCTGACACCAGGATTAGATCCAGGGACTTGACACCAGGATTAGATCCAGGGACTTGACACCAGGATTAGACCAGGGACATTGACACCAGGATTAGATCCAGGGACGTTGACATCTGGATTAGATCCAGTGATGTTGACACCAGGATTTGATCCAGGGACGTTGACACCAAAATAAGATCCATTGACGTTGACAACAGGATTAGATCCAGGGAACATGACACCAGGATTAGATCCAGGGACGTTGACACCAGGAAGTTGACACCATGAATAAATCCAGGGAAGTTGACACCAGGATTAGAACCAGGCACGTTGCCTCCAGGATTAGATCCAGTGACATTGACACCAGGATTAGATCCTGGGACGTTGATCCCAGGATTAGATCCAGGGACGTTGACACCAGGGTTAGATATATTGAAGTTGACACCAGGATTAGATCCAGTGACGTTGACACCAGGATTATTTCCAGTGACATTGTCACCATGATTAGATCCAGTGACGCTGACACCAGGATTAGATCCAGGGACGTTGACACCAGGATTAGATCCAGGGAAGTTAACACCAGGATACGATCCAGTGACGTTGAACCAGGATTTGATCTAGGGACCATGACACCAGGATTTGATCCAGGGACGTTGAAACAAGGATTAGATCCAGGGACGTGACACCAGGATTAGATCCAGGGACGTTGATACCAGTGTCAGATCCGGTGACGTTGACAAAAGGATCAGATCCAGGGACGTTGAAACCAGGATTAGATTCAGGGACGTTGAACCAGGATTAGATCCAGTGACGTTGAAAAGAGGATTAGATCCAGGGACGTTGATACCAAGATTAGATCCAGGGATGTTGACACCAGGATTACATCCAGTTTCGTTGACACCAGGATTAATCGAGGGACGTTGACACCAGGATTAGATACAGTGACGCTGACACCAGGATTAGTTCCAGGGACGTTGAAACCAGGATCAGATGCAGGGACGTTGACACCAGGTTCAGATCCAGGGACGTTGACACCAGAGTTAGATCCAGGGACGCTGACACCAGGATTAGATCCAGTGACGCTCACACCAGGATTAGATCCAATGACGTTGACACCAGGATTAGATCCAGTGGCGCTGACACCAGTATTAGATCCAGTGACGCTGACACCAGGATAAGATCCAGTGACGTTGACACCAGGATTAGATCCAGGGACGTTGACAGCAGGATCAGAACCAGTCACATTGACACCAGGATCAGATCCAGGGACGTTGAAACCAGGATTAGATCCAGGGACGTTGAACCAGGATTAGATCCAGTGACGTTGACACCAGGATTAGATCCAGTGACGCTGACACCAGGATAAGATCCAGTGACATTGACACCAGGATTAGATCCAGGGACCATGACAGCAGGATTAGATCCAGTGACGTTGACACCAGGATTAGATCCAGTGGCACTGACACCAGGATTAGATCCAGGACGTTGACACCATGATTAGATCCAGTTTCGTTGACACCAGGATTAGATCCATTGACGTTGACACCAGGATTAGATTCAGTGACGCTGACACCAGGATTAGATCCAGGGACGTTGAAACTAGTATAAGATCCAGGGAGGTTGACACCAGGATCAGATCCAGTGACGTTGACACCAGGATTAGATCCAGGAAGGTTGAACCAGGATTAGATCCAGTGACGTTACAACAGGGTTAGATCCAGGTGCGTTGATAGCAGGATTAGATCCAGTGATGTTGACACCAGGATTAGATCCAGTTTTGTTTACACAGGGATTATTCCACGGACGTTGACACCAGGATTAGATCCAGGGACGCCGACACCAGGTTCAGATCCATGACGTTGACACCAGGATTAGATCCAGTGACGATGACACCAGGAATAGATCCAGGGACTTTGACACCAGGATTAGATGAAGGGACGTTGATACCAAGATTAGATCCTGGGACGTTGACACCAGGATTAGATCCAGAAACGTTGACCCCAGGATTAGATGCAGAGACGTTGACACCAGGATTAGATCCAGGGACATTGACACCAGGATTAGATCCAGGGAATTTGACACCAGGATTAGATCCAGTGATGTTGACACCAGGATTAGATCCAGGGACATTGACAACAGGATTAGATCAAGGGATGTTGACACCAGTTTGGATCCAGGGACTTTGACATGAAGATTAGATCCAGGGACGTTGACACCAAGATTAGATCCAGGGACATTGACACCAGGATTAGATCTAGGGACGTTTACACCAGGATTAGATCCAGAGACGTTGACACCAGGATTAGATCCAGGGACGTTGAGACCAAGATTAGATCCAGGGACGTTGACATCAGTATTAGATCCAGGGACGTTGACAGCAGGATTAGATCCTTGGACGTTGAACCAGGATTAGATCCAGGGACGTTGACCCCAGAATTAAATCCAGGAACGATGACACCAGGATTAGATCAAGTGATGTTGACACCAGGATTAGATCCAGTGACGGTGTCACCAGGATTATTTCCAGGGACTTGACACCAGGATTTGATCCAGGGACGTTGACACCAAGATTAGATCCAGGGTCGTTGACTCCTAGATTAGAATCTGGGACTTTGACACCAGGATTAGATATAGGGACGTTAAAACTAGGATTTGATCTAGGGACGTGACACCATGATCAGATCCAGGGACGTTGACACCAGGATCAGATCCAGTGGCATTGACACCAGGATCAGTACCAGGGACGTTGAAACCAGGATTAGATCCAGGGACGGTGAACCAGGATTAGATCCAGTGACGTTGACAACAGGATTAGATCCAGGGTCGTTGATACCAGGATTAGATCCAGGGATGTTGACACTAGGATAAGATCCAGTTTCGTTGACACCAGGATTAATCCAGGGACGTTGACACCAGGATTTGATCCAGGGACGTTGACACCAGGATTAGATCCAGAGACGTTAACACCAGGATTAGATCTAGTGAGGCTGACACCAGGATTATTTCCAGTGACGTTGACACCATGATTAGATCCAGTTTCGTTGACACCAGGATTAGATCCATTGACGTTGACACCAGGATTAGATCCAGTGATGTTGACACCAGGATTAGATCCAGGGACATTGACAACAGGATTAGATCCAGCGATGTTGAAACCAGGATTAGATCCAGTTTCATTTACACCGGGATTCATCCACGGATGTTGACACCAGGATTAGATCCAGGGACGCTGACACCAGGATCAGATCCATGACGAAGACACCAGGTTCAGATCTAGTTACGATGACACCAGGATTAGATCCAGGGACTTTGACACCAGGATTAGATCCAGGGTCGTTGACTCCAAGATTAGAATCTGGGACTTTGACACCAGGATTAGATATAGGGACGTTAAAACTAGGATTTGATCTAGGGACGTGACACCATGATCAGATCCAGGGACGTTGACACCAGGATCAGATCCAGTGGCATTGACACCAGGATCAGTACCAGGGACGTTGAAACCAGGATTAGATCCAGGGACGGTGAACCAGGATTAGATCCAGTGACGTTGACAACAGGATTAGATCCAGGGTCGTTGATACCAGGATTAGATCCAGGGATGTTGACACTAGGATTAGATCCAGTTTCGTTGACACCAGGATTAATCCAGGGACGTTGACACCAGGATTTGATCCAGGGACGTTGACACCAGGATTAGATCCAGAGACGTTAACACCAGGATTAGATCTAGTGAGGCTGACACCAGGATTATTTCCAGTGACGTTGACACCATGATTAGATCCAGTTTCGTTGACACCAGGATTAGATCCATTGACGTTGACACCAGGATTAGATCCAGTGACGCTGACACCAGGATCAGATCCAGGGACGTTGAACCAGTATCAGATCCAGGGACGTTGACACCAGGATCAGATCCAGTGACGTTGACACCAGGATTAGATCCAGGGACGTTGAAACCAGGATTAGATCCAGGGACGTTGATACCAGGATTAGATCCAGGGATGTTGACACCTGGATTAGATCCAGGGATGCTGACACCAGGATCAGATCCATGACGTTGACACCAGGATTAGATCCAGTGACGATGACACCAGTATTAGATCCAGGGACTTTGACACAATGATTAGATGAAGGGATGTTGACTCCAAGATTAGATCCTGGGACGTTGACACCAGGATTAGATCCAGGGACGTTGACACCAGGATTAGATATAGGGACGTTGACACCAGGATAAGATCCAGCGACGTTGACACCAGGATAAGATCCAGCGACGTTGACACCAGGATTAGATCCAGGGACGTTGACACCAGGATTAGATCCAGGGACGTTGACACCAGGATTAGATCCAGTGATGTTTACACCAGGATTAGATCCAGGGACGTTGACACCAGGATTAGATCCAGTGACGTTGACAACAGGATTAGATCTAGGATCGTTGATACCAGGATTAGATCCAGGGATGTTCACACCAGGTTAGATCCAGTTTCGTTGACACCAGGATTAATCCAGTGACGTTGACAACAGGATTTGTTCCAGGGACGTTGACACCAGGATTAGATCCAGAGACGTTGACACCAGGATTAGATCAAGTGACGCTGACACCAGGATTATTTCCAGTGACGTTGACACCATGATTAGATCCAGTTTCGTTGACACCAGGATTAGATCCAGTGACGCTGACACCAGGATCATATCCAGGGACGTTGATACCAGTATCAGATCCAAGGACGTTGACACCAGGATCAGATCCAGTGACGTTGACACCAGGATTAGATCCAGGGACGTTGAAACAAGGATTAGATCCAGGGACGTTGATACCAGGATTAGATCCAGGGATGTTGACAACTGGATTAGATCCAGGGACGCTGACACCAGGATCAGATCCATGACGTTGACACCAGGATTAGATCCAATGACGATGACACCAGGATTAGATCCAGGGACTTTGACACCATGATTAGATGAAGGGACGTTGACTCCAAGATTAGATCCTGGGACGTTGACACCATGATTAGATCCAGGGATGTTGACACCAGGATTAGATATAGGGACGTTGACACCAGGATAAGATCCAGCGACGTTGACACCAGGATAAGATCCAGGGACGTTGACACCAGGATTAGATCCAGGGACGTTGACACCAGGATTAGATCTAGGGACGTTAACACCAGGATTAGATCCAGAGACGTTGACACCAGGATTAGATCCAGGGAAGTTGACACCAAGATTAGATCCAGGGACGTTGAACCAGGATTAGATCCAGGGACGTTGACACCAGTATTAGATCCAGAGACCTTGAACCAGGATTAGATCCAGGGACGTTGACCCCAGAATTAAATCCAGGAACGATGACACCAGGATTAGATCCAGTGATGTTGACACCTGAATTAGAACCAGTGACGGTGACACCAGGATTAGTTCCAGGGACTTGACACCAGGATTAGATCCAGGGACTTGACCCCAGAATTAAATCCAGGAACGAAGACACCAGGATTAGATCCAGTGATGTTGACAACAGGATTAGATCCAGTGACGCTGACACCAGGATTAGATCCAGGGACTTGACACCAGGATTAGATCCAGGGACTTGACACCAGGATTAGACCAGGGACATTGACACCAGGATTAGATCCAGGGACGTTGACATCTGGATTAGATCCAGTGATGTTGACACCAGGATTTGATCCAGGGACGTTGACACCAAAATAAGATCCATTGACGTTGACAACAGGATTAGATCCAGGGAACATGACACCAGGATTAGATCCAGGGACGTTGACACCAGGACGTTGACACCATGAATAGATCCAGGGAAGTTGACACCAGGATTAGAACCAGGCACGTTGCCTCCAGGATTAGATCCAGTGACATTGACACCAGGATTAGATCCTGGGACGTTGATCCCAGGATTAGATCCAGGGACGTTGACACCAGGGTTAGATATATTGAAGTTGACACCAGGATTAGATCCAGTGACGTTGACACCAGGATTATTTCCAGTGACATTGTCACCATGATTAGATCCAGTGACGCTGACACCAGGATTAGATCCAGGGACGTTGACACCAGGATTAGATCCAGGGAAGTTAACACCAGGATACGATCCAGTGACGTTGAACCAGGATTTGATCTAGGGACCATGACACCAGGATTTGATCCAGGGACGTTGAAACAAGGATTAGATCCAGGGACGTGACACCAGGATTAGATCCAGGGACGTTGATACCAGTGTCAGATCCGGTGACGTTGACAAAAGGATCAGATCCAGGGACGTTGAAACCAGGATTAGATTCAGGGACGTTGAACCAGGATTAGATCCAGTGACGTTGAAAAGAGGATTAGATCCAGGGACGTTGATACCAAGATTAGATCCAGGGATGTTGACACCAGGATTACATCCAGTTTCGTTGACACCAGGATTAATCGAGGGACGTTGACACCAGGATTAGATACAGTGACGCTGACACCAGGATTAGATCCAGGGACGTTGAAACCAGGATCAGATCCAGGGACGTTGACACCAGGTTCAGATCCAGGGACGCTGACACCAGAGTTAGATCCAGGGACGCTAACACCAGGATTAGATCCAGTGACGCTCACACCAGGATTAGATCCAATGACGTTGACACCAGTATTAGATCCAGTGACGCTGACACCAGGATAAGATCCAGTGACGTTGACACCAAGATTAGATCCAGGGACGTTGACAGCAGGATCAGAACCAGTCACATTGACACCAGGATCAGATCCAGGGACGTTGAAACCAGGATTAGATCCAGGGACGCTGACACCAGGATTAGATCCAGTGACGCTCACACCAGGATTAGATCCAATGACGTTGACACCAGGATTAGATCCAGTGGCGCTGACACCAGTATTAGATCCAGTGACGCTGACACCAGGATAAGATCCAGTGACGTTGACACCAGGATTAGATCCAGGGACGTTGACAGCAGGATCAGAACCAGTCACATTGACACCAGGATCAGATCCAGGGACGTTGAAACCAGGATTAGATCCAGGGACGTTGAACCAGGATTAGATCCAGTGACGTTGACAACAGGATTAGATCCAGGGTCGTTGATACCAGGATTAGATCCAGGGATGTTGACACCAGGATTAGATCCAGTTTCGTTGACACCAGGATTAATCCAGGGACGTTGACACCAGGATTAGATTCAGAGACGTTGACACCAGGATTAGATCCAGTGACGCTGACACCAGGATTATTTCCAGTGACGTTGACACCATGATTAGATCCAGTTTCGTTGACACCAGTATTAGATCCATTGACGTTGACACCAGGATTAGATCCAGTGACGCTGACACCAGGATTAGATCCAGGGACGTTGAAACTAGTATAAGATCCAGGGAGGTTGACACCAGGATCAGATCCAGTGACGTTGACACCAGGATTAGATCCAGGACATTTGAACCAGGATTAGATCCAGTGACGTTGACAACAGGGTTAGATCCAGGTGCGTTGATAGCAGGATTAGATCCAGTGATGTTGACACCAGGATTAGATCCAGTTTTGTTTACACAGGGATTAATCCACGGACGTTGACACCAGGATTAGATCCAGGGACGCCGACACCAGGATCAGATCCATGACGTTGACACCAGGATTAGATCCAGTGACGATGACACCAGGAATAGATCCAGGGACTTTGACACCAGGATTAGATGAAGGGACGTTGATACCAAGATTAGATCCTGGGACGTTGACACCAGGATTAGGTCCAGGGACGTTGACCCCAGGATTAGATGCAGAGACGTTGACACCAGGATTAGATCCAGGGACATTGACACCAGGATTAGATCCAGGGAATTTGACACCAGGATTAGATCTAGTGATGTTGACACCAGGATTAGATCCAGGGACATTGACAACAGGATTAGATCCAGGGATGTTGACACCAGTTTAGATCCAGGGACTTTGACATGAAGATTAGATCCAGGGACGTTGACACCAAGATTAGATCCAGGGACATTGACACCAGGATTAGATCTAGGGACGTTTACACCAGGATTAGATCCAGAGACGTTGACACCAGGATTAGATCCAGGGACGTTGAGACCAAGATTAGATCCAGGGACGTTGAACCAGGATTAGATCCAGGGACGTTGACACCAGTATTAGATCCAGAGACCTTGAACCAGGATTAGATCCAGGGACGTTGACCCCAGAATTAAATCCAGGAACGATGACACCAGGATTAGATCCAGTGATGTTGACACCTGAATTAGAACCAGTGACGGTGACACCAGGATTAGTTCCAGGGACTTGACACCAGGATTAGATCCAGGGACTTGACCCCAGAATTAAATCCAGGAACGAAGACACCAGGATTAGATCCAGTGATGTTGACAACAGGATTAGATCCAGTGACGCTGACACCAGGATTAGATCCAGGGACTTGACACCAGGATTAGATCCAGGGACTTGACACCAGGATTAGACCAGGGACATTGACACCAGGATTAGATCCAGGGACGTTGACATCTGGATTAGATCCAGTGATGTTGACACCAGGATTTGATCCAGGGACGTTGACACCAAAATAAGATCCATTGACGTTGACAACAGGATTAGATCCAGGGAACATGACACCAGGATTAGATCCAGGGACGTTGACACCAGGACGTTGACACCATGAATAGATCCAGGGAAGTTGACACCAGGATTAGAACCAGGCACGTTGCCTCCAGGATTAGATCCAGTGACATTGACACCAGGATTAGATCCTGGGACGTTGATCCCAGGATTAGATCCAGGGACGTTGACACCAGGGTTAGATATATTGAAGTTGACACCAGGATTAGATCCAGTGACGTTGACACCAGGATTATTTCCAGTGACATTGTCACCATGATTAGATCCAGTGACGCTGACACCAGGATTAGATCCAGGGACGTTGACACCAGGATTAGATCCAGGGAAGTTAACACCAGGATACGATCCAGTGACGTTGAACCAGGATTTGATCTAGGGACCATGACACCAGGATTTGATCCAGGGACGTTGAAACAAGGATTAGATCCAGGGACGTGACACCAGGATTAGATCCAGGGACGTTGATACCAGTGTCAGATCCGGTGACGTTGACAAAAGGATCAGATCCAGGGACGTTGAAACCAGGATTAGATTCAGGGACGTTGAACCAGGATTAGATCCAGTGACGTTGAAAAGAGGATTAGATCCAGGGACGTTGATACCAAGATTAGATCCAGGGATGTTGACACCAGGATTACATCCAGTTTCGTTGACACCAGGATTAATCGAGGGACGTTGACACCAGGATTAGATACAGTGACGCTGACACCAGGATTAGATCCAGGGACGTTGAAACCAGGATCAGATCCAGGGACGTTGACACCAGGTTCAGATCCAGGGACGCTGACACCAGAGTTAGATCCAGGGACGCTAACACCAGGATTAGATCCAGTGACGCTCACACCAGGATTAGATCCAATGACGTTGACACCAGGATTAGATCCAGTGGCGCTGACACCAGTATTAGATCCAGTGACGCTGACACCAGGATAAGATCCAGTGACGTTGACACCAAGATTAGATCCAGGGACGTTGACAGCAGGATCAGAACCAGTCACATTGACACCAGGATCAGATCCAGGGACGTTGAAACCAGGATTAGATCCAGGGACGCTGACACCAGGATTTGATCCAGTGACGCTCACACCAGGATTAGATCCAATGACGTTGACACCAGGATTAGATCCAGTGGCGCTGACACCAGTATTAGATCCAGTGACGCTGACACCAGGATAAGATCCAGTGACGTTGACACCAGGATTAGATCCAGGGACGTTGACAGCAGGATCAGAACCAGTCACATTGACACCAGGATCAGATCCAGGGACGTTGAAACCAGGATTAGATCCAGGGACGTTGAACCAGGATTAGATCCAGTGACGTTGACAACAGGATTAGATCCAGGGTCGTTGATACCAGGATTAGATCCAGGGATGTTGACACCAGGATTAGATCCAGTTTCGTTGACACCAGGATTAATCCAGGGACGTTGACACCAGGATTAGATCCAGGGACGTTGACACCAGGATTAGATTCAGAGACGTTGACACCAGGATTAGATCCAGTGACGCTGACACCAGGATTATTTCCAGTGACGTTGACACCATGATTAGATCCAGTTTCGTTGACACCAGTATTAGATCCATTGACGTTGACACCAGGATTAGATCCAGTGACGCTGACACCAGGATTAGATCCAGGGACATTGAAACTAGTATATGATCCAGGGAGGTTGACACCAGGATCAGATCCAGTGACGTTGACACCAGGATTAGATCCAGGACATTTGAACCAGGATTAGATCCAGTGACGTTGACAACAGGGTTAGATCCAGGTGCGTTGATAGCAGGATTAGATCCAGTGATGTTGACACCAGGATTAGATCCAGTTTTGTTTACACAGGGATTAATCCACGGACGTTGACACCAGGATTAGATCCAGGGACGCCGACACCAGGATCAGATCCATGACGTTGACACCAGGATTAGATCCAGTGACGATGACACCAGGAATAGATCCAGGGACTTTGACACCAGGATTAGATGAAGGGACGTTGATACCAAGATTAGATCCTGGGACGTTGACACCAGGATTAGGTCCAGGGACGTTGACCCCAGGATTAGATGCAGAGACGTTGACACCAGGATTAGATCCAGGGACATTGACACCAGGATTAGATCCAGGGAATTTGACACCAGGATTAGATCTAGTGATGTTGACACCAGGATTAGATCCAGGGACATTGACAACAGGATTAGATCCAGGGATGTTGACACCAGTTTAGATCCAGGGACTTTGACATGAAGATTAGATCCAGGGACGTTGACACCAAGATTAGATCCAGGGACATTGACACCAGGATTAGATCTAGGGACGTTTACACCAGGATTAGATCCAGAGACGTTGACACCAGGATTAGATCCAGGGACGTTGAGACCAAGATTAGATCCAGGGACGTAGACACCAGTATTAGATCCAGGGACGTTGAACCAGGATTAGATCCAGGGACGTTGACCCCAGAATTAAATCCAGGAACGATGACACCAGGATTAGATCAAGTGATGTTGACGCCAGGATTAGATCCAGTGACGGTGTCACCAGGATTAGATCCAGGGACTTGACACCAGGATTAGATCCAGGGACGTTGACACCAGGATTAGATCCAGGGACGTTGACACCAGGATTAGACCAGGGACATTGACACCAGGATTAGATCCAGGGACGTTGACACCTGGATTAGATCCAGGGACGTTGACACCAGGATTAGACCAGGGACATTGACACCAGGATTAGATCCAGGGACGTTGACACCTGGATTAGATCCAGTGATGTTGACACCAGGATTTGATCCAGGGACGTTGACACCAAAATAAGATCCATTGACGTTGACAACAGGATTAGATCCAGGGAACATGACACCAGGATTAGATCCAGGGATATTGACACCAGGACGTTGACACTACGATTAGATCCAGGGAAGTTGACACCAGGATTAGATCCAGGCACGTTGCCTCCAGGATTAGATCCATTGACGTTGACACCAGGATTAGATCCAGGGACGTTGATCCCAGGATTAGATCCAGGGACGTTGACACCAGGGTTAGACATATTGAAGTTGACACCAGGATTAGATCCAGTGACGCTGACACCAGGATTAGATCCAGTGACGCTGACACCAGGATTAGATCCAGGGACGTTGACACCAGGATTAGATCCAGGGAAGTTAACACCAGGATACGATCCAGTGACGTTGAACCAGGATTTGATCTAGGGACCATGACACCAGGATTTGATCCAGGGACGTTGAAACAAGGATTAGATCCAGGGACGTGACACCAGGATTAGATCCAGGGACGTTGATACCAGTGTCAGATCCGGTGACGTTGACAAAAGGATCAGATCCAGGGACGTTGAAACCAGGATTAGATTCAGGGACGTTGAACCAGGATTAGATCCAGTGACGTTGAAAAGAGGATTAGATCCAGGGACGTTGATACCAAGATTAGATCCAGGGATGTTGACACCAGGATTACATCCAGTTTCGTTGACACCAGGATTAATCGAGGGACGTTGACACCAGGATTAGATACAGTGACGCTGACACCAGGATTAGATCCAGGGACGTTGAAACCAGGATCAGATCCAGGGACGTTGACACCAGGTTCAGATCCAGGGACGCTGACACCAGAGTTAGATCCAGGGACGCTGACACCAGGATTAGATCCAGTGACGCTCACACCAGGATTAGATCCAATGACGTTGACACCAGGATTAGATCCAGTGGCGCTGACACCAGTATTAGATCCAGTGACGCTGACACCAGGATAAGATCCAGTGACGTTGACACCAAGATTAGATCCAGGGACGTTGACAGCAGGATCAGAACCAGTCACATTGACACCAGGATCAGATCCAGGGACGTTGAAACCAGGATTAGATCCAGGGACGCTGACACCAGGATTAGATCCAGTGACGCTCACACCAGGATTAGATCCAATGACGTTGACACCAGGATTAGATCCAGTGGCGCTGACACCAGTATTAGATCCAGTGACGCTGACACCAGGATAAGATCCAGTGACGTTGACACCAGGATTAGATCCAGGGACGTTGACAGCAGGATCAGAACCAGTCACATTGACACCAGGATCAGATCCAGGGACGTTGAAACCAGGATTAGATCCAGGGACGTTGAACCAGGATTAGATCCAGTGACGTTGACAACAGGATTAGATCCAGGGTCGTTGATACCAGGATTAGATCCAGGGATGTTGACACCAGGATTAGATCCAGTTTCGTTGACACCAGGATTAATCCAGGGACGTTGACACCAGGATTAGATCCAGGGACGTTGACACCAGGATTAGATTCAGAGACGTTGACACCAGGATTAGATCCAGTGACGCTGACACCAGGATTATTTCCAGTGACGTTGACACCATGATTAGATCCAGTTTCGTTGACACCAGTATTAGATCCATTGACGTTGACACCAGGATTAGATCCAGTGACACTGACACCAGGATTAGATCCAGGGACGTTGAAACTAGTATAAGATCCAGGGAGGTTGACACCAGGATCAGATCCAGTGACGTTGACACCAGGATTAGATCCAGGACATTTGAACCAGGATTAGATCCAGTGACGTTGACAACAGGGTTAGATCCAGGTGCGTTGATAGCAGGATTAGATCCAGTGATGTTGACACCAGGATTAGATCCAGTTTTGTTTACACAGGGATTAATCCACGGACGTTGACACCAGGATTAGATCCAGGGACGCCGACACCAGGATCAGATCCATGACGTTGACACCAGGATTAGATCCAGTGACGATGACACCAGGAATAGATCCAGGGACTTTGACACCAGGATTAGATGAAGGGACGTTGATACCAAGATTAGATCCTGGGACGTTGACACCAGGATTAGGTCCAGGGACGTTGACCCCAGGATTAGATGCAGAGACGTTGACACCAGGATTAGATCCAGGGACATTGACACCAGGATTAGATCCAGGGAATTTGACACCAGGATTAGATCTAGTGATGTTGACACCAGGATTAGATCCAGGGACATTGACAACAGGATTAGATCCAGTGATGTTGACACCAGTTTAGATCCAGGGACTTTGACATGAAGATTAGATCCAGGGACGTTGACACCAAGATTAGATCCAGGGACATTGACACCAGGATTAGATCTAGGGACGTTTACACCAGGATTAGATCCAGAGACGTTGACACCAGGATTAGATCCAGGGACGTTGAGACCAAGATTAGATCCAGGGACGTAGACACCAGTATTAGATCCAGGGACGTTGAACCAGGATTAGATCCAGGGACGTTGACCCCAGAATTAAATCCAGGAACGATGACACCAGGATTAGATCAAGTGATGTTGACGCCAGGATTAGATCCAGTGACGGTGTCACCAGGATTAGATCCAGGGACTTGACACCAGGATTAGATCCAGGGACGTTGACACCAGGATTAGATCCAGGGACGTTGACACCAGGATTAGACCAGGGACATTGACACCAGGATTAGATCCAGGGACGTTGACACCTGGATTAGATCCAGGGACGTTGACACCAGGATTAGACCAGGGACATTGACACCAGGATTAGATCCAGGGACGTTGACACCTGGATTAGATCCAGTGATGTTGACACCAGGATTTGATCCAGGGACGTTGACACCAAAATAAGATCCATTGACGTTGACAACAGGATTAGATCCAGGGAACATGACACCAGGATTAGATCCAGGGATATTGACACCAGGACGTTGACACTACGATTAGATCCAGGGAAGTTGACACCAGGATTAGATCCAGGCACGTTGCCTCCAGGATTAGATCCATTGACGTTGACACCAGGATTAGATCCAGGGACGTTGATCCCAGGATTAGATCCAGGGACGTTGACACCAGGGTTAGACATATTGAAGTTGACACCAGGATTAGATCCAGTGACGCTGACACCAGGATTAGATCCAGTGACGCTGACACCAGGATTAGATCCAGGGACGTTGACACCAGGATTAGATCCAGGGAAGTTAACACCAGGATACGATCCAGTGACGTTGAACCAGGATTTGATCTAGGGACCATGACACCAGGATTTGATCCAGGGACGTTGAAACAAGGATTAGATCCAGGGACGTGACACCAGGATTAGATCCAGGGACGTTGATACCAGTGTCAGATCCGGTGACGTTGACAAAAGGATCAGATCCAGGGACGTTGAAACCAGGATTAGATTCAGGGACGTTGAACCAGGATTAGATCCAGTGACGTTGAAAAGAGGATTAGATCCAGGGACGTTGATACCAAGATTAGATCCAGGGATGTTGACACCAGGATTACATCCAGTTTCGTTGACACCAGGATTAATCGAGGGACGTTGACACCAGGATTAGATACAGTGACGCTGACACCAGGATTAGATCCAGGGACGTTGAAACCAGGATCAGATCCAGGGACGTTGACACCAGGTTCAGATCCAGGGACGCTGACACCAGAGTTAGATCCAGGGACGCTGACACCAGGATTAGATCCAGTGACGCTCACACCAGGATTAGATCCAATGACGTTGACACCAGGATTAGATCCAGTGGCGCTGACACCAGTATTAGATCCAGTGACGCTGACACCAGGATAAGATCCAGTGACGTTGACACCAAGATTAGATCCAGGGACGTTGACAGCAGGATCAGAACCAGTCACATTGACACCAGGATCAGATCCAGGGACGTTGAAACCAGGATTAGATCCAGGGACGCTGACACCAGGATTAGATCCAGTGACGCTCACACCAGGATTAGATCCAATGACGTTGACACCAGGATTAGATCCAGTGGCGCTGACACCAGTATTAGATCCAGTGACGCTGACACCAGGATAAGATCCAGTGACGTTGACACCAGGATTAGATCCAGGGACGTTGACAGCAGGATCAGAACCAGTCACATTGACACCAGGATCAGATCCAGGGACGTTGAAACCAGGATTAGATCCAGGGACGTTGAACCAGGATTAGATCCAGTGACGTTGACAACAGGATTAGATCCAGGGTCGTTGATACCAGGATTAGATCCAGGGATGTTGACACCAGGATTAGATCCAGTTTCGTTGACACCAGGATTAATCCAGGGACGTTGACACCAGGATTAGATCCAGGGACGTTGACACCAGGATTAGATTCAGAGACGTTGACACCAGGATTAGATCCAGTGACGCTGACACCAGGATTATTTCCAGTGACGTTGACACCATGATTAGATCCAGTTTCGTTGACACCAGTATTAGATCCATTGACGTTGACACCAGGATTAGATCCAGTGACGCTGACACCAGGATTAGATCCAGGGACGTTGAAACTAGTATAAGATCCAGGGAGGTTGACACCAGGATCAGATCCAGTGACGTTGACACCAGGATTAGATCCAGGACATTTGAACCAGGATTAGATCCAGTGACGTTGACAACAGGGTTAGATCCAGGTGCGTTGATAGCAGGATTAGATCCAGTGATGTTGACACCAGGATTAGATCCAGTTTTGTTTACACAGGGATTAATCCACGGACGTTGACACCAGGATTAGATCCAGGGACGCCGACACCAGGATCAGATCCATGACGTTGACACCAGGATTAGATCCAGTGACGATGACACCAGGAATAGATCCAGGGACTTTGACACCAGGATTAGATGAAGGGACGTTGATACCAAGATTAGATCCTGGGACGTTGACACCAGGATTAGGTCCAGGGACGTTGACCCCAGGATTAGATGCAGAGACGTTGACACCAGGATTAGATCCAGGGACATTGACACCAGGATTAGATCCAGGGAATTTGACACCAGGATTAGATCTAGTGATGTTGACACCAGGATTAGATCCAGGGACATTGACAACAGGATTAGATCCAGGGATGTTGACACCAGTTTAGATCCAGGGACTTTGACATGAAGATTAGATCCAGGGACGTTGACACCAAGATTAGATCCAGGGACATTGACACCAGGATTAGATCTAGGGACGTTTACACCAGGATTAGATCCAGAGACGTTGACACCAGGATTAGATCCAGGGACGTTGAGACCAAGATTAGATCCAGGGACGTAGACACCAGTATTAGATCCAGGGACGTTGAACCAGGATTAGATCCAGGGACGTTGACCCCAGAATTAAATCCAGGAACGATGACACCAGGATTAGATCAAGTGATGTTGACGCCAGGATTAGATCCAGTGACGGTGTCACCAGGATTAGATCCAGGGACTTGACACAAGGATTAGATCCAGGGACGTTGACACCAGGATTAGATCCAGGGACGTTGACACCAGGATTAGACCAGGGACATTGACACCAGGATTAGATCCAGGGACGTTGACACCTGGATTAGATCCAGGGACGTTGACACCAGGATTAGACCAGGGACATTGACACCAGGATTAGATCCAGGGACGTTGACACCTGGATTAGATCCAGTGATGTTGACACCAGGATTTGATCCAGGGACGTTGACACCAAAATAAGATCCATTGACGTTGACAACAGGATTAGATCCAGGGAACATGACACCAGGATTAGATCCAGGGATATTGACACCAGGACGTTGACACTACGATTAGATCCAGGGAAGTTGACACCAGGATTAGATCCAGGCACGTTGCCTCCAGGATTAGATCCATTGACGTTGACACCAGGATTAGATCCAGGGACGTTGATCCCAGGATTAGATCCAGGGACATTGACACCAGGGTTAGACATATTGAAGTTGACACCAGGATTAGATCCAGTGACGCTGACACCAGGATTAGATCCAGTGACGCTGACACCAGGATTATTTCCAGTGACATTGACACCATGATTAGATCCAGTGACGCTGACACCAGGATTAGATCCAGGGACGTTGACACCAGGGTAAGATCCAGGGACGTTGACACCAGGATACGATCCAGTGACGTTGAACCAGGATTTGATCTAGGGACCATGACACCAGGATCAGATCCAGGGACGTTGATACCAGTGTCAGATCCGGTGACGTTGACACCAGGATCAGATCCAGGGACGTTGAAACCAGGATTAGATCCAGGGACGTTGACACCAGGATTAGACCAGGGACGCTGACACCAGGATCAGATCCATGAGGTTGACACCAGGATTAGATCCAGTGACGATGACACCAGGATTAGATCCAGGGACCTTGAAACTCGGATTAGATCAAGGGACGTGACACCAGGATCAGATCCAGTGACGTTGACACCATGATCAGATCCAGGGACTTTGAAACCAGGATTAGATCCAGGGACGTTGAACCAGGATTAGATCCAGTGATGTTGACAACAGGATTAGATCCAGGGGCGTTGACACCAGGATTAGATCCAGGGACGTTGACACCAGGATTAGATCCAGGGACGTTGACACCAGGATTAGATCCAGTGACGCTGACACCAGGATTAGATCCAGGGACGTTGAAACCAGTATCAGAACCCGGGACGTTGACACCAGGATCAGACCAGTGACGTTGACACCAGGATTAGATCCAAGGACGTTGAAACAAGGATTAGATCCAGTGACGTTGACACCAGCATTAGAATCAGGGACGTTGACTCCAGAATTAGATCCAGTGACTTTAACACCAGGATTAGATCCAGTGAGGTTGAACCAGGATTAGATCCAGTGACGTTGACACCAGGATCAGATCCAGGGACTTTGAAACCAGGATTAGATCCAGGGACATTGAAGCAGGATTAGATCCAGTGACGTTGACAACAGGATTAGATCCAGGGACGTGGACACCAGGATTAGATCCATGACGTTGACACCAGGACTAGATACCGGGACGTTGAAACCAGGATTAGATCCAGTGATGTTGACACCAGGATTCGAATCAGAGACGTGGACTCCAGAATTAGATCCAGTGACTTTGACAACAGGATAGATCCAGTGATGCTGACACTAGGATCAGATCCAGGGAGGTTGACACCAGGATTAGATCCATTGAAGTTGACACGAGGATTAGATCCAGTGATGTTGATACCAGGATTAGATCCAGTTTCGTTTACAACGGTATTAATCCACGGACGTTGACACCAGGATTAGATCCGGACACGCTGACACCAGGATCAGATCCATGACGTTGACACCAGGATTAGATCCAGTGACGATGAAACCAGGATTAGATCCAGGGACTTTGACACCAGGATTAGATCCAGGGACGTTGACTACAAGATTAGATCCTGGGACTTTGACACCAGGATTAGATCCAGGGACGTTGACTCCAAGATTAGATCCTGGGACTTTGACACCAGGATTAGATCCAGGGACCTTGAAATTAGGATTAGATCCAGGGACATGACACCAATATCAGATCCAGGGACGTTGACACCAGGATCAGATCCATTGACGTTGACACCAGGATTATTTCCAGTGACGTTGACACCAGGATTAGATCCAGGGACGTTGACAACAGGATTAGATCCATGGATGTTGACACCAGTTTAGATCCAGGGACTTTGACATGAAGATTAGATCCAGTGACGTTGACAACAGGATTAGATCCAAGGACGTTGATTCCAGGATTAGATCCACGGATGTTGACACCAGGATTAGATCCAGTTTCGTTGACACCAGGATTAATCGAGGGACGTTGACACCAGGTTAGATCCAGGGACGTTGACACCAGGATTAGATCCATTGACGTTGACACCAGGATTAGATTCAGTGACGCTGACACCAAGATTAGAATAGGGACGTTTTAACCAGTATCAGATCCGGGACATTGACTCCAGAATTAGATCCAGTGACTTTGACACCAGGATTATATCCAGTGACGTTGACACCAGGATAAGATCCAGTGACGCTGACACCAGGATTATTTCCAGTGACATTGACACCAGGATTAGAATCAGGGACGTTGACTCCAGAAAGAGATCCAGTGACTTTGACACCTGGATTATATCCAGTGACGTTGACACCAGGATTAGATCCAGTGACGCTGACACCAGGATTATTTCCAGTGACTTTGAAACCAGTATCAGATCCAAGGACGTTGACACCAGGATCAGATCCAGTGACGTTGACACCAGGATTAGATACAGGGACATTGAAACCAGGATTAGATCCAGGGACGTTGACACCAGGATTAGATCCAGTGATTCTGACACCAGGCTTAGATCCAGGGATGTTGAAACCAGGATCAGATCCATGGACGTTGACACCAGGATCAGATCCAGGGACGTTGACACCAGGATTAGATCCAGTGGCGCTGACACCAGGATTAGATCCAGTGACGTTGACACCAGGATTAGATCCAGTGACGCTGACACCAGGATAAGATCCAGTGACATTGACACCAGGATTAGATCCAGGGACCATGACAGCAGGATTAGATTCAGTGACGTTGACACCAGGATTAGATCCAGTGGCGCTGACACCAGGATTAGATCCAGGACGTTGACACCAGGATTAGGTCCAGTGACGCTGACACCAGGATTATTTCCAGTGACGTTGACACCATGATTAGATCCAGTTTCGTTGACACCAGGATTAGATCCATTGACGTTGACACCAGGATTAGATCCAGTGACGCTGACACCAGGATAAGATCCAGTGACATTGACACCAGGATTAGATCCTGGGACCATGACAGCAGGATTAGATCCAGTGACGTTGACACCAGGATTAGATCCAGTGGCGCTGACACCAGGATTAGATCCAGGACGTTGACACCAGGATTAGATCCAGTGACGCTGACACCAGGATTATTTCCAGTGACGATCACACCAGGATTAGATCCAATGACGTTGACACCAGGATTAGATCCAGTGGCGCTGAAACCAGTATTAGATCCAGTGACGCTGACACCAGGATTAGATCCAGGGACGTTGACACCAGGATCAGATCCAGTCACATTGACACCAGGATCAGATCCAGGGACGTTGAAACCAGGATTAGATCCAGGGACGTTGAACCAGGATTAGATCCAGTGACGTTGACAACAGGATTAGATGCAGGGTCGTTGATACCAGGATTAGATCCAGGGATGTTGACACCAGGATTAGATCCAGTTTCGTTGACACCAGGATTAATCCAGGGACGTTGACACCAGGATTAGATCCAGGGACGTTGACACCAGGATTAGATCCAGAGATGTTGACACCAGGATTAGATCCAGTGACGCTGACACCAGGATTATTTCCAGTGACATTGACACCATGATTAGATCCAGTTTCGTTGACACCAGGATTAGATCCATTGACGTTGACACCAGGATTAGATCCAGTGACGCTGACACCAGGATTAGATCCAGGGTCGTTGAAACTAGTATAAGATCCAGGGAGGTTGACACCAGGATCAGATCCAGTGACGTTGACACCAGGATTAGATCCAGGAAGGTTGAACCAAGATTAGATCCAGTGACGTTGACAACAGGGTTAGATCCAGGTGCGTTGATAGCAGGATTAGATCCAGTGATGTTGACACCAGGATTAGATCCAGTTTTGTTTACACAGGGATTAATCCACGGACGTTGACACCAGGATTAGATCCAGGGACGCCGACACCAGGATCAGATCCATGACGTTGACACCAGGATTAGATCCAGTGACGATGACACCAGGAATAGATCCAGGGACTTTGACACCAGGATTAGATGAAGGGACGTTGATACCAAGATTAGATCCTGGGACGTTGACACCAGGATTAGATCCAGGGACGTTGACCCCAGGATTAGATGCAGAGACGTTGACACCAGGATTAGATCCAGGGACATTGACACCAGGATTAGATCCAGGGAATTTGACACCAGGATTAGATCCAGTCACATTGACACCAGGATCAGATCCAGGGACGTTGAAACCAGGATTAGATCCAGGGACGTTGACACCAGGATCAGATCCAGTCACATTGACACCAGGATCAGATCCAGGGACGTTGAAACCAGGATTAGATCCAGGGACGTTGAACCAGGATTAGATCCAGTGACGTTGACAACAGGATTAGATGCAGGGTCGTTGATACCAGGATTAGATCCAGGGATGTTGACACCAGGATTAGATCCAGTTTCGTTGACACCAGGATTAATCCAGGGACGTTGACACCAGGATTAGATCCAGGGACGTTGACACCAGGATTAGATCCAGAGATGTTGACACCAGGATTAGATCCAGTGACGCTGACACCAGGATTATTTCCAGTGACATTGACACCATGATTAGATCCAGTTTCGTTGACACCAGGATTAGATCCATTGACGTTGACACCAGGATTAGATCCAGTGACGCTGACACCAGGATTAGATCCAGGGTCGTTGAAACTAGTATAAGATCCAGGGAGGTTGACACCAGGATCAGATCCAGTGACGTTGACACCAGGATTAGATCCAGGAAGGTTGAACCAAGATTAGATCCAGTGACGTTGACAACAGGGTTAGATCCAGGTGCGTTGATAGCAGGATTAGATCCAGTGATGTTGACACCAGGATTAGATCCAGTTTTGTTTACACAGGGATTAATCCACGGACGTTGACACCAGGATTAGATCCAGGGACGCTGACACCAGGATCAGATCCATGACGTTGACACCAGGATTAGATCCAGTGACGATGACACCAGGAATAGATCCAGGGACTTTGACACCAGGATTAGATGAAGGGACGTTGATACCAAGATTAGATCCTGGGACGTTGACACCAGGATTAGATCCAGGGACGTTGACCCCAGGATTAGATGCAGAGACGTTGACACCAGGATTAGATCCAGGGACATTGACACCAGGATTAGATCCAAGGAATTTGACACCAGGATTAGATCCAGTGATGTTGACACCAGGATTAGATCCAGGGACATTGACAAAAGGATTAGATCCAGGGATGTTGACACCAGTTTAGATCCAGGGACTTTGACATGAAGATTAGATCCAGGGACGTTGACACCAAGATTAGATCCAGGGACATTGACACCAGGATTAGATCTAGGGACGTTTACACCAGGATTAGATCCAGAGACGTTGACACCAGGATTAGATCCAGGGACGTTGAGACCAATATTAGATCCAGGGACGTAGACACCAGTATTAGATCCAGGGACGTTGACACCAGGATTAGATCCAGGGACGTTGACACCAGGATTAGACCAGGGACATTGACACCAGGATTAGATCCAGGGACGTTGACACCTGGATAAGATCCAGGGACGTTGACACCAGGATTAGACCAGGGACATTGACACCAGGATTAGATCCAGGGACGTTGACACCTGGATTAGATCCAGTGATGTTGACACCAGGATTTGATCCAGGGACGTTGACACCAAAATAAGATCCAGTGACGTTGACAACAGGATTAGATCCAGGGAACATGACACCAGGATTAGATCCAGGGATGTTGACACCAGGACGTTGACACCACGATTAGATCCAGGGAAGTTGACGCCAGGATTAGATCCAGGCACGTTGCCTCCAGGATTAGATCCAGTGACGTTGACACCAGGATTAGATCCAGGGACGTTGATCCCAGGATTAGATCCAGGGACGTTGACACCAGGGTTAGACATATTGAAGTTGACACCAGGATTAGATCCAGTGATGCTGACACCAGGATTATTTCCAGTGACATTGACCATGATTAGATCCAGTGACGCTGACACCAGGATTAGATCCAGGGACGTTGACACCAGGATTAGATCCAGGGACGTTGACACCAGGATACGATCCAGTGACGTTGAACCAGGATTTGATCTAGGGACCATGACACCAGGATCAGATCCAGGGACGTTGATACCAGTGTCAGATCCGGTGACGTTGACACCAGGATCAGATCCAGGGACGTTGAAACCAGGATTAGATCCAGGGACGTTGAAAACAGGATTAGATCCAGGGACGTTGATACCAGGATTAGATCCAGGGATGTTGACACCAGGATTAATCCAGGGACGTTGACACCAGGATTAGAAACAGTGACTCTGACACCAGGATTAGATCCAGGGACGTTGAAACCAGGATCAGATCCAGGGACGTTGACACCAGGATAAGATCCAGTGACGTTGACACCAGGATTAGATCCAGGGACCATGACACCAGGATTAGATCCAGTGACGTTGACACCAGGATTAGATCCAGTGACGCTGACACCAGGATCAGATCCATGATGTTGACACTAGGATTAGATCCAGTGACGATGACACCAAGATTAGATCCAGTGACGTTGAAACCAGGATTAGATCCAGGGATGTTGAACCAGGATTAGATCCAGTGACGTTGACAACAGGGTTAGATCCAGGTGCGTTGATAGCAGAATTAGATCCAGTGATGTTGAAACCAGGATTAGATCCAGTTTCGTTTACACCGGGATTAATCCACGGACGTTGACACCAGGATTAGATCCAGGGACGCTGACACCAGGATCAGATCCATGACGTTGACACCAGGATTAGATCCAGTGACGATGACACCAGGATTAGATCCAGGGACTTTGACACCAGGATTAGATCCAGGGACGTTGAATCCACGAGTAGATCCTGGGACGTTGACACAAGGATTAGATCCAGGGACGTTGAAAATAGGATTAGATCCAGGGATGTTGACACCAGGATTAGACCAGGGACGGTGATACCAGGATTTGAATCAAGGACGTTGACTCCAGAATTAGATCCAGTGACTTTGACACCATGATTAGATCTAGTGACGCTGACACCAGGATTATTTCCAGTGACGCTCACACCAGGATTAGATCCAATGACGTTGACACCAGGATTAGATCCAGTGGCGCTGACACCAGTATTAGATCCAGTGACGCTGACACCAGGATAAGATCCAGTGACGTTGACACCAGGATTAGATCCAGGGACGTTGACACCAGGATCAGATCCAGTCACATTGACACCAGGATCAGATCCAGGGACGTTGAAACCAGGATTAGATCCAGGGACGTTGAACCAGGATTAGATCCAGTGACGTTGACAACAGGATTAGATCCAGGGTCGTTGATACCAGGATTAGATCCAGGGATGTTAACACCAGGATTAGATCCAGTTTCGTTGACACCAGGATTAATCCAGGGACGTTGACACCAGGATTAGATCCAGGGACGTTGACACCAGGATTAGATCCAGTGACGCTGACACCAGGATTATTTCCAGTGACGTTGACACCATGATTAGATCCAGTTTCGTTGACACCAGGATTAGATCCATTGACGTTGACACCAGGATTAGATCCAGTGACGCTGACACCAGGATTAGATCCAGGGACGTTGAAACTAGTATAAGATCCAGGGAGGTTGACACCAGGATCAGATCCAGTGACGTTGACACCAGGATTAGATCCAGGAAGGTTGAACCAGGATTAGATCCAGTGACGTTGACAACAGGGTTAGATCCAGGTGCGTTGATAGCAGGATTAGATCCAGTGATGTTGACACCAGGATTAGATCCAGTTTTGTTTACACAGGGATTAATCCACGGACGTTGACACCAGGATTAGATCCAGGGACGCCGACACAGGATCAGATCCATGACGTTGACACCAGGATTAGATCCAGTGACGATGACACCAGGAATAGATCCAGGGACTTTGACACCAGGATTAGATGAAGGGACGTTGAAACCAAGATTAGATCCTGGGACGTTGACACCAGGATTAGATCCAGGGACGTTGACCCCAGGATTAGATGCAGAGACGTTGACACCAGGATTAGATCCAGGGACATTGACACCAGGATTAGATCCAGGGAATTTGACACCAGGATTAGATCCAGTGATGTTGACACCAGGATTAGATCCAGGGACATTGAGAACAGGATTAGATCCAGGGATGTTGACACCAGTTTAGATCCAGGGACTTTGACATGAAGATTAGATCCAGGGACGTTGACACCTGGAGTAGATCCAGTGATGTTGACACCAGGATTTGATCCAGGGACGTTGACACCAAAATAAGATCCAGTGACGTTGACAACAGGATTAGATCCAGGGAACATGACACCAGGATTAGATCCAGGGATGTTGACACCAGGACTTTGACACCACGATTAGATCCAGGGAAGTTGACGCCAGGATTAGATCCAGGCACGTTGCCTCCAGGATTAGATCCAGTGACGTTGACACCAGGATTAGATCCAGGGACGTTGATCCCAGGATTAGATCCAGGGACGTTGACACCAGGGTTAGACATATTGAAGTTGACACCAGGATTAGATCCAGTGACGCTGACACCAGGATTATTTCCAGTGACATTGACCATGATTAGATCCAGTGTCGCTGACACCAGGATTAGATCCAGGGACGTTGACAGCAGGATTAGATCCAGGGACGTTGACACCAGGATACGATCCAGTGACGTTGAACCAGGATTTGATCTAGGGACCATGACACCAGGATCAGATCCAGGGACGTTGATACCAGTGTCAGATCCGGTGACGTTGACACCAGGATCAGATCCAGGGACGTTTAAACCAGGATTAGATCCAGGGACGTTGAAAACAGGATTAGATCCAGTGACGTTGAAAACAGGATTAGATCCAGGGACGATGATACCAGGATTAGATCCAGGGATGTTGACACCAGGATTAATCCAGGGACGTTGACACCAGGATTAGAAACAGTGACTCTGACACCAGGATTAGATCCAGGGACGTTGAAACCAGGATCAGATCCAGGGACGTTGATACCAGGATAAGATCCAGTGACGTTGACACCAGGATTAGATCCAGGGACCATGACACCAGGATTAGATCCAGTGATGTTGACACCAGGATTAGATCCAGTGACGCTGACACCAGGATCAGATCCATGATGTTGACACTAGGATTAGATCCAGTGACGATGACACCAAGATTAGATCCAGTGACGTTGAAACCAGGATTAGATCCAGGGATGTTGAACCAGGATTAGATCCAGTGACGTTGACAACAGGGTTAGATCCAGGTGCGTTGATAGCAGTATTAGATCCAGTGATGTTGAAACCAGGATTAGATCCAGTTTCGTTTACACCGGGATTAATCCACGGACGTTGACACCAGGATTAGATCCAGGGACGCTGACACCAGGATCAGATCCATGACGTTGACACCAGGATTAGATCCAGTGATGATGACACCAGGATTAGATCCAGGGACTTTGACACCAGGATTAGATCCAGGGACGTTGAATCCAAGAGTAGATCCTGGGACGTTGACACAAGGATTAGATCCAGGGACGTTGAAAATAGGATTAGATCCAGGGATGTTGACACCAGGATTAGACCAGGGACGGTGATACCAGGATTTGAATCAAGGACGTTGACTCCAGAATTAGATCCAGTGACTTTGACACCATGATTAGATCTAGTGACGCTGACACCAGGATTATTTCCAGTGACGCTCACACCAGGATTAGATCCAATGACGTTGACACCAGGATTAGATCCAGTGACGCTGACACCAGTATTAGATCCAGTGACGCTGACACCAGGATAAGATCCAGTGACGTTGACACCAGGATTAGATCCAGGGACGTTGACACCAGGATCAGATCCAGTCACATTGACACCAGGATCAGATCCAGGGACGTTGAAACCAGGATTAGATCCAGCGACGTTGAACCAGGATTAGATCCAGTGACGTTGACAACAGGATTAGATCCAGTGACGCTGACACCAGGATTATTTCCAGTGACGTTGACACCATGATTAGATCCAGTTTCGTTGACACCAGGATTAGATCCATTGACGTTGACACCAGGATTAGATCCAGTGACGCTGACACCAGGATTAGATCCAGGGACGTTGAAACTAGTATAAGATCCAGGGAGGTTGACACCAGGATCAGATCCAGTGACGTTGACACCAGGATTAGATCCAGGAAGGTTGAACCAGGATTAGATCCAGTGACGTTGACAACAGGGTTAGATCCAGGTGCATTAATAGCAGGATTAGATCCAGTGATGTTGACACCAGGATTAGATCCAGTTTTGTTTACACAGGGATTAATCCACGGACGTTGACACCAGGATTAGATCCAGGGACGCCGACACCAGGATCAGATCCATGACGTTGACACCAGGATTAGATCCAGTGACGATGACACCAGGAATAGATCCAGGGACTTTGACACCAGGATTAGATGAAGGGACGTTGAAACCAAGATTAGATCCTGGGACGATGATATCAGGATTAGATCCAGGGATGTTGACACCAGGATTAGATACAGTTTTGTTGACACCAGGATTAATCCACGGACGTTGACACCAGGATTAGATCCAGGGACGCTGACACCAGGATCAGATCCATGACGTTGACACAAGGATTAGATCCAGGGACGTTGAAAATGGGATTAGATCCAGGGATGTTGACACCAGGATTAGACCAGGGATGGTGATACCAGGATTTGAATCAAGGACGTTGTCTCCAGAATTAGATCCAGTGACTTTGACACCATGATTAGATCTAGTTATGCTGACACTAGGATCAGATCCAGGAACGTTGACACCAGGATTAGATCCAGTGACGATGACACCAGGATTAGATCCAGGGACGTTGACACCAGGATTAGATCCAGCGACGTTGACACCAGGATAAGATCCAGTGACGTTGACACCAGGATTAGATCCAGGGACGTTGACATCAGGATTAGATCCAGGGACATTGACACCAGGATTAGATCCACTGATGTTGACAACAGGATTAGATCCAGGGACGTTGACACCATGATTAGATCCAGGGATGCTGACACCAGTTTTAGATCCAGGGACATTGACACAAAGATTAGATCCAGGGACGTTGACACCAGAATTAGAATTGGGGACGTTTACACCAGGATTAGATCCAGAGACGTTGACACCAGGATTAGATACAGGGACGTTGACACCAAGATTATATCCAGGGACGTTGACACCAGGATTAGATCCAAGGACATTGACACCAGGATTAGATCCAGAGACCTTGGACCAGGATTAGATACAGGGACGTTGAACCCAGAATTAAATCCACGAACGATGACACCAGGATTAGATCCAGTGATGTTGACACCAAGATTAGATCGAGTGACCTTGACACCAGGAATAGATCCAGGGACTAGACACCAGGATTAGATCCAGGGACTTGACCCCAGAATTAAATCCAGGAACAATGACAGCAGGATTAGATCCAGTGATGTTGACACCAAAATTAGATCCAGGGACATTGACACCAGGATTAGATCCAGGGACGTTGACACCAGGATTAGATCCAGGGACATTGACACCAGGATTAGATCCATTGACGTTGACATCAGGATTAGATCCATTGACGCTGACACCAGGCTTAGATCCAAGGACGTTGAAACCAGGATTAGATCCAGTGACGCTGACACCAAGATTAGATCCAGGGACGTTGACACCAGGATTAGATCCAGGGACGTTGTAACCAGGATTAGACCCAGGGACATTGAACCAAGATTAGATCCGTAGACGTTGACAACAGGGTTAGATCCAGGTGCGTTGATAGCAGGATTAGATCCAGTGATGTTGACACCAGGATTAGATCCATTTTCGTTTACACCGGGATTAATCCACGGACGTTGACACCAGGATTAGACCAGGGACGCTGACACCAGGATCAGATCCATGAGGTTGACACCAGGATTAGATCCAGTGACGATGACACCAGGATTAGATCCAGGGACCTTGAAACTCGGATTAGATCAAGGGACGTGACACCAGGATCAGATCCAGTTACGTTGACACCATGATCAGATCCAGGGACTTTGAAACCAGGATTAGATCCAGGGACGTTGAACCAGGATTAGATCCAGTGACGTTGACAACAGGATTAGATCCAGTGGCGTTGACACCAGGATTAGATCCAGGGACGTTGACACCAGGATTAGATCCAGGGACGTTGACACCAGGATTAGATCTAGTGACGCTGACACCAGGATTAGATCCAGGGACGTTGAAACCAGTATCAGACCCCGGGACGTTGACACCAGGATCAGACCAGTGACGTTGACACCAGGATTAGATCCAAGGACGTTGAAACAAGGATTAGATCCAGTGACGTTGACACCAGCATTAGAATCAGGGACGTTGACTCCAGAATTAGATCCAGTGACTTTAACACCAGGATTAGATCCAGTGACGTTGAACCAGGATTAGATCCAGTGACGTTGACACCAGGATCAGATCCAGGGACTTTGAAACCAGGATTAGATCCAGGGACGTTGAAGCAGGATTAGATCCAGTGACCTTGACAACAGGATTAGATCCAGGGTCGTTGATACCAGGATTAGATCCAGGGATGTTGACACCAGGATTAGATCCAGTTTCGTTGACACCAGGATTAATCCAGGGACGTTGACACCAGGATTAGATCCAAGGACGTTGACACCAGGATTAGATCCAGGGACGTGGACACCAGGATTAGATCCAATGACGTTGACACCAGGATTAGATACAGGGACGTTGAAACCAGGATTAGATCCAGTGATGTTGACACCAGGATTCGAATCAGAGACATGGACTCCAGAATTAGATCCAGTGACTTTGACAACAGGATAGATCCAGTGATGCTGACAGTAGGATCCGATCCAGGGAGGTTGACAACAGGATTAGATCCAGTGACGTTGACACCAGGATTAGATCCACGGATGTTGACACCAGGATTAGATCCAGTTTCGTTGACACCAGGATTAATCCAGGGACGTTGACACCAGGATTAGATCCAGGGACGTTGACACCAGGATTAGATCCAGGGACGTAGATACCAGGAATAGATCCAGTTACGCTGACACCAGGATCAGATCCTTGATGTTTACACTAGGATTAGATCCAGTGACGATGTCACCAAGATTAGATCCAAGGGCGTTGACACCAGGATTAGATCCAGGGACGTTGAAACCAGGATTAGATCCAGGGATGTTGAACCAGGATTAGATCCAGTGATGTTGACAACAGGGTTAGATCCAGGTGCGTTGATAGCAGGATTAGATCCAGTGATGTTGAAACCAGGATTAGATCCAGTTTCGTTTACACCGGGATTAATCCACGGACGTTGACAACAGGATCAGATCCAGGGATGTTGACACCAGGATTAGATCCAGGGACGTTGAAACCAGGATTAGATCCAGGGACGTTGATACCAGGATCAGATCCATGACGTTGACACTAGGATTAGATCCAGTGACGATGACACCAACATTAGATCCAGGCGCGTTGACACCAGGATTAGATCCAGGGACGTTGAAACCAGGATTAGATCCAGGGACGTTGCACCAGGATTAGATCCAGGGACGTTGAAACCAGGATTAGATCCAGGGACGTTGCACCAGGATTAGATCCAGTGACTTTGACAACACGGTTAGATCCAGGTGTGTTGATAGCAGGATTAGATCCAGTGATGTTGACACTTGGATTAGATCCAGTTTCGTTTACAACGGTATTAATCCACGGACGTTGACACCAGGATTAGATCCGGACACGCTGACACAAGGATCAGATCCATGACGTTGACACCAGGATTAGATCCAGTGACGATGAAACCAGGATTAGATCCAGAGACTTTGACACCAAGATTAGATCCAGGGACATTGTCAAAAGGATTAGATCTAGGGACGTTGACAACAGGATAAGATCCAGTGAATTTGACACCAGGATTAGATCCAGTGATGTTGAAAGCAGGATTAGATCTAGGGACGTTGACACCAGGGTTAGGTCCAATGACGCTGACACCAGGTTTAGATCCAATGACGTTGACACCAGGATTCGATCCAGTGGCACTGACACCAGGATTAGATCCAGTGACGTTGACACCAGGAATATATCAAGTGAGGCTGACACCAGGATTAGATCCAGGGACGTTGACACGAGGATTATATCCAGGGACATTGACTCCAGGATTAGATCCAGGGACGTTGAAACCAGGATTAGTTCCAGGGACGTTGACACCTGGATTAGATCCAGTGATGTTGACACCAGGCATAGATCCAGGGATGTTGACCCCAGGATTAGATCCAGGGACGTTGACACCAGGATTACATCCAGTGATGTTGACACCAGGATTAGATCCAGGGACGTTGACACCAAGATTAGATCCAGGGACGTTGACACCATGGTTAGATCCAGGGAAGTTGACACCAGGATTAGATCCAGGGACGTTGCCTCCAGGATTAGATCCAGTGATGTTTACACCAGGATTAGATCCAGGGACGTTGACACCAGGATAATATCCAGGGACGTTGACACCATGATTAGATCCAGTGACGCTGACACCAGGATTAGATCCAGGGACGTTGACACCAGGATTAGATCCAGGGACGTTTACACCAGGATAAAATCTGTTTACGTTGACACCAGGATTTGATCTAGGGACAATGACACCAGGATCAGATCGAGGGACGTTGAAACAAGGAATAGATCCAGGGACGTGACACCAGGATCAGATCCAGGGACGTTGACACCAGTATCAGATCCGATGACAGTGACACCAGGATCAGATCCAGGGACGTTGAAACCAGGATTAGATCCAGGGACGTTGAACCTGGATTAGATCCAGTGACGTTGACAACAGGATTAGATCCAGGGACGTTGATACTAGGATTAGATCCAGGGATGTTGACACCAGGAATAGATCCAGTTTCGTTGACCCCTGATTAATCTAGGGACGTTGACACCTGGATTACATCCAGGGACGTTGACACCAGGATTAGATCCAGGGACATTGACACCTGGATAGATCCATTGACGTTGACACCAGGATTAGATCCTGTGACGCTGACACCAGGATTAGATCCAGGGATGTTGAAATCAGGATCAGATCCAGGGACGTTGACACCAGGATCAGATCCAGGGACGTTGACACCAGAGTTAGATCCAGGGACGCTGACACAAGGATTAGATCCAGTGACGCTCACACCAAGATTAGATCCAATGATGTTGACACCAGGATTAGATCCAGTGGAGCTGACACCAGGATTAGATCCAGTGACGTTGACACCAGGATTAGATCCAGAGACGCTGACACCAGGATAAGATCCAGTGACGTTGACACCAGGATTAGATTAAGGGACCATCACACCAGGATTAGATCCAGTGACGTTGACACCAGGATTAAATCCAGTGACGCTGACACCAGGATCAGATCCATGACGTTAACACTAGGATTACATACAGTGACGATGACACCAAGATTAGAATCAGGTACGTTGACACCAGGATTAGATCCAGGGACGTAGACACCAGGATTAGATCCAGTGACGCTGACACCAGGATTAGATCCAGGGACGGAACACCAGGATCAGATCCAGGGACGTTGACACCAGGATCAGATCCAGTGACGTTGACACCAGGATCAGATCCAGGGACTTTGAAACCAGGATTAGATCCAGGGACGTTGAACCAGGATTAGATCCAGTGACGTTGACAACAGGATTAGATCCAGGGTCGTTGATACCAGGATTCGATCCAGGGATGTTGACACCAGGATTAGATCCAGTTTCGTTGACACCAGGATTAATCCAGGGACGTTGACACCAGGATTAGATCCAGGGACGTTGACACCAGGATTAGATCCATTGACGTTGACACCAGGATTAGATCCAGGGACGTTGAAACCAGGATTAGATCCAGTGACGTTGACACCAAGATTAGAATCAGGGACGTTGACTCCAGAATTAGATCCAGTGACTTTGACACCAGGATTAGATCCAGTGATGCTGACACTAGGATGAGATCCAGGGACGTTGACACCAGGATTAGATCCAGGGACATAGACACCAGGGTTAGACCCATGGGCGTTGACTCCAGGATTACATCCAGGGATGTTGACACCAGAATTAGGTCCAGGGACGTTGACACCTGGATTATATCCAGTGATGTTGACACCAGGCATAGATCCAGGGATGTTGACACCAGGATTAGATCCAGTGACGCTGACACCAGGATTATTTCCAGTGACGTTGACACCATGATTAGATCCAGTGACGCTGACACCAGGATTAGATCCAGGGACGTTGACACCAGGATTAGGTCCAGGGACGTTGACACCAGGATTAGATCCAGTGACGTTGACACCAGGATTTTATCTAGGGACCATGACACCAGGATTAGATCGAGAGACGTTGAAACAAGGATTAGATCCTGGGACGTGACACCAGGATCAGATCCAGGGACGTTGAAACCAGGATTAGATCCAGGGACGTTGAACCAGGATTAGATCCAGTGACGTTGACAACAGGATTAGATCCAGGGATGTTGATACCAGGATTAGATCCAGGGATGTTGACAACAGGATTACATCGAGTTTTGTTGACACCAGGAT
Source organism: Rattus norvegicus (assembly GCF_021556685.1). NCBI lineage: Eukaryota > Metazoa > Chordata > Mammalia > Rodentia > Muridae > Rattus > Rattus norvegicus. The sequence goes on from NC_141555.1 coordinate 63,440,123, forward strand.
TAATCCAGGGACGGTGACACCAGGATTAGATCCAGGGACGTTGAAACCAGGATTAGATCCAGGGACGTTGACACCAGGGTTAGATCCAGGGACGTTGACATGAGGATTAGATCCAGGGTCGTTGACACCAGGATCAGATCCAGGGACGTTGACACCAGGATTAGATCCAGGGACGTTGACACCAGGATCAGATCTAGGAACGTTGAAACAAGGATTAGATCCAGGGACGTGACACCAGGATCAGATCCAGGGACGTTGACACCAGGATCAGATCCAGTGACGTTGACACCAGGATCAGATCCAGGGATGTTGAAACCAGGATTAGATCCAGGGACGTTGAACCAGGATTAGATCCAGGGACGTTGACACCAGGATTAGATCCAGGGACGTTGACACCAGGATTAGATCCAGGGACGATGACAGCAGGAATATATCCAGGGACGTTGACACCAGGATTAGGTGCAGGGACGTTGACTAAAGGATTAGATCCAGGGACGTTGACACCAGGATAAGATCCAGTGACATGACACCAGGATTAGATCCAGTGATGCTGACACCAGGATTAGATCCAGGGACGTTGACACCAAGATTAGATCCAGGGACGTTGACACCAGGATTAGATCCAGGGACGTTGACACCAGGATTAGATCCAGGGACGTTGACACCAGGATCAGATCCAGGGACGTTGAAACTAGGATTAGATCCAGGGACGTGACACCAGGATCAGATCCAGGGACGTTGACACCAGTATCTGATCCAGTGACGTTGACACCAGGATCAGATCCATGGACGTTGAAACCAGGATTAGATCTAGTGACGTTCAACCAGGATTAGGTCCAGTGACGTTGACAACAGGATTAGATCCAGGGATGTTGATACCAGGATTAGATCCAGGGATGTTGACACCAGGAGTACATCCAGTTTCGTTGACACCAGGATTAATCAAGGGACGTTGACACCAGGATTAGATCCAGGGACGTTGACACCTGGATTAGATCCAGGGACGTTGACACCAGGGTTAGATCCAGGGAAGTTGACACCAGGATTAGATCCAGGGACGTTGCCTCCAGTATTAGATCCAGTGACATTGACACCAGGATTAAATCCAGTGACGCTGACACCAGGATCAGATCCATGACGTTAACACTAGGATTACATACAGTGACGATGACACCAAGATTAGAATCAGGTACGTTGACACCAGGATTAGATCCAGGGACGTAGACACCAGGATTAGATCCAGTGACGCTGACACCAGGATTAGATCCAGGGATGTTGACACCAGGATTAGATCAAGGGACGTTGACACCAGGATAAGATCCAGTGACGTTGACACCAGGATTTTATCTAGGGACCATGACACCAGGATTAGATCGAGAGAGTTTGAAACAAGGATTAGATCCAGGGACGTGACACCAGGATCAGATCCAGGGACGTTGACACCAGTATCAGATCCAGTGACCTTGACACCAGGATCAGATCCAGGGACGTTGAAACCAGGATTAGATCCAGGGACGTTGAACCAGGATTAGATCCAGTGACGTTGACAACAGGATAAGATCCAGGGATGTTGATACCAGGATTAGATCCAGGGATGTTGACACCAGGATTAGATCCAGTTTCGTTGACACCAGGATTAATCCAGGGACGTTGACACCAGTATTAGATCCAGGGACGTTGACACCAGTATTAGATCCATAGACATTGACATCAGGATAGATCCATTGACGTTGACACCAGGATTAGATCAAGGGACGCTGACACCAGGATTAGATCCAGTGATGTTGACACCAAAATTAGATCCAGGGACGTTGACACCAAGATTAGAACCAGGGACGTTGACAACAGGATTAGATCCAGGGACGTTGATACCAGGATTAGATCCAGGGATGTTGACACCAGGATTAGATACAGTTTTGTTGACACCAGGATTAATCCAGGGACGTTGACACCAGGATTAGATCCAGGGACGTTGACAACAGGATCAGATTTATTGACGTTGACTCCAGGATTAGATCCAGTGACGCTGACACCAGGATTTGATCCAGGAACGTTGAAACCAGTATCAGATCCAGGGACGTTGACACCAGGATCAGATCCAGTGACGTTGTCACCAGGATTAGATCCAGGGATGTTGAAACCAGGATTAGATCCAGTGACGTTGAAACCAGGATTAGAATCAGGGACATTGACGCCAGAATTAGATCCAGTGACTTTGAAACCAGGATTAGATCCAGTGACGCTGACACTAGGATCAGATCCAGGGACGTTGACACCAGGATTAGATCCAGTGACGTTGACACCAGGATTAAATCCAGGGACATCTACACCAGGGTTCGACAATGGGCGTTGACTCTAGGATTAGATCCAGGGACCTTGACACCAGAATTAGATCCAGGGACATTGACACCAGGGTTAGATCCAGGGACGTTGACATCAGGGTTAGATCCAGAGACTTTGACACCAAGATTAGGTCTAGGGACATTGACCTAAGGAGTAGATCCAGGGATGTTGACACCAGGATAAGATACAGGGACGTTGACACCAGGATTAGATCCAGTGATGTTGACACCAGGATTAGATCCAGGGACGTTGACACCAAGATTAGATCCAGGCACGTTGACACCAGGGTTAGATCCAGGGACGCTGACACAAGGATTAGGTCCAGTGACGCTGACACCAGGATTAGATCCAATGACGTTGACTCCAGGATTAGAATCAGTGTTGCTGACACCAGGATTAGATCCAGTGACCTTGACACCAGGATTAGATCCAGTGACACTGACACCAGGATTAGATCCAGGGACATGACACGAGGATTAGATCCAGGGACGTTGACACCAGGATAAGATCCAGTGATGTTGACACCAGGATTAGATCCAGGGACGTTGACACCAAGATTAGATCCAGGCACGTTGACACCAGGGTTAGATCCAGGGACGCTGACACCAGGATTAGGTCCAGTGACGCTGACACCAGGATTAGATCCAATGACGTTGACACCAGGATTAGATCCAGTGGCGCTGACACCAGGATTAGATCCAGTGACCTTGACACCAGGATTAGATCCAGTGACACTGACACCAGGATTAGATCCAGGGACATTGACACGAGGATTAGATCAAGGGACGTTGACACCAGGATTAGATCCAAGGACGTTGACACCAGGATTATATCCAGTGTCGTTGACACGAGGATTAGATCCAGGGACGTTGACACGAGGATTAGATCCAGGGACGTTGACACCAGGATTAGATCCAAGGACGTTGACACCAGGATTATATCCAGGGTCGTTGACACGAGGATTAGATCCAGGGACGTTGACACCTGGATTAGATCCAGTGATGTTGACACCAGGCATAGATCCAGGGCTGTTGACACCAGGATTAGATCCAGTGATGTTGACACCAGGATTAGATCCAGGGACATTTACACCAAGATTAGATCCAGGGACGTTGACACCAGGGTTAGATCCAGGGACGCTGACACCAGGATTAGATCCATTGACGTTGACACCAAGATTAGATCCAGTGACGCTGACACCAGTATTAGATTCAGGGACCTTGACACCAGGATTAGATCTAGTGACGCTGACAGCAGGATTAGATCCAGGGACGTTGACACCAGTATTAGATCCAGGTACGTTTAAACCAGGATAAGATCCAGGTACGTTGACACCAGCATAAGATCCAGTGACGTTGACACCAGGATTAGATCCAGGGACGTTGACACCAGGATTAGATCCAGGGACTTTGACTCCAGGATTAGATCCAGGTACGTTGACACCAGGATAAGATCCAGTGTCATTGACACTAGGATTAGATCCACGACCATGACACTAGGATTAGATCTAGTGACGTTGACACCAGGATTAGATCCAGTGACGCTGACACCAGGATCAAATCCATGACTTTGACACCAGTATTAGATCCAGTGACGTTGACACCATGATTAGATCCGGTGACTTTGACTCCTGGATTAGATCCAGGGACGTTGACTCCAGGATTATATCCAGGGACGTTGACAGCAGGAATATATCCAGTGATGTTGACACCAGGATTAGGTGCAGGGACGTTGACTAAAGGATTAGATCCAGGGACGTTGACACCAGGATAAGATCCAGTGACGTTGACACCAGGATTAGATCCAGTGATCCTGAAACCAGGATTAGATCCAGGGACGTTGACACCAAGATTAGATCCAGGGACGTTGACACCAGGATGAGATCCAGGGACGTTGACACCAGGATTAGATCCAGGGACGTTGACACCAAGATTAGATCCAGGGACGTTGACACCAGGATTAGATCCAGGGACGTTGAAACCAGGATTAGATCCAGGGACGTTGACACCAGGGTTAGATCCAGGGACGTTGACATGAGGATTAGATCCAGGGTCGTTGACACCAGGATCAGATCCAGGGACGTTGACACCAGGATTAGATCCAGGGACGTTGACACCAGGATCAGATCCAGGAACGTTGAAACAAGGATTAGATCCAGGGACGTGACACCAGGATCAGATCCAGGGACGTTGACACCAGGATCAGATCCAGTGACGTTGACACCAGGTTTAGATCCAGGGACGATGACAGCAGGAATATATCCAGGGACGTTGACACCAGGATTAGGTGCAGGGACGTTGACTAAAGGATTAGATCCAGGGACGTTGACACCAGGATAAGATCCAGTGACATGACACCAGGATTAGATCCAGTGATGCTGACACCAGGATTAGATCCAGGGACGTTGACACCAAGATTAGATCCAGGGACGTTGACACCAGGATTAGATCCAGGGACGTTGACACCAGGATTAGATCCAGGGACGTTGACACCAGGATCAGATCCAGGGACGTTGAAACTAGGATTAGATCCAGGGACGTGACACCAGGATCAGATCCAGGGACGTTGACACCAGTATCAGATCCAGTGACGTTGACACCAGGATCAGATCCATGGACGTTGAAACCAGGATTAGATCTAGTGACGTTCAACCAGGATTAGGTCCAGTGACGTTGACAACAGGATTAGATCCAGGGATGTTGATACCAGGATTAGATCCAGGGATGTTGACACCAGGAGTACATCCAGTTTCGTTGACACCAGGATTAATCAAGGGACGTTGACACCAGGATTAGATCCAGGGACGTTGACACCTGGATTAGATCCAGGGACGTTGACACCAGGGTTAGATCCAGGGAAGTTGACACCAGGATTAGATCCAGGGACGTTGCCTCCAGTATTAGATCCAGTGACATTGACACCAGGATTAAATCCAGTGACGCTGACACCAGGATCAGATCCATGACGTTAACACTAGGATTACATACAGTGACGATGACACCAAGATTAGAATCAGGTACGTTGACACCAGGATTAGATCCAGGGACGTAGACACCAGGATTAGATCCAGTGACGCTGACACCAGGATTAGATCCAGGGACGTTGACACCAGGATTAGATCAAGGGACGTTGACACCAGGATAAGATCCAGTGACGTTGACACCAGGATTTTATCTAGGGACCATGACACCAGGATTAGATCGAGAGAGTTTGAAACAAGGATTAGATCCAGGGACGTGACACCAGGATCAGATCCAGGGACGTTGACACCAGTATCAGATCCAGTGACCTTGACACCAGGATCAGATCCAGGGACGTTGAAACCAGGATTAGATCCAGGGACGTTGAGCCAGGATTAGATCCAGTGACGTTGACAACAGGATAAGATCCAGGGATGTTGATACCAGGATTAGATCCAGGGATGTTGACACCAGGATCAGATCCAGTTTCGTTGACACCAGGATTAATCCAGGGACGTTGACACCAGGATTAGATCCAGGGACGTTGACACCAGGATTAGATCCATTGACGTTGACACCAGGATTAGATCCAGGGACGTTGAAACCAGGATTAGATCCAGTGACGTTGACACCAAGATTAGAATCAGGGACGTTGACTCCAGAATTAGATCCAGTGACTTTGACACCAGGATTAGATCCAGTGATGCTGACACTAGGATGAGATCCAGGGACGTTGACACCAGGATTAGATCCAGGGACATAGACACCAGGGTTAGACCCATGGGCGTTGACTCCAGGATTACATCCAGGGATGTTGACACCAGAATTAGGTCCAGGGACGTTGACACCTGGATTATATCCAGTGATGTTGACACCAGGCATAGATCCAGGGATGTTGACACCAGGATTAGATCCAGTGACGCTGACACCAGGATTATTTCCAGTGACGTTGACACCATGATTAGATCCAGTGACGCTGACACCAGGATTAGATCCAGGGACGTTGACACCAGGATTAGGTCCAGGGACGTTGACACCAGGATTAGATCCAGTGACGTTGACACCAGGATTTTATCTAGGGACCATGACACCAGGATTAGATCGAGAGACGTTGAAACAAGGATTAGATCCTGGGACGTGACACCAGGATCAGATCCAGGGACGTTGAAACCAGGATTAGATCCAGGGACGTTGAACCAGGATTAGATCCAGTGACGTTGACAACAGGATTAGATCCAGGGATGTTGATACCAGGATTAGATCCAGGGATGTTGACAACAGGATTACATCGAGTTTTGTTGACACCAGGATTAATCCAGGGACGGTGACACCAGGATTAGATCCAGGGACGTTGAAACCAGGATTAGATCCAGGGACGTTGACACCAGGGTTAGATCCAGGGACGTTGACATGAGGATTAGATCCAGGGTCGTTGACACCAGGATCAGATCCAGGGACGTTGACACCAGGATTAGATCCAGGGACGTTGACACCAGGATCAGATCCAGGAACGTTGAAACAAGGATTAGATCCAGGGACGTGACACCAGGATCAGATCCAGGGACGTTGACACCAGGATCAGATCCAGTGACGTTGACACCAGGATCAGATCCAGGGATGTTGAAACCAGGATTAGATCCAGGGACGTTGAACCAGGATTAGATCCAGGGACGTTGACACCAGGATTAGATCCAGGGACGTTGACACCAGGATTAGATCCAGGGACGATGACAGCAGGAATATATCCAGGGACGTTGACACCAGGATTAGGTGCAGGGACGTTGACTAAAGGATTAGATCCAGGGACGTTGACACCAGGATAAGATCCAGTGACATGACACCAGGATTAGATCCAGTGATGCTGACACCAGGATTAGATCCAGGGACGTTGACACCAAGATTAGATCCAGGGACGTTGACACCAGGATTAGATCCAGGGACGTTGACACCAGGATTAGATCCAGGGACGTTGACACCAGGATCAGATCCAGGGACGTTGAAACTAGGATTAGATCCAGGGACGTGACACCAGGATCAGATCCAGGGACGTTGACACCAGTATCTGATCCAGTGACGTTGACACCAGGATCAGATCCATGGACGTTGAAACCAGGATTAGGTCTAGTGACGTTCAACCAGGATTAGGTCCAGTGACGTTGACAACAGGATTAGATCCAGGGATGTTGATACCAGGATTAGATCCAGGGATGTTGACACCAGGAGTACATCCAGTTTCGTTGACACCAGGATTAATCAAGGGACGTTGACACCAGGATTAGATCCAGGGACGTTGACACCTGGATTAGATCCAGGGACGTTGACACCAGGGTTAGATCCAGGGAAGTTGACACCAGGATTAGATCCAGGGACGTTGCCTCCAGTATTAGATCCAGTGACATTGACACCAGGATTAAATCCAGTGACGCTGACACCAGGATCAGATCCATGACGTTAACACTAGGATTACATACAGTGACGATGACACCAAGATTAGAATCAGGTACGTTGACACCAGGATTAGATCCAGGGACGTAGACACCAGGATTAGATCCAGTGACGCTGACACCAGGATTAGATCCAGGGACGTTGACACCAGGATTAGATCAAGGGACGTTGACACCAGGATAAGATCCAGTGACGTTGACACCAGGATTTTATCTAGGGACCATGACACCAGGATTAGATCGAGAGAGTTTGAAACAAGGATTAGATCCAGGGACGTGACACCAGGATCAGATCCAGGGACGTTGACACCAGTATCAGATCCAGTGACCTTGACACCAGGATCAGATCCAGGGACGTTGAAACCAGGATTAGATCCAGGGACGTTGAACCAGGATTAGATCCAGTGACGTTGACAACAGGATAAGATCCAGGGATGTTGATACCAGGATTAGATCCAGGGATGTTGACACCAGGATTAGATCCAGTTTCGTTGACACCAGGATTAATCCAGGGACGTTGACACCAGTATTAGATCCAGGGACGTTGACACCAGTATTAGATCCATAGACATTGACATCAGGATAGATCCATTGACGTTGACACCAGGATTAGATCAAGGGACGCTGACACCAGGATTAGATCCAGTGATGTTGACACCAAAATTAGATCCAGGGACGTTGACACCAAGATTAGAACCAGGGACGTTGACAACAGGATTAGATCCAGGGACGTTGATACCAGGATTAGATCCAGGGATGTTGACACCAGGATTAGATACAGTTTTGTTGACACCAGGATTAATCCAGGGACGTTGACACCAGGATTAGATCCAGGGACGTTGACAACAGGATCAGATTTATTGACGTTGACTCCAGTATTAGATCCAGTGACGCTGACACCAGGATTTGATCCAGGAACGTTGAAACCAGTATCAGATCCAGGGACGTTGACACCAGGATCAGATCCAGTGACGTTGTCACCAGGATTAGATCCAGGGATGTTGAAACCAGGATTAGATCCAGTGACGTTGAAACCAGGATTAGAATCAGGGACATTGACGCCAGAATTAGATCCAGTGACTTTGAAACCAGGATTAGATCCAGTGACGCTGACACTAGGATCAGATCCAGGGACGTTGACACCAGGATTAGATCCAGTGACGTTGACACCAGGATTAAATCCAGGGACATCTACACCAGGGTTCGACAATGGGCGTTGACTCTAGGATTAGATCCAGGGACCTTGACACCAGAATTAGATCCAGGGACATTGACACCAGGGTTAGATCCAGGGACGTTGACATCAGGGTTAGATCCAGAGATTTTGACACCAAGATTAGGTCTAGGGACATTGACCTAAGGAGTAGATCCAGGGATGTTGACACCAGGATAAGATACAGGGACGTTGACACCAGGATTAGATCCAGTGATGTTGACACCAGGATTAGATCCAGGGACGTTGACACCAAGATTAGATCCAGGCACGTTGACACCAGGGTTAGATCCAGGGACGCTGACACAAGGATTAGGTCCAGTGACGCTGACACCAGGATTAGATCCAATGACGTTGACTCCAGGATTAGAATCAGTGTTGCTGACACCAGGATTAGATCCAGTGACCTTGACACCAGGATTAGATCCAGTGACACTGACACCAGGATTAGATCCAGGGACATGACACGAGGATTAGATCCAGGGACGTTGACACCAGGATAAGATCCAGTGATGTTGACACCAGGATTAGATCCAGGGACGTTGACACCAAGATTAGATCCAGGCACGTTGACACCAGGGTTAGATCCAGGGACGCTGACACCAGGATTAGGTCCAGTGACGCTGACACCAGGATTAGATCCAATGACGTTGACACCAGGATTAGATCCAGTGGCGCTGACACCAGGATTAGATCCAGTGACCTTGACACCAGGATTAGATCCAGTGACACTGACACCAGGATTAGATCCAGGGACATTGACACGAGGATTAGATCCAGGGACGTTGACACCAGGATTAGATCCAAGGACGTTGACACCAGGATTATATCCAGTGTCGTTGACACGAGGATTAGATCCAGGGACGTTGACACGAGGATTAGATCCAGGGACGTTGACACCAGGATTAGATCCAAGGACGTTGACACCAGGATTATATCCAGGGTCGTTGACACGAGGATTAGATCCAGGGACGTTGACACCTGGATTAGATCCAGTGATGTTGACACCAGGCATAGATCCAGGGCTGTTGACACCAGGATTAGATCCAGTGATGTTGACACCAGGATTAGATCCAGGGACATTTACACCAAGATTAGATCCAGGGACGTTGACACCAGGGTTAGATCCAGGGACGCTGACACCAGGATTAGATCCATTGACGTTGACACCAAGATTAGATCCAGTGACGCTGACACCAGTATTAGATTCAGGGACCTTGACACCAGGATTAGATCTAGTGACGCTGACAGCAGGATTAGATCCAGGGACGTTGACACCAGGATTAGATCCAGGTACGTTTAAACCAGGATAAGATCCAGGTACGTTGACACCAGCATAAGATCCAGTGACGTTGACACCAGGATTAGATCCAGGGACGTTGACACCAGGATTAGATCCAGGGACTTTGACTCCAGGATTAGATCCAGGTACGTTGACACCAGGATAAGATCCAGTGTCATTGACACTAGGATTAGATCCACGACCATGACACCAGGATTAGATCTAGTGACGTTGACACCAGGATTAGATCCAGTGACGCTGACACCAGGATCAAATCCATGACTTTGACACCAGTATTAGATCCAGTGACGTTGACACCATGATTAGATCCGGTGACTTTGACTCCTGGATTAGATCCAGGGACGTTGACTCCAGGATTATATCCAGGGACGTTGACAGCAGGAATATATCCAGTGATGTTGACACCAGGATTAGGTGCAGGGACGTTGACTAAAGGATTAGATCCAGGGACGTTGACACCAGGATAAGATCCAGTGACGTTGACACCAGGATTAGATCCAGTGATCCTGAAACCAGGATTAGATCCAGGGACGTTGACACCAAGATTAGATCCAGGGACGTTGACACCAGGATGAGATCCAGGGACGTTGACACCAGGATTAGATCCAGGGACGTTGACACCAAGATTAGATCCAGGGACGTTGACACCAGGATTAGATCCAGGGACGTTGAAACCAGGATTAGATCCAGGGACGTTGACACCAGGGTTAGATCCAGGGACGTTGACATGAGGATTAGATCCAGGGTCGTTGACACCAGGATCAGATCCAGGGACGTTGACACCAGGATTAGATCCAGGGACGTTGACACCAGGATCAGATCCAGGAACGTTGAAACAAGGATTAGATCCAGGGACGTGACACCAGGATCAGATCCAGGGACGTTGACACCAGGATCAGATCCAGTGACGTTGACACCAGGTTTAGATCCAGGGACGATGACAGCAGGAATATATCCAGGGACGTTGACACCAGGATTAGGTGCAGGGACGTTGACTAAAGGATTAGATCCAGGGACGTTGACACCAGGATAAGATCCAGTGACATGACACCAGGATTAGATCCAGTGATGCTGACACCAGGATTAGATCCAGGGACGTTGACACCAAGATTAGATCCAGGGACGTTGACACCAGGATTAGATCCAGGGACGTTGACACCAGGATTAGATCCAGGGACGTTGACACCAGGATCAGATCCAGGGACGTTGAAACTAGGATTAGATCCAGGGACGTGACACCAGGATCAGATCCAGGGACGTTGACACCAGTATCAGATCCAGTGACGTTGACACCAGGATCAGATCCATGGACGTTGAAACCAGGATTAGATCTAGTGACGTTCAACCAGGATTAGGTCCAGTGACGTTGACAACAGGATTAGATCCAGGGATGTTGATACCAGGATTAGATCCAGGGATGTTGACACCAGGAGTACATCCAGTTTCGTTGACACCAGGATTAATCAAGGGACGTTGACACCAGGATTAGATCCAGGGACGTTGACACCTGGATTAGATCCAGGGACGTTGACACCAGGGTTAGATCCAGGGAAGTTGACACCAGGATTAGATCCAGGGACGTTGCCTCCAGTATTAGATCCAGTGACATTGACACCAGGATTAAATCCAGTGACGCTGACACCAGGATCAGATCCATGACGTTAACACTAGGATTACATACAGTGACGATGACACCAAGATTAGAATCAGGTACGTTGACACCAGGATTAGATCCAGGGACGTAGACACCAGGATTAGATCCAGTGACGCTGACACCAGGATTAGATCCAGGGACGTTGACACCAGGATTAGATCAAGGGACGTTGACACCAGGATAAGATCCAGTGACGTTGACACCAGGATTTTATCTAGGGACCATGACACCAGGATTAGATCGAGAGAGTTTGAAACAAGGATTAGATCCAGGGACGTGACACCAGGATCAGATCCAGGGACGTTGACACCAGTATCAGATCCAGTGACCTTGACACCAGGATCAGATCCAGGGACGTTGAAACCAGGATTAGATCCAGGGACGTTGAACCAGGATTAGATCCAGTGACGTTGACAACAGGATAAGATCCAGGGATGTTGATACCAGGATTAGATCCAGGGATGTTGACACCAGGATTAGATCCAGTTTCGTTGACACCAGGATTAATCCAGGGACGTTGACACCAGTATTAGATCCAGGGACGTTGACACCAGTATTAGATCCATAGACATTGACATCAGGATAGATCCATTGACGTTGACACCAGGATTAGATCAAGGGACGCTGACACCAGGATTAGATCCAGTGATGTTGACACCAAAATTAGATCCAGGGACGTTGACACCAAGATTAGAACCAGGGACGTTGACAACAGGATTAGATCCAGGGACGTTGATACCAGGATTAGATCCAGGGATGTTGACACCAGGATTAGATACAGTTTTGTTGACACCAGGATTAATCCAGGGACGTTGACACCAGGATTAGATCCAGGGACGTTGACAACAGGATCAGATTTATTGACGTTGACTCCAGGATTAGATCCAGTGACGCTGACACCAGGATTTGATCCAGGAACGTTGAAACCAGTATCAGATCCAGGGACGTTGACACCAGGATCAGATCCAGTGACGTTGTCACCAGGATTAGATCCAGGGATGTTGAAACCAGGATTAGATCCAGTGACGTTGAAACCAGGATTAGAATCAGGGACATTGACGCCAGAATTAGATCCAGTGACTTTGAAACCAGGATTAGATCCAGTGACGCTGACACTAGGATCAGATCCAGGGACGTTGACACCAGGATTAGATCCAGTGACGTTGACACCAGGATTAAATCCAGGGACATCTACACCAGGGTTCGACAATGGGCGTTGACTCTAGGATTAGATCCAGGGACCTTGACACCAGAATTAGATCCAGGGACATTGACACCAGGGTTAGATCCAGGGACGTTGACATCAGGGTTAGATCCAGAGATTTTGACACCAAGATTAGGTCTAGGGACATTGACCTAAGGAGTAGATCCAGGGATGTTGACACCAGGATAAGATACAGGGACGTTGACACCAGGATTAGATCCAGTGATGTTGACACCAGGATTAGATCCAGGGACGTTGACACCAAGATTAGATCCAGGCACGTTGACACCAGGGTTAGATCCAGGGACGCTGACACAAGGATTAGGTCCAGTGACGCTGACACCAGGATTAGATCCAATGACGTTGACTCCAGGATTAGAATCAGTGTTGCTGACACCAGGATTAGATCCAGTGACCTTGACACCAGGATTAGATCCAGTGACACTGACACCAGGATTAGATCCAGGGACATGACACGAGGATTAGATCCAGGGACGTTGACACCAGGATAAGATCCAGTGATGTTGACACCAGGATTAGATCCAGGGACGTTGACACCAAGATTAGATCCAGGCACGTTGACACCAGGGTTAGATCCAGGGACGCTGACACCAGGATTAGGTCCAGTGACGCTGACACCAGGATTAGATCCAATGACGTTGACACCAGGATTAGATCCAGTGGCGCTGACACCAGGATTAGATCCAGTGACCTTGACACCAGGATTAGATCCAGTGACACTGACACCAGGATTAGATCCAGGGACATTGACACGAGGATTAGATCCAGGGACGTTGACACCAGGATTAGATCCAAGGACGTTGACACCAGGATTATATCCAGTGTCGTTGACACGAGGATTAGATCCAGGGACGTTGACACGAGGATTAGATCCAGGGACGTTGACACCAGGATTAGATCCAAGGACGTTGACACCAGGATTATATCCAGGGTCGTTGACACGAGGATTAGATCCAGGGACGTTGACACCTGGATTAGATCCAGTGATGTTGACACCAGGCATAGATCCAGGGCTGTTGACACCAGGATTAGATCCAGTGATGTTGACACCAGGATTAGATCCAGGGACATTTACACCAAGATTAGATCCAGGGACGTTGACACCAGGGTTAGATCCAGGGACGCTGACACCAGGATTAGATCCATTGACGTTGACACCAAGATTAGATCCAGTGACGCTGACACCAGTATTAGATTCAGGGACCTTGACACCAGGATTAGATCTAGTGACGCTGACAGCAGGATTAGATCCAGGGACGTTGACACCAGGATTAGATCCAGGTACGTTTAAACCAGGATAAGATCCAGGTACGTTGACACCAGCATAAGATCCAGTGACGTTGACACCAGGATTAGATCCAGGGACGTTGACACCAGGATTAGATCCAGGGACTTTGACTCCAGGATTAGATCCAGGTACGTTGACACCAGGATAAGATCCAGTGTCATTGACACTAGGATTAGATCCACGACCATGACACCAGGATTAGATCTAGTGACGTTGACACCAGGATTAGATCCAGTGACGCTGACACCAGGATCAAATCCATGACTTTGACACCAGTATTAGATCCAGTGACGTTGACACCATGATTAGATCCGGTGACTTTGACTCCTGGATTAGATCCAGGGACGTTGACTCCAGGATTATATCCAGGGACGTTGACAGCAGGAATATATCCAGTGATGTTGACACCAGGATTAGGTGCAGGGACGTTGACTAAAGGATTAGATCCAGGGACGTTGACACCAGGATAAGATCCAGTGACGTTGACACCAGGATTAGATCCAGTGATCCTGAAACCAGGATTAGATCCAGGGACGTTGACACCAAGATTAGATCCAGGGACGTTGACACCAGGATGAGATCCAGGGACGTTGACACCAGGATTAGATCCAGGGACGTTGACACCAAGATTAGATCCAGGGACGTTGACACCAGGATTAGATCCAGGGACGTTGAAACCAGGATTAGATCCAGGGACGTTGACACCAGGGTTAGATCCAGGGACGTTGACATGAGGATTAGATCCAGGGTCGTTGACACCAGGATCAGATCCAGGGACGTTGACACCAGGATTAGATCCAGGGACGTTGACACCAGGATCAGATCCAGGAACGTTGAAACAAGGATTAGATCCAGGGACGTGACACCAGGATCAGATCCAGGGACGTTGACACCAGGATCAGATCCAGTGACGTTGACACCAGGTTTAGATCCAGGGACGATGACAGCAGGAATATATCCAGGGACGTTGACACCAGGATTAGGTGCAGGGACGTTGACTAAAGGATTAGATCCAGGGACGTTGACACCAGGATAAGATCCAGTGACATGACACCAGGATTAGATCCAGTGATGCTGACACCAGGATTAGATCCAGGGACGTTGACACCAAGATTAGATCCAGGGACGTTGACACCAGGATTAGATCCAGGGACGTTGACACCAGGATTAGATCCAGGGACGTTGACACCAGGATCAGATCCAGGGACGTTGAAACTAGGATTAGATCCAGGGACGTGACACCAGGATCAGATCCAGGGACGTTGACACCAGTATCAGATCCAGTGACGTTGACACCAGGATCAGATCCATGGACGTTGAAACCAGGATTAGATCTAGTGACGTTCAACCAGGATTAGGTCCAGTGACGTTGACAACAGGATTAGATCCAGGGATGTTGATACCAGGATTAGATCCAGGGATGTTGACACCAGGAGTACATCCAGTTTCGTTGACACCAGGATTAATCAAGGGACGTTGACACCAGGATTAGATCCAGGGACGTTGACACCTGGATTAGATCCAGGGACGTTGACACCAGGGTTAGATCCAGGGAAGTTGACACCAGGATTAGATCCAGGGACGTTGCCTCCAGTATTAGATCCAGTGACATTGACACCAGGATTAAATCCAGTGACGCTGACACCAGGATCAGATCCATGACGTTAACACTAGGATTACATACAGTGACGATGACACCAAGATTAGAATCAGGTACGTTGACACCAGGATTAGATCCAGGGACGTAGACACCAGGATTAGATCCAGTGACGCTGACACCAGGATTAGATCCAGGGACGTTGACACCAGGATTAGATCAAGGGACGTTGACACCAGGATAAGATCCAGTGACGTTGACACCAGGATTTTATCTAGGGACCATGACACCAGGATTAGATCGAGAGAGTTTGAAACAAGGATTAGATCCAGGGACGTGACACCAGGATCAGATCCAGGGACGTTGACACCAGTATCAGATCCAGTGACCTTGACACCAGGATCAGATCCAGGGACGTTGAAACCAGGATTAGATCCAGGGACGTTGAGCCAGGATTAGATCCAGTGACGTTGACAACAGGATAAGATCCAGGGATGTTGATACCAGGATTAGATCCAGGGATGTAGACACCATGGTTAAGATCCAGTTTCGTTGACACCAGGATTAATCCAGGGACGTTGACACCAGGATTAGATCCAGGGACGTTGACACCAGGGTTAGATCCAGGGACGCTGACACCAGGATTAGATCCATTGACGTTGACACCAGGATTAGATCAAGGGACGCTGACACCAGTATTAGATTCAGGGACCTTGACACCAGGATTAGATCTAGTGACGCTGACACCAGGATTAGATCCAGGGACGTTGACACCAGGATTAGATCCAGGTACGTTTAAACCAGGATAAGATCCAGGTACGTTGACACCAGCATAAGATCCAGTGACGTTGACACCAGGATTAGATCCAGGGACGTTGACACCAGGATTAGATCCAGGGACTTTGACTCCAGGATTAGATCCAGGTACGTTGACACCAGGATAAGATCCAGTGTCATTGACACTAGGATTAGATCCACGACCATGACACCAGGATTAGATCTAGTGACGTTGACACCAGGATTAGATCCAGTGACGCTGACACCAGGATCAAATCCATGACGTTGACACCAGTATTAGATCCAGTGACGTTGACACCATGATTAGATCCGGTGACTTTGACACCTGGATTAGATCCAGGGACGTTGACTCCAGGATTATATCCAGGGACGTTGACAGCAGGAATATATCCAGTGATGTTGACACCAGGATTAGGTGCAGGGACGTTGACTAAAGGATTAGATCCAGGGACGTTGACACCAGGATAAGATCCAGTGACGTTGACACCAGGATTAGATCCAGTGATCCTGAAACCAGGATTAGATCCAGGGACGTTGACACCAAGATTAGATCCAGGGACGTTGACACCAGGATTAGATCCAGGGACGTTGACACCAGGATTAGATCCAGGGACGTTGACACCAGGATTAGATCCAGGGACGTTGACACCAGGATTAGATCCAGGGACATTGACACAAGGATTAGATCCAGGGATGTTGACACCAGGATTAGATCCAGGGACGTTGACACCAGGATTAGATCCAGGAACGCTGACACCAGGATTAGATCCTGTGACGCTGACGCCAAGATTAGATATAGGGACGTTGACACCAGGATTAGATCCAGAGACGTTGACACCAGGATTAGATCCAGGGACGTTGACAGCAGGATTAGATCCAGGGACGTTGACACCAGGATTAGATCCAGGGATGCTGACATCAAGATTAGATCCAGTGACGTTGACACCTTGATTAGATCCAGGGACGTTGACACCAGGATTAGATCCAGGGACGCTGACACCAAGATTAGATCCAGTGACATTGACACCTTGATTAGATCCAGGGACGTTGACACCAGGATTAGATCCAGTGTCGTTGAGTCCATTCAGTTACTCTACGTCTTTCTGTGGGGAATTGACACTATTGTTTTTACGATATTTTAAGGAAAAGATTTTGTTGCTTATTTTATTTTTGTTGTTAGAGGTAGAATCATGTTTGTGTGTCTCTTTTCTTTTGGTTTCATTACAGGATTAGTTTGCTGCTTTTTCTAGGGTGTAGTTTCCCTCCTTGTTTTGTTTTCTACCAATTGTCCTTCGTAGGGCTGGATTTGTAGAAAGATACCGTATAAATTTGGTTCTGTCATGGAATGTCTTCGTTACTCCATATGTGTTAATTGAGAATTTTCCTGGCTATAGTAGATGGGAGAGGCTTTCGTGTTCTCTTACGTTCTAGAGAATATCTTTCCAGGATCTTCTGACTTTCATAGTATCTGGTGAGAAACTTTGTGTAGTTCTCATTCGTCTGACTTTATATGTTACTTGACTTTTTTCCCTTATTGCCCTTTTTTTATAAAATTTTTATTTATTTATTTATTTATTTTTTTGGTTTCTTTTTTCGGAGCTGGGGACCGAAGCCAGGGCCTCGCGCCTCCTAGGCAAGCGCTCTAACCACTGAGCAACATTCCTAACCACCATTTTTTTTTCGGAGCTGGGGAGCGATCCAGGGCCTCGCCCTTCCTAGGCAAGCGCTCTAACCACTGAGCTACATTCCCAACTCCCAATTTTTTTTTCGGAGGGGACCGAACCCGGGGCCTCGTGCTTACTGGGCAAGCGCTCTAACAACTGAGCTACATTCCCAACCCCCAATTTTTTTTTCGGAGCTGGGGACCGAATCCAGGGCCTCGCGCCTCCTAGGCAAGCGCTCTAAACACTGAGCTAAATCCCCAACCCTCTAGTTCTAGGTTAAATGTAAAGATATAGAAGGGAATATGCAAGTGGAAAACAATTTGTAATTGCATCTTATTGATATATTTTCCTTAGATTTTATTTTTTTTATATTTTACTAACAAAATTGTTACAATTTATTGAACTTGGTGACTCAAGGCAGCAAGTATAATACATTTTTAAAAATGACTTGGAGCAATATATTATGTGAACTTGAACTTTAACTCCATTATATCATATTTTAAAGAGGACTTGTTTCTTGTATTAATAAAAAGTAATGTACTGATAACTAAATGAATTTTTGGAGGAGAAAAATGATATAATAGGAAGAAAAAAATTTGTGCTGATTATATACTTAATAAATAATGATACTTGATTATATCCTCACTAGTTGGTGAAGCCCTTGAAAGAAAGCAGAAACTACAAATTTATTTTTATAAGTCTATTCCCTAGACAGGTACTGGAAACATAATAAGGAATCACTTATTTTTGGAGTAAGTGTATGAGTGAATTAGAGAACCAAAGGACATCCTATCAGTCCCCAAGTACATAGAAGTCAGATCGCTAAAACAATCACCATGTTAAACAAGCAAAAATGAGTACTCAGACAGAGCCATTTAGCAATAACTTCATTTTTCTCTTCTTTGGCTAAACCATATACGTCATGCCAAGGCTAATTCCTTTAAAAGCAAGGTTTTTACTTTGAAAAAGCATGTAGGTATATTTGTATGAATATGTATATATATATATATACATATATATATATATGTCTATATATGAATGGTTACATAAGGACATATTTATATATCTTTATATATGTGTGTATGTGTATATGCATGTATGTGTATATTGACACAATTAACATATATATGTATGTAAATGTATATATATACACTGTTTTCATACCTATGTATTACAGTATTTGTAATTTTAGCTAGAGCAATATGACAACTAAAGAAGATCCAGGGAACACAAATGAAAAATGAAGAAATAAAATGGTCTCGTTTGCAGATGTCATGATACCATTTTAAAAACTCTAAAAATGTATCAGTCTCTTAAGACTGAAAAATACGGTCATAAAAGCAGAATATCATACGAACACACATAATTCCTGAGCCTTCCTTTATGCCAATCCAAACCATACTGTGAGAAAATATGGGTAAAATTCCCCTCACAATAATCTGAAAATATAAAATAAAATATTATGTACAAAAATATTTAAAATGCAAAGACCACTATGAATTAGCTAGAAGTGATCCTGAATAGAGTCAATTATTCTCTAAAAGATTAAGTTTCTTAAAGCTGAAAATACATTCATAAAATAGTAGAATTCAAAGTGAACACTCAAAACACGTTATCATTCCTGTTTTCCAATTTCAACCCACAGGAGAGAAATCAGGGGAATATTCTACTTGAAACACTCTTATAATATATAACAAAACACCCTGGATTAGCATAGTTATAAAGCATACAATTAGTTAGAAGACATATGAAGTAACCATGATCCATCCAGAATATATATAAGAACGTTCCAGCTGATGTTGTGAAGAACCTTAAAGACTTGAATAAATCAAAGCTTTTATAGTTTTAAGGATAAGTAGATAATATAATAATGTCAATTTTTGATTAATTAATAAAGCTAAGGCAATAAATATTGATTAGAATATTTTACTACAATAAATCACCCAGTTTTATGAAACTCAAGATTTTGACTATAATTATTCTATTATGGGGCAGAGGACAACTTTAAAGTACAAAGTTTTAGCATGTTTAGGGAGATAATTTTAAAGAGAAACAAAGAGGGAGGAAGAGTATCATGAGATTAAAAAATGTAAGAGTTACACACGCAGTGTGATGTTGTTGGCAGAGTGAATATTTCAAAGGATTGGAGCGTCCAGGATTTATTTATTGATTTAAAAGGTGAGGTCACATACCAGCAGGAGGATGGACTATCGGACCGGATCTCAAGAAAATGCCAAATGTTCCAGGTAGTACTACTATGTTATAGTAAACATAAAAATGCCAAGGTGGGAAAATGAAGGTTTTTTCACCTCACAAGTTACATTTCATAATCAATGGAATCCAAGAAAAGGACGCAAGGCAGAAGCATGAAAATAAAGAGGATTCTGCTTACTAATCTGTCAGCTCCCTTTTCTCTATAACCTCCTCGGCTTACTAGTGCTGGTACCATCCACAGTGCGCTAAGTCCCCAGACATCAACTAGCCATCCAGAAAATGCAAAATACTGATGCCCGCAAGCCATTCTGATGGAGTCAGCTGCTCAATAATGCATCATTCAGCAGCCGCGATAAGCAATCCCAGGAAGCCATGAAAGGAAAATAGAAAACTTAGCCAACAAAAGACAAGAGGACCCCTTCATGAACGGAATTTGAGGTCAAAACTGAAGTTCTATGTGAGGACGAAATTAGAAGGAATTATGCCAGAAATCACACTTTATCTAAAATAAAAAGTGACAACAAGACAAAGCCACAAATAAAATAGTGTGAAGTTTGACATTTTGAATCCTCTTCTGGAGATGGCAGGGTAGACTCAGGACATGGTTTTTGGCTGGCAGCACCATTGACCATCCAGTGTTTTGGTGGAGGATTTTCCATCAGAAGCCTTAGCTTTACCACAGACGCCGGGTCCAAAATACAAATCATAGTCAGTCAACCGTTTGCCAGATCTCGTGCTCCACAGAAAAGGAGCAGTTCACTTAGTGATGATTTGGTGATGACTCTAACTCATTTCAGAGTCATAGATATTGCCGGCGTATAGAAAACCACAAGAACCGTTGTCAATCACCAGTATTCACTGCATTGCCCACAGTCACCATAGTGACTTTCTTGGATCATTTTATCCTGGCATAATTAATACTATATATATATACATACATACATATATATATATATATACATACATACATACATATATATGCATATATATATATACATATGTATAATGTATATATATATATAAATTCTTTGAATTTCAACTCTGAAATTCTAACTGCTCTATCTCCCTCCAGTGGTGAGCTCTACACTATGATTTGTTTCTGTTTCCTGTTGTTGCAACGTATAAACCTTGTTTCTTTGACCAACAGAGAAGTTTCAAATAAAATAATGAATAATTTTTGCGTTGAAAGCTATTGGTGGCTTGTAGTTGTAGTGAAAAATGAGGACCTCAAGCAATCTTCACTCGGTCCTCTTCTTTTAGGAACGGGGTTGATTCGCTTTTGCTTTTGCTTTTTGTTTCATTTTGGTGATTTTTTAAAATTTATTTTGTTTTCTTTTTCTTTTTATTCTTTTCTACATGCAGCGATCAAGAAGTGGTCGCAAAAAGTTCAAGTAAAAATTCAGATGGCTGGAAAGAGTCCACATTGTTTGCTGTACTAGGTTTTTTTTTTTCTTTTGCCTTTAATGATATCCATTTCCACTCTCTTGGATCCTTTTATCCTGGTATAATTAATATTACACATATATTATAATTATACATATATGAAATTCTAAATGCTCTATCTCCCTCCCAAAATCCAGAGACGTGGATTGAGTATTCTATGGTCTTGTTTTGATTCTTAGATCGGGAATCTTCCTGCGAACACTGAAGGTCCTGTTTCCAAATTGAGTCTGTAGAGTTCAATAAAGATGCTCTTGGCCAACCAGTTGTGTGGATATCTAGTATTCCTGCAGGAAAGCTAGAAGATACAAGGGTGGACAAAGGAATTAATACTTCAGATGGAGTAAGAGCTCCCAGTCGTGTGCGATCTAGTATGGAGTGGCCATAGGTGTAGCAGGCAGGGTGTTAGAAACATAGTAAGATGAGAGCATATTTGGGGTGCTGAACTATGACTAATGTCAACTAGCAATTGAGCTAGGGCAGATTTAGAGGTGTTGAGAAGGGAGTAAAAATGACATCTTGCTATTTGGTAGTGGCTTAAAAAAACCTGACAATAGAGCTAAAGCACATCTAAAGTTCCTCAGCGTATGTGGATTTCAGGTGCATTCTAAGGGAACCTGATCAGCTCTGGTAGCTAGGACTTCCTGGAGCTTAAAGTGAAGCAGTAGGAACAACCTTCTGCAGAGACTTATGAGAGAAATCCATGACCATAATGAGCGTGTCATGGTCAATCCATGACCATAATGGTCAATCCATGAGATATCCATGACCATAATGAGCGTGTCATGGTCAATCCATGACCATAATGGTCAATCCATGAGCAATCCATGTCCATGATGAGCGTGTCATGGTCAATCCATGACAATAATGGTCAATCCATGAGCAATCCATGACCATAATGAGCGTGTCGTGGTCAATCCATGACACTAACGGTCAATCCATGAGCAATCCATGACGATAATGAGTGTGTCGTGGTCAATCCATGACAATAATGTCAAATCCATGAGCAATCCATCACCATAATGAGCGTGTCGTGGTCAATCCATGACAATAATGGTCAATCCATGAGCAATCCATGACCATAATGAGCGTGTCAAGGACAATCCACGACAATACTTGTCAATCCATGAGCAATCCATGACCGTAATAAGCGTGTCATGGTCATTCCATGACAATAATGGTCAAAGCATGACAATAATGGTCAATCCATGAGCAATTCATGACCATAATGAGCGTGTCATGGGCAATCCATGACAATAATGGTCAATCCATGAGCAATCCATGACCATAATGAGCGTGTCGTGGTCAATCCATGACAATAATCGTCAATCCATGAGTAATCCATGACCGTAATGAGCGCGTCATGGTCAATCCATGACAATAATGGTCAATCCATGACAAAAATGGTCAATCCATGAGCAATCCATGACCATAATGAGCATGTCATGGTCAATCCATGACAATAATGGTCAATCCATGAGCAATCAATGACGATAATGAGCGTGTCAAGGTCAATACAAGACAATAATGGGCAATCCATGAGCAATCCATGACCATAGTGAGCGTGTCATGGTCAATCCATGACCATAATATTCAATCCATGAGAAATCCATGACCATAATGAGCGTGTCATGGTCAATCCATGACCATAATGGTCAATCCATGAGCAATCCATGACCATAATGAGCCTGTCATGGTCAATCCAAGACAATAATTGTCAATCCATGAGCAATCCATGAACATAATGAGCGTGTCATGGTCAATCCATGACAATAATGGTCAATCCATGAGCAATCCATGTCCATGATGAGCGTATCATGGTCAATCCATGACAATAACGGTCAATCCATGAGCAATCCATGACCATAATGAGCGTGTGGTGGTCAATCCATGACACTAACGGTCAATCCATGAGCAATCCATGACCATAATGAGTGTGTCGTGGTCAATCCATGACAATAATGGTAATCCATGAGCAATCCATGACCATAAGGAGCGTGTCGTGGTCAATCCATGACAAAAATCGTCAATCCATGAGCAATCCATGACCATAATGAGCGCGTCATGGTCAATCCATGACAATAACGGTCAATCCATGAGCAATCCATGACCATGATGAGTGTGTCGTGGTCAATCCATGACAATAATGGTCAATCCATGAGGAATCCATGACCATAATGATCGTGTCATGGTCAATGCATGACAATAACGGTCAATCCATGAGCAATCCATGACCATGATGAGCGTTTCGTGGTCAATCCATGACAATAATGGTCAATCCATGAGCAATCCATGACCATAATGAGCGTGTCATGGTCAATCCATGACAATAATGTCAATCCATGAGCAATCCATCACCATAATGAGCGTGTCGTGGTCAATCCATGACAATAATGGTCAATCCATGAGCAATCCATGACCATAATGAGCGTGTCAAGGACAATCCACGACAACACTTGTCAATCCATGAGCAATCCATGACCGTAATAAGCGTGTCATGGTCATTCCATGACAATAATGGTCAAAGCATGACAATAATGGTCAATCCATGAGCAATTCATGACCATAATGAGCGTGTCATGGGCAATCCATGACAATAATGGTCAATCCATGAGCAATCCATGACCATAATGAGCGTGTCGTGGTCAATCCATGACAATAATCGTCAATCCATGAGTAATCCATGACCGTAATGAGCGCGTCATGGTCAATCCATGACAATAATGGTCAATCCATGACAAAAATGGTCAATCCATGACAATAATGGTCAATCCATGAGCAATCCATGACCATAATGAGCGTGTAGTGGTCAATCCATGACAATAATCGTCAATCCATGAGGAATCCATGACCGTAATGAGCGTGTCATGGTCAATCCATGACAATAATGGTCAATCCATGAGCAATCCATGTCCATAATGAGCGTGTCATGGTCAATCCATGACAATAATTGTCAATCCATGAGCAATCCATGTCCATAATGAGCGTGTCATGGTCAATCCATGACAATAACGGTCAATCCATGAGCAATCCATGACCATAATGAGCGTACCATGTTCAATCCATGACAATAATGGTCAATCCATGAACAATCCATGATCATAATGAGCGTGTCATGGTCAATCCAAGACAATAATGGTCAAACCATGAGCAATCCATGATCATAATGAGCGTGTCAAGGTCAATCCATGACCATAATGGTCAATCCATGAGCAATCCATGTCCATAATGAGCGTGTCATGGTCAATCCATGACCATAATCGTCAATCCATGAGCAATCCATGACCATAATGAGCGTGTGATGGTCAATTCATGACCATAATGGTCAATCCATGAGCAATCCATGACCATAATGAGCGTGTAATGGTCAATCCATGACAATAATTGTTAATCCATGAGCAATCCATGACCATGATGTGCATGTCATGGTCAATCCATGACAATAGTGGTCAATACATGAGAATTCCATGACAATAATGAGCTTGTCATGGTCAATCCATGACAAAAATGGTCAATCCATGAGCAATCCATGACCATAATGAGCATGTCATGGTCAATCCATGACAATAATGGTCAATCCATGAGCAATCCATGACGATAATGAGCGTGTCAAGGTCAATACAAGACAATAATGGGCAATCCATGAGCAATCCATGACCATAATGAGCATGTCAAGGTAAATACAAGACAATAATGGTCAATCCATGAGCAATCCATGACCATAATGAGCGTGTCATGGTCAATCCATGACAATAATGGTCAATCCAGGAGCAAATCAAGACTATAATGAGCGTATCGTGGTCAATCCATGACAATGATGGTCAATCTATGAGCAATCCATGACCATAATGAGTGTGTAATGGTCAAGCCATGACATACTGTTCAATCCATGAGCAATCCATTACCATAATGAGCGTGTCATGGTCAATCCATGACAATTATGGTCTATCCATGACACTAATGGTCAAACCATGAATAATCCATGACCATAATGAGCGTGTCATGGTCAATCCATGACAATAATGGTCAATCCATGAGCAATACATGACCATACTGAGCATGTCATGGTCAATCCATGACAATAATTATCAATCCATGAGCAATCCGTGACCATAATGAGCGTGTCATGGTCAATCCATGACAATAATGGTCAATCCATGACAAAAATGGTCAATCCCTGAACATAATGGTCAATCCATGAGCAATCCATGACCATAATGAGCGTGTCATGGTCAATCAATGACAATAATGGTCAATCAATGAGCAATCCATGACAATGATGAGCATGTCATGGTCAATCCATGACAATAATGGTCAATCCATGAGCAATCCATGACCATGATGTGCGTGTCATGGTCAATCCATGACAATAATGGTCAATCCATGAGAAATCCATGACAATAATGAGCATGTCATGGTCAATCCATGACAATAATGGTCAATCCATGAGCAATCCATGACCATAATGAGCGTGTCATGGTCAATCCATGATAATAATGGTCAATCCATGAGCAATCCGTGACCATAATGAGCGTGTCGTGGTCAATCCATGACAATAATCGTCAATCCATGAGCAATCCATGACCATAATGAGCGCATCATGGTCAATCCATGAAAATAATGGTCAATCCATGACAAAAATGGTCAATCCATGACAATAATGGTCAATCAATGAGCAATCCATGACCATAATGAGCGTGTCATGGTCAATCCATGACCATAATGGTCAATCCATGAGCAATCCATGACCATAATGAGCGTGTCATGGTCAATCCATGACCATAACGGTCAATCCATGAGCAATCCATGACCATAATGAGCGTGTGGTGGTCAATCAATGACACTAACGGTCAATCCATGAGCAATCCATGACCATAATGAGAGTGTCGTGGTCAATCCATGACAATAATGGTCAATCCATGAGCCATCCATGACCATAAAGAGCGTGTCGTGGACAATCCATGACAATAATCGTCAATCCATGAGCAATCCATGACCATAATGAGCGTGTCATGGTCAATCCATGACAATAATGGTCAATCCATGAGCAATCCATGACCATAATGAGCGTGTCATGGTCAATCCATGACAATAATGTCAATCCATGAGCAATCCATCACCATAATGAGCGTGTCGTGGTCAATCCATGACAATAATGGTCAATCCATGAGCAATCCATGACCATAATGAGCGTGTCAAGGACAATCCACGACAACACTTGTCAATCCATGAGCAATCCATGACCGTAATAAGCGTGTCATGGTCATTCCATGACAATAATGGTCAAAGCATGACAATAATGGTCAATCCATGAGCAATTCATGACCATAATGAACGTGTCATGGGCAATCCATGACAATAATGGTCAATCCATGAGCAATCCATGACCATAATGAGCGTGTCGTGGTCAATCCATGACAATAATCGTCAATCCATGAGTAATCCATGACCGTAATGAGCGCGTCATGGTCAATCCATGACAATAATGGTCAATCCATGACAAAAATGGTCAATCCATGACAATAATGGTCAATCCATGAGCAATCCATGACCATAATGAGCGTGTAGTGGTCAATCCATGACAATAATCGTCAATCCATGAGGAATCCATGACCGTAATGAGCGTGTCATGGTCAATCCATGACAATAATGGTCAATCCATGAGCAATCCATGTCCATAATGAGCGTGTCATGGTCAATCCATGACAATAATTGTCAATCCATGAGCAATCCATGTCCATAATGAGCGTGTCATGGTCAATCCATGACAATATCGGTCAATCCATGAGCAATCCATGACCATAATGAGCGTACCATGTTCAATCCATGACAATAATGGTCAATCCATGAACAATCCATGATCATAATGAGCGTGTCATGGTCAATCCAAGAAAATAATGGTCAAACCATGAGCAATCCATGACCATAATGAGCGTGTCAAGGTCAATCCATGACCATAATGGTCAATCCATGAGCAATCCATGTCCATAATGAGCGTGTCATGGTCAATCCATGACCATAATCGTCAATCCATGAGCAATCCATGACCATAAGGAGCGTGTGATGGTCAATTCATGACCATAATGGTCAATCCATGAGCAATCCATGACCATAATGAGCGTGTAATGGTCAATCCATGACAATAATTGTTAATCCATGAGCAATCCATGACCATGATGTGCATGTCATGGTCAATCCATGACAATAGTGGTCAATACATGAGAATTCCATGACAATAATGAGCTTGTCATGGTCAATCCATGACAAAAATGGTCAATCCATGAGCAATCCAAGACCATAATGAGCATGTCATGGTCAATCCATGACAATAATGGTCAATCCATGAGCAATCCATGACGATAATGAGCGTGTCAAGGTCAATACAAGACAATAATGGGCAATCCATGAGCAATCCATGACCATAATGAGCATGTCAAGGTAAATACAAGACAATAATGGTCAATCCATGAGCAATCCATGACCATAATGAGCGTGTCATGGTCAATCCATGACAATAATGGTCAATCCAGGAGCAAATCAAGACTATAATGAGCGTATCGTGGTCAATCCATGATAATGATGGTCAATCTATGAGCAATCCATGACCATAATGAGTGTGTAATGGTCAAGCCATGACATACTGTTCAATCCATGAGCAATCCATTACCATAATGAGCATGTCATGGTCAATCCATGACAATTATGGTCTATCCATGACACTAATGGTCAAACCATGAATAATCCATGACCATAATGAGCGTGTCATGGTCAATCCATGACAATAATGGTCAATCCATGAGCAATACATGACCATACTGAGCATGTCATGGTCAATCCATGACAATAATTATCAATCCATGAGCAATCCGTGACCATAATGAGCGTGTCATGGTCAATCCATGACAATAATGGTCAATCCATGACAAAAATGGTCAATCCCTGAACATAATGGTCAATCCATGAGCAATCCATGACCATAATGAGCGTGTCATGGTCAATCAATGACAATAATGGTCAATCAATGAGCAATCCATGACCATGATGAGCGTGTCATGGTCAATCCATGACAATAATGGTCAATCCATGAGCAATCCATGACCATGATGTGCGTGTCATGGTCAATCCATGACAATAATGGTCAATCCATGAGAAATCCATGACAATAATGAGCATGTCATGGTCAATCCATGACAATAATGGTCAATCCATGAGCAATTCATGACCATAATGAGCGTGTCATGGTCAATCCATGATAATAATGGTCAATCCATGAGCAATCCGTGACCATAATGAGCGTGTCGTGGTCAATCCATGACAATAATCGTCAATCCATGAGCAATCCATGACCATAATGAGCGCATCATGGTCAATCCATGAAAATAATGGTCAATCCATGACAAAAATGGTCAATCCATGACAATAATGGTCAATCAATGAGCAATCCATGACCATAATGAGCGTGTCATGGTCAATCCATGACCATAATGGTCAATCCATGAGCAATCCATGACCATAATGAGCGTGTCATGGTCAATCCATGACCATAACGGTCAATCCATGAGCAATCCATGACCATAATGAGCGTGTCGTGGTCAATCAATGACACTAACGGTCAATCCATGAGCAATCCATGACCATAATGAGAGTGTCGTGGTCAATCCATGACAATAATGGTCAATCCATGAGACATCCATGACAATAAAGAGCGTGTCGTGGACAATCCATGACAATAATCGTCAATCCATGAGCAATCCATGACCATAATGAGCGTGTCATGGTCAATCCATGACAATAATGGTCAATCCATGAGCAATCCATGAACATAATGAGCGTGTCATGGTCAATCCATGACAATAATGGTCAATCCATGAGCAATCCATGTCCATGATGAGCGTATCATGGTCAATCCATGACAATAACGGTCAATCCATGAGCAATCCATGACCATAATGAGCGTGTCGTGGTCAATCCATGACACTAACGGTCAATCCATGAGCAATCCATGACCATAATGAGTGTGTCGTGGTCAATCCATGACAATAATGGTCAATCCATGAGCAATCCATGACCATAAGGAGCGTGTCGTGGTCAATCCATGACAAAAATCGTCAATCCATGAGCAATCCATGACCATAATGATCGCGTCATGGTCAATCCATGACAATAACGGTCAATCCATGAGCAATCCATGACAATGATGAGTGTGTCGTGGTCAATCCATGACAATAATGGTCAATCCATGAGGAATCCATGACCATAATGATCGTGTCATGGTCAATGCATGACAATAACGGTCAATCCATGAGCAATCCATGACCATGATGAGCGTTTCGTGGTCAATCCATGACAATAACGGTCAATCCATGAGCAATCCATCACCATAATGAGCGTGTCGTGGTCAATCCATGACAATAATGTCAATCCATGAGCAATCCATCACCATAATGAGCGTGTCGTGGTCAATCCATGACAATAATGGTCAATCCATGAGCAATCCATGACCATAATGAGCGTGTCAAGGACAATCCACGACAATACTTGTCAATCCATGAGCAATCCATGACCGTAATAAGCGTGTCATGGTCATTCCATGACAATAATGGTCAAAGCATGACAATAATGGTCAATCCATGAGCAATTCATGACCATAATGAGCGTGTCATGGGCAATCCATGACAATAATGGTCAATCCATGAGCAATCCATGACCATAATGAGCGTGTCGTGGTCAATCCATGACAATAATCGTCAATCCATGAGTAATCCATGACCGTAATGAGCGCGTCATGGTCAATCCAACAATAATGGTCAATCCATGACAAAAATGGTCAATCCATGACAATAATGGTCAATCCATGAGCAATCCATGACCATAATGAGCGTGTCATGGTCAATCCAAGACAATAATGGTCAAACCATGAGCAATCCATGACCATAATGAGCGTGTTAAGGTCAATCCATGACCATAATGGTCAATCCATGAGCAATCCATGTCCATAATGAGCGTGTCATGGTCAATCCATGACCATAATCGTCAATCCATGAGCAATCCATGACCATAATGAGCGTGTCATGGTCAATTCATGACCATAATGGTCAATCCATGAGCAATCCATGACAATAATGAGCGTGTAATGGTCAATCCATGACAATAATTGTTAATCCATGAGCAATCCATGACCATGATGTGCATGTCATGGTCAATCCATGACAATAGTGGTCAATACATGAGAATTCCATGACAAAGATGAGCTTGTCATGGTCAATCCATGACAAAAATGGTCAATCCATGAGCAATCCATGACCATAATGGGCATGTCATGGTCAATCCATGACAATAATGGTCAATCCATGAGCAATCCATGACGATAATGAGCGTGTCAAGGTCAATACAAGACAATAATGGGCAATCCATGAGCAATCCATGACCATAATGAGCATGTCAAGGTAAATACAAGACAATAATGGTCAATCCATGAGCAATCCATGACCATAATGAGAGTTTCATGGTCAATCCATGACAATAATGGTCAATCCAGGAGCAAATCAAAACTATAATGAGCGTATCGTGGTCAATCCATGACAATGATGGTCAATCTATGAGCAATCCATGACCATAATGAGTGTGTAATGGTCAATCCATGACATACTGGTCAATCCATGAGCAATCCATGACCATAATGAGCGTGTCATTGTCAATCCAAGACAATAATGGTCTATCCATGACACTAATGGTCAAACCATGAATAATCCATGACCATAATGAGCGTGTCATGGTAAATCCATGACAATAATGGTCAATCCATGAGCAATACATGACCATACTGAGCATGTCATGGTCAATCCATGACAATAATTATCAATCCATGAGCAATCCGTGACCATAATGAGCGTGTCATGGTCAATCCATGACAATAATGGTCAATCCATGACAAAAATGGTCAATCCCTGAACATAATGGTCTCTCCATGAGCAATCCATGACCATAATGAGCGTGTCATGGTCAATCAATGACAATAATGGTCAATCAATGAGCAATCCATGACCATGATGAGCGTGTCATGGTCAATCCATGACAATAATGGTCAATCCATGAGCAATCCATGACCATGATGTGCGTGTCATGGTCAATCCATGACAATAATGGTCAATCCATGAGAAATCCATGACAATAATGAGCATGTCATGGTCAATCCATGACAATAATGGTCAATCCATGAGCAATTCATGACCATAATGAGCGTGTCATGGTCAATCCATGATAATAATGGTCAATCCATGAGCAATCCGTGACCATAATGAGCGTGTCGTGGTCAATCCATGACAATAATCGTCAATCCATGAGCAATCCATGACCATAATGAGCGCATCATGGTCAATCCATGAAAATAATGGTCAATCCATGACAAAAATGGTCAATCCATGACAATAATGGTCAATCAATGAGCAATCCATGACCATAATGAGCGCGTCATGGTCAATCCATGACAATAATGGTCAATCCATGAGCAATCCATGACCATGATGAGTGTGTCGTGGTCAATCCATGACAATAATGGTCAATCCATTAGCAATCCATGACCATAATGATCGTGTCATGGTCAATCCATGACAATAACTGTCAATCCATGAGCAATCCATGACCATGATGGCGTTCCGTGGTCAATCCATGACAATAACCATCAATCCATGAGCAATCCATGACCATAATGAGGTGTCATGGTCAATCCATGACAAGAACGGTAAATCCATGAGCAATCTATGACCATAATGATCGTATCATGGCCAATCCATGACAATAATGCTCAATCCATGAGCAATCCATGACCATAATTAGCGTGTCATGGTCAATCCATGACAATAATGGTCAATCCATGAGCCATCCATGACCATACAGAGCGTGTCGTGGACAATCCATGACAATAATCGTCAATCCATGAGCAATCCATGACCATAATGAGCGCGTCATGGTCAATCCATGACAATAATGGTCAATCCATGAGCAATCCATGACCATGATGAGTGTGTCGTGGTCAATCCATGACAATAATGGTCAATCCATTAGCAATTCATGACCATACTGATGGTGTCATGGTCAATCCATGACAATAACGGTCAATCCATGAGCAATCCATGACCATGATGGCGTTTCGTGGTCAATCCATGACAAAAACGGTCAATCCATGAGCAATCCATGACCATAATGAGTGTGTTATTGTCAATCCATGACAATAATGTCAATCCATGAGCAATCCATGACCATAATGAGCGTGTCGTGGCCAATCCATGACAATAATGGTCAATCCATGAGCAATCCATGACCATAATGAGCGTGTCATGGTCAATCCATGACAATAATGGTCAATCCATGAGCATTCCATGACCGTAATGAGCGTGTCAAGGACAATCCATGACAATACTGGTCAATCCATGAGCAATCCATGACCGTAATAATCGTGTCATGGTCAATGCATGACAAAAATGTTCAATCCATGACAATAATGGTAAATCCATGAGCAATCCATGACCATAATGAGCGTGTCGTGGTCAATCCATGACAAAATCGTCAATCCATGAGGAATCCATGACCGTAATGAGCGTGTCGTGGTCAATCCATGACAATAATGTTCAATCCATGAGCAATCCATGTCCATAATGAGCATGTCATGGTCAATCCATGACAATAATTGTTAATCCATGAGCAATCCATGTCCATAATGAGCGTGTCATGGTCAATCCATGACAATAACGGTCAATCCATGAGCAATCTATGACCATAATGATCGTATCATGGCCAATCCATGACAATAATGGTCAATCCATGAGCAATCCATGACCATAATGAGCATGTCATGGTCAATCCAAGACAATAATGGTCAAACCATGAGCAATCCATGACCATAATGAGCGTGTCATGGTCAATCCATGACGATAATGGTCAATCCATGAGCAATCCATGTCCATAATGAGCGTGTCATGGTCAATCCATGACCATAATGGTCAATCCATGAGCAATCCATGTCCATAATGAGCGTGTCATGGTCCATCCATGTCCATAATGGTCAATCCATGAGCAATCCATGTCCATAATGAGCGTTTCATGGTCATCCATGACCATAATGGTTAATCCATGAACAATCCATGACCATAATGAGCGTGTCATGGTCAATCCATGACCATAATGGTCAATCCATTAGCAATCCATGACCATAATGAGCGTGTCGTGGTCAATCCATGACAATAATGGTCAATCCATGAGCAATTCATGACCATAATGAGCGTTTCATGGTCAATCCATGACAATAAAGGTCAATCCATGAGCAATCCATGACCATAATGAGCGCGTCATGGTCAATCCATGACAATAATGGTCAATCCATGACAAAAATGGTCAATCCAAGACAATAATGGTCAAACCATGAGCAATCCATGACCATAATGAGCGTGTCATGGTCAATCCATGACAATAATGGTCAATCCATGAGAAATCCATGACCATAATGAGCATGTCATGGTCAATCCATGACAATAATGGTCAATCCATTAGCAATCCATGACCATAATGAGCATGTCATGGTCAATCCATGACAATAACGGTCAATCCATGAGCAACCCATGACCATAATGAGCGTGTCATGGTCAATCAAAGACAATAATGGTCAATCCATGAGCAATCCATGACCATAATGAGCATGTCACGGTCAATCCAAGACAATAATGTTCAATCCATGAGAAATCCGTGACCATAATGAGCGTGTCATGGTCAATCCAAGACAATAATTGTCAATCCAGGAGCAATCCATGACCATAATGAGCGTGTCATGGTCAATCCATGACAATAATGGTCAATCCATGAGCAATCCATGACCATAATGATTTTGTCATTGTCAATCCATGACAATAATGTCAATCCATGAGCAATCCATGACCATAATGAGCGTGTCGTGGCCAATCCATGACAATAATGGTCCATCCATGAGCAATCCGTGACCATAATGAGCGTGTCGTGGTCAATCCATGACAATAATCGTCAATCCATGAGCAATCCATGACCATAATGAGCGCATCATGGTCAATCCATGAAAATAATGGTCAATCCATGACAAAAATGGTCAATCCATGACAATAATGGTCAATCAATGAGCAATCCATGACCATAATGAGCGTGTCATGGTCAATCCATGACCATAATGGTCAATCCATGAGCAATCCATGACCATAATGAGCGTGTCATGGTCAATTTATGACCATAACGGTCAATCCATGAGCAATCCATGACCATAATGAGCGTGTCGTGGTCAATCAATGACACTAACGGTCAATCCATGAGCAATCCATGACCATAATGAGAGTGTCGTGGTCAATCCATGACAATAATGGTCAATCCATGAGCCATCCATGACCATAAAGAGCGTGTCGTGGACAATCCATGACAATAATCGTCAATCCATGAGCAATCCATGACCATAATGAGCGCGTCATGGTCAATCCATGACAATAATGGTCAATCCATGAGCAATCCATGACCATGATGAGTGTGTCGTGGTCAATCCATGACAATAATGGTCAATCCATTAGCAATCCATGACCATAATGATCGTGTCATGGTCAATCCATGACAATAACTGTCAATCCATGAGCAATCCATGACCATGATGGCGTTCCGTGGTCAATCCATGACAATAACGGTCAATCCATGAGCAATCCATGACCATAATGAGGTGTCATGGTCAATCCATGACAAGAACGGTAAATCCATGAGCAATCTATGACCATAATGATCGTATCATGGCCAATCCATGACAATAATGGTCAATCCATGAGCAATCCATGACCATAATTAGCGTGTCATGGTCAATCCATGACAATAATGGTCAATCCATGAGCCATCCATGACCATACAGAGCGTGTCGTGGACAATCCATGACAATAATCGTCAATCCATGAGCAATCCATGACCATAATGAGCGCGTCATGGTCAATCCATGACAATAATGGTCAATCCATGAGCAATCCATGAACATGATGAGTGTGTCGTGGTCAATCCATGACAATAATGGTCAATCCATTAGCAATTCATGACCATACTGATGGTGTCATGGTCAATCCATGACAATAACGGTCAATCCATGAGCAATCCATGACCATGATGGCGTTTCGTGGTCAATCCATGACAATAACGGTCAATCCATGAGCAATCCATGACCATAATGAGTGTGTTATTGTCAATCCATGACAATAATGTCAATCCATGAGCAATCCATGACCATAATGAGCGTGTCGTGGCCAATCCATGACAATAATGGTCAATCCATGAGCAATCCATGACCATAATGAGCGTGTCATGGTCAATCCATGACAATAATGGTCAATCCATGAGCATTCCATGACCATAATGAGCGTGTCAAGGACAATCCATGACAATACTGGTCAATCCATGAGCAATCCATGACCGTAATAATCGTGTCATGGTCAATGCATGACAAAAATGTTCAATCCATGACAATAATGGTAAATCCATGAGCAATCCATGACCATAATGAGCGTGTCGTGGTCAATCCATGACAAAATCGTCAATCCATGAGGAATCCATGACCGTAATGAGCGTGTCGTGGTCAATCCATGACAATAATGTTCAATCCATGAGCAATCCATGTCCATAATGAGCATGTCATGGTCAATCCATGACAATAATTGTTAATCCATGAGCAATCCATGTCCATAATGAGCGTGTCATGGTCAATCCATGACAATAACGGTCAATCCATGAGCAATCTATGACCATAATGATCGTATCATGGCCAATCCATGACAATAATGGTCAATCCATGAGCAATCCATGACCATAATGAGCATGTCATGGTCAATCCAAGACAATAATGGTCAAACCATGAGCAATCCATGACCATAATGAGCGTGTCATGGTCAATCCATGACGATAATGGTCAATCCATGAGCAATCCATGTCCATAATGAGCGTGTCATGGTCAATCCAGGACCATAATGGTCAATCCATGAGCAATCCATGTCCATAATGAGCGTGTCATGGTCCATCCATGTCCATAATG
This sequence comes from Rattus norvegicus, assembly GCF_021556685.1. Classification (NCBI taxonomy): domain Eukaryota; kingdom Metazoa; phylum Chordata; class Mammalia; order Rodentia; family Muridae; genus Rattus; species Rattus norvegicus. The sequence continues at coordinate 63,477,333 of NC_141555.1, forward strand.
GTCAATCCATGAGCAATCCATGTCCATAATGAGCGTTTCATGGTCATCCATGACCATAATGGTTAATCCATGAGCAATCCATGACCATAATGAGCGTGTCATGGTCAATCCATGACCATAATGGTCAATCCATTAGCAATCCATTACCATAATGAGCGTGTCGTGGTCAATCCATGACAATAATGGTCAATCCATGAGCAATTCATGACCATAATGAGCGTTTCATGGTCAATCCATGACAATAAAGGTCAATCCATGAGCAATCCATGACCATAATGAGCGCGTCATGGTCAATCCATGACAATAATGGTCAATCCATGACAAAAATGGTCAATCCAAGACAATAATGGTCAAACCATGAGCAATCCATGACCATAATGAGCGTGTCATGGTCAATCCATGACAATAATGGTCAATCCATGAGAAATCCATGACCATAATGAGCATGTCATGGTCAATCCATGACAATAATGGTAAATCCATTAGCAATCCATGACCATAATGAGCATGTCATGGTCAATCCATGACAATAACGGTCAATCCATGAGCAACCCATGACCATAATGAGCGTGTCATGGTCAATCAAAGACAATAATGGTCAATCCATGAGCAATCCATGACCATAATGAGCATGTCACGGTCAATCCAAGACAATAATGTTCAATCCATGAGAAATCCGTGACCATAATGAGCGTGTCATGGTCAATCCAAGACAATAATGGTCAATCCAGGAGCAATCCATGACCATAATGAGCGTGTCATGGTCAATCCATGACAATAATGGTCAATCCATGAGCAATCCATGACCATAATGAGTTTGTCATTGTCAATCCATGACAATAATGTCAATCCATGAGCAATCCATGACCATAATGAGCGTGTCGTGGCCAATCCATGACAATAATGGTCCATCCATGAGCATTCCATGACCATAATGAGCGTGTCGTGGTCAATCCATGACAATAATGGTCAATCCATGAGCAATCCATGACCATAATGAGCGTGTCAAGGACAATCCACGACAATACTGGTCAATCCATGAGCAATCCATGACCGTAATAAGCGTGTCATGGTCATTCCATGACAATAATTGTCAAAGCATGACAATAATGGTCAATCCATGAGCAATTCATGACCATAATGAACGTTTCATGGTCAATACATGACAATAAAGGTCAATCCATGAGCAATCCATGACCATAATGAGCGTGTCTTGGTCAATCCATGACAAAATCGTCAATCCATGAGGAATCCATGACCATAATGAGCGTGTCATGGTCAATCCATGACAATAATGTTCAATCCACGAGCAATCCATGTCCATAATGAGCATGTCATGGTCAATCCATGACAATAATTGTCAATCCATGAGCAATCCATGTCCATAATGAGCGTGTCATGGTCAATCCATGACAATAACGGTCAATCCATGATCAATCCATGACCATAATGATCGTATCATGTTCAATCCATGACACTAATGGTCAATCCATGAGCAATCCATGACCATAATGAGCGTGTCATGGTCAATCCATGACAATAATGGTCAACCCATGAGCAATCCATGACCATAATGAGTGTGTTATTGTCAATCCATGACAATAATGTCAATCCATGAGCAATCCATGACCATAATGAGCATGTCGTGGCCAATCCATGACAATAATGGTCAATCCATGAGCATTCCATGACCATAATGAGCGCGTCGTGGTCAATCCATGACAATAATGGTCAATCCATGAGCAATCCATGACCATAATGAGTGTGTCAAGGACAATCCACGACAATACTGGTCAATCCATGAGCAATTCATGACCATAATGAGCGTTTCATGGTCTATCCATGACAATAAAGGTCAATCCATGAGCAATCCATGACCATAATGAGCGCGTCATGGTCAATCCATGACAATAATGGTCAATCCATGACAAAAATGGTCAATCCATGACAATAATGGTCAATCCATGAGCAATCCATGACCTAATGAGCGTGTCGTGGTCAATCCATGACAATAATGGTCAATCCATGAGCAATCCATGACCATAATGAGAGTGATAAGGACAATCCACGACAATACTGGTCAATCCATGAGCAATCCAGGACCGTAATAAGCGTGTCATGGTCATTCCATGACAATAATTGTCAAAGCATGACAATAATGGTCAATCCATGAGCAATTCATGACCATAATGAGCGTTTCATGGACAATCCATGCCAATAAAGGTCAATCCATGAGCAATCCATGACCATAATGAGCGTGTCTTGGTCAATCCATGACAAAATCGTCAATCCTTGAGGAATCCATGACCGTAATGAGCGTGTCATGGTCAATCCATGACAATAATGTTCAATCCATGAGCAATCCATGTCCATAATGAGAATGTCATGGTCAATCCATGACAATAATTGTCAATCCATGAGCAATCCATGTCCATAATGAGCGTGTCATGGTCAATCCATGACACTAACGGTCAATCCATGATCAATCCATGACCATAATGATCGTATCATGGTCAATCCATGACACTAATGGTCAATCCATGAGCAATCCATGACCATAATGAGCGTGTCATGGTCAATCCATGACAATAATGGTCAATCCATGAGCAATCCATGACCATAATGAGTGTGTTATTGTCAATCCATGACAATAATGTCAATCCATGAGCAATCCATGACCATAATGAGCGTGTCGTGGCCAATCCATGACAATAATGGTCAATCCATGAGCATTCCTTGACCATAATGAGCGTGTCGTGGTCAATCCATGACAATAATGGGCAATCCATGAGCAATCCATGACCGTAATAAGCGTGTCATGGTCATTCCATGACAATAATTGTCAAAGCATGACAATAATGGTCAATCCATGAGCAATTCATGACCATAATGAGCGTTTCATGGTCAATCCATGACAATAAAGGTCAATCCATGAGCAATCCATGACCATAATGAGCGCGTCATGGTCAATCCATGACAATAATGGTCAATCCATGACAAAAATGATCAATCCATGACAATAATGGTCAATCCATGAGCAATCCATGACCATAATGAGCGTGTCGTGGTCAATCCATGACAAAATCGTCAATCCATGAGGAATCCATGACCGTAATGAGCGTGTCGTGGTCAATCCATGACAATAATGTTCAATCCATGAGCAATCCATGTCCATAATGAGCATGTCATGGTCAATCCATGACAATAATTGTCAATCCATTAGCAATCCATGTCCATAATGAGCGTGTCATGGTCAATCCATGACAATAACGGTCAATCCATGATCAATCCATGACTATAATGATCGTATCATGGTCAATCAATCACAATAATGGTCAATCAATGAGCATTCCATGACCATGATGAGCGTGTAATGGTCAATCCATGACAATAATGTTTAATCCATGAGCAATCCATGACCATGATGTGCGTGTCATGGTCAATCCATGACAATAATTGTCAATCCATGAGAAATCCATTACCATAATGAGCATGCAATGGTAAATCCATGACAATAATGGTCCATCCATTTGCAATCCATGACCATAATGAGCGTGTCAAGGTCAATCCAAGACAATAATTGTCAATCCATAAGCAATCCATGACCATAATGAGCGTGTCATGGTCAATCAATGACAATAATGGTCAATCCAGGAGCAATCCATAACCATAATGAGCGTTTCGTGGTCAATCCATGACAATGATGGTCAATCCATGAGATATCCATGACCATAATGAGCGTGTAATGGTCAATCCATGACATACTGGTCAATCCATGAGCAATCCATGACCATAATGAGCGTGTCATGGTCAATCCATGACAATAATGGTCTATCCATGACACTAATGGTCAATCCATGAGCAATCCATGACCATAATGAGCGTGTCATGGTCAATCCATGACAATAATGGTCAATCCATGAGCAATCCATGACCATAATGAGCGTGTCATGGTCAATCCATGACAATAATGGTCAATCCATGAGCAATCCATGACCATAATGATCGTGTCATGGTCAATCCATGACAATAACGGTGAATCCATGAGCAATCCATGACCATGATGAGCGTTTCGTGGTCAATCCATGACAATAACGGTCAATCCATGAGCAATCCATGACCATAATGAGTGTGTCATGGTCAATCCATGACAGTAATGTCAATTCATGAGCAATCCATGACCATAATGAGCGTGTGGTGGTCAATCCATGACAATAACGGTCAATCCATGAGCAATCTATGACCATAATGATCGTATCATGGCCAATCCATGACAATAATGGTCAATCCATGAGCAATCCATGACCATAATGAGCATGTCATGGTCAATCCAAGACAATAATGGTCAAACCATGAGCAATCCATGACCATAATGAGCGTGTCATGGTCAATCCATGACGATAATGGTCAATCCATGAGCAATCCATGTCCATAATGAGCGTGTCATGGTCAATCCTGGACCATAATGGTCAATCCATGAGCAATCCATGTCCATAATGAGCGTGTCATGGTCCATCCATGTCCATAATGGTCAATCCATGAGCAATCCATGTCCATAATGAGCGTTTCATGGTCATCCATGACCATAATGGTTAATCCATGAGCAATCCATGACCATAATGAGCGTGTCATGGTCAATCCATGACCATAATGGTCAATCCATTAGCAATCCATGACCATAATGAGCGTGTCGTGGTCAATCCATGACAATAATGGTCAATCCATGAGCAATTCATGACCATAATGAGCGTTTCATGGTCAATCCATGACAATAAAGGTCAATCCATGAGCAATCCATGACCATAATGAGCGCGTCATGGTCAATCCATGACAATAATGGTCAATCCATGACAAAAATGGTCAATCCAAGACAATAATGGTCAAACCATGAGCAATCCATGACCATAATGAGCGTGTCATGGTCAATCCATGACAATAATGGTCAATCCATGAGAAATCCATGACCATAATGAGCATGTCATGGTCAATCCATGACAATAATGGTAAATCCATTAGCAATCCATGACCATAATGAGCATGTCATGGTCAATCCATGACAATAACGGTCAATCCATGAGCAACCCATGACCATAATGAGCGTGTCATGGTCAATCAAAGACAATAATGGTCAATCCATGAGCAATCCATGACCATAATGAGCATGTCACGGTCAATCCAAGACAATAATGTTCAATCCATGAGAAATCCGTGACCATAATGAGCGTGTCATGGTCAATCCAAGACAATAATGGTCAATCCAGGAGCAATCCATGACCATAATGAGCGTGTCATGGTCAATCCATGACAATAATGGTCAATCCATGAGCAATCCATGACCATAATGAGTTTGTCATTGTCAATCCATGACAATAATGTCAATCCATGAGCAATCCATGACCATAATGAGCGTGTCGTGGCCAATCCATGACAATAATGGTCCATCCATGAGCATTCCATGACCATAATGAGCGTGTCGTGGTCAATCCATGACAATAATGGTCAATCCATGAGCAATCCATGACCATAATGAGCGTGTCAAGGACAATCCACGACAATACTGGTCAATCCATGAGCAATCCATGACCGTAATAAGCGTGTCATGGTCATTCCATGACAATAATTGTCAAAGCATGACAATAATGGTCAATCCATGAGCAATTCATGACCATAATGAGCGTTTCATGGTCAATCCATGACAATAAAGGTCAATCCATGAGCAATCCATGACCATAATGAGCGTGTCTTGGTCAATCCATGACAAAATCGTCAATCCATGAGGAATCCATGACCATAATGAGCGTGTCATGGTCAATCCATGACAATAATGTTCAATCCACGAGCAATCCATGTCCATAATGAGCATGTCATGGTCAATCCATGACAATAATTGTCAATCCATGAGCAATCCATGTCCATAATGAGCGTGTCATGGTCAATCCATGACAATAACGGTCAATCCATGATCAATCCATGACCATAATGATCGTATCATGTTCAATCCATGACACTAATGGTCAATCCATGAGCAATCCATGACCATAATGAGCGTGTCATGGTCAATCCATGACAATAATGGTCAACCCATGAGCAATCCATGACCATAATGAGTGTGTTATTGTCAATCCATGACAATAATGTCAATCCATGAGCAATCCATGACCATAATGAGCATGTCGTGGCCAATCCATGACAATAATGGTCAATCCATGAGCATTCCATGACCATAATGAGCGCGTCGTGGTCAATCCATGACAATAATGGTCAATCCATGAGCAATCCATGACCATAATGAGTGTGTCAAGGACAATCCACGACAATACTGGTCAATCCATGAGCAATTCATGACCATAATGAGCGTTTCATGGTCTATCCATGACAATAAAGGTCAATCCATGAGCAATCCATGACCATAATGAGCGCGTCATGGTCAATCCATGACAATAATGGTCAATCCATGACAAAAATGGTCAATCCATGACAATAATGGTCAATCCATGAGCAATCCATGACCTAATGAGCGTGTCGTGGTCAATCCATGACAATAATGGTCAATCCATGAGCAATCCATGACCATAATGAGAGTGATAAGGACAATCCACGACAATACTGGTCAATCCATGAGCAATCCAGGACCGTAATAAGCGTGTCATGGTCATTCCATGACAATAATTGTCAAAGCATGACAATAATGGTCAATCCATGAGCAATTCATGACCATAATGAGCGTTTCATGGACAATCCATGCCAATAAAGGTCAATCCATGAGCAATCCATGACCATAATGAGCGTGTCTTGGTCAATCCATGACAAAATCGTCAATCCTTGAGGAATCCATGACCGTAATGAGCGTGTCATGGTCAATCCATGACAATAATGTTCAATCCATGAGCAATCCATGTCCATAATGAGAATGTCATGGTCAATCCATGACAATAATTGTCAATCCATGAGCAATCCATGTCCATAATGAGCGTGTCATGGTCAATCCATGACACTAACGGTCAATCCATGATCAATCCATGACCATAATGATCGTATCATGGTCAATCCATGACACTAATGGTCAATCCATGAGCAATCCATGACCATAATGAGCGTGTCATGGTCAATCCATGACAATAATGGTCAATCCATGAGCAATCCATGACCATAATGAGTGTGTTATTGTCAATCCATGACAATAATGTCAATCCATGAGCAATCCATGACCATAATGAGCGTGTCGTGGCCAATCCATGACAATAATGGTCAATCCATGAGCATTCCTTGACCATAATGAGCGTGTCGTGGTCAATCCATGACAATAATGGGCAATCCATGAGCAATCCATGACCGTAATAAGCGTGTCATGGTCATTCCATGACAATAATTGTCAAAGCATGACAATAATGGTCAATCCATGAGCAATTCATGACCATAATGAGCGTTTCATGGTCAATCCATGACAATAAAGGTCAATCCATGAGCAATCCATGACCATAATGAGCGCGTCATGGTCAATCCATGACAATAATGGTCAATCCATGACAAAAATGATCAATCCATGACAATAATGGTCAATCCATGAGCAATCCATGACCATAATGAGCGTGTCGTGGTCAATCCATGACAAAATCGTCAATCCATGAGGAATCCATGACCGTAATGAGCGTGTCGTGGTCAATCCATGACAATAATGTTCAATCCATGAGCAATCCATGTCCATAATGAGCATGTCATGGTCAATCCATGACAATAATTGTCAATCCATTAGCAATCCATGTCCATAATGAGCGTGTCATGGTCAATCCATGACAATAACGGTCAATCCATGATCAATCCATGACTATAATGATCGTATCATGGTCAATCAATCACAATAATGGTCAATCAATGAGCATTCCATGACCATGATGAGCGTGTAATGGTCAATCCATGACAATAATGTTTAATCCATGAGCAATCCATGACCATGATGTGCGTGTCATGGTCAATCCATGACAATAATTGTCAATCCATGAGAAATCCATTACCATAATGAGCATGCAATGGTAAATCCATGACAATAATGGTCCATCCATTTGCAATCCATGACCATAATGAGCGTGTCAAGGTCAATCCAAGACAATAATGGTCAATCCATAAGCAATCCATGACCATAATGAGCGTGTCATGGTCAATCAATGACAATAATGGTCAATCCAGGAGCAATCCATAACCATAATGAGCGTTTCGTGGTCAATCCATGACAATGATGGTCAATCCATGAGATATCCATGACCATAATGAGCGTGTAATGGTCAATCCATGACATACTGGTCAATCCATGAGCAATCCATGACCATAATGAGCGTGTCATGGTCAATCCATGACAATAATGGTCTATCCATGACACTAATGGTCAATCCATGAGCAATCCATGACCATAATGAGCGTGTCATGGTCAATCCATGACAATAATGGTCAATCCATGAGCAATCCATGACCATAATGAGCGTGTCATGGTCAATCCATGACAATAATGGTCAATCCATGAGCAATCCATGACCATAATGATCGTGTCATGGTCAATCCATGACAATAACGGTGAATCCATGAGCAATCCATGACCATGATGAGCGTTTCGTGGTCAATCCATGACAATAACGGTCAATCCATGAGCAATCCATGACCATAATGAGTGTGTCATGGTCAATCCATGACAGTAATGTCAATTCATGAGCAATCCATGACCATAATGAGCGTGTGGTGGTCAATCCATGACAATAACGGTCAATCCATGAGCAATCCATGACCATAATGAGCGTGTCGTGGTCAATCCATGACAATAATGGTCAATCCATGAGCAATCCATGACCATAATGAGCGTGTCAAGGACAATCCACCAAATACTGGTCAATCCATGAGCAATCCATGACCGTAATAAGCGTGTCATGGTCATTCCATGACAATAATGGTCAAAGCATGACAATAATGGTCAATCCATGAGCAATCCATGACCGTAATGAGTGTGTCATGGTCAATCCATGACCATAATGGTCAATCCAAGAGCAATCCATGACCATAATGAGCGTGTCAAGGTCAATCCATGACCATAATTGTCAATCCATGAGCAATCCATGACCATAATGAGCGTGTCATGGTCAATCAATGACAATAATGGTCAATCAATGAGCAATCCATGACCATGATGAGCGTGTAATGGTCAATCCATGACAATAATGGTTAATCCATGAGCAATCCATGACCATGTAGTGCGTGTCATGGTCAATCCATGACAATAATGGTCAATCCATGAGAAATCCATGACAATAATGAGCATTTCATGGTCAATCTACGACAATAATGGTCAATCCATGAGCAATCCACGACCATAATGAGCATGTCATGGTCAATCCATGACAATAATGGTCATCCATGAGCAATCCATGACCATAATGAGCGTGTCATGGTCAATCCAAGACAATAATGGTCAAACCATGAGCAATCCATGACAATAATGAGCGTGTCAAGGTCAATCCAAGACAATAATGGTCAATCCATGAGCAATCCATGACCATAATGAGCGTGTCATGGTCAATCCATGACAATAATGGTCAATCCAGGAGCAAATCTTGACCATAATGAGCGTGTCGTGGTCAATCCATGACAATGATGGTCAATCCATGAGCAATCCATGACCATAATGAGCGTGTAATGGTCAATCCATGACATACTGGTCAATCCATGAGCAATCCATGACCATAATGAGCGTGTCATGGTCAATCCATGACAATAATGGTCTATCCATGACACTAAAGGTCAATCCATGAGCAATCCAGGACCATAATGAGCGTGTCATGGTCAATCAATGACAATAATTGTCAATCCATGAGCAATCCATGACCATACAAACGTGTCGTGGTCAATCCATGACAATAATCATCAATCCATGAGCAATCCATGACCATAATGAGCGTGTCATGGACAATCCATGACAATAATGGTCAATCCATGACACTAATGGTCAACCATGAGCAATCCATGACCATGATGAGCGTGTCATGTTCAATCCATGACAATAATCGTCAATCCATGAGCAATCCATGACCATAATGAGCGTGTCATGGTCAATCTATGACAATAATGGTCAATCCATGACAAAAATAGTCAATTCATGACAATAATGGTCAATCCCTGACAAAAATAGTCAATCCATGACAATAATGGTCAATCCATGAGCAATCCATTATCATAATGAGCGTTTCGTGGTCAATCCATGACAATAATCGTCAATCCATGAGCAATCCATGACCATTATGAGTGTGTCATGGTAAATCCATGACAATAATGGTCAATCCATGAGCAATCCATGACCATAATAAGCGTGTCCAATGTCACCTTGACTATGAGAGTTAGAGCTGACCCACATGTATCTTTTGATTATATCCGTTTCTTCTTTGTGATCTTTTAGTGTTCAATTTGCTCAAAACTATTATTGAAAAGGGTAAGTGATTCTAAAGGCTTCCCTTGGTTGTCAAATATTCATCTGAGATTATTTATACCCCTAAGATAGAGGGAATATTTGAAGAATTTCTGCATAATACAAAGTCAATGTCAAGTGTACTTCTTTTATGGATCTTTGCAGTAGGATGTTGCCTCTTTACCCTAGAACTTTATCAAGATCTATTCTTTATATTTTTTTTTTCAGGCATCTGCAGATACATGCTTTTGAGGGATGAATCCTTCTCACTGGAGACCATAGAGGTGACCTGCATTTCAATGATAATTAAACGTCACTTCAAGACACCAAAGCAAAATATCAAAGTGAGAATGGAATAAATTTATTAGGACAGTGTTTTGCAAACAACTTATTTCACAACAGCCTTGGAAGGAGAGTTCTGAAATTTTGCATTTCATATTTGACCTTGCTGGTCCTCGGTCAGAATCAACTCACAACTCTTTGCGACTTTATGGGCAATTAAGCATTACAAACAGAGCCGAATGCATCATATGCTCTGCCGTCTGTGTTAATGTGGCTACAGTGAAGAACAACTATAATAAAGCTATTCATCTGTTTTTCAGACAGCGTCCTCATACAAGTGTGGACGTCTGTGGGTTGCTGGATGGAGAGGGTGAGAACACTGGCTGAGAGCTGTAAATGCAGAAGTGGGATGGTACATGCTTGGGGTGTGAAAGGCCTGTGTGTAGATCATAAACAACTTCACAATATTCATTGTTTTAATAATCATTAGGAAGTGGACTTCTGCAAAATGACCTCAGCAGAACAGCATGGTAGAAAAACAGTAACTGATTCACTGGAGATTTAGATGCACTGGATTGTGAAACATGGACTTAGAAGTAGAGACATGTCAGCACGTGAAGACTGAATAATCAAACCTCTGTTGTCTCTTAAATTTCACTACCCCATGGTTTGAGGCAAACAGGAACAGATTTTTGCACTGAGGAATAGAATAAAACCAATTTGTAGAAAATCCCAATCATAAGAAATTACTCTCCTCCTCTGTGATGCACGTCATCTCTCAGGTGCACTGTCCTCAGCATGGCTGAATGTCTGCTGTCAGCACGGGATTTACGGACACCATTTTCATACCTGCAGAACTCCAATTTGCTTCAGCCACATCATCATCTCCTCATGCTGTTGGAGGGAGATTAGATCACGTGTCTGCCTATTCAGTCTTTCTCTACATGTAAAGGCCCAAGGAACTGTTCTCACTCCAGTGAGCTGGCGTAAGGAATCTTGAATCTCATTGGTGTTGTTAGTGGCTGTGATGTCTTCAAATCCCAGAAGACCATGTTTGCAAAGGAGTTGATTGAGGAAGTCTTGGGTATTTCTGTAATAGGGGCAGGTGGGAATCGATGAACAGGTCGGCCTTCCCAGACTGGATCTTGCAGTTCACATACACCTGAGACAGGCTGACAGGGTGCAGCTTCCCAGAAAAGAAAGTTCAGTTGACGATACTGTCTGTCTGAGAATCACAATCCCAATGTATTCTTACCCATGCATTCTACTTGAATTCCCATAGAAAACATGGAAGAAAGAAGCTTTCAGTTTTTCATGTTTGCACTCACAATGCAACCAAAACCTCACAGACATTAGAACCTGCATACTGAAGATTTATCCATATACCAATGACCAGATGAGACATCTAGCCTTTTGGACTAATAAACTAATGGATTCTAGGACTTTACAAATAGTCAGCCATCGTTAAAGTATGTGGTGCATAGTGTGTGCTCATTGTGACTAGTCCGATTCCTCTGTACAGAGAGATGCGTCCTTTACTATCTGTTGGGGAAAACCAACTACGACACCAGGAATCTAGAGAAGACCTTTTACAGCAGTTTGTCTCTAGCAAGAGTTTCAGCTCAGTTACAAGTTTCCAATGTCCACATTCCCTTAGTCTGATTTTCATATGATGCTTTGATACAGTCCTTCTTATTTTCTATAGTTCTTGGCAACGGAATTAAAATAGCAATAGTAGGGGCTGGGGATTTAGCTCAGTGGTTAGAGCGCTTACCTAGGAAGCGCAAGGCCCTGGGTTTGGTCCCCAGCTCCGAAAAAAAGAACCAGAAAAAAAAAGTAGCAATAGGAACCTATCATAAGTGCACAATAATTTATTTGCCTGAGTGCAGCAGAGAGAAGGATTATAGGATAGACAAGAATTTTTACAGATTGGAAAGGGAAAGCATGTAATTTTCAGGACAATGAATGGATCTTGTGAAAGTCGTCATAGATGAGATAATCAAGATCAAAAAAAGGAAAATGGGATCCATTTTCACTTTAATCTGAATGTTAATTCTCCACACTGTGTCGGTATGATCAGTTGAGTGTAAAAGTCAAGGGATGTGGTCCAGACTGTCCTCACTTTGGGACGTACAAATGTACTTATGGATTGCAGAGGGACACGGTCAGGGACGGGAATGTCAAATGTGAAGACAGAGGAAAGAGGATGACAATGGAGGGAATGTAGAGACGTACAGTTAAATTGGGTGACATTTGAGGCATTGAATGGAAACCTAATGGAACAGAAATAAAAAAATTGGAAAGCAAGATGTCCTTCCTTCTGAGGACCAAGACCAGGAAACCTGAACTACATAAAAATCTGAGGCAAATTGTCTGAAGTTTGTTCTTTCCTTCAATCATGGGGCTCCTAGTGAAGGAGCTCAGGTCTCAGAGTTGGGAAAAATTACCTTTATTGCTGAGCCAGGTCAACTGCTGAATACCTCATTCATGGACCTGAAGAAACTCTGTATCCGTCCTGCTATAACGTGTATATATCTATGTGTCATTCAGATAATGGACACTTCACTGTTGGTTTGAAAGCAACAGTTTGTCCCTGAAGAGACACAGACTCCTCTTTCACACATTATTTCACAGGCTGATGGTGGGTCTCATAAGTGCATTCCGGGATTTGCTTTACAATAACCATTCAGTGATCTGGAAGAAACACTTTTTAATGTTGTGAGACCTACTAGAACAATATCAACCATCATTTTCCCTTCCCAGCTTAATACTGAGTCATTCTCCACCAAAGGTCTGTGGTCTCTGATGAAGGCAGCATCTCCCCAGACTAGTCTGAACATTGCTCTTGGCTCTGCATTTATGATACATAAACGTGATTTCCTCAACACTTTAATTCCCAGGAGAGTTTTTCAATTCATTTCATCCGATGGGTCTAATCTACATCGTCACCCAGGATGAGATGTGAGAGTTTTGCAAATAAATAAATAAATAAATAAATAAATAAATAAACAAACAAATGAAAGAAATAAAAGAAAGGAAAACTGCAAGCTTATCTCACCATTTGACTCAGAAATCTAAAGTGTTAGTCAGTGTAAATACTAGTGGAAAGTCTGAGATGATGAAGTCTCAACTAGAAGCACTTCTCTGTCCCAGATATTAGTGAAAGACACAAACTGCACTATAGGAATCCAAAGCCTGGAGGAGTTTATTCTGAGCTGAGGACACAATTCTTGTCTTTCCCTTCTTACTTAGGACATTTTTATAATTGACAAAAAGAATAAATGCCACGAGCTCTCAGGAAAACATGTATGACCTTCCAAACACTTGACTTTTGGGATAAAGAAATGAATGATATAAACTCTCTGACTTCAAGGTTCCATAAGAACTGAGAAGTCCAGATGCTTCTGAGAGGCTGGCAGCTCCTGACTCCCAAACGTGGACGGCTCAGATCAAGTCTATCTCTTCAGTGATCCTACTCAACCCCCACCCGGGACTCACTGAGCTTTCCCAAGGACCACGTATTTCTTCCTTTTTTTATACCAAGTCAGAAGACCAGCTTCCTTCTCCCCATCTCTGATCTCTTCATCCTCTTTCTTCTCACTCCCCAATGGCTCGTTATTCTGAATTACAGGCCAGTTAGTAAACCCTAGAGGTCCTGAAGGAATATCTGAAAGGGAGTTGCAGTCACGACAACACTGTGACCTCACAGGAGAAGCTCGGGATCTCCAGGTTACAATAGAGTTTTCAAGGAGGGCCTAATGGTGATGTCACTGACACCTGCCGTGTCCTACCTGCTGAACAGATTTCCTTACATTTACCAGATACAAGGATGCCCTTTGGTGGTATGTCTCCTGTGACACGGTGGAATCCTTTACAAACTCCATCTCTCTAAAGCTGCAAACTTCTCTTTGCTTCATTAGTGGTTTCATGCTCTGGATGGTGAAATTTGGTCAGGGGCTTGGCATGGATAGAAAAGATTTAGGAACATGGAGTGTAGGAGATTCTCCAAGATAATATTATATTCCCAGGTTCATTACTGTGACATACAGTTCAATTTCTAGAATTTCTCTGTCTCCCAAAGGCCAGTATTTTTCCTACAGACCTTTAGTTGAATGAATATTGTATTTCACTTCTTATTGTATATTCCTTGATAGCTGATTTTATAAATGTTCCTGAATGTGTACTCAAAAATTCTGATTTCCTCTTCCATTTTTTGCAATGATTTCTCAACAAAGGTGCACAGCTATAGACTGAGTATACCAGTGTAAATATGGTGTACCGACAACAAATGATAAACTCCAAAATCCTATTTTAACCAAAATTTCCAGATATCAGTAAAGCAAAGGACCACATGGAGCCTAGAATTCTGTTCTCTAGTCACTTTTGATATCATCTGCAATATCTACATTCCAGTGTCTCAGGCCCAGATTTAAGGATTTAGGATGTTTTACCATGACTCTGTCTTAAGGCCAAACAGGAGATAGAGGATGATGGGCAGAAAGAAGATGGCTTCTGCAGCAGTGAAACCTCCACTTCAATACGTTCATAAGAACAGGAGAGAGTCTATATGGCAATGCCATTTGTGGATTCTACCTTCTTGACCTAGTTGCGCAGATTCCATGTTAAAATTCCACCTATTTTCATAGCTGTAGGAGTCACCAAAAGACACACACACACACACACACACACACACACACACACACACACACATATATATATATATATATATCAGCCACCAAAACTAGGTAAGATTGATGAAGCTATGAAGTGCATTCTACCAGGAACCGGATATAGATATTTCCTGAGAGACACAGCTAGAGCATGTCAAATACAGAAGTGAATGCGAGTTGCAAACCAGTGAACTGAGAACGGACCTCTTGTTGGTAGATTTTGAGAAAGGATTGCAAGAGTTGAAGGTGCTTTCAACACCATAAGAACAACATTACAAATGATCCAGGGCTTCCTGGTACTAGACCAATATTGAAAGACATTACATGGACAGACCAATTGTTCTAAATGGATATGTGCAAGAGGATGGCCTTGATGGGCACCAATGGAAGGAGAAGCCCTTGATCCAACCCAGGATTGTCTTCTAGTTCAAGGGATTGTCACGGGGCAGAAAGTGTGATTAAAGTAGTGATAGTGAACAGGTAGGGATCTTATGGGAAGGAACATGAAAAAGAAAATAATATTTTACATGTAAATTTCGAAACATGCAGTTTAAAAAAGCACTAAAATTTGCTAAAAAATAAATAAAAGAAAGATATGAAAGATAAGAAAACTGGCAACTAATCACACCAATTGACTCGGAAATCTAAAGTGGTAATCAGAGTAATACTAGTGGAAAGACAGAGATGATGAAGTCTCAACTAGAAGCACTTCTCTCTCCCAAATATCAGAGTCAGATACAAACTGCACTATTGGCATCCAAAGCCTGGAGGAGTTTACTCTGAGCTAGAGACACAATACTTGTCTTTCCCTCCTTCCTTAGGACCTTTTTCTTTTGGACAAAAACAATAAAGGCCGTGAGCTCTCAGGAAAACAACTGTGCCCTTCCCAACAATTGGCGTTTGGAGTAAAGAAATGAATGATATAAAGTCTCCGACTTCCAGGAACCATAAGATCATGGGAGTCCAGACGCTTCTGAGAGGCTCTCAGCTCCTGCTTCCCATATGGGGAAGGTTAAGCGTAAGGCGATCCCTTAAGTTACTCCACTCAACACATACGAAGTACTCACTTAGCATTCCCAAGGACCACATATTCGCTCTTATTTTTATACCAAGGCAGAAGGCCGGGTTCCTTCTCCGCATCCTTGTTGGGCATACGGGAGTAGAAGCCTTTCGTCCTCCCGAGGTTTCTCTCCAAGTTCAAGGGAATGTCAATTGGCAGAAAATGGGGTTTGAGAAGAAGGGGGCGGAACGTGTCTGTATGTTATGAGCAGGAATCTGGGAAATGAAATAATATTTTAAATTTAAATATAGAAATATCCAATTAAAAAAACAATAAAATTTGCTAAAGAGTAAAAAAAAAAAAGAAAGATATAAAACTGACAACTAATCACATCTATTGACTTGGAAATCTAAAGTGGTAGTCAGAGTAATACTAGTGGAAAGACTGACATGATGAAGCCTCAACCAGAAGCACTTCTCTCTCCCAGAAGTCAGTGTCAGACACAAACGGCAGCAAACACATCCAAAACCTGGAGGAGTTTACTCTGAGCTGAGGACACAATATTGTCCATCCCTTCCTCCTTAGGGCACTTTCTTTTTGACAAAAAGAATAAAGGCCGTGAGCTCTCAGGAAAACAACTGTGCCCTTCCCAACACTTGGCTTTTGAAATAAAGAAATGAATGATATAAATTCTCTGACTTCCAAGAACCATAATAACAGGGAAGTCCAGATGTTTTTGGGAGGCTCCAGCTTCTGTTCCCCATATATGGAGGCTCACATCAAGGCTGTCTCTTCAGCATTCCCACTCAATCTGAACCAACGACTCACTGGGCTTTCCCAAGGACCACGTATTTGTTCCTTTTTTATTCCAAAAAAGAAGGCAGCTTCCTTCTCCCCGTCTCTGATCTCTTCATCCTCTTTGTTCTCCCTCCCAAATGGCTGTTTACTCTGAATTAGAGGCCAATTAGTAACCCCTAGAGGTCCTGAAGGGATATCTGAGAGGGAGTTGCAGTCACGACAACACTGTGACATCACAGATGCTGGGGCTCTCCAGGTTACAATAGATTTTTCAGGGAAGGCCTAATGATGATGTCACTGAGACGTGCCACAGTTTACCTGTTAAACACCTTTCCTTTCATTGATCAGATTCGAGGATGCCCTTTCCAGGTGTGTCTCCTGTCACACAGTGGAAAACTTTACGTACTCCGTCTCTCTAAACCTAAAGACTTCTCTCTGCTTTATTACATGCTCTGGATGGAGAAGTTATTCAGGGTCTTGGCATGGGTAGAAAAGATCTAGGAACATGGGATGTAGGAGACTCTTCTGGATAACTATTTTATTATCAGGCCCATTCCTGTGACAAACAGTTCAATTTCCCAGGTTCTATCTGTTTCCCAAAGGCCACTGTTTCCCTACAGATATTTAATTTTGTGGA
The DNA here is from genome assembly GCF_021556685.1 of Rattus norvegicus. Taxonomy (NCBI): domain Eukaryota; kingdom Metazoa; phylum Chordata; class Mammalia; order Rodentia; family Muridae; genus Rattus; species Rattus norvegicus. The sequence goes on from NC_141555.1 coordinate 63,495,161, forward strand.
TTTTGCATTTCATTTTGTAATTGTTCATTCCTTGATAGGGGACTTTATAGATATTCCTGAATGTGGACTCACAAATTCCGTTTTCCAATTCTAGTTTTTTGCAATGATTTTCTCAACAAAGCTGGCCAAGCTAAAGAGTGAATGTAATGGTGTCAATATTGTGTACCTACTTCAAATGATAAACTCCCAAATTTTTATTTTATGCAAAAAAAATAACTGCCTGAGTAAATCAAAGGACAGCGTGGACTATGTAGTCCCATTAGATATCATTTCTGTAATATCTACCTTCCCGTGTTCCAAGGGTGAGATTTCAGGGTTTTGGATGTTTTAAAATGATTCTTTCTTCAGGCCAAACATAAGATACAGGAGGATTGGCAGGGAGGGAAGAATTTGAGGTCCAGTGAAACCTCAACTTTATTAGGCTCATAAGAACAGGAGCGAGTCTACTTGGCATTGCTGTTTGTGGATTCTACATTCTTGACATAGCTGCTCAGAATCCATGTTAAAATTCCACATAATCTCATAGCTGTAGGAACCACCAAAATATATATATATATATATATATATATGTATATATATGTATGTATGTATGTATATATGTATATATATATATATATGTATATATATATATATATATATATATATATATATATATATATATATATAAAATCAGCCACCAAAATTAGACTAGATTGATGAACCTAAGAAGCACATTCTGTCAGGAACCTGATATAGATCTGCCCTAAGGGACACACCAAGAGCATGTCAAATACAGAAGTGAATGTGTTGTTGCAAAAATATAAAAAATAAAAAGTCGTCTTTTACCCGCTATCTCTGGCACCGTCATTTCCCACGTCTCTGCTAGATATCTTCGTTGAATACATCCCACTCCTCAGCTGCCCAGTGTCTCTTACTGCCGCACACGTTCTTACAGTCAAAACCTCACATAAAAGAACACACAACACAATAATCTTTGACCCAATTGATAAGATATAATAGCCCACTTCAGCATACAAAGCCTGGTACCATCCATCCCTCAGGAACATTAATAACAACCAGCAAATACACAGAACAGAATCTTAACCTCACCTGCCGCGGCTTCTCACCCTTTCCTCTTCCTGTCTCTCCTTTTCCTCTAGTCTCTTCTACTTCCTTCAAACATCTCTCCGCCCTTCCTTCCTTCTCCTCCAATGACAGGCCTCCTTCTCCCTGTACCTGCCCCCCACCTGTACTTTACAAACTTAGTTGGGAAGTGGTTCTGGGGAAGTCATGTGCGTTCTGAGGACAGGACAAGGCGGCTGTCCTCGGGGCAGTGGATTAGCATCAAAATACAGATAACTTCAGTGTAAACAACGTTTCTCCCTTTTTGTCCAGTTAAACAGCCTTTTCATTTACATATCAATTGAGTAAGATTATTACCGTCCTACAATTTTTAAACAGATTATATCCTCAACACCCAGTCCATCACTATACCAGTTAGAAAGAACATTTAGTTCTTCATTCCAGCTTCAGGAAGGCTTAAAATCTATATTATGTCTTGGCTCGCTTGTGTACTATCTGATAACTATCCAATAAAATATGTATATTCATAGTTATACAGCTTGATAAGCAATGAGACTATAATCAGTCTCCAACCCCGGCAGAAATCTGAGAATGACCAAATATCTATGCACATAGGAAGCCTGAGAGGACGTCTAGAACTGAGAGGTTGTAGAGACAAATCTCCACTAGCACAGTCCCCTGTTAGCAACATGTGAACGTAAGTCTTCAGCCTTCTGTCCCAAGATCAACTGACAGCCTCTTGAAATGCAGACTTGGAAGGTCTGATCACCCTGTAGTGGCAGGTTTATAGTCAAATCCTCTGCATAATTTGTCCTTTTCTGGATAGTATTAATCTGCAGATGAAACAGGCATTTTTTCCCAGTGACTGCCTAGCCACAAATATTTCCTCACCTGGAGGTAGAGATGTTCAAATTCTTCATTAAATCTGCCAAAGGGGAACTGTTAGGAGCAACTAACGATGAATAATAACTTTAAATCTCAAATGTTGTGTATCTGACATTGTTGAAAATCGTTTATCTGTCTAAGACAATCTGGACTGTTGTCTTTATATCTTAATATTGTCTTGAAAGTTCTCTCACAAAGTCAGAGCCATGACTTTGCTATGTGAATCTTAAGTCATAGGTGTCATCAACTCAGAAGTTTGTAATGACAACAACATTAGGACTGGCTCTTCTTGTACTTTTAAATTTTTTTTGTCAAATAAATTCTATACCCAAAGAAAGATAAGATTAAGCTTAGTTACCAAAAGCGATTCTGACTGTATAGCTCAATCTATCTTATTCCTCCCTGCTAAATTTCAGCCAATTTCAAATTCTTTATAAAAACAACTTTAGAATAACCAATTCCAGCCCCACCTCACAAATTCTAGGGAATTGAGACGAGGACTTCTCCATGACTTCTTCAAGGTGTACACTGGCGTTGAGATATCCTTAGGGGTAGAGGGTATGAAGAATGAAGCAGATTCGATAGCCGATGTGTCCTGACTGGACCCAGCTGAAAGTCACTGAGACCAGGATTCCAAGTAGGCACACTCTGCAGAATACAACTCTCAAGACAAAGGTTTAGAATCGAGATAGCTTTTTGTTTGATAATCCTGAATATATTTTTTCAGGCGGTCAACCGCTCTCAAATCTGATCATTATGACTCTGTGAGGCTTCCAGAGCCTAATCACAATTTTTAAAAACACAAGGACAAAATCTTTCTCCCAAAATACTCTGTACCTTAGTCTGAAACCAGAAAAGCTTGTATCTTGCACTCTCTCCCAGGGTAATAATATAAGCATAAAACTCAAAGTCACACCCATCATGAAGACTAAACAATTTTTTTCTTTTTTTTTTTATTAACTTGAGTATTTCTTTTTTTTTTTTTGTGGCTCAAGACTTATTTATTTTTGTAGTATTTTTTTTATTAACTTGAGTATTTCTTATATACATTTCAAGTGTTATTCCCTTTCCCGGTTTCCGGGCAAAATCCCCCTCCCCCCTCCCCTTCCTTATGGGTGTTCCCCTCCCAACCCTCCCCCCATTGCCGCCCTCCCCCCATAGTCTAGTTCACTGGGGGTTCAGTCTTAGCAGGACCCAGGGCTTCCCCTTGCACTGGTGCTCTTACTAGGATATTCATTGCTACCTATGGGGTCAGAGTCCAGGGTCAGTCCATATATAGTCTTTAGGTAGTGGCTTAGTCCCTGGAAGCTCTGGTTGCTTGACATTGTTGTACTTTTGGGGTCTCGAGCCCCTTCAAGCTCTTCCAGTTCTTTCTCTGATTCCTTCAACGGGGACCTATTCTCAGCTCAGTGGTTTGCTGCTGGCATTCGCCTCTGTATTTGCTGTATTCTGGCTGTGTCTCTCAGGAGCGATCTACATCCGGCTCCTGTCGGTCTGCACTTCTTTGCTTCATCCATCTTGTCCAATTGGGTGGCTGTATATGTATGGGCCACCTGTGGGGCAGGCTCTGAATGGGTGTTCCTTCAGTCTCTGTTTTAATCTTTGCCTCTCCCTTCCCAGCCAAGGGTATTCTTTTTCCTCATTTAAAGAAGGAGTGAAGCATTCACATTTTGATCACCCGTCTTGAGTTTCGTTTGTTCTAGGGATCTAGGGTAATTCAAGCATTTGGGCTAATAGCCACTTATCAATGAGTGCATACCATGTATGTCTTTCTGTGATTGGGTTAGCTCACTCAGGATGATATTTTCCAGTTCCAACCATTTGCCTACGAATTTCATAGACTCGTTGTTTTTGATAGCTGAGTAATATTCCATTGTGTAGATGTACCACATTTTCTGTATCCATTCCTCTGTTGAAGGGCATCTGGGTTCTTTCCAGCTTCTGGCTATTATAAATAAGGCTGCGATGAACATAGTGGAGCACGTGTCTCTTTTATATGTTGAGGCATCTTTTGGGTATATGCCCAAGAGAGGTATAGCTGGATCCTCAGGCAGTTCAATGTCCAATTTTCTGAGGAACCTCCAGACTGTTTTCCAGAATGGTTTTACCAGTCTGCAATCCCACCAACAATGGAGGAGTGTTCCTCTTTCTCCACATCCTTGCCAGCATCTGCTGTCACCTGAGTTTTTGATCTTAGCCATTCTCACTGGTGTGAGGTGAAATCTCAGGGTTGTTTTGATTTGCATTTCCCTTATGACTAAAGATGTTGAACATTTCTTTAGGTGTTTCTCAGCCATTCGGCATTCCTCAGCTGTGAATTCTTTGTTTAGTTCTGAACCCCATTTTTTAATAGGGTTATTTGTTTCCCTGTGGTCTAACTTCTTGAGTTCTTTGTATATTTTGGATATAAGGCCTCTATCTGTTGTAGGATTGGTAAAGATCTTTTCCCAATCTGTTGGTTGCCGTTTTGTCCTAACCACAGTGTCCTTTGCCTTACAGAAGCTTTGCAGTTTTATGAGATCCCATTTGTCGATTCTTGATCTTAGAGCATAAGCCATTGGTGTTTTGTTCAGGAAATTTTTTCCAGTGCCCATGTGTTCCAGATGCTTCCCTAGTTTTTCTTCTATTACTTTGAGTGTGTCTGGTTGATGTGGAGGTCCTTGATCCACTTGGACTTAAGCTTTGTACAGGGTGATAAGCATGGATCGATCTGCATTCTTCTACATGTTGCCCTCCAGTTGAACCAGCACCATTTGCTGAAAATGCTATCTTTTTTCCATTGGATGGTTTTGGCTCCTTTGTCAAAAATCAAGTGACCATAGGTGTGTGGGTTCATTTCTGGGTCTTCAATTCTATTCCATTGGTCTATCTGTCTGTCTCTGTACCAATACCATGCAGTTTTTATCACTATTGCTCTGTAATACTGCTTGAGTTCAGGGATAGTGATTCCCCCTGAAGTCCTTTTATTGTTGAGGATAGCTTTAGCTATCCTGGGTTTTTTGTTATTCCAGATGAATTTGCAAATTGTTCTGTCTAACTCTTTGAAGAATTGGATTGGTATTTTGATGGGGATTGCATTGAATCTGTAGATTGCTTTTGGTAAAATGGCCATTTTTACTATATTAATCCTCCCAATCCATGAGCATGGGAGATCTTTCCATCTTCTGAGGTCTTCTTCAATTTCTTTCCTCAGTGTCTTGAAGTTCTTATTGTACAGATCTTTTACTTGCTTGGTTAAAGTCACACCGAGGTACTTTATATTATTTGGGTCTATTATGAAGGGTGTCGTTTCCCTAATTTCTTTCTCGGCTTGTTTCTCTTTTGTATAGAGGAAGGCAACTGATTTATTTGAGTTAATTTTATACCCAGCCACTTTGCTGAAGTTGTTTATCAGCTTTAGTAGTTCTCTGGTGGAACTTTTGGGATCACTTAAATATACTATCATGTCATCTGCAAATAGTGATAATTTGACCTCTTCTTTTCCGATCTGTATCCCCTTGATCTCCTTTTGTTGTCTGATTGCTCTGGCTAGAACTTCAAGAACTATATTGAATAAGTAGGGAGAGAGTGGGCAGCCTTGTCTAGTCCCTGATTTTAGTGGGATTGCTTCGAGTTTCTCTCCATTTAGTTTAATGTTAGCAACTGGTTTGCTGTATATGGCTTTTACTATGTTTAGGTATGGGCCTTGAATTCCTATTCTTTCCAGGACTTTTATCATGAAGGGGTGTTGAATTTTGTCAAATGCTTTCTCAGCATCTAATGAAATGATCATGTAGTTTTGTTCTTTCAGTTTGTTTATATGATGGATCACGTTGATGGTTTTCCGTATATTAAACCATCCCTGCATGCCTGGGATGAAGCCTACTTGATCATGGTGGATGATTGTTTTGATGTGCTCTTGAATTCGGTTTGCCAGAATTTTATTGAGTATTTTTGCGTCGATATTCATAAGGGAAATTGGTCTGAAGTTCTCTTTCTTTGTTCTGTCTTTGTGTGGTTTAGGTATAAGAGTAATTGTGGCTTCATAGAAGGAATTCGGTAGGGCTCCATCTGTTTCAATTTTGTGGAATAGTTTGGATAATATTGGTATGAGGTCTTCTCTGAAGGTTTCATAGAATTCTGCACTAAACCCGTCTGGACCTGGGCTCTTTTTGGTTGGGAGACCTTTAATGACTGCTTCTATTTCCTTAGGAGTTATGGGGTTGTTTAACTGGTTTATCTGTTCCTGATTTAACTTCGATACCTGGTATCTGTCTAGGAAATTGTCCATTTCATGAAGATTTTCAAGTTTTGTTGAATATAGGTTTTTATAGTAAGATCTGATGATTTTTTGAATTTCCTCTGAATCTGTAGTTATGTCTCCCTTTTCATTTCTGATTTTGTTAATTTGGACGCACTCTCTGTGTCCTCTCGTTAGTCTGGCTAAGGGTTTATCTATCTTGTTGATTTTCTCAAAGAACCAACTTTTGGTTCTGTTGATTCTTTCTATGGTCCTTTTTGTTTCTACTTGGTTGATTTCAGCTCTGAGTTTGATTATTACCTGCCTTCTACTCCTCCTGGGTGTATTTGCTTCTTTTTGTTCTAGAGCTTTTAGGTGTGCTGTCAAGCTGCTGACATATGCTCTTTCCTGTTTCTTTCTGCAGGCACTCAGCGCTATGAGTTTTCCTCTTAGCACAGCTTTCATTGTGTCCCATAAGTTTGGGTATGTTGTATCTTCATTTTCATTAAATTCTAAAAAGTTTTTAATTTCTTTCTTTATTTCTTCCTTGACCAGGTTATCATTGAGTAGAGCATTGTTCAATTTCCACGTATATGTGGGCATTCTTCCTTTATTGTTATTGAAGACCAGTTTTAGGCCGTGGTGGTCCGATAGCATGCATGGGATTATCTCTATCTTTCTGTACCTGTTGAGGCCCGTTTTTTGACCAATTATATGGTCAATTTTGGAGAAAGTACCATGAGGAGCTGAGAAGAAGGTATATCCTTTTGCTTTAGGATAGAATGTTCTATAAATATCCGTTAAGTCCATTTGGCTCATGACTTCTCTTAGTCTGTCGACATCACTGTTTAATTTCTGTTTCCATGATCTGTCCATTGATGAGAGTGGGGTGTTGAAGTCTCCCACTATTATTGTGTGAGGTGCAATGTGTGTTTTGAGCTTTAGTAAGGTTTCTTTTACGTATGTAGGTGCCCTTGTATTTGGGGCATAGATATTTAGGATTGAGAGTTCATCTTGGTGGATTTTTCCTTTGATGAATATGAAGTGTCCTTCCTTATCTTTTTTGATGACTTTTAGTTGGAAATTGATTTTATTTGATATTAGAATGGCTACTCCAGCTTGCTTCTTCAGACCATTTGCTTGGAAAGTTGTTTTCCAGCCTTTCACTCTGAGGTAGTGTCTGTCTTTGTCTCTGAGGTGTGTTTCCTGTAGGCAGCAGAATGCAGGGTCCTCATTGTGTATCCAGTTTGTTAATCTATGTCTTTTTATTGGGGAGTTGAGGCCATTGATATTGAGAGATATTAAGGAATAGTGATTATTGTTTCCCTTTATATTCATATTTGGATGTGAGGTTATGTTTGTGTGCTTTCATTCTCTTTGTTTTGTTGCCAAGACGATTAGTTTCTTGCTTCTTCTAGGGTATAGCTTGCCTCCTTATGTTGGGCTTTACCATTTATTATCCTTTGTAGTGCTGGATTTGTAGAAAGATATTGTGTAAATTTGGTTTTGTCATGGAATATCTTGTTTTCTCCATCAATGTTAATTGAGAGTTTTGCTGGATACAGTAACCTGGGCTGGCATTTGTGTTCTCTTAGGGTCTGTATGACATCAGTCCAGGATCTTCTGGCCTTCATAGTTTCTGGCGAGAAGTCTGGTGTGATTCTGATAGGTCTCCCTTTATATGTTACTTGACCTTTTTCCCTTACTGCTTTTAATATTCTTTCTTTATTTTGTGCGTTTCGTGTTTTGACAATTATGTGACGGGAGGTGTTTCTTTTCTGGTCCAATCTATTTGGAGTTCTGTAGGCTTCTTGTATGTCTATGGGTATCTCTTTTTTTAGGTTAGGGAAGTATTCTTCTATGATTTTGTTGAAGATATTTACTGGTCCTTTGAGCTGGGAGTCTTCACTCTCTTCTATACCTATTATCCTTAGGTTTGATCTTCTCATTGAGTCCTGGATTTCCTGTATGTTTTGGACCAGTAGCTTTTTCCGCTTTACATTATCTTTGACAGTTGAGTCAATGATTTCTATGGAATCTTCTGCTCCTGAGATTCTCTCTTCCATCTCTTGAATTCTGTTGGTGAGGCTTGTATCTACAGCTCCTTGTCTCTTCTTTCGGTTTTCTATATCCAGGGTTGTTTCCATGTGTTCTTTCTTGATTGCTTCTATTTCCATTTTTAATTCCTTCAACTGTTTGATTGTGTTTTCCTGGAATTCTTTCAGGGATTTTTCGATTCCTCTCTGTAGGCTTTTACTTGTTTATTAATGTTTTCCTGTGCTTCCCTAAGTGTGTTCATGTCTTTCTTGAAGTCCTCCAGCATCATTATCAAATATGATTTTGTAACTAGATCTTGCTTTTCTGGTGTGTTTGGATATTCCATGTTTGTTTTGGTGGGAGAATTGGGCTCCGATGATGGCATGTAGTCTTGGTTTCTGTTGCTTGGGTTCCTGCGCTTGCCTCTCGCCATCATATTATCTCTAGTGTTACTTTGTTCTGCTATTTCTGACAGTGGCTAGACTGTCCTATAAGCCTGTGTGACAGGAGTGCTGTAGACCTGTTTTCCTCTCTTTCAGTCAGTTATGGGGACAGAGTGTTCTGCTTTCTGGCGTGTAGTTTTTCCTCTCTACAGGTCTTCAGCTGTTCCTGTGGGCCTGTGTCTTGAGTTCACCAGGCAGCTTTCTTGCAGCAGAAAATTTGGTCTTACCTGTGGTCCCGAGGCTCAGGATCGCTCATGGGGTGCTGCCCACGGGCTCTCTGCAGCGGCAGCAACCAGGAAGACCTGTGCCGCCCCTTCCGGGAACTTCAGTGCACCAGGGTTCCAGATGGTCTTTGGCTTTTTCCTCTGGCGTCCGAGATGTGTGTGCAGGGAGCAGTCACTTCTGGTTTCCCAGGCTTGTCTGCCTCTCTGAAGGTTTAGCTCTCCCTCCCACGGGATTTGGGTGCAGAGAACTGTTTATCCGGTCTGTTTCTTTCAGGTTCCGGCGGTGTCTCAGGCACAGGGGTCCTGCCGCTCCTGGGCCCTTCCCCACTGGAGCCCAGAGGCCTTATACAGTTTCCTCTTGGGCCAGGGATGTGGGCAGGGGTGACCAGAGTTGGTGGTCTCTTCCGCTCTGCAGCCTCAGGTGTGCCCACCTGACCAGGCGGTTGGGTCTCTCTCTCACCGGGTTTGACTAAACAATTTTTAAAAAAGGAATTTATATACACAATGAGCCTGATATCACTCTGTACTCAGTGATACCAGGAAATTAACCCAAAGTTCCTGGGGAGCCCACATTAAGACAATTTGAACTTCCTGTTGTGGTAAATATCAAAAGTAATCACAAACCCTCGCTAGCCGTCATCAACGAGCCATATAGTGGGGTAATTCATAAAACTAACCAAATACCTTCTATCAATTCTAATATCAATAAGCAACACATCAAACCAGGACTTTTGCCCAAAATATATCAATCTGTTAAGCTCTCTACCCGAAGCAACAGATTTTTCTTTACTCTTAATTACTTCTACAATATATGTCTGTGTTCACTCTCCCTGGTGTTACAGACATTTCATCACAACTCTCTACGTGGTAGTGAATAATTTTTCCCTGAATTCTGAACAGTAGATGAAAATCCCCACCTGATCCAGGTAAACTCTCTACTCTCTTCTTTGTAAAAACACACTTAATCACTTGTTAATAATACCTGAAAAAAGAAAAGAAGTATCTTGTGGAACTAGGATTTCCACCCAAAATTCTCGTGGAGCCCACGTTAAAAAGCACATGAGTATCCTGAAAGACTTTCTAAACAACTTTCTTTAAAAAGCAGCTTTAATCTCTTAACGCTCTGAGCTGCCATTACTTATCACACAGCAGGGACCGACAGCCTGCCAGCCCAGGACGCCTCTCCATTTCTTTGTTTGATTTCCCGCCCTTAAGTTATCAAGATTTAATATGGCACCCTTGTCCTCTTCCTTAGAAAATAAAAAGGTTCTCTCAACTTTTATGATTACTAGTCGATTCTTGCCCATCACCTTGGTTTGCCATCTGTTGATGTAAACAGAAAAAAGAAAAAAGAAAACTTGTCTTTTACCCTGACATCACGAGCACCATAGTGTCCCAATATATCTGGTACATATTTTGCTGAAAATGTAGAACGAGAGTTTTAAAAAGTTTGCTCATTGTCAGAGTCCGGATGTGCAGGACCGGACCTGCCTGAGGGAGAGCCAGAGATAGGACTTGCCGGACCAGCTACCAGCCACAAGGACACTGACCATCCGTAGCCACCCCCTCCCCTTCCTTCACCCCCCTGAGTGAGATGAGCCACCCTACCTGCCTGCCGAGCTGCTAGAGAGCACGTACTCCTTACTGATGTAATTTCATGCCGAAAGTAACTGTGCACCATTTGAATTGACCAATCATGTGTAACCGCGAGAATGCCCCTAACCTCCCCTATATAAACCCCCGAGTTTGGAAGCTCGGGGTCGATTCCTCTGTCTCCTGTGTGGGATACGTATCGACCCGGGATCCCGCTAATTGGGATCTCATTAATAAAATCTACCTCCTGCTGTTACATCAAGACGGCTACTCGTGATTCCTGGGGGCACCCCACCCCGCGATCGGAGCGAGAGACGCGGCTCCCCGTTTTGGGGTACGCTCTTTCAAAAACACATCCCTACTCCCTGTCGGCACAGTGTCCCTTGTCGCCACATGCTTTCCTATACTTAAACCCTCACATAGAAGAACACACAACACACTAATTTTGACCCAATTGATAAGATATAATTGCCCACTTAAATATACGAAGCGCTTCACCGTCCATCTCTTAGGAACATTAATAACAACCAGTAAATACACAGAACAGAATCTTAACCTCACCTGCCGCGGCTTCTCACCCTCTCCTCTTCCTGTCTCTCCTTTTCCTCTAGTCTCCTCCTCTTCCTTCAAACATCTCTCCGCCCTTCCTTCCTTCTCCTCCAATGACAGGCCTCCTTCTACCTGTACCTGCCCCTCACCTGTACTTTACAAATTCAATGGGAGGTGGTTCTGGTGAAGTCACCTGAGTTCTGAGTCCAGGAAGAGGCAGCCGTCCTCTGGGCAGTGAATTAGCATCAAAATACAGATAATTCAGGGCAAACCACAACAAGGAGCTTTGATATCCTAGTGCAATCTTTCAAGCCGTGTAAAGCTTCAAATGTGATCATGTTCTAGTTTCCTCTCGTGCTTGATCCTGAGAAAAGTGATACCCAATACTGTGTGAGAACAAATATTACACAGTGCACGTAAAGAAAGCAAATTACTCCCAAAGCCAACGTAACTTCATACATAAGCAATTTGTTACAGAGTAACAAAGAGTAAGCAAAGTAGTTTTCTCAGCCGGTTTCCCTTCTCTGTAGGCAGCAATTTGAATTTACAGAGAAATGATTAAATATCGTATTATTTATCTCTAAAAGTGCTCTAAGAAGAATCTTTTAAAAAGCACAAATCTAAACATCTGTGTAAAAAATGTCATCTCTGCTTTAAATGGTCAGAATGCACACCTGTGATTGTCAATCCTTATTAAATCCTATCAGGACGCTGAGGGTATAACTGGGACGGAAATCAGTCCTCCAGAGTCCAGCCTCCGTGACCGTCACACCATTAGCCGGTGCGGCCATGTTCTTGATCCATGACCTTAAAAAGCCCCAGCCTTTCCGAACTTCAAATTGTTCCCTAAATTGTTTTTTTTTTTTTAACATCAGAGCCAGTAGTTACATCATGTTATCCAGCTTAATGAACCACTTTATTTTTACAAATGCTCTTTACGGGTGGTGGCCGTCGCTCATTATTCTACATTTCCTCGGGTGATGGTGGAAGCATCGGTCTGCCACAGAGGAAACTCCTAAAAGACCTCGACAACTATTATTGCAAATGCCAAGGATGTTGCTCCCTGAGTGGTGGGAAGCTCCATGAGGATATTTTTTTAAACTTTTTTAATATTTAATAATAATTCTTTGGTTTCCAGGCAAACATCGCCCTCCCGCCTCCCCTTCCTTATGGGCATTCCCCTCACAACCCTCCCCCCATTGTCGCCCTCCCCCCAACAATCTAGTTCACTGGGGGTTCAGTCTTAGCAGGACCCATGGCTTCCCCTTCCACTGTTGCTCTTACTAGGATATTCATTGCTACCTATGGGGTCAGAGTCCAGGGTCAGTCCATGTATAGTCTTTAGGTAGTGGCTTAGTCCCTGGAAGCTCTGGTTGCTTGACATTGTTATACATATGGGGTCTCGAGCCCCTTCAAGCTCTTCCAGTCCTTTCTCTGATTCCTATTCTCAGTTCAGTGGTTTGCTGCTGGCATTCACTCCATGAGGGTTTTTATGTACTTCTTAGAATTAGAGAGATCTGAGGGGAACAACCGAGGAAACGCTGCATGAAGTTCTCAGTACACTTGGTCTTGGGGCTATGACTCACCGAGGTGCAATGAGGCGGTGGTAAAGAGTGGGCCGTACCCCAGGATTTCTAAAATGCTGTGCATCCCTCCTTCACAGCACTTGGCCACACTCCATGTCAGAACCAAATTTAAACCATGTTTTTACACTGGATAGAATTTCAAATATTATACTGAATAGGGAGAGTGGGCAGCCTTACCTTGTCCTTCACTCTAATGGAATTGCTTTAATTTTCTTTATATTTAGCTTGATGTTCATTACCGGGTTGCTGTCCATGGCGTCTACTATGTTTCTCGATAGGACTGGTCTCCCTTATCACTCTCATTCTTTTAGCATGAAGCGGGATTGGAATTGCTTTATCAGCATCTAATGAGATTATCATGTGATTTTTTTTTCTGATTCATTATATAGTGGATTATATTGATGGATTTTCAGAAATTGAACCAAACCACTAGAAATTAAAAATTACACAGCATAACCTACAGAAGGGATAACATACTCACCTGCATATTCTATCAGCCCCCCTCCAAAAAAAAAAACAAAACAAAAACAACATGCAAACAAGAAAACTGTGCACCCGATAGAACAGATTTTATACTTACATACACAGTCAAACATCCCACCAAAAAAAAAACAAAAAACAACAAACAAAAACAAAAATAAATGCAAGCAAGAAAATCCTGCCCCCCAGCATCAAAATAGCATGAAGTAATATCTCTGGTCATTAATACTGTTAAGCATTAATGGCCTCTATTCATCAATAAAAGGACAGAAGCTAACACAATGGATTTCAAAACAGGATCCGTCATTCTCTTGCATTCAAGAAACACACTCCAGCAATTGAGATAGACACAACCTCAGACTAAGGTGTTGGAAAAGCTTTTCCAAGTAAGTGAAACAAGAAAGAAGATAGTGTAGCCATCCTAACATCCAGCAAATCAAACCTTCAACCAAAAGTAATCAGAAAAGAAGGGGAAGGACACTTCATATGCATCAGAGGAAAATCCACCAAAATGGCATCTCGATTCTGGATGTCTATATCCCAAATACAAAAGCAGCAACATTAGTGAGAGAAATATTGCTGAAGCTTAAATATCACATCGAACCTCACACATTGATAGTGGGGGACATCAAAGTGCCATCTCACCAAGGGCAGGTCATTGAGACAGAAACTAAAAAAGGAAACAGTAAAAATAGAAGATGTAACTGGCACGGGTTTCAATTAATCTGACCTCACTGATATCTACAGAATATTTCACATGAATACAAAAGGACACACTCTCTTTTCATTACCTCATGGAACCTTATCCTAAACTGATCATGTTCTCCCTCACGAAACAAACCACAGCAGACACAGAAAGACTGCGTTAACCATTGGATCTTCTCAGATCGCCATGGATTAAAACTGGACTTCAACAATAACAAAAAGTCTATAAACTCATGGAAATTCAATAGTTCGCAACTGAAGACTTTTTCAGAGAAGACTTGAAAAAAAAAGGTTTCCTAGAATTTAATTAAAATTGAAGGCACATCGTCTCCAAACTTATGGGACATAAGGAAAGCAGCGCTAAGAGGAACGTGCACATGCAGCACAGGGCGCTTTCATAAAGAAACCGGAGAGACCCCACACTAGCAACTTCCCAGGACACCTGAAAACTCTAGAATAAAAAGAAGCAAAAAAATATTAAAGGAGGAGACAGAAAGAAATGACCAGACTCGGGGCGAGAGTGATCCATCAGAAACAAAGAGAATACAAATATTAACAAAAACAAGAGCTGGTTCCTTGGGAACATCAACCAGACAGACAAACACTTAAACAGATAATGTAATAGGAGGTGAGACAGCATCCAAATAACAAAATCAGAAATGATCAGGGAGCCGCATCGATGGACACTGATGAAAGTCACAGAATCGTTAGGTCTCACTTCAAAAACCTGCTGTCTACACAATTAGAATCTCTGAATTAAATGGATGATTGTGTAGATGGATAACACTGACCACAGGTAAACTGAGGTAAGATGAACTATGTAAATAGCTCTATAACCCCTAAAGAGACACAAACAGTAATTAAGTTTCCTCATTGAAAAATCCTCAGGGCCAGATTGATTGAGCACAGACTCCTACCAGATCTTCAAAGAATTCTCAACCTTCTCTAAAACACAGAAACAGGAGGAAAGCGCCAAACTGATTCCAGGACTCCTCTGTCGCCCCGACACCTAAATCACAAACGACTCAACGAAGAAAGAATTTCAGACGAATTTCCCTTAAGAACATTGGTGGAAAAAATAGTAGATAAAATGCAAGAAAACAAAATCCAATGACATATAAATCCGCCATCCTACGCCATCTAGTAGGCTCATCTCAGGAGGACCTGAGGCTGCAGGAATGGTTTAGTCTATGCAAACCCATCAAAGTGATCCACCATATAAGCAAACTGAACTGTAAAAAAATATTCTGCCCTCAGAATTTCACATTAACTTGTGAGCTCCACTTGGATTTAACTTTGTTGAATTTGCATATAATGTAATATATATATACATATATGTGTGTGTATATACTTATATAAAATATTATTATGTTAAATTAATATATTAAATTACCATATACTAATATTATAATAATCTAATTAATATTAATATATTACATTAACATATTAAACTGTTATATATCAACATTTTGATAATATATAATTAATATATTAAATTATTATATATTGATATCATGATAAAATATAATTAATAATAATATATTATGTTAGTATATTAAATTATTATATAGTAATAATCCTATACTTCTCTTACCCTCTTCTGACTTCTATCTAACCACTCTCAAACCTCCAGTACCAACTTTCCCCTCTGGCTACCTGTCATAGACTCTAGCATTTACTAAACAGTTAAAATGGGGAGAAGATTTATATGCAATCTCCTGAGTCCATGATAGAAGTCTAATCAGGGCAACCTCCTTTGCGGAAGCAGATAAATATCAGGATACAAATACCATTTCCTGGGGTAAGATCAAATCCGTACAATGACTTTTCATATCTATCGAGTGATTCTGAGAAAATGGGGAATATTCTTCCTAAAGAACCAGCTATACTACTCCTGGCCTTATATCTGAAAAGACCCTGCCATACCGCAAGGGCATGTGCTACATAAAGTTCCTAAGTGCTTCCTTCATAATGAGAAGAAAATAGAAATAACCCAGATGCCCCTCAACCAAAGAATGGCTACAGACAATGTGGTTCATTTACACTTTGGAGTACTATGCAGCTATGAAAAATAAGGACATTAAGAAGCTGCGGTCAAGTAGATGGAATGAGAAAGTATTGTTCTGGATGAGGTATCTGAGACCCAAAATAACATGTACATACTCACTTAAAAGGGTATTAGCCGTAAAGTACAGAATTCACACACTACGATCTACAGAACCAAAGAGGCTAAACATGAAGAAAGACCCAAGAAAATGCTTGAATTTCACTCAGAAGGAGGAATAAACTAATGAGAGGAGGCAGATGGAAGGGAAGGATTGGGTAGCTGAGGGGATGGGACGGGAAATGGGGTGTGAGAATCATTTCTGGGGAGAGACGGGCAAGAGGGACAGAGGGCAGGAGAATAGACTGAATCAGTGACTGTCCAGGGTGGGTGCTATCTCTATGATTATCCTGCAGTCTGCGATGGGTGAGGCTGCCCTGGCGTCCATGAGGGTGACTTTAGCTGAGACTCGGTGCAGTGGGGATACGGAGACCGAAATCGTCACTTTCCGTATCCACCGAGGACCCCAGGTGGAAGGATAAGGACACAAACCCACCCCCAAAATTTTGGCCCAGAAATTGCCTTTTCTATAATAGACAAAGGGACAGAGATGGAAGAGGAAATGAGGGAATGACCAAAGGATACGTGACCGGATGTGAGACTTATCCTATGGGCAGACGGCAAACCCTGACATTATTTTTTTTTTTTTGGTTTTTTTTTTTTCGGAGCTGGGGACCGAACCCAGGGCCTTGCGCTTCCTAGGTAAGCGCTATAACCACTGAGCTAAATCCCCAGCCCCAAACACTGACATTATTCATGGTCCTTCTTGTGTCTGCAGACGGGAGGGTTTAAGTTATTGTCCTCTGCAGGCTCCACCGAGCAGCCGACTGACACAGAAGCACAGACACACGGACAAATATCGGATGGAGCTCAGGGAAGGGCGGAGAGAGGCAGAGGAGCACAATGATCTTCACGTGGGGTCACTAACCCGTCGCCTGTCTGTGGATCCTGTTCTCCTACCCGGCTGCGTTTTCAGGACCTGGTGGGAGACGATGAATCTCGTCCTGCAGAGACTTGATGTGCCAGGGGAGGGGGTGCACCCAGAGGGGTCCTCCACTCTCTCAGAGAAGAAGGGGGGAGGGTAGGAGGAGGGACTGTAAATGGTGGGAGCCTGGAGGGGTGTGGTGACAGGGCCGCATTCAGAGTGTTACCTGGTGAATAGATACAACCATTCTGACAAGGAGGGGGCTGGGGACATGTCATCACAACGACGGGGGTGTGACATCATTGGGTGGGGCATGACATCATGGTGGTGGGGCATGACATCGCGGGGGCGGGGACATCACATCATGAGGGCGGGATTTGACATCATTGGGTGGGACATGACATCATATCGGTGAGGGAATGATATCATAGGGATGGGGGCATGACATCATGAATCTTAAGAGAAAATAGAATAAACTAAAAGAAAGAAACCAGCCCGAGAGGGAGCTGAGCCCTAGAGATGCAAACATGGCGGCGTTTACCTACGGATGATATTGGCTGTAAGATAAATCTTATTCTATCTACGATCCACACATGCAGAGAGGACACAGGAAAGGAGAAGGCCCGTGAGGGGGAAAGCACCGACCTCTCTGAAAGGAAAACTGGAACAGATTCTGTGGGTGAGTGAGGACGACTGAGGACAGGAGCGGAAGGTCGGTGGGGACGATGGAGGGAGAGCGCGGTGCAGAGAGAACCGGCCAGAATTAGGGGACACACGGGTTAATGCAGACACTCGATGGATGTGCTGGTTAGTTCATGGTGTCTAGAGGGCAAACTCCGGAGGATTTAATCTCACAGAGAATGCAGAGTCCGAACCTTCAATTCTTTGAAATCGAGCAAGTGGGACCTCAGGGTGGGGATGGGGCACATTCAGTGGAGTCGGTTTCTGAGGAGGTCACATGGAGATCCCTGAACAACAGACCGAGGCTGGGACAGAGATTATAAAGATATAGCAAATGAGACCTTCCTTAAGCCTCCATCGATGTAAATGCACCCGAAAACCCCTTCCCCCTCTCCAAGGTTTGTGTAGCCCTCATTCACCCTGAGTAAAATATATGCGCACAGCGCGTCCCTGAACACCTTCTAACAGAGCTGTGACACGGAAATCCTTGGAGCAAACCCCAACTCACTTGCAGGCAGAACAAGATTCTGTTGACCGACTAGTTCCTGAGTCCACTTCATCCTTTTGCACCTGGACACTCTAGGAAGCAGACATCACAGATGTGTGTGTGTGTGTGTGTGTGTGTGTGTGTGTGTGTATATGTCTGTGTGTGTCTCTGTGTGCATTTTTATGTGTGTGAGTGTTTGTATGTGTGTGTGTCTGTGTGTATGTGTGTCTTTATGTGTGTGTATATGTGTGTATGTGTGTCTCTATGTGTGTCTCTGTGTGTATTTTTATGTGTGTGAATGTTTGTATGTGTGTGTGTCTGTGTGTCTCTCTGTGTGTATGTATATGTGTGTGTCTCTGTCTGTGTGTCTCTGTGTGTGTGTCTGTCTGTCTGTGTCTCTCTGTATGTGTTTTTCTATGTGTGTGTGTCTGTGTATGTTTGTGTGCATGTGTCCGTGTGTGTGTGTCTGTGTCTGAGTCTGTGTCTGTGTGTATCTGTATATTGGTTATCATCTGTGTGTCTGTGTTTGTGTATATGTGTGTGTATGTGTGTGTGAGTGTGTCTGTCTGTGTGTCTGTATGTGTTTATGTGTCTCTGTGTGTGTGTATACGTGTGTGTGTCTGTGTGTTTGTGTATGTGTGTCTGTGTCTGCGTGTTTGTCTGTGTCTCTCTGTCTGTGTCTCTCTATGTGTATGTCTGTTTGTCTAACTGTCTAGGTCTCTTTGTGTGTGTTTCTGTGTATCTGTGTGTGTCTGTGTGCATATGTGTGTGCATATGTGTATGTGTGTGTGTATGTGTGTGGGTGGGTGTGTGCATGTGTGTGTGTGTGTGTGTGTGTGTGTGTATGTGTGTTAGTCATGCATATGCTAACCATCCTCACACACAGAGTGTCTGGATTGCTTTTCTTTTGGAAAGTTGGCGAATCTTTCTCTTGGCATAAGAAAAGACCACCCTGGTTCTCAACTCTCTCTGTGAAGACATGAGAGGTTGAGTGATTTTCATGTATGAGGAGTCTGTCCTTGTGAAAATTGCTTTCATGGATAAAATAAACCTTGAAAAACACATCTCAACATTTACTTTCCTTAGTCTGTGATCCCTTGAGGGGATTACTCCATTATTATTATTATTATTATTATTATTATTATTATTATTATTATCATCATCATCATCATCATCATCATCATCATATATTATTATTATTATTCCAAGATTATTCTATTATATTATTTTTGCGCTGTTACCAGTGTGCTAATATTCACTGATGGCAGGAAGATTTTGGTTCATGTGGGTCCCATTGGACGGCCATGTTTTGGTTCTTGAAACTGAAATTTTTATTTACATGTTCTCAAGAGCAAATACATGCAAGTACAGAAAGTTCCTTGGTCTTCTACATGAGATTGACACCCTCACGTAGTTCTCTGATCTATTTGAGAGACAGAATTTAGATGAGCAATGAAAAGGTTGGTGACCAAAGACCAAGTTAGGGAGACATAAGACAGTTTTTTAAATGTTTCAGGCTTTGGGGATTGGTGGACATTACATAACCATCTTTTCATTCATAGCAGCAATAGTCAAAATTATTAAATAATAGTAGGCAGAAAAATTTAACAACATATGTGTGCTGACTAATGTAAATTCCCGTATTTCATCTCTAGAACATTATATATTCTCTTTCAGGTTCTTCTTGAAATTCTTTGAAGAAGTGAAAACCAGTTTGTGTTTATCTGTACACATCCATAAAGCATGGCCGTCGCTCTAGTGATGGACAGTCCACACGACTGTCAAGAGACAGTCTGACTTTCTTACCAAAGAAATAAAACTTCACCTTCATGGAGGCAGTTTTGGTCTTAGGTGCAGAAGTTTAAAATGCCCTGAGAAAGCTTCCTACAACTACCATTTCATGTATATTGTAATATTCTAGGATGTGGGTTTGTCCTTTGCATTTTGCTTCAAGATCTACAAGAAAGTTTTGACTGCGTGTACTATTTGGAGATGTTGTCTTTTATCTTTTCTATCGATGGATTCTGGGTTGTAGACTCTCAGGCATTTTCTGAATCATCCCTCACAGTAAGGGCTGCAAATGAGATGAGTCTTCATCAGGAATAAAGGAAAGAAGACAGATAAGGTAATAGATGACTCCCTGATGTATTTATCCCTGTGAATCTGAGGTGACTGTTGTCATCAACCTGTATATATAAACTTTAACTTTACAACAAAGTACACTCACATGAGTTTAAACCTTTGTACTTTTCATTGTGTAAATATTTGCAATAAAAAGAGCTTTCAAAGTAATAAAGTTGTGTGATGTGTCTAACTCATTTAATAGATTCTCTTGTATAACTTAAAGAATAAATAAATGGTTTTCCTTCATGTTGAATGTAATGAAGACAGTGTCTCTTCTAGCAATATATGTAGTAATTTTGGCCTTTATAAAATTTAATATGTTCATATCTTGCCAAAACATCCACCACAATTACTTATGGGATACTTCCTATACTTACTCAGTGTTTTTTCCTAAATATTGACTTTAAAATGCATTCAGCAGAATAGATATTGAGGCAGATGGAGGGAGGGAGGAAACTGAATGGGAGGGGAGGTAGAGAAGGGAGTAGATAGGGGGAATTAGGTAGAGTGGATTTGGCAGAATTAGGTATAGTGGATTTGGAAGAATTAGGTATAGTGGTTTTGGAGGATTTAGGTATAGTGAATGCAGGGAAAAGGGAATGGAAATCTCAAGTGTGGGGTGCGCATTTCTAGGAAGGGCCAGAGACCAGGGAAAGGCAAATCCCCAGGATGGCTATTGGGGTGATTCTAGCAGTGGGGATACAGATCCTTAATTTGCCATTTCTGTTGCCAGGCATGACTTACAATGATGTCACAAGGAAAACAACCCACCACAAAACCCTAAATCCAAAATGAACACAGCCTACAAGATCTTCAGAGACAAAGATAGAGCAGACATGGAAGGAAGGTCCAACCAATGGGTAGCGCAGATTGAGACCTACCCCATGGGCAAGCATAAATCTCTTACACTAGTAAAGATACTATACTATGATTGCAGACAGAATGCTAGCATAATTGTCCTCTGAGTGACTCCACCCATCAGCTGAGAGGAACAAGTGTAAAGATTCACCACCAAACATTAGTTGGAGTTTGGGGTGTCTTTTGAAAAAAATAAAACAGGTGAAGAATTGAGGCCAAGATGATATGAGGGACTCCACAGGAAGACCAATAGAGTCATCTTACAGTGACTCTTGGGGTCTGCCAAAGACTGAACCACCAACCAGAGAGTGAACGTGGACTGAACCTGAGCCCCCAGGACATAGGAAGGAAATGTGTAGCTTTGTCTTTTTACAGGTGCCCCGACAATGGCTGTTGGCATCCCATGAAGATGGAGACCGATATTGGGATATAAAGTGAGTAAATAAATAAATGAATTTTAAAGACACACATATCCCATCTACAGACAACATGTTTTGGGAAAGCCCAATTCTAGTGGTTCGGTACCCACATGAAGACAAAGCCTGTGGAGTGCCTATGTCCTTAGAGGCCATAATCCCTTTCATTCTGTTCTTCCATCAGAGTCCCAAGCTCCACCCGTGGTTTGGATAGTGGGTTTCTGCTTCTGTCTGAGTCAGCGGTTTAGTGGAGTCTCTCAGAGGGAAGCCATGATAGACTCCTGTCTGCAAGCATAACAGAGCGTCATTAACAGTGTCAGGGATCGGTGCTCATCCATGGGGTGGGTCTCAATCTGCACTAACCATTGGTTGACCATTCCTCACTCTCTGCTCTATGCACGGCCCCTGCATTTCCTGTGGTCAGAATAAATTTTGGGTCTAAAGTTGGTGTCTCTATCATTCCATTTGGGTTACTCTCTGGCTACAGGAGACGACTTCTTCAGGTCCATATCACTGAGGCTTTGATTCTCAGCTAAGGAAACACCCATGATTCATGGGCATCTCTTACCCCAGCTCTCTGCCTCTTTCTGGAAATGAACTCTGCCTCCCAACTCCTATCCATCCAGGCTGCTGTGTCTGGCCTCAGTAGCAGAGGGTGTGATCACAGAGACTGTATATGCAAGGTGAGGAGATACCCGTGGGGTCCCCTCCTGCTCAGAGGAGAAAGGGCTGGGGAAAGGATTGTGAGAGGGGTGAACTGGAGGGGGGCAGTGTGCAGCATGTAAAGTGCATAAATAAATAACTATGAAAATAACTAAGTCTACTTGAAGGTAAGAAGAGGGTGTGTGTGTGTGTGTGTTTGTGTGTGTGTAACTAAGTGAATTTGAAGGTAAGAAGCAGGTGTGTGTGTGTGTAAGTAAACTTGAAGGTAAGAGCAGTTATGCATGTGTCTGTGATTGTGTATGTCTCTCTCTCTCTCTCTCTCTCTCTCTCTCTCTATATATATATATATATATATATATATATATATATATATATGAAGTTAAGAAGCTGGTGGGTGTGTGTTTAAAATTAAATTATCACATTTGAGAAAACAGCGGTCTATGCAGAAGACAGGACAGCTTAGGCAATATATTTACAAAAAAATGGCGTTTGCTGAATATGAAGAAATGATTCGGTATTTAATAGCATTATCTGTTCTTCCAGAGGACCCGGGGCTGATCCCCAGCTCCCGAGTGACAGCTCACAAGTGGCTGTAATTTCGGCATCACAGAATCTCACACCCTCTTCAACCTCCTGGACACTAGGCATGTACGTGGGGCACACGTGAACAAGGAGGTGAAACTCTTACACATGTACAACAAAAAGTATAAAAACAGAAGAGCAGTTCCTGGTTGACATAATTTGATTTTCGTGAATATTCATAGTGATGATCAAAGTCAAATAAACACTTTATTGATCTATAATGCAATCAAAGCCACTAAATGTTAATGATCACATGAGTCACATAAAATATATTTTTTAAAAAAATGCAATACAAATTTGCTGTAATGAAATTAAAATTTTATTAATATACAAATTAGTAAACATTAATATTCTCATATAGAGCTGAAAATAATAATTTCCACATATTTGTTTGGCTTTTATAAATCTTGCAGTTTGTGGTTAGTTTGTTGTTGGTTTTTGTAGGAGTTCATTTCCAGGTATTGGCCCATAAACTCTATAAACTCATGCAGAATACACTACAGGAACTTAGGCCCTCCTGTGTTGAATCCAGGAAGGTTGCCATCTGTTTTCCTTCTTGTCTGATCAATTTTCTCTACGTACATTTCAAGGATATTTTTGTTCTTGGATTCCTCCAGTTTTGTCAAGCTGATAGCTGATTGCTGATAATTGGAGAATATTTAATTTTTGAAGATCATTTTTGAAGCTATTTCCTGATGTCTGCACTATCAATGTTGTAGACTTTCAAATGAGTGACCAAATGAACAGCTATTATCAATTATAGCTACTATTATGCCTTATAAATACTGTTGTTTTGACTTTTTGAAAGAAGAAGTCAGAAAGGGATGGTGTTTGGGGTAAGGGACTCTGTGGGGGAAAACAGGAAGGAGGGCAGCATTTGAGACGTAAATAAATTAGTAAAATAAATAAATACAAAAAATAAAGCAGAATTCAAACTATACAGGAAAATCAGATTTAATTGATAGGAAACAGTATGATTTTGTATCGTAACCTAATTCCTGAATTTTATATACTTTAATCAATCTCATGACTAATTCTCAGAAATCAAAAAATTGAAAAAAAATGTTACAAGTAACACAGTAGGTTGACCGAATCATAACAACAATGTTTCTATAACTGTACACTTTCTATGCCCGTATCCAATCCAAAAATCCAGTTGACATTTAGTTATTGCATGTCTTAAGTCATTCTATTCTGTGATAATTCATTACAATTTTTATCTTCTGTGATCACACCTTTGAAGATAAATAATTACTTTGGTAGAATGTCTCTGAATTTGGATTTGCACAGTGATTTTTCTCTTTTAGTTTGAGATTATACGTACTTGACACAGATACCAAAAAGTGTTTCTTGCTTTGCTTATCACGGTTAAGCATTAGGAGGACGCCTGTCATCTTAACAATTGCTCCCAATTACGGAGCAATGAAATTATTTTAAATTATTTTCCTTTTGTAGATAAAATTTTTTAATATATTGTTCTTTTGTATTTTCTTTTAAAGTAATAGAAGTTAGAGAGAATCACATAAAGCCTATGGAAAGACTGTGTGTCTCTTCAATACTTTAGGCTTTATTTTCACCATCTCGGTCATTTTTTTACCAACATTTTGACCTGAATGTTCCTTACTGCATGTAAGTCGACTCAGAACAATGAGTCCGAGGATTATCTAATTATTGTCTTTCTGTTTGGGTACCTCATGCCTAAAACAATACTGTAGTTTTAGTGTCATGGTAATTTTTTTTTAATGTCTTCCATATTTTCAGCACACTAAAACGGAATTTTATTTTGTTTCATTATACTCATAAAGACTCAAGATTCTAATTTTGTTATTTTATTTTCTTGTTGTATAGCAACCTGAATCTAATTATCTGACACTAGCTGACTTTTATATTTGTATTCTGTCACTTGTAAACCGACTTCAATTCCTGTATAATGTGTGCATGCATGTGTGTGAGTGTGTGTGTGTGTGTGTGTTTGTACGTGTGTGTGTGTGCATGTGTGTGTGTGTTTGTGCATGTGTGTATGTATGCGTGTGTGTGTGTGTTTGTGTGTGAGTGTGTGTGTGTGTGTGTGTGTGTGTCATTATCTGAAACTATGATATTGATGTTGAGAATCATCTGGCTGAAATTCTTTTCCACCGCGCTACTAGAAATCAAAAAGTGGAGGAGAGACTACTCCTGTTCCAAAACCATAGACCCTGAGTGCCCAGAACTGACGTATGGACTGAACAAATAGTACAAAAAGCAGAGCCTAACAATTCACTGTCCCGAGACCTACTTAGCAGTTCCAGTCCAATGCAATGAATTTACATGTACTGAGGAATATGGAATTGTAGCATAACGAGCTGAAATCATTTACAAACAATTTCTGGAAGATTTCCAAATAGCTAAGAATTGATACAGGGAATTTTCAAGGCCCCTGTGACATAGCATGTGGTTTAAGCTCTGCCCAGATGAAAACATTTAAGTACTTGACTAATCTACTAAAGTAATTTAGTAGCAAGCATACTTTACAATAGTTTGCAAATAAGCATGGTGGGGAATGAAGAGAACACTTTAAAACAAAGTTAAGTTTCTTAAAGTTTGTTTCAAGACCGCAAAAAAAAAAAAAAAAAAAAAAACAAAAAACAGCACAGTGGTTTTGTTCTTGTTTTTGTTTTTTGTTTTTTTTTCGTTTTTGTTTTTGTTTTTTCTTTCACAGTCTTTGCACCTTTTTAAAAAGAACTTTGGGATCGATAATTATCTACTTATTATCAAAACTTTCTTCAGATCCAGAGTTCTTCTCAGTGCTGCCTTGAGTTCTTGGTTCATTAAGCTATAGATGATGGGGTTCAGCATGGATGTCACTGTGGTATGGAAGATGCCAAAGAATTTATGAACTCCTTGTGGGTGGTTAGAATTGTGTCTCAAGTAGTTTTGACCCAACCCCACAAGGCAACCTAATCCCCATGAAAAAATTGCCAAATGGACACATACCTCAATACTATTTGGATTGAATAGTGAAGTGGGGCCATACAGTGGCCAAAGGCCGTGGCTGCCAATAGGCAGCATTCAGTTATTCCTAAAAGTGTGAAGAAAATATTTGTGTGGCGTATCCCTCCTGAGAGATTCCTCAGATCTCACTTACACGGCTCTCCATATCTTGGGTATGACAGAGCCAGTGTAACCAATTTCCAGGATACATCAGTTCGCCAGAAAGAAGTACATGGGGTTGTGTAGAGATGGACTAGTGTAGATAGCAAAGGCCATGAGAGCAGAGTGAGGGTGAACAGGATGAAGCATTCTCGAGGAACCTCAAAGCATTTGACAAACAATTCGTTTTCCTGCAACAAAGTGCAATTGACACAATTGACACTCATCTCCTGGAACAGAGCAGTAAGGCATTAGAAGGATTCTTGCAGATGAAGGATATTAATTTTTTCTTTTAGACACTCACATCAGAGCCAAAGTCTTTCTCTGTAGTCACAAAACTCAAAGCTTAGAAGTGATTTATTATCACAGATTTTCATATCTAATACTTTCTTTCTTTACACCAGGGGTTTTTCCAAAGTGTGCTAACCATTAAGTCAAGTGTCCAAATATTTACAAAGATGGTGCAAACTTGTATTAATGAAGCTCAGCCAGAAGGTTTACCATGGGTCTCAGTTCAGTTTCACATGCCGTATAGGCAATCATTCAAATTAAGGAAAAGAAAACCTTGACTGTATCTGAATTTTTTACCCATTCTTATCATTAACTCATTATCAATATTTTACAGAAAAACAGATCAACCCACTCATTTCTATGCTTTCTTGTTGCCAAAGTTATAGTGTCTCCAACCACCCTGTGTTTATTTTGGGCCCCAATTATTCTCTGATTGCTATTATGAATATGGAAACCCACAAAATATAGGTATAATTTCCTCAAGACTCATTATTTTTGTAGATAAAGTAAAATCCAATAATCATTTGATAAATATATGATTACTGGTTTTAATACATAATTTAAAAGCAAGGCCCATCTCGATGTCTGCACAGTAACGAGGTAGTCAGAGAATCCTTTTAAGATGTGTAAAGTGAGCCGTGAAAGTGAAGAATGATCAACCAAACAACACCATACCACTCATGTCACAACCTTCAATATGACAGCTGGTATTTTGTAACTGAATTGTTCCTGTCTCTTTATTGAACATATTTTTTTTAGCAGGAGTATCACTGCATAGGCATTAAATTTCTGTTTTCTTAATATTGTTCATGATATTCTATCAATCAGACTATTGATTTAAATAAAGAAAAAATAATAAAATATGTGTTGTGTTGATATGTAGTCCAGACTAACCTGAAATTCCTAATTCCTCTCCCTCAGTCTCTCGAATGTGAGTATTCTAAGAGCAAGACATGGCGTCTGGCTTGATAGAAATTCCTTCCTATTCTTTCATCTCAACATCTTAGAATTCCACCAAACAAACCTGTATTTCTGTACACATAGTATCTACACAGTTCATTCCTCTTTGCTCACTTTGGCATATGGCACCTGCTGTGTGCTTGTTTGGTTACTTACATGGAAAACTGTTCAGTTCCAGCACAGCCTTGTCTGTTTTCAGATATCATCCTTCTCTTCTGTCTACAGTTACACTCTGTTTTTCACACTGTGACTGCTAAAGTAGCTGTTAGCTCTGTGGTGGTGACTCCTCAACTTGTTCACATTGTAGCCTTATATGGAGACTGAGTATGGACTGCAAAGTTCTTATCATTATGTTCACCATCCTCACCAATCTCTGAGCTCTCGTGTAATGAGAAGCTCCAGGGTTTAGCTTACTTTGGATCCTTGGGGATTCTGCCTGTCCCTTCCCATTATATATTCTGATGTTCAGTCTCATGTCCCTCAAATATTGGAACGTGGCAAACTCATTTTTCTCCCAGTCTGATAACTTTTCCCTTCAAATGAGATGTTGTCTCCTGTTTTGTGGGGTGTATATGTCTTTGCTGAAGTTTGGGTTTTCTTGCCAAAAATACACCACTTTTTCCTGACAAGAGTAGAGAAGGAGATATCACCAGCCTGTTAGGCTCTCTCTCTATTCACTTAATATATTGAAATGTCAGATGTATGTGAGTTGATCAGCACTTGGTTGATCCACAAATCAAATGTGATTTTTAGTATTTCCAAATTATAAATAAACATGTTACCTATGTGTACAAATACCATATAAGACAAACACACATACACACACATATGCACACACACTCACATGTATGCCACATACACATGACTGCTTATATATTCATGCAGAAACACAGACACAGAGAAACACAATAGAGAAAGAGGACATGGAGATTGTACATGAATTACAATGTTAGTGTAAACAACAATGCAGGGTAACAGTATTCCTTTACATCCTTTTTCACCATTTGGTCACTTTTAAATGCAGTGAAGAAAAAAATGTATTCCCTATGAGTTTGCTTCTGTGTGAATTAAGTTAATTTCCCAAATCACTTAAGTTGATCTGGTGTTTAATGCTTGTCAGCAACATGGGACATGAGCATGTGTTCATGTCTACCCACAAACATTTTTGATTTACCTTTGTGTAAACTGTATTTTGGGGAGTTTCTCATCACAACACATAATTTTTGTTTCTATTCACTAATGATCACTAGATTAATTTTCTATTGGGGATAATGAAAAACACAGCTCACCAAACAACAAAAACAACAGCAGAAAGCAATACAATACAAAGTTTTCTCATGGGGGAGATGACATAGTCAGGTATTCTAGCTTATTAGATCTATTAGATTAGATCTGCACCCATTCATGAAAAATTTATAAAAATCTAAGTGTAGAGAACATACGACAGTCTTAAAGCTCTGACAATTAGGAAGCAGGAGGTCTGTTGTACATACTTAAGCACTCAGTGGACTCTGCTCTTGTAGAAAAATTGCTGGAATGAAGAGGATTCTATTGTGATTCATTTCACACTTATTTTGATGTACTGTAAATATTTCTTCAATTAAAACAAACAAACAAAAACAAATAAACCACCTTCCCACAGACAAAACAGAAAATGAATACTTTTCTAAATTGGAAATATTTTTAAACCAACTTTGTTTTCATTAGTAGTTTCTGTATTAGTATATGTAGCTCTCTAGTTAGAGAGTGAGGCCTTGCCTCTCCCAGTTAAATTTCCAGAATATCAACTCAAGAACCAGAATGTTATAGTTATATTTGAATTTGTGCAATAAAAATGATTCAGGAGAAATCCTTAGGTTTTATAAAAGAAACCTTACTAAAGCTAAAAGCACACATTGCACCTGATATGATAATAGTAGGAGATTTCAACACCCCACCCTCATCACTGGAGAGATCTTGGAAACAGAAATTAAACAGAGATGTAGAGAAAGCAATAGAAGTTATGAACCAAATGGATTTAGCAGATATTTATAGAACATTCCATTCTAAAAAATAAGGATATACATTCTTCTCATGATCTCGGGAACCTTCTTCAAAATTGACCACATAATCGATCTCTCAACAGACCTTAACAGATACAGGAAGATAGAAATAATCCCATGCATTCTCTCAGATCACCGCACACTAATACTGGTCTTCAACAATAACAATAATGATAGAAAGCCCTCATATACATGGAAGTTGAAAAATGCTTTACTCCAAGACAACCTGGTTAAGGAAGAAATAAAGAAATTAAAGACTTCTTAGAACTTAATGAAAATGAAGATAAACATTCCCAAACATATGTGACACAAGGAAACAGAGCTAAGAGGAAAACTTATAGCTCTGAGTGCTTGGGAAAAGAAACAGGAGAGAGCATATGTCAGGAGCTTGATAGCACATGTAAAAGGTCTAGAACAAAAAGAACTCAGTAAACATAATACTCCCAAATAACATAAAATATCTTGGTGTGAGATTAACCAAGCAGGTGAATGATCTGTATGACAAGAAGTTCAAGTATCTGAAAAAAGAAATTGAGGAAGATCTCAGAAGATAGAAAGAGCTTCCAAGCTCATGGATTGACAGGATTAATATACTAAAGATGAACATTTTGCCAAAAGCAATCTACACATTCAGTGCAATATCCATCAAAATTCCTACTCACTTCTTTAATAGAGATAGAAAGAGCAATTTGCAAATTCATTTGGAAGAAGAAAAAAAAAAGCCAGGATAGCTAAAAGTATCCTCAACAATAAAAGAACTTCTGGGGGAATCATCACCCCTGAACTCAAGCAGAATTACAGAGCAATAGTGATAGAAACTGCATGGTATTCATACAGAGACAGATGGATAGAGAGTGGAATAGAATTGAAGACCCCGAAATGAACCCATACACCTATCATTTGATATTTGGCAACGGAGATAAATCCATCCAAAGGAAGAACCAGCATTTTCCAAAAATAGTGCTGGTTCAACAGGAAGTCAGCATGTAGATGAATGCAAATTATCCCATTTTTATGACCATGTACAAAGCTTAAGTACAAGTGAATCAAAGACCTACACATAAACCTGATGCACTCAAACAAATAGAAGAAAAGTTTGGAAAGAGTCTTGAACACACGGGCACTGGAGAAAATTTTCTGAACAAAACACCAATGACTTATGCTCTAAGATCAAGAATTGACAAATAGGACCTCATAAAAGAGCAACGTTCTGTAAGGCAAAAGACACCGTCATTAGGAAAAAACTGCAACCAACAGATTTGGAAAACATTTTTATCAGTCTTATATCTGATAGAGGATAATATCCAAAATATGCAAAGAACTTAAGAAGTTAGACTGTAGAAAGCAAAAAAATATACTAATAAAATGGGGTACAGTGAGTTACAAAACATTCTCAGCTGAAGGTTATCAAATGGCCAAAAAGCACCTAAATAAATGTTCAACATCCTTAGTCATCAGGGAAATTAAAATCAAAATAAATCTGAAATTGTGCATCACACCAGTGATAATGGCTAAGATATAAATCTCAGGTGACGGCAGATGCTGGAGAGGATGTGGAGAAAGAGGAACACTCCTCCATTGTTGGTGGGATTGCAGACTGTACAACCATTCTGGAAATCAGTCTGGAGGTTCCTCAGAAAATTGGACATTCCATGACCTGAGGACCCAGCTATACCTCTCTTGAGCATATACCCAAAAGATGATTCAACATACAACAGAGAAATATATTCGACTGTGTTCATTGCAGCCTTATTTGTAATAGCCAGAAGCTGGAAAGAACCCAGATGCCCTTCAACAGACGAATGGATACAGAAATGTGGTACATCTACACAATGGAATATTACTCAGCTGTAAAAACAATGACTTCATGAAATTCTAGGCAAATGGAATGAAGTAGAAAATATCATCCTGAGTGAGGTTACTCAATCACAGAGAAACACACTTGATATGCACTCATTGAAAATTAGATATTATACAAAAGTTAGAATTAGCCATCATGCAATACACAGACCGCTTGAAACTCAGGAAGGATGACCAAAATGCAGATGCTTCACTCCTTCTTTATAAGGGGAACAAATACCCACAGGAGGGGATAAGGAGGCAAAGCTTGTAGCAGAGACTGAAGGACCTGCCGTCCAGAGCCTGGACCACATGTAGCCCAGACATATACAGACACCAAAACTATATAAGATGGATGAAGCTAAGAAGTGCAGGCTGACGATGACTGGATATTGATCCCTCCTGAGAGTCACAGCCAGAGTATGTCGAATACAGAGGCAAACGCCATCAGCAAACCACTGAACCAAGAACCAGACCCCAGTTGGAGGAATTAGAGAAAGGATTGAAAGATCTGAAGGGATTTGCAACCCCATAATAATAACAATGTCAACCACCCAGAGCGTCCAGGGACCAAACCACAACAGAAAGACTGTACATGGACGGACTCATGGATCATACTGCATGGAGCAAAGTCTTGCTGGAAACAACGGAATGAGAAACAATTTTTTTTTCTGACATGGTTTGTCCCCCAGTGTAGGGGAATGTGGGGAGGGGTGGGGTGGCCGTGTGGGGATGTGAACTCCCTTATAGAATGGTAAGCGGTAGGGTTAAGGGGCTTATGGACTTGAATACTGGGAAGGGAATAACATTTGAAATGTAAATAGGAAATACCCAACAAGGAGAGAGAGAGAGAGAGAGAGAGAGAGAGAGAGAGAGAGAGAGAGAGAGAGAGAGAGAGAAACAAAAAGAAGAAGAAGAAGAAGAAGAAGAGGAGGAGGAGGAGGAGGAGGAGGAGGAGGAGGAGGAGGAGGAGGAGGAGAGGGAGGAGGAGGAGGAGTTGAAACAGAAAGAAAACTAAACTTTCATTCTCCCCAATCCCTGTCGTCAGCTGTTGTTGAGGCAGTCGTGTTAGTGAGACGTTATGAGTGTAATTTCTTGTGTTACTTTGAGACACCATCTCATGGTAAACTTTAGTCTCGTACAATCTCCTTGCCCCTCTTCTGTAATGTTCCTCAGCCTTTAATCAGGTGACGTTTTGTAGATAGAGCCATCAAGACTGGACTTGATGTTTCTATCCTGCATTTTGAATGGGTGGGATTTTCACTGTGATGTTTGTTGCAGAGACTGTAATTAATTCTGTATATAAGGACACATGGCTATGATTGTTGTTAGGTAAGATACTGGCTTAAGTAAGTAAGAGGCTGTACATTCTCCCCCATAACCACAGCTTCAATATCCTTATATACGTGGCTAAATTACCAGGACCATCCATGTTCATTGAATGGGACTTAAGCAAAATTACAGAGCTGTTGGCTATCACCGAGCTATTTATGCCACTGCACTGCCCTTATGGTTATCCTGCCATGTTGATCATTGTGTTTTACAGGCATGAGGTGAAGAACACTTGAAACTGACAAGAATGATGATTGTAATTACAGGTTATACTAGAAATATGACCTGTGACTGGCACATCTTCCTGTATAAGAATACTGACTTTCTGATAGGCAGGAGAAAGGTAAATTAAATTTCGTTTTAACATATCAAAAGGAAATTAATTTTTTTCCTACTGTAGCATGTTAAATTAATTGAAGCAAAATAAAATCTATATACTTGATGTTGGGGAAATATCATTTAACAATATAATCCTAACTCCTTTTAAATGATTAAATATCACATGTAGTTGGTAGCTGTCATACTGTATAAAATTGGCATCAGGATTGGGACAATGAAATATTCTCTGTTTTATGCAAATGTATAGTAATAATGAACAAAATTATGTACCCAGCTTCATGCTGTAGGTAACTAATTACATTTATTCAATTGTATCTAAGATAATTTCATATTAGCTAGGTGTCAAATGCATAATAATTATGACTAAATTATTAATTAAATCTTAAAATAAGCATAGTAGAGTTACCAAGTGGACATGGAAAAAATATATTATAATAATCAAAAAATATTTATTAAAAGCCAAATGATGAAAACATTTTATATATAACAGCAGCCTGGAGCTAAATGTCACCTTAAAATGTCATAGTGTGTTCTAGTGAGGTGGTTTAGCAGATAAAATTTCATGCCATAAAAAACCAAGAACCTAAATTTGATACCTACACATATATGTTTGGAAGATTTCTATATTCACTCCATGATCAGAACACATAAAAGCTTACACAGAATATTAACAATGCTACTAATGAGAACAATAATAATAAGAAAAAAAAACAAAACTCTAGGAACATTTTAAAGAAACAATGTATTGGCCTTAAAATAGGATATTCAACACCTTTTCTAAGTAGATTAACTATTCAAAGAAAAACTAAAAGGCTTTAACTTCATTCTATATGAAAGCAAAAACACATGAGATGGATTTTGTAAAGAAAGAGAGAACTGCAAACTGTAAAATTAATATAGTCATTGCAGAGGAAAGAAACAGACACTAACCCAAGGTTCTATAAGTAAACATTTGGAGGATTTACTGCATAATATTAACATATTTAATCCAACACATTTTATGATGATAAAGAAAAGAAAGCTGGAAAAAATAAAGCCTGAATGTAGTCTCTCTACCTAGAAGGTGACAAGATGTCTCAAGTTCAAAGATACCCTGAAATACATCAGAAAATGATAAATAGGTTGATTTTATTATGGAGTAAGTATTGTAGTATTAGCTTAGTGGTTAAGAGCACTTACTGCTCTTAAGAGCAAACACGTTCACTTTCCAACATCCATGAAGCCACTTGCAACCAGCTGTAAAGCAGCTCCAGGGGATCTGACATCTCCTGGTCTCCCCAGGTGCCTGTGTTCATGTGAACAAATCTATACATAGACGTACACACATAACAGATCATTAAAATATAAAGATTCATGAATGTATTTTCTGCACAAATTATAAAGAGTAAGCCTTCTACATATGCAAACACAATTGATGCAAAGTAATAAAAGGAGACAATTTGCAAATAGTATGAAGTGTAAATTAAGGATTAATGCTTTCACAGTTCAGTAAGTAAAAACGCTAAACTTGACGATTGAATTGCAATGTAGATGTTAAAAAGAATCTAGCATTTGAATTTATGAGTGAAACTATTTTATAAATTATTTTATTTATTTACATTCATTTCATTGTACACTCTCCTGGTCCCCTCACACAGTTCCTCATCCCATTCCACCTCTTCCTCCCCTGACTCGAGGAGGATGCTCCCCAGACCCTGCCAGGCACTATAATCCCTGGGACCTCACGTCTCTCAAGAGTTAGTCCAGACCAGGCCGTCCTCTGCTATACATGTGTCAGGGCATCACACCAGCTTGTGTATCCTGCCTGGTTGGTGGCTCAGTGTCTGGGAGATCTCAGCGATCCCGATTAATTGCGACTGCTGGTCTTCCTATAGAGGGTGCCGTCCCCTTCAACTTCTTCAATCCTTCCCCTAATTAAAGAACTGACAGAAGTCAGAGACTGATACCTTTTTAAAATATATGTACCATTTAATTTTGAATGGTGTAATATGGGTTCTCATGTAAAATTGATGGCAATATATATTTATTATAGTTAGAGTGTGGTGGGGACAGGGGAGGGTTCTGAAAAGAATCCTTTTGAAGATCTGAAGAACTATGTGACACAAACAATTAAAGTGCCCTCTAATTTACAGGTAAATTCCATACTTACTTGCATCCAGTATTCTGTCTACCCATATTTCAAAAACAAAATTACCTTATCTATTTCATCCTGTTTTGCTGCATTTGATCTAATAAATTCCTTGTATCCAGAAGTGCTGGTAAATTTTAAAGACATTTAAAATATGACTGGTCGATATCGGGTTTGTCATCAGTTTATCCCGACTTTGGAAGCAGATCCAGGAGCTAATTTTTCCTCGCTCTTTGCAAAGAATCCATAATTCATGATTGCCATTGACTTCAATACAAGGTATTTAATCCTGTCAAATTCTAGCTTTGTGTGAATAAAAATGGCCCTCCTCTAATTGTGGGTTTTGATAAAGCTAATTTTTTTTGTGCTATCCAGAGGCCTGCCTCGGAGAGAGAGACTAGCAATATTTCCGATACGGAGAATGACTTAAAGATAACCAAAGGAAAGATAGGAGCTGGGTAAATCACCACCAAGGATGTTGGTGACTCAGAAAACAAAGACTTTTTCAGGAAGAAAAAATGCATGAAAAGAGCTACTTGGGCAGAATGTGACTGGAGTCATCAGAATATTTGGGTGGGGAGTTTATTTTGGGTCTCCAGGAGGCTATATGAGAAGCTAAACCCTAGAACTGGAAGTTTCTAAGCGTAACTAGGGAAGGAACTGGGCTGAGAGGGCTTCTATGACGTAAGCAGAGCCTGGATGATGTCACAGCGCACTGGGCGGAGGTTGCGCTTCTCTTCCACTTGGGGGCGATAGACTCCCCTGAAGGTGGGTTCACTATCTTCACAGCGGGGTGTGAAAGCCAGTTGATAGCTCATAGTAAGAGGGTAGAAGAGGAGTGTGGCCACCCTTCTGGCTCCTTTGCTATCCTTTCTCTTTTCTGCTTGCTTAAAGTGGGGACAGGGATACTTAATCCCACACTGACCTACCCATTCAAGGAGAGGTTCCTCAGCAGATGCAAAGTGCCTCGGGTTGAAGAAATGTGTCTGAATATCTTATTCTGAGCTGTAGAGAACCATTTGTTCATTTCCCTTTGGACTTTAGATTTTGATTTTTGAGACAGGGTTGTTCTGTGGGTAGCTTTGGCTATCCTGGAACTAACTCTCTAGACCAGGCTGGCTTTGATCTCACAGAGGTCTGCCTCCCTCTGCCTCTTGAGTGCTGGAATTAAAGGTGTGCTCCACCATTGCCCAGCCCTCCTATGAACTTCTGATTACGACAGAATTAGATTCCGATGCTCAACCCTGTCTACCATCGCCTTCCTCACCTGCTCCAAAGTCCTCTTAGACAAGAGCCTTGGTCCAGCGCCCTCCCCACCCCACCCCATTGTTCTTGCAGGCAGTCACATGACAGAGGCACCAGCATTGTGTCTGGTTTAAGCAGGCGAGCTCTTCAAACCCAGGCCACGGGCAAGTATGAAGCCTGAACAAAGAACGATAGTCTCAAGACAGTGGACCAGGATGTCGTGGCCTACCACACTAGGTCTACATCCAAGAAGAAGAGGATGTCTCTGAGGAGGATGAGCACACCATCCTTCCAGAAGCGGAGGAGGAGGAGGCCTTCCCCCCAGGCCCTGAGGACATTGTGGGCTGCAGAATTTCTCACGGATGGAAGGAAGGTGATGAGCCGTCACCCAATGGACGGCCATCGTTCTAGATCAACTGCCAATAAATCCCTCTCTCTATCTGGTCAAGTATGACAGAATTGACTGTTTCTACGGCCTGGCACATCACAGCGATGAGAGGATTTTAAAGCTTAAGATCTTGATTCACAAAGTAGTGTTTCCTCAAGTGAAAGACGCCCATCTCGCAAATGCCATGGTTGGCCGCACTGTGGAGCATAAATTTGAGGGCAAACATGGCTCTAAGAACAACTGGAGGGGGGTGGTCCTAGCCCAGGTGCCGATCATGAAGGACTGGTTTTACATCACCTACGAGAAAGATCCAGTCCTGTACATCTACCAGCTTCTGGATGATTACACAGAAGGTAACCTCCGTATCATTCCAGAGACTCCTCCAGCAGAGGTGAAGTCAGACGTTGACAGTGATATCTTAACAGGTCAATGTGTGCAGTTCACCAGAAGCAACAGGTCCAAATAGATCGGCCAAGTCATTTGGTGAGCCGAATCTGAGTAATATGGTGAATTCGCTTAGTTCCCAATAGGCCGCAGTAGTAATAAGTGGACTGTTCGGGATATAGAAAATTTTTCACAAATGGAATCAAAATTTCTAGGCGAATTCAGTGAGTTCCCAATGGGACATGCTTGTATGAGTGTGCTTTTCAATATAGAGCAACATTTTAATGAACGGAATCTAAGTATCATGGTGAATTCAAGTTCCAGCCAAGCCTTCCGTGTACTTCATCAGTTTGATGGCGACGTCCACATCTACGTCTATAATCTGGTGGACAAGATCCATTAAGGTGAAATTCACAAAGTGTGGGGGACATAGATGGGGAATTTATAGGATTGGGGGAAAATTGTTTGTTTTTCTGTGTTTCAGATTCACAAGGGCCTTTGACAACCCCAGTATCTTTTCCAGTGGAATTTGTTTTTGCTCTAAAAATTAAAATGTGTGATTTGACATGTTGTGTGTGAACAGTTTGGTGGAGGAGACGGGCTGTGGTGCATGGAACATGGAGAGGAATCCAGAAAGGTCAAGGCTGTGAACAGTAAGTCTGATGTCACGTAGGCTAAAACAAAGAGGACTGAGCTGGTCTGGTCTTTAGGGAGAGAAAAGAACTGGAGATGTGGCTTAGAGGAGCAGGGATAGCACGGGGGGAAAAGATGCATGTTTAGGAAGCAGTGGAGAGGGGCCAGACATAGATAGACTCTCTGAGGTGAAGTTTGAGGGAGAAACAGACAGTTGGGGAAAGAGGGTAGGGAACAGGGAGGTGATCTTGGAACTCAAGGGGAAACCCAATAAACTGATCCAAGCAGACTGAGAATCAGAGAAGGTTGGGGATTGTTTGACTAACGAAACCTAATGAAACCTGTTTTTCA
Organism: Rattus norvegicus; assembly: GCF_021556685.1. NCBI lineage: Eukaryota > Metazoa > Chordata > Mammalia > Rodentia > Muridae > Rattus > Rattus norvegicus. Next base: position 63,532,845 of record NC_141555.1, read on the forward strand.
TCTGTAGATGTATTATTTTTAATTATGTGGGTGGGGGCAGTGCATGAACACAGGAGATCACAGACACAAGAATAGTCAGGTCCCCTGGAGCTGGAATTAAAGGTGGTTGGGAGCCATTGGACATGAGCTCAAAGAACAAATCCACGTCCTCTTTCAAAGCAGACAAGCTCTTGATCCATTGGTCATCTCTCCAGGCCCCTAAAGTCATCTTTTCAAATATATCCAACCTTCACATGCAGAGAAGAGACCAGGATGAGGGTAAAAAGATTAAATTGATGGTGATTTGGAAGAAAGACTAAAGAACACATGAGGGAGTAGAGGACACTGAGGGATGCAGGAATTCCAAATGGAGTTCTCAAAAAGTGAAGCAGGAGACCAGGAAGAACAGAAAGGGTCTAGAATGAGTTGAACTTGGGCCACATCCATATTGGTCTCTTTTGTTCCTTAAAGTACAGCCAAGACATCACTACAGAAGGTGGATGTGAGGTGGAGGCTTCCCCAGAGGACATTTTGTCGAGGATAACTCAAGAGTAGTGATTGCCAAACTCAGTTTAAATCTATCGATTCCTGAAAGTATCATGAAGCCCATTATTTTGTATGATCAATAAAAAGTAATTTTAATGGGAAGATGAGGATGCCGTGAGCTTCTGTCAGGTGTCACGCGATCCTGTGCTTAGTTTCCCTGAGCACTGTTTGTCGCTCTTGCATCCTTTAATATTTTTTGAGGTCTCTATGCCCCTAGATGAACACAAAGAGCTCCTGAAATGGTTTGTCTTGCCTCACTCTCCTTCACCTGGATGGCTCCTCCACACCTGTGGTCCCTGTTACCGTATCTAGCCCCAGGAATTTCCCGTCTATGACTCACATGTAAACTTCTCCTCAGAAAACTCTTGACGGTGACTCCAATTCAGAGGTGCTGCATTGAGCTCTATCCTATGCCATTTGCCATTACTTCAAAATGCTTTGCGGTTCCTGACCATGTAGCTCTCTACTCCTGTGAAGCCCCTGTGCACTCCATGGGGTCTCTCTGAGCCACATCTACACTCCAAGAATGTCTTTGGAGGGAACCTCTCATGGACACATTCATTGCTGTTTCTTTTCTCAAGAATAAGTTTCTCACTGCTGGACTTGAAAATACTTTCTATAGTTGATAAATTCTGTTATTTGGGGGTTTTTATACTGGCTGTTTGTCTGATGTTTTCATTTCTGCAAAAAGACATCATGACCAAGGCAACTTATAAGGAACAACATTTAAGTAGGGCTGGCTTACAGGTTCAGAAGTTCAGTCTATTTTCATCAAGGCAGGAATCATGGAAGCATCTAGGCAGACATGGTGTTGGAGAAGAAGCATATCTCCCCACAGTGATATGCTGCCTCTAACAAGGCCACACCTACTCCCCCAAGGCACACCTCCTACTTGTGCCACACTTCCCATGGAACAACCACATTCTAACCACCGACCTGATTTTATGCCAACTGGACACAAGCTAGAGTCATCAGAGAAGAGGGCGCCTCAGTTGAGAACATGCGTCCATAAGATCCAGCTGGAGGGCATTTTCTTAGTGATTGGTGGGGAGGGCCCGGCCCACTGTGAGTGGCACCATTCCTAGGCTGGTGGTCCTGGGTTCTATAAGAAAGCAAGCTCAGCAAGACATGAGGAGCAAGACAGTAAGCAGTGCCCCTCCATAGCCTCTGCCTCAGTTCCTGCCTCCAGGAACCTGTCCTGTTTGAGTTCCTGTCCCAACTTCCTTTGGTGATGAGCAGCAATGTAGAAGTGTAAGCTGAAGAAACCTTTTCCTCCCTAACTTGCTCTTTGGTCACCGTGCTTCCTTACAACAATAGGAACCCTAAGTAAGACAATTTCTTATAGAAACAGTGTGTCTAGTAGAGCCACAGACTCTTACCTCATAACCACAAATAGAGACGTATAGACACTTTGTTTAAATTTAAAGGTAATGTACTGCTCATGTACTGACCTGTGACGTTCTAGTTTGCTTCCTTCTCTCCGTGATGAATGACATGATCAAAACTAACTTGGGGAGGAAAGGGTTATTTGCCTTACAGGTCACAGAATATCACTGAGGGAAACCAGAACAGGAGCTTGAAGCGGTAACAAGGAGCTCTGCTTGTTGGCTTGCTCCTTGTCTCAGTCATTGTTCTGATGCTGTGAAGAGACATCATGGTCAAGGATCTACTATAATGAAAGCATGTAATTGGAGGATCCCTTACAGTTTCAGACGTCTGGTCCATCATCATGGCAGGGAGCATAACACGGGAGCAATAGAGAGCTACTGCTCTGTAAGCAGAGAGAGACAGAGACAGAGACCGAGACAGAGTGAGAGAGAGACAGACAGAGAGAGAGACAGAGAGACAGAGAGAGAGACAGAGACAGAGAGAGAGACAGAGACAGAGAAAGAGAGAGAGACAGAGAAAGAGAGTGGCAGAGAGAGAGACAGAGACAGAGAGAGAGAGAGACAGAGAGAGAGGCAGAGAAAGAGAGAGAGAGGGAGGGAGGCAGGGAGGGAGAGAGAAAGAGACAGAGACACAGAGGGAGAGAAACAGAGAGAGAGACAGAGAGAGACAGAGAGAGAGAGAGAAAGAGAGAGCGAGACTCTGGAAAGCATGGGGCTCTTGAAAACTCAAACCCCACTCTTGTCGACACACCCACTTCCCCCTCTTAATCCTTCTAATCCTTTAAAATCCTTAAGATTTCTCCTCTTAATCCTTCTAATCCTTTAAAATACTGTCACTCCCTGTTAACTAAATATTCAAATATATGTATGTTGGAGCCTTTCTTGTTCAAACCGCCACACTCCCCATGGCTTGCTCCATTACTATTTCTTACAGCCTAAAAGGCTATTCTTTTTACACATAACTACTGATGAAATTGCCCACAATGGTGGGCCCTCCCACAATAATCATTAATCAAGAATATGTTCCATAGACTTGCCCAAAGACTAATCTAATGGAGGCAGTTCTTGAATTGTTCTCTCTTCTCAGTTGACTCCAGATTGTCAAATTGGGGGAAAAAAAAGAGCGAGAGACCCCGCACCGTAACGAATCTCTTACTCCATGTTACATACTCACCACCAGCCACTCTCTTCTCTCAGTGTACAGACCCACTTCTCTGTATGGCAGAACTGAAGAGTAACTACTGTCACCAACATGAATACTCGAGGATATGTGACAAGAAATGAATACATTCTACAGCTCCCAACACCAAGCAAAAGCATTTTAGTGTGTGCTACACTTACTGGGAGACTGTCAGTCACTGGCCATTTCATGGGTCACAGTAGACCACAGAACCAAAAAGTCACCACCTAAACATCATCTCGTCTCAGCAGGAGACATAGCCCTTTCTCAAAACCCAAGAATCTATCTGTAGGCTTATATTTTTTCAAAACCTACTTAACTTAGGATTCTTAAACACTTCAACCATTCTTCTAGCCCACCAACCGGAGGTAGCAGAGAGAGAAAGTTGATAGGAAAAGTGAGAGAGTTTTGGACCTATTTAGAAGTAATTCTTTGGGGTAACTCCAATCTTCATTGTGCAGTACGGTCCAATAACAAACACAAAATATCAATCAGTAGCAGTGCCTTGACCTGGCAGAGACCACAAGGCTCTAACCAACCAACAAGAAGCAGCAGAAGCAGCGAGAAGCAGCCCGTATAGCACAGGTTCTTTTGTCCATTTCTCATTACGGAACGAAGACCAGCAAAGACCATCGAAGCCTTGCAAGGTGTAGCAATGTAAAAATGTCCTCTCCCTCTCTGTGCGATTACATTTATGTTCTCTGTAAACATCCTGTCCCCCTTCAAGCGTGTGCTCCATCTAAATACCACATGCCTTCTCATGTGTCTGCTTCAGCAAAACATCCTCTCCTAACATGGCTTCCAGAAAAACATCCTGTGACACAAGTGAGTTTCCAAAGAAACCAAAATTTTTCCACTTCATCTAGCCTTATCTCACACTCGGCCGTGACATCACAAAATGTATAATGGCCATCTTGCAAGGGTCCTAGGACTCAGCTCCATCAGCCGCTGGAGCTTCTGCAATTGCACTCCGTGAGACTCAGACCCTTTCGTGAGCACAACCTTCAGTTATCCCCGTAAACATTGTGCTCTCTCCATTTTCGCTCTCAGCCAATATCTGTCCAACTTCCAGCCAACTCAGCTGTTACCAGGAAAATCCTCATTAAGAAATCCAATTAATTTGACTTGATTTATTTTCCTTGACAGAACGGAGTATTCTCCCTGCCTTGTTACTCTGGTGTCTGAGTCGTCTGTAATAAAACACACTACTATTAAGATCAAAGTCACAGGAACTATGACAAATAGCAAATCACACGACAAGCATCACAGTTGGCCAAGCCTTTTCTGCAGCTTTATTGAAGTATAATTTACATACTTAAAAAATCCATTTATTTTAAGTATGTAATTTAATGATTTAAAGAAAAATTTATAGCTCCTTCCCTTTTTTAATACTCATTTCCCACTAGTTCACACGATATCGAAGTCTATTAAAAACACAGAAGTGAAGTCAGGAGAAGGACCAGAGCGGGAAGCAGGAGGTTCTTGATTTTCTAAGACGACAGATACATTGGCAGAATCTTCTGTATAAAACCACTTGGGACACATTGGGTCTTCTCTTAGCGTGCAACCTCCAGACAAAGAGTTTAAAGGGTTAAACCTCCTACATCAAATCTGGTCCTGACCTGGTATGGTCAGCATCACTTTTGGCCACTTTCATGTTAATCCATTCATCACTCTTACAAGTTGCCTAGCAACTCACATAGTAAACAAACTTATTTTGGTTCATGGTTTCATAGGTTTCGGTCCATGGTCACATGACCATGAAAGGGGCACGATAGAGGTCAACTGCTAACCTCACTGTCATCCAAGAAGCACCAACACAGGAAGAGACCAAGGACAAAAACACACCCTCCAAGACATGTCCCAAATGACCAAGTCCCTTAATTTCCTATCTCCTAGTTTCCCGCCACCTTCATACACATCCATCAACAGATGAACTCATTGATTACAGCCCACAGGGTCCAATCGCCTTTCATAGTCCACCTTTGAACATTGTACTGGGACAATGTGTATCTTAAACCCATAGGGTAGGGCCAGAAGGTTGTGTCAGAGGTCTAACCTTCACCTCACACTAGAAACAGCTGGGTAGATTTCTCAACATCACCTATTTCTTTCTGGTACTGAGCTACACCATGTCTGCATTGCAGCATTTTGTCTGGGGTGAGATACCGTCAGCAGTCAATTGTAAAGACGCCCCCCCCATGTGTTTGCATGAATGTAAAATGGGACATCTATAATATAGACACACACGCATATACACAGACTCACAGAGAGAGGTAAAAAAGGAAGGAGTTGAGTCTTAGGAACCCTCAAAGAAGAGGGAGTGGAAATATAAGATACAGAGGTCAGCGAGAACCAGAACAAAGCAGTGTCTTCTGTACACGACAGGACCACTATCCCTCAGCCCTAGCTGATGGGAAAGGGAGAGTCAGTTTTATAGCTGGTGATAAGCTGGCGAGGCTCCAGGGTCTTGCCCAAGGCCCATGAATTTATGGGCAGCATAAATGACTTGAGTGGGTTGTTACAGAGGGCAGAAAGAGAGCTTGAAGTTGGGAGAAGGGATTAGGTGGGGATGGATCTGGGAGGAGTTAGGAAGAGACGTGAGAAGTAAAGTCTATCAATATATATTGTACCAAGTTCTCAAGGAACTAATAAAAGTGGTTTATAAATACCATATCTGTACTGAACACATACAAACCATTTTTCTGGTCATCTCCTAAATAACAGCCCCTCATGATTTCATTTCATTAAGTACAAAATTAATTCAGAGATTATTTAAAGTGTAGGAGGGTCGGGGAGACGGCAGAGGAGTAAAGCCAACTGTGTGGTCACACATGCAAACACCAGTGCTTGGTATGGGAACAGGAGGATGACCGGGGCTTCCTGACAGTGAGCCTCACTTCAGGTTCAGCAGGGGACCCTGTCACAAGGGAATAAAGTAGGTAGTGAAGGAGCAGGACACGCTTTACCCTCCCCCAGCCTCTGCACTTACATATCTCTATGCACACACACATGCGCGCACACACACACACACACACACATATAAATATGACTAGAGTATACGAGAGGCTTGCAGAGGTTATATGCAAATGCAGTGTCGTTTTATCCAAGGAACCTGACGACTTTTAGATCATTGGGAATCCTGGGGCCAACTCTCAGAGGACATGATATATCTCCTTATTGTGCAAACAAATCCTTTGTTGAGTGTGTGTCAGTGACTTCACACAATTCTCCTCCTCTAGGTTCCTGTGTATCACAGAGAATGATCTGGAAATTCTGAAACAAATATAAACTAAAGTCTTTGTTGGGGTTTGTAGGCTTGAGTTAAAATCATATTTATCACGTTTTATTAAATGCAAGGGAAATCTTCAGCTCCCAGCAACAATAGACACAATCATATTGGCTTCTGTTTTATCCCATTATGAATAGCAATTAATTGCACATCAATAGCTCCCCATGCTTTGAACTAAATCAGGATGAAGGGATATGTTTCCATAACCCCTATGTGGATAATCAAGTAGAAAGGGGGGGGGGTATGATGCCTTTGGCTTATGGGAGAGTGATGGCTTGATTGGAAACTTCTTATGCAAATAACCCTAACCTCTGAGAAATGAAATGTAATGATAAAATATACTACCAAATGCAATGGACATTCATTACCTGATTTCTTTTAAAAGAAAAAAAAACATACTTTAGGATTTTGAATAAGTGTGACCCTCAGAGGTTCAAATACTTGAATGTGTTTGGTTTCCTGTTTGTGGATTGTTTAGAAAGGATTGGGAGTTGTGTTTTTGTTAAAAGAGATGTGTCAATGGGAGGTGGGGGCCCTGAGATTTCAAAAGCCCACCAGGCTTCTTTCTGTCTCCCTCCCTCCATCCCTCCCTCCTTCCCTCCCTCCCTCCCTACCTCCCTCCCTCTCCCTCTCTCTCCCTCTCCCTCTCCCTCCCTTCATCTCCCTCTCCCTCTCCCTCTCCCTCCCTTCCTCTCCCTCTCCCTCTCTCTCTCCCTCTCTCTCTCCCTCTCCCTCCCTCTCCCTCTCTCCCTCTTCCTCTCTCCCTCTCTCTCTCTCTCTCTCTCTCTCTCTCTCTCTCTCTCTCTCTCTCTCTCTCTCTCATCTGGGGAGCAGGATGTGAGCTCTCAGGAACTACTCCAGCCATGCCTGCCTGCCTGCCAGCCTGCTGTCATGGTGTCTACTACGATGGTCCATGGACTCACCCTCTGAAAGTGTAAGACCACAATTAAATGTTTCCTGTCATAAATTGATTTGGTCACAGTGTCTATTCACAGCAATGGAACAGTAACTAAGGCACACATCTTCCTGTGGATTTTTCTAATACTTCTGTATTCATTTCATTAAAGTTACCTGTTGTCCACTGAACAGTTTTATGAATGAGTTTCAAGTTTGAAGTCAAATAGTGACAAATAGGAGTGCACTGCTAGGGGGTGTGGCCTTGTTGGAGTGGGTGTGGCCTTGTTGGAGTAGGTGTGTCACTGTGGGTGTGGGCTTTAAGACCCTCACCCTAGCTGCCTGGAAGCCAGTCTTCTAGCAGCCTTCAGAGGAAGATGTAGAAGGGTCAGCTCCTCCTGCACATGCCTGCCTAGATGCTGTCGTGCTCCTGCCTTGATGATAATAGACTGAACGTATGAACCTACATACCAGCCCCAACTAATTGTCCTTGTAAGACTTGCATTGGTCATGGTTTCTTTTCATAGCAGTAGAACCCTAAGACATACATACATAAATACATACATACATACATATATATATATATATATATATATATACATACATACATATATATATATATAGGTTTACACACACACACACACACACACACACACACACACACACACACACACGCGCACACGCACCATTTACAGGGATTTTAGATCTAGCCAGGGCCCCTGCAGTTTCATTGGTCCATCTGATACACGTGTTCATGGAACATGTCTCTCTCTGTTTCTTCTTCTAGGAAGTACGTTGACAACATCTGCAGACTCGCTTAATATTGCTTTATTCTTCTCTTCAGCCTTAGAAATCTCAGCTTACAGAGAAGGGAAGATGGGAACTTGGTCAGATAGCTCTTTTTGTCTGTGGGTAGCTTACATCTCAAGTCACAAAGGGAAAATAAATATAACAAGAAATAAAAATACACATCCGAACCATGATGGGAAGTCCATATCCGTTCCCCTTAATGAATGTCAACTTTGGAAATTGGAATCCACACTGAGATGAGACTTTTGAAAAATCCTAATTCTCAGGCAGGCTTTGGTATTTCTCTTTCCCTGAAAACGAACACGACTAGAAAAAGACAAACGGTAGGTTGCTTTTGTCCACAAATCGAATCAGAAGCATTTGATAATGAGCATAGAGGGGGCTCACCCCATGTTTACCAAAAAATAAAGTAATATGGGGCGGGGGATAAATCTTGAGAACAGTTGGTGCCTTATTGGTATTAAAAAAAAAATAATCCTGAAGTCAAGAAATAATATTTGACAAGAAAAAAAAAACTAGATTTCCATTAGGCAGAACTGTTTTTAAAATAGCGTTCCTTTTAGTCATGGAAAGGGGGTGGAGCATGTCAGTCTGTAGATAACTAAAGTCATTCCCATCAAAAAATAAGAATAATGTGGATTGTTAATGGACTTGAATAAAATTAGAAATTTTAGCTTTCAAAGGGGAAAAATTGTGTTCCAGAGAGAGAGAGAGACAAAGGAGTGTCCAAACTCATACTTGATTCTTTCAATAAATCTACTGGTAACTCATGTGTTTGTTGATATTAGGATGAAAACGCAGGTTGGTTATCTCGACTTAAGAGTGTAACGTGTGGGGCTGGGGATTTAGCTCAGTGGTTAGAGCGCTTGTCTAGGAAGCGGAAAGCCCTGGGTTCGGTCCCCAGCTCCGAAAAAAAGAACCAAAAAAAAAAAAAGAGAGAGAGTTTAACGTGTGTGAATAGCTGCCAGTGGAAAGACTTGTCCTCGGATTTCTCAAAAGACATGAAAAAGCCGCCGTGGAGTTACTGGATTTTGTTTCAAAGACTTTAGCTCCCTGTCTGCAGGGATGCAGAGCCTCAAAGGAAGGGCCCGAGACCTCCTAAGAGGTAGCGTCCAACACCTGAGGCCTGCGCACAGAGGGAAGTAGACTTTCTCAGAAAATGGAGCTACGAGAGCTAACAAATGAAGGCGACACATCGATCAAATCGCTGTAATAGAACGACGGCAGCCAGTTCACAGAGCGAGGCAGCTGTCAGCGACTCGGCCAAGAGCTAAGAGGATTTGAAAAGATAATAACACACAGAGTTCACAGAAGCCACTATAGATTCATGGGGTCTGCGAATTCAATCCATGTGCTCTGGGCAGAGACAACAATCCAAACCAGAGATCCCTCTTGCTCAGCCTGACGGAACGCTGTGGTGTGTCCCGGATGTCCCATGTCAAGGACTCAACCTAGATGCAGGAAGACTGTGAGAAACCGGAAGCCTGTGAGAAACCGGAACTACGTCATTTCAGTGCTGACACCGGAAATGGCTCAAGTCTGCACCTTCATTGGAAGCCAAAGAAATAAGTCACACAGCACCGGAAGTAATCTTTGTCAGGGTCTGTGTGAGGTCGGAAGTGGACGGTGCCAGGATCAATTAGTAAGCACTGCCTACACGTGACGGGTGAGCCCAAACAAATGAGGAAATGATTTTTAAATTTAAACACAATTTCTAATAACTAGTAACTTTTAAGTGTCCAGTTTTAGCACAAGCTTCCAGATTATGTGGTTTCTCAGGCTGAAGAACGCCCCAAAAGAAGTGAGTTTGAAACGTCGGAGGTGCCCACTATATGACAGCAAACTAGGAAAAGCCTGGAGGTGGGGTGTGGTAAAACGAACTAGAGGGAATCTGTAAAACCAAGAAAGGAGAATTCAGAAGACTTGTAAGGGAAAGGCCAGCAACAGGGCATGGCCCGGAGGACCGTCCTCGTTTTTAGAGTTTATCACAGCATAATTGCCAAATACTGGTAGCAAAAGTGCCACTTGTCCCTGTGGACACTCTCTGAACCTACACAGAGAGAGAGAGAGGGGGGGGGGAGGGTGAGGGGCAGGGGGAGGGGTAGAGTCACAGAAAGAGAAACAGACACAGAGACATACACAGACACACACATGCAGAGATATACACGAAGACACACACAGCCCAATTGAGGATTTACAGAAAGACACCCATCAAAGGACCCGAATATTTGGTGCTAAATTAGGTGAGCTTTGTGGAGGAATGAGTGCCAACCAAATTTTGCAAGTTCTGCAGCCACCTGCATGTTTCTGCACCCCCTTAGCTGTAGGGGTATCGCATAATGGCTGTCACTCCTGCTTTCTTCATTTGTATTTTACTGTGGATCTCCCTTCTCCCCTGTTCAATGTGGCCAGCGGTTTTCCATGTGGAAGGACTTCCCAATTCACTCTGTCTAGGGCGGCAGGGAAAATAATTCCAAAAGAGGCTCAGTGCTAGGCAAACAGTACAAACAATGCATACTTCACCTCCAAAGGAGGGGCTCAAAGAACACAGAGGCTCTGGCTGGCGCACAGGGCCGATCTTACAAAGATAGGGCCCACAGCATCCCTGCGACCCAACCAGCAGCTCTCATTCAGCCCTCCATGCTAATGACTCACTCTCATCTCTTGAGACCAGAGGAAGACGCATTTGGAAGATCCTCTCCCTAAAAATGACGCTTGTACGGAAACTCTTATGAAACTTAAGAACAATTTTAAATAGGAAAGCACCACACAGTAAAAAAATAAATGGCAGATTCGACAGCCTTTTCTGTGATACCATCATGCACACACACACACACACACACACACACACACACACACACACACACCAGAAGAATAGACCTACATAAAGGATACATTTCCAGGCACAGATATCTGTTGGGAGGAGGTTGACATTCTAACAAACCTCAGCCAAGGACTCCATTCGGAAGATTCAGAAGCTCAAGACATTGGTTCACTCCTGGGAGCAGATCACTATCTATCTAACGGAACCTTTATGGAAAACAAAGACAGATCAGCCTAGAATGAGGTAAACAGGAACCCTTTCAAGGCTATTGAAGAATTTTGGAGCCAAACACCACAGACAGCTAACAGCAGAGAAAGTGACCCATGACTGCAGGTTGTATAATACCACTGAACCTGGTGAAACATTTCCTACTCTCCTAGGAATCCTAGACGTGAGAGGGCACCAAGGCAGCCTGGGCAGCCCACCTCAGTCTCCATACAAAGTGCACTTTGCAGGCTGACACCCACACGGCTAGTCTGCAGTTCACCAATCCTGGTCATGCAGGCATCGAAAAACAGGAGACGCCCTCCCTGGGAGAGCCACTGTCTCTGGTTCCTGCCTTCTGGAGGCTCCACGGTCATTCCACCCTTAACTCTGCACCATCCTGTTGACAAGTGTCTGTCCTTTATCTTTGACTTAGGAGTATATTTTAGTCCTTTAGATCTCTCTCTCTCTCTCTCTCTCTCTCTCTCTCTCTCTCTCTCTCTCACTCTCTCTATCTATCTCTGTGTGTGTGTGGTTGTGAGTGTGTGTTTGTGTTTGTGTGTGTGTGTGTTTGTGTGTGTGTGTGTGTGTGTGTGTGTGTGTGTGTGTGTGTGTGAAAATGTTATAAAGGTTAACAAAAAGAAAAAAAGTTTCTGGTTCCAGTAAAAATTTAAAATAAAGATTCTTTTTTTTAAAGCTTTATTTATTTAATCCATGTATGTGAGAACACTGTCACTGTCTTCAGACACACCAAAAGAGGGCATCAGATCCCATTACAGAAGGCTGTGAGCCACCATGTGGTTGCTGGGAATTGAACTCAGGCCCTTTGGAAGAGCAGTCAGTGCTCTTAACCCCTGAGCCATCTCTCCAGCCCTAAAATAAAGTTTCTTTAGAGAGCAGTTTAGCGTGGGAAGCAATAAAGATGCCCCATTTATGGATGAGCACTCAGTCTCTTTAAACTCCTGGGACTTGGGAAGCATCTTGGACAAGAAGGTGGGAAGAGCGTAAGACCCAGAGGGTGAGAAGAAGGGCTGTGGTTTGCTGCCTTCAGGACAGGACGTGGCTGCTGCAATTGTGAGCTCACAGCAGCTGTGGTCACCTGCATAGGTCTATAAAGGACCACCAGCTAGACAGAATCCCTTACTGAGGAGGTTTTTGGGTGCTGAGGGCTGCTGGGGTAAAAGAATCATTCTTCTCTGAGGGTTTGGTCACTGGTAGAATTCCCACATGCCTGTAGGTGGTCACACACCCATAAGTACATCACCAATGCTAATTGGGCTTAGTGGTTATAGGTTGGGAAAGAGGATATGAATTTTGAGGGATGGTTATTAGCAGGGAATTGGGCAGAGCAGAGGGTGAAATGGAAGAGTTTATGGCCATGTTTCATTGTATACATGTATGAAATTCTCAAGGACAAAGACAATTTATTATTTAATAGAAAATTTAGACTATTCGCTTTAGCTACATAATATAAGGCTGTATGTGTCTAAAGAATTCAAATATTGAATATAAATCAAACCAATTGACTGCCTTATGATTCAAGGAGCAAATTATATGTACTTAATGTAATGCATTTTCTCCCTCTTTTGGTCTCCTTCTATCTCTTGTCTCTCTGTCTCTCTCTCTCTCTCTCTCAAACACACAAACAAACACACATACACACTCACACATGCAGGTGCACACTTACATTATTTTTATGTCAACGTATTAAAATTCATGATACAATCAATATGAAGGAATAGAGGTTTGTTTAGAGCACACAGTCACAGTCATTGGGTTCAGACTGTCGTGGCAATGACCACATGGCCACAGTGTATTGATCTGTGTCACTGAGAGCCTGCATGAGCCCTGCTTATATTTGGGTGGATCAGGCAGCCAAGAGTTCGGTCCGAACCAGCCAGCTCCCTCCTTCCTGCCCCAGTGACCTACTTCTGCTAGGGCACAGTCTGAAAGATTCCTCCACCTTCCTAGACAGTGCCATCAGCTTGAGACAAAGTGGTCCCACAGCTGAGACCGTGGGGAAATTCACACTCTAGCCCTAACGACAATGAGCCAGGCAAGTGCGAAATGTTTTGTGAAAACAGTTTAATTTCAGTTCTGTAAACAGGACAGGGAGGAACCCTTTGATGTGGATTGATTTAGTCTTTAGCTTACAGAGTGCACCCCCAAAAGATACATAGCGTAGAAAATGCACAGTTTTCTATGTAGCAAGCATGGCGCTGAAAACAACACACGAATGAAAATAAAATGCAAAGAACTGGGATATATAGTAACAATTCCAATCGTCAGTGTGAAAGGCTGTTTTATTTACATATGGGAGCTGTCGTTATTGGTTCCCTACTGGGTTGATTTTACAAGGAAAGAAAATCGCAAGCTCTGCCTATCCCATCAACCATGGTGTCATTCATCTCGGTGTTAGGGGGCTCCCATCTAGGGATTAATCATCAGGGTTTTACAACAAAATCCATCGGCTCAGTACATGAGGCTTTAGTGGAGAAAGTGAGGTTACAAGTATGTAATGCCCTTTAGTGTCTTCTCTGCCAGTGTGTTGTATGCAGGCCTTGTTGTTGATAATTGTCATTAGTGGTGGTGTGTTTTTAAATATGAAATGTTGAATGCAAGGGCAAGTGGCAGGGATCCGATAGATCTTTGCATCCTCACTTTCTCCTTCCCATCTCGGGCTAAGTCTCCCAATCCTCAGGTATCATTCAAATACACTGAAACAATTCAAATATACAGAAACCATGTGAAATCAAGACACTGAAACAACTCAAATATACCGAAACAAGGTGAAGTCAAGACACTGAAACAACTCAAATATACTGAAACAAGGAAAAGTCAAGATGCACTTGCCATCTCTAATTTGTGTTTGCATGTTGACTGTAATCATCTGGTAAGCCCTAAAAACCACAGGATGGGTCTGAACAGGATGGGTGGGTGAAACCGCTTGCTGCTTAATCAGACCCGAACTCAGATCCCAGTCATCATGAAACAGGCAGGGGAAACCTGCAACCCCAGGGACAGGAAGGGGGAACAGAATCACTAAGGTCTGCTGGCTTTCAGCCCGGATGAAAATATGAGAGTTTGGGATCAGGCAAAGACACACCTGTCTTAGTTAGGGTTCCATTGCTGTGAGGAGACACCATGACCAAGGCAACTCTTAATAAAGGAAACATTTAATTGGGGCTGGCTTACAGTTTCAGAGGTTCAGTTCGTTATTATCATGGTGGGAAGCACGGCAGAGTCCAGGTAGACATGGTGCTGTAGAGTGTTCTATATCTAAATCTGAAGGCAGCCCAGAAAGAGACTTGCAGCCACAGGCAGCCAGGAAGAGCATCCATCTTCCTCATTGGGCAGAGCTTGAACACTAGGAGCCCTCAGAGCCGGCCTACACAGGGACACACTTTCTCCAACAAGCCCACACCTCCTACTAGTGGCACTTACCATGGGCCAAGCATGTTCAAATCACCACAGTGCATCAAAAGAAAATGGCAGAGAGACATAGAGAAAGATACTGCATGGTATCCTCTTGTAGCAGGGTGCTGCAACACCCCCCCCCACACACACACTCATAAACCCATGCACATGTGCACACATGAGCAGATTTATTTACTTATTTATTTACTTTGTTTTAATTTTTTTCCTTAAGAACTTGGTACATTCACATAATGTGTTTGAGCAAATCCATCCCCATCCCCTCCCCTAAAATCCCTCCCCTTTCTGCCCTCCTAATTCCATCTGTATTTTAATAGAAACTGCTGAGTCCATTTAGTGCTGACTAGATGTGTGGGGTGAGTACAGACATCCAGGGGAGCATGGACAACCATCAAGGGCCAAATCCATGAAGAAAACTGGGCCCTCTGCCCTGTAGTCATCAGTTCCCAGTAGTTCCTCAATTAGGGGAGAGGAGCTTCCAGAGTCTCCACCCGTATATTCTGGGATTTATCTGTGCAGATTTTGTAGATGGGAACCTAGACACTGTGAAACACATGAACACACACACACACACACACACACACACACACACACACACACACACCAATTTTAAAACCAGAGAATGGTTTTTAAAAGGTTACACAACGTCCTAAATTCAGTTCCTTGGTGTCGAAATATTTGAATTCCACACCAGATCATAATACTATCTATATAAAATTAAATTATTCAAATGAATATTTTAAAGTTCAGCGGACCTTTATCTGTTAAATAGCACAGGCTGAACGAAATCAGTTGGTGCCAAACCTCCCTACGGCTGCACAAGAAAAATTGGAAATCAGTGTTCGAAAGCATGAATCCACAAGGGTGAGGGGGTCATCAGAGATCGAGGACCTACAGGATCGAGGGTACGGAGGCTCAGTAGACCAGACAGGTGGATCATAAAAAAAGAGTCTGGAAAACGGGCCATTCATACCTTGACAACCTTCAAAGTCTAGGGGAAACGCAAGGATAGGTACCCCCCGAAGTGGGAATCAAAAAACTTTAGTACATTTACAGGACACTTAGCTTCTAAATACAGTGTGGATTGGAGTCTATAGTGTGAAAAGGCATAGGAGTAGTAGTGTCCAGTTTTCCCCTTGCTGTGACAAAATTGTGTCGTTTAGGGGCTGGAGAGATGGCTCAGCTACTCAGAACCCTTAGCATCCTCACAACTGACTCTGGCTCTGGGAGATCTGACTCCCTCTTCTGGCCTTTGCAGGTTCGGCAGCCACATGACATAACACAAAAAAGACCCATGAACAAAAGTAAAAACGAGAACTTAAAATGAGTCCTTTAGTTGATGTTAATGCACCGAGGTGTATAGAGAGAATCTCTTCTAAGCATCACCTGTCAATAAAAAAGTCTATGACCTATGAACTGAGGCAGGAAATAGAAGGCGGGACACTGGCAGGAAGAGGGGATTCTGGGAAATAGTGTATAAAAGGAGACCCAGGGAGGGACGCTGCGGCAGATGCTAAAGGAGATGTTGAGGAAGATGCTAAGAATGGGGATGAAAGAGCAGTAAATAACCATATAGAAGACACAGAATAGTTTGAATGGGTTAAATAACTTAGTCCGGGAATGAGCCAAAGTTTGTGGCTCAGGAATTTGTTAATAAATAATCAGTTTCAGAGTTGTCATTGTGGGAGCGGGAGCTGGGAAGGAAAAAAAAGTACTTTTTTTTTTCCAAAGGTTAATTTCTCCTAATTTTTTTCATATGATTATGTAAGATGATAATATATGGCAATCATGTGTAGGTTATATGGGAAATTGCAACTATCCTGGAGAATTCTAATATAAATATGTTTTTTAATGCAAACTCGGTAGTGATATTACTCCACTTCCACTTTTCAAGTCTCTGTCTATTCTAACATATATGTGTTTATTTTATCTACACTAGAAAATGTCCTTGTGATGTAATGAAACATTAGTCAGCCCAAGTAAGATGCTTTCTGGAAGTCAGTTAACCTCAGGCACTGAGAGCTGTGATGACTTAAGATGGGCCCAAAGCACTTTCGGGATCACGAACTGATGAACATGGGGTTGTGGTCATATTCACCACCAAAAGTGACCACATACACACACACACACACACACACACACACACACACACACACACAAAGAGAGAGAGAGAGAGAGAGAGAGAGGGAGAGAGAGAGAGAGAGAGAGAGAGAGAGAGAGAGAGAGAGAGAGACAAACAGCCGACATCACTGACTAACTATACCTCAGCTAGAGCTGTGGCTTTGAGATCCTGGAGGAGGTGACATTGGGTTTCTATGGCCTTACACTTTGGCAGAAACAGACAGCCACACTCACAACTCTCCCTCTGGTCTCCCTCTTCCTTCACAGCATGTTCCAACACAATTTGTTATTTCTGATTTTATCCATCCAGTCTGGGCATCCCTCTTCCAGAACTTAACTTTTTTGCTCAGTGTGTGTATGTGTGTGTATGTGTGATTGTGTGTGTGTGTGTGTGTGTGTGTGTGTGTAAGAGAGACTCTGCATGTGTGTGACAGAGAGAGAGAGAGAGAGAGAGAGAGAGAGAGAGAGAGAGAGAGAGAAATAATTAGTAACCCAGTTAACACATGTGCATGCACACATATGTGGAAGCCCAAATTACCTTTTAATGTGTTTGGTGGATCGAATAGCAGTGGGCCACAATAGAAACATGTGTTTGAAAGCTTGACCCATGAGGAGTGATACTATTGGGAGGTATGGCCATGTTGGTGTAGGTGTGATCTTGTTGGAGTGGGTGTGGCCTTGTTTTATTAGGTATGGCCTTGTTGGAGTAGGTGTGACTTTGTTGGAGGAAGTTTGCCACTGTGGTGGCTGGACTTTGAGATTTGTATATACTCCATCTATGCTCAGTGCTACAGACAATCCCTTTCTGCTGTCTGTGCATCAGGAACTTTGGGCTCCTCGAGCACCAAGTCTGCCTGGTTGCTCCCATGATTCCTGCCATGATGACAATGGACTGAACCCCTGACTGTAAGCCAGCTGCAGTGGAACCTTATCCTTTATAAGAGTTACCTTGGCTGCTGAGTCTGCAGCCATGAGCATGCTCAGGCTACAGAAGAATCTTGCCTCTAGTGTCCTCCACTGAGGTAAAAAGAAGGTCCAGTTGGACCCCAATGAGACCAATAAAATCGCCAATGCCAACTCCTGTCAGCTGATCAGGAAGCTGATTGAAGATGGCCTGATCATCTGGAAGCCTCTAACTGTCCATCCTCAGACTCACTGCCAGAAACACACCTTGAAGGGCAGGCATATGGTCATAGGGAAGAGAAAGGGAACTGCCAACACTTGGGTGCCTGAGATGGTGACCTGGATGAGAATGATAAGGATCCTGCACCGGCTTCTCAGGAGATACTGGGAATCTAAGAAGATGGACCGCCATATGTATCACAGCCTGTACCTGAAGGTCAAAAGGAATGTATTCAAAAACCAATGGATTCTTATGGAGCAGATCCTCAAACCAAAGGCAGATGAGGCCCGAAAGAAGCTACAGGCTGACCAGGCTGAGGCTCGCAGGTCTAAGACCAGGGAAGCACAGAAACGCGTGGGAGGAGCACCTCCAGGCCAAGAAGGAGGAGATCATCAAGACTCTGTCCAACGAGGAAGAGACCAAGAAATAAAGCTTCCTTCACATCTGTGCATAGTGACCTCACTGTGGCCTCACAAGATCAGTCATTAAAATAAAACAAGCCTTAAAATAAAAAAGAGTGAGTTCTCTGCACCCAAATCCCATGGGAGGGAGAGCTAAACCTTCAGAGAGGCAGAGAAGCCTGGGAAACCAGAAGAGACTGTTCCCTGCACACACATCTCGGACGCCAGAGGAAAAAGCCAAAGACCATCTGGAACCCTGGTGCACTGAAGCTCCCGGAAGGGGCAGCACAGGTCTTCCTGGTTGCTGCCACTGCAGAGAGCCCCTGGGCAGCACCCCACGAGCGAACCTGAGCCTCAGGACCACAGGTAAGACCAAATTTTCTGCTGCAAGAAAGCTGCCTGGTGAGCTTGGGACACATGGAAGCAGAATTTCTCTAGGACCGGGCACGTTCTGTGTTTACCGGAAGTCCCACACGCGCGGATCTCAGCCCGCAGCAGCTCTCTGCTCCCAGACCCGGTGAGAGAGAGACCCAACCGCCTGGTCAGGTGGGCACTCCTGAGGCTGCAGAGCGGAATAGAACACCAACACTGCTCACCCCTGCCCACATCACTGGCCCAAGAGGAAACTGTATAAGGCCTCTGGGCTCCCGTGGGGGAGGGCCCAGGAGCGGCAGGACACCTGCCTGAGACACCGCCGGAACCTGAAAGAAACAGACCGGATAAACAGTTCTCTGCACCCAAATCCCGTGGGAGGGAGAGCTAAACCTTCAGAGAGGCAGACAAGACGGGGAAACAAGAAGAGACTGCTCCCTGCACGCACATCTCGGACGCCAGAGGAAAAAGCCAAAGACCATCTGGAACCCTGGTGCACTGAAGCTCCCAGAAGGGGCGGCACAGGTCTTCCTGGTTGCTGCCGCTGCAGAGAGCCCCTGGGCAGCACCCCACGAGCGAACTTGAGCCTCAGGACCACAGGTAAGACCAAATTTTCTGCTACAAGAAAGCTGCCTGGTGAACTCAAGACACAGGCCCACAGGAACAGCTGAAGACCTGTAGAGAGGAAAAACTACACACCAGAAAGCAGAACACTCTGTCCCCATAACTGACTGAAAGAGAGGAAAACAGGTCTACAGCACTCCTGACACACAGGCTTGTAGGACAGTCTAGCCACTGTCAGAAATAGCAGAACAAAGTAACACTAGAGATAATCTGATGGCGAGAGGCAAGCGCAGGAACCCAAGCAACAAAAACCAAGACTACATGCCATCATCGGAGCCCAATTCTCCCACCAAAACAAACATGGAATATCCAAACACACCGGAAAAGCAAGATCTAGTTTCAAAATCGTATTTGATCATGATGCTGGAGGACTTCAAGAAAGACATGAACACACTTAGGGAAACACAGGAAAACATTAATAAACAAGTAGAAGCCTACAGAGAGGAATCGCAAAAATCCCTGAAAGAATTCCAGGAAAACACAATCAAACAGTTGAAGGAATTAAAAATGGAAATAGAAGCAATCAAGAAAGAACACATGGAAACAACCCTGGATATAGAAAACCAAAAGAAGAGACAAGGAGCTGTAGATACAAGCTTCACCAACAGAATACAAGAGATGGAAGAGAGAATCTCAGGAGCAGAAGATTCCATAGAAATCATTGACTCAACTGTCAAAGATAATGTAAAGCGGAAAAAGCTACTGGTCCAAAACATACAGGAAATCCAGGACTCAATGAGAAGATCAAACCTAAGGATAATAGGTATAGAAGAGAGTGAAGACTCCCAGCTCAAAGGACCAGTAAATATCTTCAACAAAATCATAGAAGAAAACTTCCCTAACCTAAAAAAAGAGATACCCATAGACATACAAGAAGCCTACAGAACTCCAAATAGATTGGACCAGAAAAGAAACACCTCCCGTCACATAATTGTCAAAACACGAAACGCACAAAATAAAGAAAGAATATTAAAAGCAGTAAGGGAAAAAGGTCAAGTAACATATAAAGGGAGAACTATCAGAATCACACCAGACTTCTCGCCAGAAACTATGAAGGCCAGAAGATCCTGGACTGATGTCATACAGACCCTAAGAGAACACATATGCCAGCACAGGTTACTGTATCCAGCAAAACTCTCAATTAACATTGATGGAGAAACCAAGATATTCCATGACAAAACCAAATTTAAACAATATCTCTCTACAAATCCAGCACTACAAAGGATAATAAATGGTAAACCCCAACATAAGGAGGCAAGCTATACCCTAGAAGAAGCAAGAAACTAATCGTCTTGGCAACAAAACAAAGAGAATGAAAGCACACAAACATAACCTCACATCCAAATATGAATATAAAGGGAAACAATAATCACTATTCCTTAATATCTCTCAATATCAATGGCCTCAACTCCCCAATAAAAAGACATAGATTAACAAACTGGATACGCAACGAGGACCCTGCATTCTGCTGCCCACAGGAAACACACCTCAGAGACAAAGACAGACACTACCTCAGAGTGAAAGGCTGGAAAACAACTTTCCAAGCAAATGGTCAGAAGAAGCAAGCTGGAGTAGCCATTCTAATATCAAATAAAATCAATTTCCAACTAAAAGTCATCAAAAACGATAAGGAAGGACACTTCATATTCATCAAAGGAAAAATCCACCAAGATGAACTCTCAATCGTAAATATCTATTCCCCAAATACAAGGGCACCTACATATGTAAAAGAAACCTTACTAAAGCTCAAAACACACATTGCACCTCAAACAATAATAGTGGGAGATTTCAACACCCCACTCTCATCAATGGACAGATCATGGAAACAGAAATTAAACAGTGATGTCGACAGACTAAGAGAAGTCATGAGACAAATGGACTTAACGGATATTTATAGAACATTCTATCCTAAAGCAAAAGGATATACCTTCTTCTCAGCTCCTCATGGTACTTTCTCCAAAATTGACCATATAATTGGTCAAAAAACGGGCCTTAACAGGTACAGAAAGATAGAAATAATCCCATGCGTGCTATCGGACCACCACGGCCTAAAACTGGTCTTCAATAACAATAAGGGAAGAATGCCCACATATACGTGGAAATTGAACAATGCTCTACTCAATGATAAGCTGGTCAAGGAAGAAATAAAGAAAGAAATTAAAAACTTTTTAGAATTTAATGAAAATGAAGATACAACATACTCAAACTTATGGGACACAATGAAAGCTGTGCTAAGAGGAAATCTCATAGCGCTGAGTGCCTGCAGAAAGAAACAGGAAAGAGCATATGTCAGCAGCTTGACAGCACACCTAAAAGCTCTAGAACAAAAAGAAGCAAATACACCCAGGAGGAGCAGAAGGCAGGAAATAATCAAACTCAGAGCTGAAATCAACCAAGTAGAAACAAAAAGGACCATAGAAAGAATCAACAGAACCAAAAGTTGGTTCTTTGAGAAAATCAACAAGATAGATAAACCCTTAGCCAGACTAACGAGAGGACACAGAGAGTGCATCCAAATTAACAAAATCAGAAAGGAAAAGGGAGACATAACTACAGATTCAGAGAAAATTCAAAAAATCATCAGATCTTACTATAAAAACCTATATTCAACAAAATTTGAAAATCTTCAGGAAATGGACAATTTCCTAGACAGATACCAGGTATCGAAGTTAAATCAGGAACAGATAAACCAGTTCAACAACCCCATAACTCCTAAGGAAATAGAAGCAGTCATTAAAGGTCTCCCAACCAAAAAGAGTCCAGGTCCAGACGGGTTTAGTGCAGAATTCTATCAAACCTTCATAGAAGACCTCATACCAATATTATCCAAACTATTCCACAAAATTGAAACAGATGGAGCCCTACCGAATTCCTTCTACGAAGCCTCAATTACTCTTATACCTAAACCACACAAAGACCCAAAAAAGAAAGAGAACTTCAGACCAATTTCCCTTATGAATATCGACGCAAAAATACTCAATAAAATTCTGGCAAACCGAATTCAAGAGCACATCAAAACAATCATCCACCATGATCAAGTAGGCTTCATCCCAGGCATGCAGGGATGGTTTAATATACGGAAAACCATCAACGTGATCCATTATATAAACAAACTGAAAGAACAGAACCACAGGATCATTTCATTAGAGGCTGAGAAAGCATTTGACAAAATTCAACACCTCTTCATGATAAAAGTCCTGGAAAGAATAGGAATTCAAGGCCCATACCTAAACATAGTAAAAGCCATATACAGCAAACCAGTTGCTAACATTAAACTAAATGGAGAGAAACTTGAAGCAATCCCACTAAAATCAGGGACTAGACAAGGCTGCCCAATCTCTCCCTACTTATTCAATATAGTTCTTGAAGTTCTAGCCAGAGCAATCAGACAACAAAAGGAGATCAAAGGGATACAGATCGGAAAAGAAGAGGTCAAAATATCACTATTTGCAGATGACATGATAGTATATTTAAGTGATCCCAAAAGTTCCACCAGAGAACTACTAAAGCTGATAAACAACTTCAGCAAAGTGGCTGGGTATAAAATTAACTCAAATAAATCAGTTGCCTTCCTCTATACAAAAGAGAAACAAGCCGAGAAAGAAATTAGGGAAACGACACCCTTCATAATAGACCCAAATAATATAAAGTACCTCGGTGTGACTTTAACCAAGCAAGTAAAAGATCTGTACAATAAGAACTTCAAGACACTGAGGAAAGAAATTGAAGAAGACCTCAGAAGATGGAAAGATCTCCCATGCTCATGGATTGGCAGGATTAATATAGTAAAAATGGCCATTTTACCAAAAGCAATCTACAGATTCAATGCAATCCCCATCAAAATACCAATCCAATTCTTCAAAGAGTTAGACAGAACAATTTGCAAATTCATCTGGAATAACAAAAAACCCAGGATAGCTAAAGCTATCCTCAACAATAAAAGGACTTCAGGGGGAATCACTATCCCTGAACTCAAGCAGTATTACAGAGCAATAGTGATAAAAACTGCATGGTATTGGTACAGAGACAGACAGATAGACCAATGGAATAGAATTGAAGACCCAGAAATGAACCCACACACCTATGGTCACTTGATTTTTGACAAAGGAGCCAAAACCATCCAATGGAAAAAAGATAGCATTTTCAGCAAATGGTGCTGGTTCAACTGGAGGGCAACATGTAGAAGAATGCAGATCGATCCATGCTTATCACCCTGTACAAAGCTTAAGTCCAAGTGGATCAAGGACCTCCACATCAAACCAGACACACTCAAACTAATAGAAGAAAAACTAGGGAAGCATCTGGAACACATGGGCACTGGAAAAAATTTCCTGAACAAAACACCAATGGCTTATGCTCTAAGATCAAGAATCGACAAATGGGATCTCATAAAACTGCAAAGCTTCTGTAAGGCAAAGGACACTGTGGTTAGGACAAAACGGCAACCAACAGATTGGGAAAAGTTCTTTACCAATCCTACAACAGATAGAGGCCTTATATCCAAAATATACAAAGAACTCAAGAAGTTAGACCGCAGGGAAACAAATAACCCTATTAAAAAATGGGGTTCAGAGCTAAACAAAGAATTCACAGCTGAGGAATGCCGAATGGCTGAGAAACACCTAAAGAAATGTTCAACATATTTAGTCATAAGGGAAATGCAAATCAAAACAACCCTGAGATTTCACCTCACACAAGTGCGATTGGCTAAGATCAAAAACTCAGGTGACAGCAGATGCTGGCGAGGATGTGGAGAAAGAGGAACACTCCTCCATTGTTGGTGGGATTGCAGACTAGTAAAACCATTCTGGAAATCAGTCTGGAGGTTCCTCAGAAAATTGGACATTGAACTGCCTGAGGATCCAGCTATACCTCTCTTGGGCATATATCCAAAAGATGCCTCAACATATAAAAGAGACACGTGCTCCAATATGTTCATCGCAGCCTTATTTATAATAGCCAGAAAATTGAAAGAATCCAGATGCCCTTCAACAGAGGAATGGATACAGAAAATGTGGTACATCGACACAATGGATTATTGCTCAGCTATCAAAAACAACGAGTTTATGAAATTCGTAGGCAAATGGTTGGAACTGGAAAATATCATCCTGAGTGAGCTAACCCAATCACAGAAAGACATACATGGTATGCACTCATTGATAAGTGGCTATTAGCCCAAATGCTTGAATTACCCTAGATCCCTAGAACAAACGAAACTCAAGACGGGTGATCAAAATGTGAATGCTTCACTCCTTCTTTAAATGAGGAAAAAGAATACCCTTGGCAGGGAAGGGAGAGGCAAAGATTAAAACAGAGACTGAAGGAACACCCATTCAAAGCCTGCCCCACATGTGGCCCATACATATACAGCCACCCAATTAGACAAGATGGATGAGGCAAAGAAGTGCAGACCGACAGGAGCTGGATGTAGATCGCTCCTGAGAGACACAGCCAGAATACAGCAAATATAGAGGCGAATGCCAGCAGCAAACCACTGAACTGAGATTAGGTCCTCTATTGAAGGAATCAGAGAAAGAACTGGAATAGCTTGAAGGGGCTCGAGACCCCAAAAGTACAACAATGCCAAGCAACCAGAGCTTCCAGGGACTAAGCCACTACCTAAAGACTATACATGGACTGACCCTGGACTCCTACCCCATAGGTAGCAATGAATATCCTAGTAAGAGCACCAGTGGAAGGGGAAGCCCTGGGTCCTGCTAAGACTGAACCCCCAGTGAACTAGTCTATGGGGGGAGGGCGGCAATGGGGGGAGGGTTGGGAGGGGAACACCCATAAGGAAGGGGAGGGGGGAGGGGGATGTTTGCCCGGAAACCGGGAAAGGGAATAACACTCGAAACGTATATAAGAAATACTCAAGTTAATAAAAAAAATAAATAAAAAATAAAAAAGAGTTACCCTGCCTAAGGTGTCTGTTCACAGCAATGGAAATCTACCTAAGACAATGTGTATTCATTCTGCTATTTCTGTTTCTCTGGAAAACCTAATAAAATAGCGCTCTAGAGAGAGGAATAAGTACCCACCAGACAACATAAATTCCAGTTTACTATTCTGGTGAATATGAAGTTGTTGTGGTTTTTTTAAAAATATATAAACTTGGTTGTTTGTTTGTTTGTTTTGGGGTTTTTTTGTTGCTGCTGTTGTTGTTGTTGTTATTGTTGTTGTTTTTGTTTTTGTTTTTAAAGAAGAAACACATTAAGGCTCTTCATCCCTAACTGGCTGGCAAACACCCGAGCCCACATCAGCTAAAGTGATTATGGCATTAGGAAAGTGTTTACACAGAAACATAAAGTTATTCCTGTCAAGTTCAGATGAGAGAAAACATCGGCCATGTGGGCAAGCCTAGAGCCTCAACCATTTAACACAAACAAATCAGGACACACTCTCAGAAGCCTGTCAGGCCAACAGAGACGAGGACCTGCGTGTTGTGTTGTTATTTTCTTTTATGAATTTTTGGAGCCAACCTTCTCATTAATCGTGTTTATAATGTTAACTCTGGCACTTTTTTCTTTGCTCATCAAATATTTCCTTAATGAACTGTCAGCTCACACCCCCCATCTCCATTGTAATGACTTTCAAATTAAGTTCATCTGGACCACGGGGCTTTTTAGAACTCTATGATGACAGAAAACACGGGGAAAAGAACCTCTTTCATTGTATTTGAAGAAAGACATAGTCATTCACCTGCCGCCTTCCCCCAGAGCTGACTGTTCCCAAGCTCAGTGATGAGACCTCTGCCTCATGGGCACCATCAGAGCCGTGAGATGAGCACTTCCAAACCAGGAGGCATCATACTGACATGACCATATGGTGCTCCCTCACCTACAGCCACCGGCATCCAAACTCCTGGTGTCCCTCCTACCCTTAATAGAGAGCTGTTGGAATCCACGCTCAGGATCACCCATGCCCATAACCCAAGCTCATACCTTTTAAAATTCAGATGTGTTTACATTATCAAATGTGTGAATGTTCTGGCTACACGGAACTGTGTGCACCACGTGCCTGCCTGATGTCTGAAGAGGCCAAGAGAGGGCATTAGATCTCCTGAAACTGGGTAAAAGTTCAACTGTGAGCCATCATATGGATGCTGGGAATAGAACCTGGGTCCTCTGCAAGAGTAACAAGTGTTCATCGTGGCTGAGCCGTCTCCCTAAGCCCTAGAATCTGTGCACTGTCCCTGGAGATGCTTTGCTACTTAACAAAACCACATGGAGATGTGGTTCCCGTCCTCGAGAATAGACTTCACCCTATCAAAGAAGAGGATGCCATGGCTGGTGGTATTGTAGACACTAGGAGACTCTGAGCGAAAGTGCCTTGTACAGGGGAGTCCTGTGAGAACCAAGACTGGAGGAGCACCCTGGACTGGAGAGAGATTGGGTTTGGCCATTGCAGAAGATAAAAGAGTGATGGTGCCAAGGACATTTGAGCAATCCCATGAACTATCCAGTCTGGGGTCTTAGTTAGGTTTCCACTGTGGAGAAGAGACACCATGAACAAGGACAACATGTAATCAGGGCTGGCTTACAGGTTTAGAGGGTCAGTCCATGATCATCAAGGCAGAGGGCATGGCAGTGTGCAGACAGACATGGTGCTGGAGAAGGAGCTGAGAGTTCTACATCGTCATCTAAAAGAAGCCAGGAGCAGACTGTCTCCCACATGGCTGGGAGAAGGGTTTCAAGAACTCACCCTCAGAGGGAGACCCCTCCTCCAAGAAGGCCAACCTCCTCATAGTGCCATTTCCTGGTCAGTGCACATTCAAACCACCACAGGGTCTCTTCACATATACGATAATTGCACCCTTGTTTTAAAGACTTGCTTAAAGACTCATGATGTTTGCGTGAAGAACATTCATTGGGTCTGGGTGGCTCTAAAACCCCAAGAACATGAATCCCTTTATCTCCCTGAAGTATGAAATTAGCATGTGTGCACAGCCCCTCCCCTCCTCTGCAATATCATAATGTTAAGTGTGTGAAGCTCCAGTGTGCAGCCTCGTAAGTGCCAGCATGTGTGAGTTCTTGAACCACACACTCAACAGAATCAGGCATGAGCCTTCTGTACTTTTTTTTATGGCTCTGAACTCTGTCCTAGACTGATGGGCAAGTAGTTCTGAGAAGGAAGATTGCTGGGTGAAGCCAAAGGCATGAAGGTATGTGATTTAATTACAGAGCTGAAGGAATCTGGCTGGTTTCTTCCTGTATCACATGAGAAATGATGTCACTCTGCCCAGCCAATTGCAAAAAAAAAAAAAAAATCACAGAGAAAAGGCACATAGGATGCTTGTTTTACCTAGACTAAATCATGAGCACCGATAGGATTTAAATATCCATATGTACAGAGGAATCATTGCTTTTTGGTGAAGAGATGCCATCCTTTTTAAGCACCCAGGGCGAGATCAGGCAGATCTGGGTGTTTGGTGTGTGAACACCTCTCTTCCTGTGGAGTCCCCCTCATGACCACTAAGGTAGCCACATGATCCCAAGTTCACCACCATTCTACTCATTCCCATAAAAAATGAAGAAGAGCACATGGTTTGGGGAGATGAGATGGGCATATTTTAGACCATCTCCTATGCACGGCAGACAGCAACATTGAAAGGACTGGAGAAAACATGACTGACCTCAGGCCTTTTCTCACAGAAACAGCTGACAAACCACTCAACAATGTTCCAGTTATGGGTGCTTCCTTCAATAACAGAGAGTTTAAAATAGCACCCTTGCCTCCCCCTCCCTCCCCCAAGTGATGGGCGGCGGGCCCATGGGCCACCAGGCTTCCTATAGGAGAAGCCTCCCTGCTTCCCTCAGAGCAGCTCTCCAAGAAAATAAATAGCATATGCTCATTATTCAAATGAGGCTTAATTAATGCAGAACTCACCCCCAAACTTTCCAAGACACCCATGGTAATGAGCTCCCAGCTCTCTTCCCTTCCAGTTTGTGATGTCAAGCTGAAGAGCTACATGTGACAGAAGCTGGGAAGCTGAGGAACGGACAGCAGTTTGACTCCACAGTCTCCCAGCTTGCAGAAGTATCTCGGCCCCAAAGCCTGTGTTCAGCCATCCTTTCAGGGGTAAAGGTGGTCTGATTGGCGACGTGCTCCCCAGAGAGACTCTACGGTTATAAAAGAGGCTCAACTCAAGAGACTTTGAGGCTGTCTCTAATTTACACACCTGAACCAGTCCCGGCCCTCATTCCAGACAAAACGTTTCATAAATAGTACAGCAAAAGGCACTGAGTCATGGTGACCTTTATTCTTAGCCTCACGTCCTTTCTCAGCCGACGAGAACACACCTGCAGAGTCCTGGAGGAAGCAGCATTGTGCCTGTGGTTCGAACAAGACAGGATAGAGGACCTGGAGAGTTAAGGGTGACGCTAAAATGGAGAGAAGCTATCTTCTGGGGTCTAGCCTTTGTCTCCTGATGGCTGAGCATCAGAAACATCAACACAACCGACCCAGCCAAGGCTGCCTGCAGAGATAGTGCACGTTTTCCTAAAGATATCTCAGTCGAGACTGTAAAACACATGGGTATGAAGAGAGAGCCCATCACTTAAGAGCATGTTCCAAACTCGCAGGGAACCCAAATTCTGTTCTTAGGATCCACTTAAGCAGCTCACAACTGCCTGTAAATCAGCTCCTGAGAACCTGAGGTCCTCTTCTGGCTTCCAAGGGAAACTGTAAACAATATGCATGCACGTGCATGCGTGCGTGTGTGTGTGTGTGTGTGTGTGTGTGTGTGTGTGTGTGTGTGTGTGTGTGTGCGCGCGCGCGTGCGTGTATATGTGTATACACACAATTGAAACTGTCCTTACTGAGGGTCAGGAAGTGTATGGCCTCTGGTTTCACGCTGTTACTAATCCACTCTCATCACTACATCCAAAGGATGTAACTCATAAAATCATCTTGGAACTTTATATACAAAAAGAAAATGACCTAAGAGAAACAAGTCATGGGCTAGAGAGATGGGTCAGTCCTATAGAGCAATGACTGCTCTTGCAGCGGACCCGAGTTCCATTCCCAGCACCCTCGTGGCAGCTCACAACCATCCATAAGTCCAGTTCGAATGGATCAGATACCCTCTTCTGATCCCTAAGGGTACCGTATGCATATAGCACACGCACCTAGGTGCAGGTACATATAAAATAACAAAATAAATCTAAAAATTTAAATAAAAACAAGTACATTTAATCACTATATTTTAGCTAATTTTTAAACTTCACTTTGTCCTTCAACCTTGCTGTAAATTATATCTTTTGAACAATGGTGCCTGAAAAGCCACAGAATTGTGTATAAAGCTCTCTCTACATGCCAATGTTCAAATCAGAAACAGTGACAGTCACCTTCTCTGTGTAATAAACTCACTGATTTCTCCCTGTGTTGTAGTAGGGGATCCAGCTTTACCTGAATGGAGGACCCTGAGTGGGACAGGAACTGCTCAGTCTGTGACTGCAGAATCCAGTGACCCCCCCACTGCTGACAAAGGACAGAGCCCTCCCCACGGGTCCCACAGACCCCAGATGCTGGTGCAATAATCGAGCCTCTTGATTTCCCTCTCTGTGAAGTAAAGGTATCCTTTCACCTGGAATTCATCCAGAAACATCCAGAGTCAGAAACATCCTGCAGAACAAAGCAGCGTCTCTGGCTCTCTCCATGGTCCTGAGAACATCCACGAAGTCCAGTTCACTGAAAAGATGAGGGCACCCTGCCATTGCCACAACCTCCCTGGGAGCAGAGAGGGTGGGCAGAGGAGGCAAACACTCTCTTTTTCCCATTCCTCATGGTTCCCATTCCTTACATATTAAACATGCAACTTGCCGACTCATCAGACAAAACACCAGGGGCTGGAAGATGGCTCATTA
Organism: Rattus norvegicus; assembly: GCF_021556685.1. Lineage (NCBI taxonomy): Eukaryota > Metazoa > Chordata > Mammalia > Rodentia > Muridae > Rattus > Rattus norvegicus. The sequence goes on from NC_141555.1 coordinate 63,562,906, forward strand.
CGTTAGGGATTCAAGGATCATAATTTAAATTCTCAGGCCTGGGCACTCTGTCTGGAGCCGCAGTCATTCCGATGTGGGCTCTGCCAACAGGAAGACATCCGGCTGCCCTGTACAGGGCCATACTGCAGCCCCACCCCCTTTCAGTCTCACATTCACTCACTAATCAATAATCATGGGGTTCAGTTCAGAGGCCACTGGCTTGAAGAAGAGCATGAGAACATCGAGTATGTGCTAATTAAGCATGATCACACGATGCTTCCGTGATGTCAGAGCCACGGTCTCCAGGATACCACCTGGACCCATTCTCTCTCTGATTTAACACCTTAATTGGAAAGGACATAATGGGAGGATCCTGGAGAAAGTCCAGGGTAGACCAAGTCCTGCCAAGTCCCCAGTAGGGAAGTGGTCCCACAGCCACAAACCCTTTCACCCCTCCATCCACTTAAGCCTGTGATTCATGAATGATATTAATAGAAACCAACCAGGCTTGGCCATGCCTACGGTGCTATGTCCAGCAACAGATGTCTCCTATAGTGGTTGTATTATAATATCCTTAACCCAAGAATGCAGCCCACTGATCAGTGCCAGATCACCTTCACTAACAAGGCTGGTGGTGGCTCTGGAAAAGGCAGCTGGAACCTAGGCTGTGCCTAAGCTGGTCCTGACTGTAATTGATCTCTTTCTTCCAGAGGGGAAACTGAGGAATGTGACTAGTTTCTGATGTGGATCTCTCAGCTCTGATATTGATGCCTTTGTTAGTCAGTGTCTGAGATGGCCCAGAGGCCCTGGGGAATCTGGCTTGGGACAGGAGAGATGCTTTTCATCCTAATTCACCATGGTTCCCCCAAGTGATGACAACATGGTTTGCCTGTTCACTTGATGCTGTTCTGGCCAGTCTGCTGGCTAACAGAGGAGCAGCACCTCTTCCTCTGCATCCAGCAATGTCTATTCAACCCCCTTAATCCCCGAGACCTGCTTCTCCCATTTCCTATGAGCACAATGAATCTTTAAAGAATTTTAGGGCCCCCAAAATGAGGGGAACCATTTGGTATTTGTCCATTTTGCGTGGTATGGGCCCTCCCAATGTAAGCCCTTCTCTATTTAAAGGATCAGATACCAAACAGACCCACACAGCCATATCTCTACCCAGAAGCTCAGGAAAATACTCAAATTTCAGAGAATCTTGAAATCCAGCTATCCACCCTGTTTCCTGCTATGACCCAACACATGAACACACACACACACACACACACACACACACACACACACACACACACAATCTGGGTGCCCTTTCTTGTCCTAGACTAGAAATTGTAGGTAATAATTTCTGCTTTACATGTTCCCAAGGATCCCTGTGCCATAATCTATCTACCACTGACATGACTTGATCCCTTAGAAAACATGACTTGCCAGAGCTCTGGTTCTAGGTGCGGGGGCACAGTGGCCAACCTCACTGTCCCCAATTCTATCTGCTTTGGTCCTAGTTTCCTTGTACAAAGTCAGACAGTCTGGTGTCTACTCCTCTCCTGGCAACCCATGCCCACAACTGCACCTCTGAAAGTCTCTCTCTTCCTCCAAGGAAAGGACTTCTTGGTATTTGGAAGGCTGAAGCAGGGGAATCATTGCAAGCATGAGGCCAGCGTAGGCTATATAGTGAGTCACTGTCTTGAAAGGGGGAATGGAGGAAGAAGGGGAAGGGAAAAGGAGCAGAAGGAAGCTGAGGGGTAAGGAGGGATAGAGGGACGGGGTGCTGTGAACATCTATCTCCAATGCTCACCAACACAGCTCTAGCTTCATAAACTCCATGAATAGTCCCAACGTAAGGGTGCACAGCCATTCACCAAACACAAACACACACACACACACACACACACACACACACACACACAACACAGTCATCTCATGCAAAGCCACCATCCAAAGAGAGCACACAGCTTAGGCTCAGAGCCTCTCGGTGAATGGCAGTCAGCCTGAGCATTTGGACACCGAGCCCACAGGACTCAGAGCCAACACATCAGAGGACACCTGCACACCATGCTTACTGTGGCACTATTCTCAGTAGCCAAGATGTGGAATCTGCCTGTGCATCCATCAATAGTCCATTGAATAAGTCCTGGTACACATACACAATGGAATTTTATCCAGCCACAAAAGGGATTGAATTTAGTGTTTGGTAGGAAAACTGGAGCCCACGGCATTAAGCAAAATCAACCAGACACCAAGAAGCAAATACTGTAATTTTTGTTTCGTTGTGAGTCCTGTAATTCTTTTTTATTTTGAAGCTGGGACCGAACCCAGGGCCTTGCGCTTGCTAGACAAGCACTCTACCACTGAGCTAAATCTCCAACCCCAAGTCCTGTAATTCTTTACAGAATATTTATGGGTTCTTAACAGATCAAAAAAAACCAAATATGTCCATATGTCATGAAGGCAGACAAAGGTCTGGAGAAGGAAAGTGACTAGGCCGGGGGGGTGGGGGATGGGGGTAAGCAGGAAGGTCGAACAGGGTAAAGCACATGACATGGTTAAAGGAAGTTGTCTCGATGCAACCCAGCACTGTGGATAATGAATAGACACTGATATAAAAAAAATGAAGAAGGAAAAAAGAAAAAGAAAAGGTTACAATTTCAGTGTTAGAGACACTGATGAGGCTGAGGACCGCCACCTACATTCCAAATGCACCAAGAGCCATGGCCCTCCGGCCTGAGATGGCTTAGGTATCTTTCCTTTGAAATTTCAAAAGACTCGCTCAGTCAAATATGAGCATCTGACATACACTACAGAAGCCAGGGAAATGGATCCACAACTAAAGCACTTTCCATCAAAGCACAGAGACGTAGTACAACTCCCCTCCCCTGGAAACCCACATAAATGGGGGGAGGGGTCGGAGGGGGTGGGTGTGGAGGTTGACTATAATTAAAGCCTGGGACGGCAGAGTTAGGGAATCCAGAGAGGAAAGTGGCAAGCAGAACTCGTCATATCAATGAGTCTGATTTTGACTGAAAGACCTTGCTGCGGAGAATCTGATAGGAAAGCAATGAAAATCTATGACATCATATCACACATACACACATGTCTGCACAATACACAATCAAACACATGAGTACACATACATATCTCTCACACACACAAAGAAAGAAAGAGAGAGAGAAGGAAAGAAAGGAGGAAATGGATAGATAAAATACATAAGTAGAAACTGCAATTAGGCTCCATTTATCCGTTTTTGATGTAAAAAGAAAGGGGTTGGTCGAAATGCCCTGTTTTGTTCTTTAAGTAGCGCTGAAGACCCAATCCAAGACCTTGTGCAGCTAAACGCTCTTCCTGTAGCCCTATTAGGCGCTCACGGACCTACAAAGGGCAGGTTTCCCTCTCAAATTGGAGGGATACGGCTGTGCCCAGGTCATAGATGGATGCAGGTCTCCCAGGTGAGATCTCACGGAGATGTCGTCTCTCTGACTGGCGCTAGAGGGCGCACGTGGCCTGGAGCCCCTCCGTGTGTTCTTCAATCTCGGATAGTCCAGGCAGGGCTCTCCACACCACCACCCCCAACCCACTCTAAACCCGGAAGGTGGGGACTGAGCCTGAAACAGCCTTTGCAGCTGTCAAGATGGGGGACCCTGCCTGCTCCCTCTCGCGGCACCCCAGAGCTGGTGGGAGTTACTGGAGGAAGGTTTTCCTTGTGCACCCTAGAAGAGACCTCAACTCGTTCAGAAGTTTTTCTCCGTGCACAGTGGAAGTCACGTCTTAGATATCTTGCTGGTCACTCTTGCTTTGGGATCAATGGTTGGGGGTGGAGATTTGCAGCAGTGTCTGTGAGGAAGTCTTAAAGATCAGACATACCGAAAGTGAAGCTCTCTCTGCCCTGCCCTTTGCTGTATGGACCTGAACAAAGACATCTCTGAAGTTCAGTTCCTTCTAGCCCGGAGACAGGATGAGCACCTCTTCACTGTAGGCTTGGGACAAAGACTGTACACCATCCTATACCTGCAGGTGGCTCAGAGAGCACCTGTAGAGACACGAGCCTGCAGCCACCCACGCGCAGCTCCAGTGTGGATTGTTCTGCTCTGGAAAAGAAATTCTGAGTTTTCATTGATCCACCTAATGGCTTTGTGTGGCTAATCAGCCTGAACTGCATCCTATTGTGTGTCTGCAGTTACATCTAACTGTTGATCTAATTACCCAGGTCTAGAATTAGACTCTCACCCGGAGATGGGAGAACTGCTCAACCATCTACTCCTTCTAATGGAAACCTTCTGAGACTGAGAGCGTCCTCCCTGAAGCCTCAAAGTTGCCTTGAGCTAAAATGGCAGGTAGCAAAGGAAATCTTATTCCCCCCCAAGCCCTAACTAATTACGGGATGTCATCACAGCCCGATTAGTATTTAATCAACAAGGTGATGATTCCTGATCCAGCCAAAAGCTTACCTGCCATTTAAATGGAGCACGATATTGAAATCTTAATTTCATTACCTGCTGGTAATAATCTTAAAATTATAAATCCAAAGTATCACTCGGAATACATTTGCATACGTAAAAGAATCTGTCCTCATTGTTGTCCCACGGCACACATGGCTGTTTCTTTGACTTTCAAACCAGAGCTGAATATCGTTTTATGGAGAGAGAGAGGACGGGATTTTTCCCTGCACCGAAGCCTGCTTGGAGAGGGAGAGAAACACATCCACACGATAAAAGGGCATCTGGGCAAGCACAAGTGCCCTGCCTGTCACCTGTGAGATATGAGCCACCTCTTTGTGGGTTACTGATGCTCTCACATTTCTGCTAACAAGTCAGTCGATACAACAAAAGCCACTTCAGAATTCCCAGACATTCAACACTGATTGTCACAGAAGGGGCAGTGGAGACTGTCAGTCTCTGCAGGACTCTCAGGCTGCCAGGGCCTCGATGCCTACATTCTGGCTGTTATATCTCTAGGGCAACGTTCTCCCAGAGGAATAGAGGGTTTGCGGGCTCATCAGCACACGTGTGTGCACATGCGCAGAAAAGAACCTTCTCGGCAGCTGGGAGTCCTGCACCAGTGGAAGGTGAAGTCTCTGGTCCTGCCAAGACTGAACTCCCCAGTGAATGGGATTGTTGGGAAAGGGCAGAATGTGGGGGTGCATCAGGAGAGGAACACCCCTATAGAAGGGGAGTGGGAGGTGCTAGGGAGATGTTAGCCTGGACACCAGGAAAGGGAATAACATTTGAAATGTAAATAAGAAATACCCAATTTAATAAAGATGGAATAAAAAAAACACTCCTTCTGGAAGAGGAGAGTGTGATTTCTTTTCAGGATCTGTGGGAAGACTTTGCACACCTGGGCAAATGTGGAAAGACCTATAGATCCTTGGAAACATTTGGGTAGTTCCAGAAATTCCTGGAAAAGTGGAAGATCCGAGATCTCTATGGCAAGAGAGGAAGGTTTATGTGAACCTGGAATGTGTGGGGAATTACCTGTCCCAGTTTGTTAGTAGAAGAGTCAGCAGAAGGAGGCCCACAGTGTGATCTTCTTTGAATCTCTCACTGTTCTCTCCAGTACTGTGTTTTGTGGATGTTGCAGTCACTCTGGATACCAACTTGTCACAGTCCACATGTTCTTCAAACCCAGTAGTCATAACCCGGCTTTTTTTTTATTCACCTTCCCAAGAATGGGCACTAAAGATGAGGGCACTCTTTTTCTAGTAGCAGGATGTAAGCAGATGTTCTGGTAACCCTGTTTCTCAGCATCGAGATATATTAAAAAAATTAAGACACTTGTTTTATGTGTTCCCACCACACCTGGTATTTACAATATGTGTCAAAGAATGCAGACTCACTTCTACTTAAATACTTCCTTATTTGTATTAATTTATATGTATTAATATGTAGCCCGTGGAATCTTATATTTCCAGTTACTCCTTCCCATCTGCTCTAGCTTGCTGTCTATTTTATATTTACTTCAGATGTGAACATATATTGCTATTATTTCATGTTACAGAGCAATCATGACTGAAAATGTTAATTTTAGTCATGTTTTAATTGCCCTGTTCCTCATGCACTGATTTCTGTGTATGAATATCAATTTCTGACTCATTATTTTGTCTCCTTAAATGATTCTTCTATAACATTCTTTTTCAAAGTCTACTTTTTAATTTTTAATTATCTCTGTGAGTGAACGTGTGTGTGTGTGTGTGTGTTTGTGTGTGTGTGTGTGTGTTTGTGTATACACATATAAGCACTATGTCCAAGAAAGCCAGTAGAGGCGGTATATCCCCAGGAGCTGAAATAACAAGTGGTTGTGGGTCACAGGACACGGGAGCCTGAATCCAAACTCAGATCTTCTGTAAAAGCAGTTTGCATTCTTAATTACTATGTCGTCTCTGTGGCACCCTTTTAAGATTTCTTCAATTAGTCCAGATGGTTAGCAATTCCACTAGATCTTGTCTGGGAAAAAAAATTAGAAGTTTTATCTTTAATAGGCACTTTTTTTCTTCTGAGCACAGAATTGATCTTTAGAGTTATTTATTTCAGAAGTGAACTTGTGCCATACTGCCTGTTTTGCAGTGGGCGTGATTTCCAGTCAAACCACACCTTTACCTTCTGTTTTGATTCTCTGTTCTTTTCTTGTTTTATTTTTCTTTCTTTCAAGCTTTTCCACTACCAAGTTCTTTATTATATACATATATGATCGTATTGATTATGCATCTCTCCCAGCTCAGCTTTTAACTCTCATGAGCACAGAACCTGTGTCTGGCTGTACTCTGTTTTCAGCACCCAGGACAGCTCCCGGGTCTCAGCAACATTAAGTGTTTGTTAAACAAAGAGGCTTTTTATTCTTATTTTACAGATGAGATGCCTCAGGCAGAGAAAGGTTATGGTAACGGAACACACTGGGGTTCCTAACGTGGTTTCTGAGAGACTTAATGAGTTGCAGATAGAACAGGAGAGCCAAGGTTTCTTAGGATTGTTCATACAAGGTCTCAGCCACAGAGGATGAAAGGTAACACGTTCAGTATGGCGAGAACAGCTCAGATTTAGGTCACTACAACTCAGTGTGGATCCGCTCACATCAGCCCCTCCCTGGATGTGTGGCTTGCCTGGAAGAGTGTTAAGTCAATTGTACATTGAATCCTGTTCTGACATGCAAGCATAAATGTTGAGGACAAATAATCTTTCTATGATTATGGCTATGAAATTTTATTTTTCTTGTGTTTATTATATTATATATGCTTTGTGAACTCTCCTGCATACTATAGAGTAAATACATTTAGTGTGCATGAGAACTCCACATAAGAGGCTACAAAAATACCTCAGCTGTTAAAGGCTTGTGACCCAACCAAAATGTCAATGAAACTGAAATTAGTCACTGTATATTAGGTGTTTGTATTGAAATAGTCACATATTAGCTCTTTGTAATTCTCTACATCATATCAGGTCTAATTATAATGATAGTGAATGCATCCAATTACAAAATTCACCATTATAGCTAATACCTTATTTGAATTATTTAACTTGTGTTTTGGTTTCATCTTCATATTCTATACCAAAGGAAGCATAGTTAGTGCTCTCCTATAATCAAATAGCCACATCGTCTGCGGTAATCTGGTATGTTAGTAAAATATCAAAATTGGTTTCTTTAGTTCATTTACTTTGGAGAGATCTATTGTCAGCAGAAATGCTGAAATGAAATATAAATAAAATAAAAAAACTGAATAAAATATAAATCTTTATTAAAGATAAATGATATAGAAAAATAAGTTAAAAACACAGAAATAACTTACAAAATTCAATCTCAGATTACCCCCACCAAAACCAAGCTCACTGAAAATAAAGACCATGGACCCATTATATAAGTAAGTACCTGTGAGCACATGTTTGACAACACTCTAAGTTCTTTCTCTCCCTTTACATTAAGGGAGCAGAGGTAATGGTTTCCCCTAAGTTCTCTGAATTATCCATGGTTCTGGTTAAGATGCAACAAAAATCTAAAATGCCTGTTTATGGAAGATTCGTTTTTTTTCTTATTTGCATCCTTAATGTATCATAATTGATGAAATTCTAGATGCCTAGTGAAGATGTGTTATATAAATAAATGATGAAGAAGATTCAATTTAAATTTATATTATGTTTATTAGAAGAATTTTTCCACTCAATTTCATAATCCATTTTATATAATACAGACTCTGTCATTCTTCTCCACAGATTCCAGTCAGGATGTATCTTAATACACTTATTCAAGTGTATTTTGTATCTATTTGTATTCACCTCCCCATGACAACGCCATCAATATTTATTTCATATACTGGAAATGCCTATCTTGATATTTCAATTTATTAGGATGATACTATCAAGAAGATACAAGCTTCCTGTTTCTGGTTGCGCCCAGAGATGACATACTACAATAGCTCACTGTACCCAAAATTGGAGGGGGAGAAAGCTGGACTCCCAGAATCATGGACAATTCTGAGAACTTAGGGGAAACCATTACCTCTGCTCACATTCCTGTGCTGAGAGGGAGCTGCTTAGAGCCCTATGGATACAGGAACCTTGGGAGAGTAAGGGAGGGGATCCTTCCAGTATCTACCTGTGTCCAGAGATGGAAGCCAGTGGCCAGGAAAAGTAACACAACTGAGAACACAGGCGAGACCAACCCTTCTGCTCCAAGCAACCAGGCTGGAGGCCTCAGGACGCAGAAATCAAGAGCAGTCTGGGACAGGACACTTCCTGTTTCTGCCTGCACCCATTGCTGATCTGGTCCTACATATCTCTGTACCCACATCTTGGTGGGAGAAAAGAAGTCTCTAGGAACAGTGACAAAGAGTTTTACAGGATGGTCATGCCACCATCAGAGACAGCAAGACCATGAAACACCGGAGAAAACCTGATGGCCAGAGTCAAGCACAGGAACCTAAGCAACAGAAACCAAACTACTTGTCATCATCAGAGCTCCCTTATCCAAAGAAAGCAATATTTGGATATCCCAACAAACTGAAATAGTAAGATGTGGATTCAAAATCATTTTTCATGATGATGATAGAGGACATTGAGTAGGGAACAAATAAAACTCTTCAAGAAATACAGGACATCACAGGTAAATAAGTAGAAGCCCTTAAAGGGGAAACACAAAATTCCTTCAAGAATTACAGGAAAACACAGTCAAACAGATGAAGGAATTTAAAAAATCTAGGATCAATAAGTGGAAATAGAATCAATAAAGGAAGCACAAAGAGAGACAACCCTGGAGTTGGAAAACCTAGGGAAGAAATCTGAAGTCATAGAGAGAAGCATCAGAAAGAGATTACAAGAGATAAAGGATAAAAATCTCAGGGGCAGAAGATACTGTAGAAAACATTTACACAACCATCAAAGAAAATGTAAAGCTCAAAAAGCTCCTAATGGAAAACAACCAGGAAATCCAGGACACAATGAGATCAAACCAAAGGAAAAATGGGTATGAAAGAGAGTGAAGATTCCCGTATAAAAGAGCCAGTACATATCTTCAAAAAATTATAGGAGAAAACTTCCCTAACCTAAAGGGAGAAATGCCTATAATAATAAAAGAATCATACATTTCTCCAAATAGATTGGACCAAAAAGAAATTTCTCCCTTTACATAATAGTCAAAACACCAAATGCACAAAGAAAAATAAAGAATATTAAAGGCATTAAGGGAAAAAGTCAAATAACATATATAGGCATACCTATAGGAATTACACCAGACTTCTCACCAGAGACTGTGAAAGTCAGATCCAGAGTGGATTTTATAAAACACTAAGAGAACATAAATGCCAGTCCAGGCTACTGTCCCCTGCCAAACTTTCAATCAACGCAGCTGGAGAAACCAAAGTATTTTATGATAAACATAATTTACACACTATATTTGCCCAAATCCTGCCCTATTAAAGATAATACATGGGAAACTCCAACAGAAGGAGGGAAATTACACCCCATAAAAAGCAAGAAAGTAATCCTCTTGCAACAAACCCATAAGAAGAGAGTCACACAAACATAATTCCACCTCTACCAATAATAACAGAAAACCACAATAACTATTCCTTAATATCTCTTAGAATCAAAGCAAAATTCTCCAATAAAAAAGACATAGACTAACAGACTGCATACATAAAGAAGAACTAGAATTTTGTTGCATAAAAGAAACACAGCTCAGTGACAAAGACAGATAGTATCTCAGAATAAAAGGCTGGAAAACAATTTTCCAAGAAAATGGTCTGTAGAAACATCCTGGAGGATACATTCCAGTATCTAATTCAACCAAAAGATATCAAAAAAGAAAAAAAAAGATAAGGACGGACACTTCATTTTAATCAAAGAAAAAATTCCACCAAGATCAACTCTCTATCCTGAATATCTATACACTACATCCAAGGGCACCTAAATTTATAAAGGAAACCGAACTAAAGCTCAGGCTAATGAAATAGTCGTGGGAGACTTCAACAACCCACACTCAGCAATGGCCAGATCATGGAAAGTGAAACCAGAGACACAGAGAAATTAACAGCTTTTGAACCAAATGGATTTAAGAAATATCTATAGAATATTTCATCCAAGAACAAAAGAATGTACCTTATTCTCAGGAACTCACGGCACATTCTCCAAAACTGACCATACAGTTGGTCATAAATAGGCATCAACAGATACAAAGAGTGAAATAATCCCGTGCATTTTCTCACACGACCATGACCTAAGGCTGGACTTCAATAACAACAAAAATGTCAGGAAGCCCAAATACTCATAGAGGTTGACCAATATTTTACTCAGTGATAACTTGGTAGAGGAAGAACTAAAGAAAAAAATTAAAAAAATAAAAATGTTTTAAAATTTTAGGAAATGTAAGGTACAACAAACAAACTTATGGGACACAATGAAAGGAGAGCTAAGAGGAAAACTCAGAGCTCTGAGAGCATCCAAAGGGAAACTGGAGAGAGCATACATTAGCAGCTTGACAACAAATATAAAAGCTCAAAAGCAAAAAGAAGCAGATTCACCTGAGAGGAGCACAAGGCAGGAAATAATCAAACTCAGGTCTGAAATCAACTAAGGAGAAACACAAAGAACTCGACAAATAATGAATAAAACCAGGAGCTGGATCCAAGGGTAAATCAACATGGTACATAAACCTGAGCTAGAATGACAAAAGGGCACAGAGAAAGTATCCAAATAACCAAATCCGAAATGAGAGGGAAACAAAACAACAGAATCTGCAGAAATTCAAAACATCATCATACCATATTACTGAAATTTATATTCAAGAAAAGTAGAAAATCTGGATCAAATTATCAATTTTCTATACAGGGAGCAGTTACCAAAGTTAAATCAGGGTCAGATAAAATATCTAAACTGTACCATGAATCCGAAAAAATTAGAAACAATTATTAAAATGCTCCCAATTGGGAAAAGATCCCAGGACCAGATGATTTTAGTGGAAAATTCTATCCGCACTTCCTAGAACCAAATACCACTATTGTACAAAATATTCCACAAAATGCAAACAGAGGAACACTATCCAATTCCATCTATGAAGCCACAGTTATGTTAATACCTATAGCATACAAAGACCCAATAAAGAAAGTGAACTTCAAACCAATTTCCCTTATGGATATTGACAAAAAATAGTCAACCAAATGATTGAAAACCAAATCCATGAACACATCAAAATTATCATCCATCACTATCAAGGAGACTTCATAACAGGAATGCAAGGATAGTTCAATATGTAATTCCAACAATATAATCCACTAGATAATCAAACTGAAAGAAGAAAATTACATTTTCATCTCATTAGATGCTGCAAAAGCATTTGACAAAATAAAACGCCCCTTCATAGCCAAAGTCATACAATGATAGGAATTCAAGGCCCATACTCAACAACAGTAACATAGTGGACAGCAAACCAGTAGCCAAAAATCAAACTAAACTAAGAGAAACTTGAAGTTCTCCCTCAAAATCAGGGACTAGACAAGGCTATTCATTCTCTTCCTGCTTATTCAATATAGTACTCAATGTGCTAGCCAGACCAATTAGACAACAGAAGGAGTAAAAAGGGATACAAATATTAAAGGAAGAGGTCAATACCACTATTTTCAGGTGATATTATAGTACACTTAAGTGACTCCATAATTTCCACCAGAGAAATACTGCACGTGAGAAACAACTTCAGCAAAGTCCTGGATATAGAATTAAATCTAACGTATCAGTAACCTTCCATGAATAATCAGACCAAGAAAGAAATTAGGGAAATTACACTCTTCACAATAATCACAAATAACAAAAAATACCTATGTGTAACTCAAATAGGTAAGGGAATGTACCGTATGAAAAGAATTTAATTTCTATAAATGAAGAAAATCTCAGAAGATGGAAAGTCTTTTCATATTCATGGATTGTCAATATTGATGTAGCAAAAATGGCCCTTTGCTAAAAGCAATCTACAGATTCAATGCAATCCCTAAGAAAATTTCAACAAATTTCTTCATACTGTTAGAAAAAGAAATATGCAAGTTCATTTAGAATAAGAAAAAAAAAAAACCAAGGAGGTGGAAACTATTCTCAAAATAAAAGAAATTCTGTGGAAATCAACATCCCTAACCTCAAGTTGAATACCCACCAACACTGTAAAAAATAATATGGTATTGGTACAGAGACAGGCAAGTAGAACACCTGTGTTGGTTCATCTAGATGTCAGCGTGTAAATTAATGTAAGTCCATCCATTCTTATCACGCTGTACAAAGCTGAAGTCCAAGTGGAGTAAGGGCATCCAGAAAAAAGATAAACCAATAGAAGAAAAAGTGGGGAAAAGCTGAAACACATGATAACAATGGAAAATTTCTAGAAGAGAACACCAAACCAGTGGCTTATGCTTTACGATGAAGAGTTGACAGAATGGACCTTGTAAAAATGCAAAGTGTCTGTAAGGCAAGAAACACTGTCTTTATGACAAAATGGCCACTAATATCTTGAAAAAAGACATTTGCCCTCCTATATCTGAAAGAGAACTAATATTCAATATGTACAAAGAACTCAAGAAGTTATGCTCCAGAAAGTCAAATAACCCCATTATAAATGGGGTACAGATCTAAACAAATAATTTTCAGCAGAAGAATTTTGAATGGCTGAGAAATACATAAAGAAATGTTCAACATCATTATTAATCATGCAAATGAAAAGATACACCAGGCAGAATGGCTAAGATCAAATATTCAGTTAACAGCAGATGCTGGTCACAATGTGGAGAAAGAAGAAGACTCCTCCATTATTGGAGGGATTGGAATGAGGTACAATATTCCGGAAATTACTCTGGGCTTTCCTCAGATAATTGGACATAGTATATGCTGAGGACTTAGCTATCTCACTCCTGGGCATATTCCCAAATGATGCCCCAACATATAACTAGGACACATGTTGTACTATGTTTATAGCAGCTGTAGTTATGATAGCCAGAAGCTAGGAAGAACCCAGATGATTTGACCACATGAATGGATACAGAAAATGTGGTTCATCTACATAATTGAGTGCAACTCACTAATCATATACAATGACATCATGAAATACATAAGCATATGAATGAAACTATAAAATACCATCATGAATTAGGCATCCAAATCACACACACACACACACACAAAAGAAAAAACAACACACACACACACACAAACACACACACACATACACACTACCCCAAAACCTTTAATTACACAACATACAATTCAAATACCGCTTTAAGTTCAAGAAGAAGGATGAACCAAGTGAGGATGGTCTGTCTTAAAGGGGAAACAAAAATATTCATAGGACATGATATGGAGATTAAGTTTAGAGGAGAGATTGAAGGAATAACCCTACTAAGCCTATACCACCTGGGATCCAGCCCACATGCATACAGCCCCCAACCTAAACAATATTTCTGATGCCAACATGTGCATGCTCACAGGAGCCTGATATTGCTGTCTCCTGAGAGGCTCTTCCAGATCATGACAAATACCGAGGATGATGCTTCCAGCCAACCATCGAAATGAGAACAGGGTCCCCTTTGGGGAAGATAGAGAAAGTATTAAAGGAGTTGAAGTGCCTTGAAACCCAGTGAGGACAACAGTGGTCACTAACCAGAGCTCCACGGGACTAAAGCACTTCCTGAAGACTGCACATGGACAGACTGGTGGCTCTAGCTGCATATGTATCAAAGGATGACCATGTTCTATACGAATGGGAGAAGCCCTTGGTCATGCAAAGGCTAGATCTTCCAGTAAATACAATGGCATGCTGGGGAGGCAGCAAGCGGATGTTTTTGCGGAGGGGAAACACCTTTGAAGAAGACAGGGCAGTGGAAGAGGATAGGGATAGGGGGCTTATGCATGGAGGCCTCACACATACAGTCTTTATGTTTTTCTAGGCCTTTAACAACTCAATGGCAAGGTCACTTCCTAACCTCCGAGTGGCTAAACTATCTACCACAGATATTCCCACATTATTATTTGCTAAAATCTGTATCCCATCTTTCTTGCCCTGGACAACATTGAGCAGCGCACCTGGGTCTGCTTATTCTCATGCTCTTCTATGTCAGCTGCTTCTCTGTCCTGAAAGTCTGTCCTGGAGAATCTCCATGCCTTCTTCCACTCTGGACCTTTGTCCAAGCGTCCTGAAACTCCTGCTCTGTCTGCCCTGCCTAGACACTGGCTATCAATATCTCTATTTTCCAATCAGAACCAACTGAGGCAGGGTCCCTGATTCATAAGTTCAGGACATTATGAGAAGCATGAAAATAAAATCAACTACAATAACTATTTGTATGTGATTTTCTGGGAACAATATTCCTCAAATCAGAAAGAGATACCTGTTAAAGTACTAGAATCATAGAAAATATCAAGTAGACACATAATAATAATAATAATAATAATAATAATAATAATAATAATATATTATTATAAATGTGAAAATAAAAATAATAATAAAAATAATAATTATAATAATAAATAACAAAAAGTTATCAAAAATGATAAGGAAGCGAACCATACTGTCAAAGAAAAAATAATACTAAGATGAACTTTCAATACTGAACAACTATGTTTCAAATGCAAGGACACCTAAATTCATAAAAGAAACATAACTATAGCTCAAAGCAAATATTGCACCACACAAAATAAATTGTTGGAAACGTCAATTCTGCTCTCTCAACAACGGACAATTTATAGAAACTGAAACTAAACAGATATGGTTAAAATAACAGAAGTTATTTTAATAACTTAAAAAATCCAACCTTACAAATTTATAATTTTATAATGAAATTTTTAATTTTATAATTTCTGACTATAACTTTTGATCTCATTTTGCTTATATTTTTCTCCATTTTAAATGCATTTTTTCTTTGTGAATATTTTTCCCTCTTTATGTATGTTCTTGCCTTTATGGGATTTTGTTATTGTTTATCAATGTTAAAATGCAATTTATTCACAGCAGCAGCCATATATGAAGAAGAATACAAGAATTAATTAGCCATTTCAATAGGATGGATTACTTATGAAAAATAAGAATCTCTGAAACAAAGAACAGAGATGAATTTCACACTACCCTTCCACAATGTTCCCAGCAAGCAATAATGCCAGGTATTGTGCTGTGCTCATGTAGTGTTGGGAAATAATTTATGGAAGAATAAAACCACATACCACAAAAAAGTTAAAGAATCCCTTTCCCCCTACACACAGATACATAATGGGATTATAGAGTGGTCAATAAAATTAATTGAGCGGAAGTAAACAATTATGTTGATACAAGAAAGTGATGGCAAGGAAGAATTTCAAACCATGGTCAAGTATATAATTGTGAACATTTGTTCCCAAAATTGTGGTTTGTTCCCCAGGACAATAATAGCTGGACTGAACCCAACTTTCATCTATACAAAGTGGGGAACCATGGCCCTAATGGGAATGTTGAAGACAAAAAAAATAACAAAAGTGTATATTAATAAAAGCAAATCATTAACGCAAACTAACACAAACAACTTTACGTTCTAACCAGAAAAGGCACCAAAACTAAAGTCATATTTGAGCACACTATGTGAAGACAAAAGTGAGTGGGACATGGTCTTTCTCCCTTTCATGTTTTTCAAGTACTTTGCAGAAACAGGAATCTCAGACTGCTTTTCCATGATTTATTAAAGGTTTTTATAGCCCTCATGTATTAAAATACCATTTGAAAGTACTGATAGCTGCTGTCTAGGTTTTTTCCAATTTCACAAACTTCTTGGACTAAGGTTCCAAAATATAACTAGGCCAAACCCTGAGCTGTAAAACTATGACAAGGGAATAATGACAGATATTTTCAAGGCCCAAGCACTACAATACTATACTATTGAGTACAGTGATCCAAATTAATTCAAATAGCTCAAGAGTGTAGGAAGATACGTCTAAAAAAGGCTTAGAAAAGTGTAGAAGAATCAACTCCTTCCTCATGTATGAGAGCATTTATGGTTCTGCAGTAAGTCCTAAGAGGCAGTATTCAAGAAGCAATGGGAAGAAGGAACTCAGGATAAGACAGGAAGATAAACTAGCATGGTGGGTTTATGTAAGAGAAATACTTAGAAATGAAAATGTCTTGTAAAATTAAAAATAGTTTTTTTTCATTATTTTCTCGTTCCAATCAAAACAGACATCCATGAGTAATTCTCCTATAAGGCTTCCATAAAACAGGTTAAACAAAAAATAACAAAAACATTTAAAAGTTTGAAAATCAAACAAAAGAAAAAAATGTGCTTATGTTTCAGAGCAGGATCACAGGGAAATTAGATGAATCTGGTCAATATGAAACCTAGAGTGGCAAGCAGGACCTAGAATTAAGAACTGCATGAGAAAGGCTGTGGAGTAGTGACAGGAACATGGCCAGGCCTGACAGATAAGCCTGGGCCCTTTACAGGGGCACAGAATGAGATAAGTACATATTTCAAATAAAGCAGCAACTTTCCTTTCTTCTCACCTCAAGTATCCCATCTCCCAAAAAAAAACCCAGTTTGATAATAATACAGAAGAGTTGTGGTATGTCACTCACTTCCCATTTTCTTTTAACCCTCACTCCAAAGTCTGGAAAAATGAACATTTCAAATTTCCAAGAAGAAAAATTCATCGGCAGGTATATGGATGTCCTGAGGACCAAGTGACAAACTGAAATATGTGAGGGCAGAGAAGGTGGAGACTGTCTCATTCCACAGAGCAGAAAGGTGACTGCCCAAGTTAAGAAAAGATAAGGCAACCCTAACAGGTAAACTAGTTCTCATAACATTAAACTTATTTACATTATTCTTAACTATACTTAGTTCAAATCACTTTCCAAATCAATCTTCATTTTGAAAGATGCTGATCTTTCCTGCAGTGTATCTGTACCATCTTCTCTTCCTAGTATTGTCTTTCATTATGGGGATAATAGATGATTGTGGCTGCATAGGTGATGTTTTTATTTCTATATATCACTCTCTTTACATACTATATGTGTAGTAACATTTAAGGAGTTTCATTTGGAGAAGGTATGAATGATTGATCTAATATATATGGTTTAAAACTCTATTGAGATTATTTAGAAAATATCAGGTATCCATTCTCTGTAAATAATTGCTTTTCTCATATAATAAAGAAACAATAAAATTTTATTCTAGTCAAAATAATTCTCTATAATTTTTATAACCATAGATGCAGAAGAACATTAAAATAATGTGGAATATTAAATCAGTTGAACTGCATGTTCATTAATTTAAGACTAACCAGAATCATTGAGATGATTCTGGAACATATATATGAACAAAAAACAAAGCATTGAATAAATAGTGGCAGAAGAACAGAGTCATTTTGTTAAATGTTGCTTACCTTCAGATCCACTGTTTTCTTTTATTTAGTAAAAATTCAATTTAAATACTCTTCGTCAGTGTTTTTCATCCTGTCATTGGCTCTATTTTCAAAGCTCCATCCCATAACTAGCATGATTATTAATTTTAAAACCAAGAATTTTGCGTGTGTCAACCACTTTCTCCATTTTCTTATTTGTGGTTTATTCTGTTCCCAATGGCCATGTTGTGTTGAAGTCAGGAAGAATTTCTGGCTCATTTGATGAAAATTTTCTGAAATCATATATGATACATAGTTGTAAAATAATGTGCATATGTTTAACAGTACTGGATATTATAGTTAAAATCATCTGGTAAGGAATTTTTGCATGAATATCATAACACGCTAAAATACTAAAGAGAAAACGTAGAAGAGCTAGATATTTATTATATATTTTTACACTTCTAGAGTTTGTAACTTTACAAAATATGAGCAAATCACTTCTTTCTGTGAAATTTAAATTCATGAACTATTATATTCTAATCAAACAGCTGTGTCAGCTCCCTTAAAGTTGGATTAAATGCTAATTGCAATCCAAAATGTTTGGAGTAAGTAAATCGGCAAATTATTTGTCCGCATGTACTAAACAAACATGTAATGTAACCATAGGTTTGCTCTTAATGAAATAAGAACTACCAGATATAGTGTGAAAAAATACATCTATTAAAGAAATTTTTGGTTATATAGCAGCTATTTATTCATGGTGTGAGTAATGGCTTATATCACCAAACCTGGAACAGTAAATAGGAATTTCTAGTGAGTTAGAGGTTCTCTCAAGCATCTTCAAATAAATCGATCTAAAATATATTCCTTTAAAATTCTCCTAAATACACTTATCATGAAATATTCCACATCACAGTAAAACTCCAACATATTTTCATTTTCTCAAAACAAGACATTGTCTTTCTTTCTTCCGGCCCTCCCATAATCAGTCTACTACCAAACACATTATTTCCAACATAAGTGTCTGATATGAATCTTTTTCTTTAAAACTGACACTACTTCAAGATTGACTTCAAAAACATCCTTCAAATCATTCTGTGTATCATTTCATAATACAAAGTAACCAGAGTCCCTTATTATGAACATAGAGAGTTAAACAAACTTTTTATAACTATTCAATGATTTCTTATACATTTTCCATAAATAAAAATTTATATCTCTCATATTGTTTCTGTAAGCCTATATGTGATATCAAACTTCAGCTTTATTTGGTCCTCTCTTCCATCACTTAATGTATACAAACTACTATCACATATACTTTTTGTATATGCAAGTTCTTTTCCTTTTATAGACCTTATATTTATAGTAATATTGCCCGAAATATAGTTCAATTATTTTTCATCTAATTTAACTTAGCTGTCATTTCTTGGGACAATCTCCATGACCTTATTTCTAAGACAGATTCTTCAATTATTGCATACAATCAACTCCAACACACTGATTTATGCATTCATCTTTCTTTTTTCTTATATCGTAATGCAATTTTTATAAGAGAAAGCTCATAATACTTTTTATTCATTCCTAATCTATACCATCATTATGGAGCCAGGTACATTAATGGAGACTTATAATTTATTACATCATTCAGTAAGTTGTAAAAATAAACTTTATACTATTCTTTGTTTTAATGAACATGCATTCCATGCATTGGTTAAACCATCATGAATTATTTATGTGAGTTCTTCAATATATTACAATTCGATGACCTAGATGACATTGCCTAAATATTTTTATTTGTCAATGATAGTCTATTTCATGTTCAACAGCAATGCTTTGTTGACTGAGTAATTATCTCTGCTAGGAATAAATTTTCAGGAAAGAAAAAGATACCTAATTTTAATTGATAGCACCCATGTTAAAATGCCAGGTGCCAATCATTTGTGGTCCCATCTCTGAAAATACAAAGAGATGATCATTCCTACGGGCTTACTGGTCACGGAGTCAAATTTAATTTGTGAGTTCTTTCAGTGAAAGATTAAAAACCAAGAGGACCCAAAGCTGTGTTTACAAAGCTGAACCTGTACCTCATCTCTCTCTCCCCATATCCCACCAGGAAATGGCTGGACTTCCAGGAGTGCTGACACACTCAAGATCACAGGAGAGACTACCACTTTTCAGGGGGAACTGCCTGGAGCCCTCAGAACACAGGAACAGAAGGGCAGTCTATTACAGGATACTTCTGGTTTCTATCTATTCCTTGTCGCTGAACCTGATCCACAGCTCTTGGTACACAAGATCCTTCAGGAGAGAGCTAGTGTGCCTGGAGTCCTGACACATAGGTTACAGGAGGATCAATCCATTATCAGAGACAGTAAAACCAGCTAACCGCAGAGAAAACGAGATGGTGAGAGGGAAGTATAATAGACTAATCAATGAAAACCAAGGTTACATGACATCATCAGAACACAGTTCTCACACAAACACAAGGCTAGGATACCCTCAACACAACAGAAAAGAAAAAGAAATGTTTGTACTTCAAATCACTTAACATGATACTGTTAAAGGATTTTTAAAAGGACATAAATAATTCCATTGAAGAAATACAGGACAATAGATGTAAAGAGATAGAAGCCCTTATACAGAAAACAGAAAAAATCCCTTAAATAATTACAGGAGTCCATAAGGAGTCCATAGGCAAATGGATGAAACTAGAAAATATCATCCTGAGTGAAGTAACGCAAACACAAATAAACACATATAATGCACTCACTTGTAAGTGGAAATTAGCCCAAGAGCTCAGAATATACACAATAAACTCATACACACTCTGGAGCTTAACAAGAAAGGACAAAGAGGGACGGCTTCAATCCAAATTACAAGGGGTTAGAAAATTATCATGGGAGGCAGATGGAGGAAGGACCCTGTGTGGGAGAGGGGAGTGAAATGGAAAAACAGGAAAGCAGGATAAGATGTGGGAAGAGGCAGGAAAGAAGCACAGTGGACCAGGAAAATGAGTGTAGAAAGAAGGAACATTGGAGGATGGGGGTAACCTCTAGAATGTCTCAGATACTAAGGATCCAACAAGTTCTCTGGACCCAACACTGATGACATTAGCCAACATACACAGCAACAGTGAGATTGAACCTGAAGACACGCCCTGCAGTAGATAGACATGACCACAGTGTAAGGATGGGACACTCACCCATCTCTTATTAAATCAGAGTTATTCGTGTCTAGTTGAAATGCAGGGGAAAATATGGAGCAGAGGCTGAAGGAAAGGCCATCAGGAGATCTGCAGACACCAAACCGGACACTGTTGCTGATGCTGAGATGTGCTTGCAAACAGGAGTCTGGTGTGGCTGTCCTCTGAGAAGCTCTGCCAGCACATGACTGACACAGACGCAGATATTCACAGCCAACCATTGAACTGAGCCTAGAGATCCCAATAGACTATGTAGGGGAAGGGATGATGGACCTGAAGGAGACTTTAAATAACAACAATATCAATTAACCAGAACCCCTCAGGGCTCCCATGGACCTAACCACAAACCATAGATTATACATGGTCTGGTACCCTACGTATGTAGCAGAGGACGGCCTCATCTCACACCAGTGGAAGGGGAAGCACTTGGTCCTTTGGATGCTTGATGTCCCAGAGAAGAGCGATTCTAGAGGGGTAGGAAAGAGTGAATGGGGCTTACGGAGTCACACTCTTAGAGACAAAGAGGAGGAATATGTGGAAGGGGGTTTATGGAAAGGGGGTGATATTTGAAATATAAACAAATACAATGGTTAATAATACTACTAATAAGAGTATTTTCCAAACATTAATTTACTGCACAGGGTATTTGGAATATTTATTGTTGCCTAGATGCATATTTCTTCCTACAGTACATGATATCTTGTTTCTCTGAGGAGTGTAGACTTAGATCTTCCTCTTCAAACAAAGAAGGCATAACAATTAACTCCTTTTTCCAAGCAAAGGTGATTGCAAATATGTCTGTAAAAGGCAGGAGGCATTTGTACAATATAATTGGGGGTCACCAAAAGAATTATTTACAAGCGAAGCTTGTAACGCAAACAGTTTGGGTTCAATCAACTTACCAGAATTGAAAGCATACCAGGACTTCTGGCCAGGCAACTGCATACATGTGTATACATCAAGACAAGAGATAGGAGCAGGGCACAGAACAGAACAAGAGTAATGAATGCTTGTGAGCCACTATGTTGGGGCCAGGGTCTGAACTCAGGTCCTCTGCAAGAGCAGTAACGGTTCTCAACTACCAAGCCACCTCTCCAGTCACACACAATCATTGTTTATACAGCCCCCAAACACAGCACCACTTGATGTGTGTAAACACGCACACTAGAAGTGCGGTGTGATTTATTTGTGTGAATGTTCAGTCAGTGTGATACAAACGCTCTTGTGTTCATAAATTTTGGCATCGCCGTTTTCACTTGAAGGTTCTCTTCATTCTCAGCTTCGGTGTTTACATACATCATCAAGAGAGGAACCGCCCTGACAGCCTACCCCGCATCCCCCCCATTTGCAGCTATGCCTGCCTTTCTTCACTAAGTTAAACACCACCTCAGACTCTACTCTTTCATTTTGTTCAGTGTAGTAGACTCACCAAAACCATAAAATGGAATCCCAGATGCAGAGGGAAGAAGTTTTGCTGTTTGTTACTTTGTTTGCTTTTAGTTGCTTTTTCCCACTTCCACCGGTTAGAACTTTGTCCCATTCAGTGGCAGGTACTTAATTCAGCCAGCATTAGGGAAGGCTGTGGGTGGAGTGTGATAAAAGGAAAATTACTGGAGAGAACTCACTGGGATTTTGACGATAAATACAAAGTGTTTATTGACTCGATTTTTCAGTCACACAGAACCCTGCACGGCACTGATTCGAACTAAAACTTCACATCTGACAATTGTTCGAAGGAAAAAAAAAGCCTTAAAGACAAATTGATCCAAGAAAATAAGCCCTAAGTTGTAATGATTGACCCTCTATAAAGAGAAACATTATTTTTTTAAAAAGACGATTTTGATGTTTTTGTTTAACAATTTCATATACTTATATAATGAGTTTTAGTCATTTCTTTTCTGTATTTCCCTTCCCAATTCCCCTTCCAAATCCCCGTCACTCAGCCTCCCATCCCATCCTTCAGTTCTCCCTTACTTCCTCCCTCTCCTCCTCTGTCATACCCTTGGTCAACCCCTTCTCTCACGCCATTCCCTCTCCAATTGGCACCGATAATCTGAATAAGTCCCCCCTCATCTTTCATGTCTCCTTTCTGTGTGTATTCCCTAAGTTTAATTAATTACATGAGTACAGAGGAATTCAATAGAACCACTTATCTATGGGTACAGGAATGAAGAAGGGAGTGAAGCAGAAATTTCTGGTTTCTTTGGAGACTCAACTGTGTCATGGATGTTGTTCTGGAAACTGTCTTAGGGGAGGATGTTTTGCTGAGAACAATCCCATGGTGTTTCTGGTAGCTGCCTGGGAAAACGGCATGTGATGTTTAGAAAGGGTTCGAGTATAACACTGGACAACAGTGGGCAACACCACGGCATTGGCTTGCCGTGACACTCTTCGCTGATGCTCAATGGACTTTGATGACTCTGGTCTTCATGGACCATGCTGTGGCATTGGTTCAACTTTCCTTCCTCACTGACCATTGTCTGTCATGACTTTGTAGAGAGAAAAGCCCCAGAGAACTTCTTGTGGTGACATTGCGGTGGCTTCTTGATGCCTACTCGAACCCAGGCCAATTGGAAGAGCTCAGCAATTTCTTCTGGGTTGAACTGTCCTTGGTGATTCGCGAATGGTGTTTGCAAGTGGATCGACCTACCTCTGTTGATTCATGTCAACTGAACTGATATCCTGATGATGAAGATTGAAATCGTCCCAGAGAACAATTTCTAAGCAGGTCCATATCATCCTTTGTTTGCCCTATTGTCCTTTCCTTTCCACTACCTCTGGTGGGTGGTGGGCTAGAGGAAGGTTAAAGGGTTTAAAAACTCTTACTAAAGTAGGTCTTGAAAAATCTAAGCCTGCAGAATAGAACCCTCCTCCAATAAATGTTGATTGCCAAGGAAGGGGAGGGTCTTTATGGCCTCTCCCATCTGTGATGAAGTGTTGAGCGGCCCAGTCTTGTGCCCATGGCCATAGCCGCCATCAGTTTAAGAGTTCAATGACTAGGTACAATCTGAAAGATATCCTTTTGCTGTCCCCTTCCCCATCTTCTGGTTCTTATATTCCTTCCACCCACTCTTTCATGATGTTCTCTGAGCTGTGGAGGAGAAGACTTAGCTGTCCTATTTCCACCTGAACAGTCCAACACCACTGATTCCCAGCACTTTGAACAGTTGTACGTCTCTGCCCATGGTAGTCAGAGGCTTCTTCTCTGATGAGAGCTGAGTGCAATGCTGATCTGTAGATACAAATATGGACGTTTGGAAGGAAGTTCGACAATGTATTTAGCATGAGGTTCTTTCATAGGGACTATATCACCCTAACCATCGGTTCTTGACGACTTTACAGAACCTGGTGTGTGTTCGCTCTTGTGGAATATGACTTGTATCTAATTGGAAAGCCACTGGTTACTCCCATGACTGCGATGCCACTAACACATTAGGGGCACATCTTGCCTGACATTTTAGCTTGAATGGTTCACACCCGAGTAAGGTTGTAGATGATTTTCTTCCCTGGAATCCTACATAGAACTTTCTTGAACCATGAAGGCTAGCCATTAAAAGGATGCTTCCACCTCAACGTTACATTGACCCTTCTGTGACCTGTGACCCAAAGGATTCAGTGTCCTCAGCAATAGGGTCTTACCATCAAGATCTGGAGGGCTACGAAGAACAATGGCAACAACCTATAAAGTTGTGAGAGCTTTTGGGATCTCGCTGGTCAGCAACTTTCAGGAAGACATTCCACATATGGCACTGTGATCTTTGCTAAATTTTGGTTTTCTGTTGCTCTGATAAATACACTCACCAAAGCCAGTTTGGGAAGGGAAAACTTTATATCATCTTATCTGTTCCAGTCCATCATCAAGGAAATCCAAGACAGGATTGTGAATCAGAAACTACAGAGACTGCTCACTGGCTTGCTTCTAAGCTCACATGCAACTACCTTTACAGAGTCCAGACCCACCGCATAGGGCAGTTCTGCCCAAAGTAGACCAGGCTCTCCAACATCAGTGAACAGTCAAGGAAATGCCACCTGGACATAGTCAAGGCCAATCTGAAGGGGGAAGCTCCTCGAGGGAGTTTCTTTCCTCCTAGACTAGCCATCACAAGAAATCAATGAAAATAAAAAAAGAAAAGAAATCAATATCTTCAGGGGGAGCATGGCTTATCCATGGAGGCTGCCTGCATTTGAACTGAACAGTTGATCTTGTAGATATATTCTGTAACACAACGTTTTATAACCCCTCTCACCAAACCCCGTTCTAACCTAATCACCTAAGGGGAGATGGAGTGGAAAGTAAGTTTTAAAAAAATAATTGGACCAGAAAGAAATGCTTCTTGGAAATAAAGGAAAAAAGGAAGCATTTCTGCATCCTTGATGCTTTCCTCGCATCATCTGTGCAAAGATAATGAAAACCGTTACGTTCCATGTACCATAATTTCCAATGTTACAAATCATATAAATAATACTGCTTATCACTCATAAAACACATTGGCACTAATCATTTTGATGTGTTTTTCTAACTCACTCCTAATGTAGAACTGATGAACTGGAATTGTTCGCCTGCTCATTTATATACGAGGGAAGTGAGGTTTAAACATCGAGCCAATTTCCCAATACACTAAGCTAATAAATGGCAGAGCCGCACTTTCTCTGGCTTCATGGCGTGGCCTCGTGAGAAATGCAAGTCAGGGTACCTTGGCAGGGAATCCCAAGGATCAATACATGGCATCTGAAAGTTGTCTTGGATGCAAGACTGTGAGTGAGGCTCAAGTCAGCTGAGCCCCAGCTCAGGATTCCTGAAACAGAACACCAGAACATGTTAGAGAGCGAGGAGACTAAACTAAACTTCTGGGAGTCCTCAGCAGATTGTACAGATCCAGGGCTGAGAGTTCATAAGTATGTTGGTCTTTGTGGGGGTGGAAAGGAACACTTATTTAGATCCCCACCTCCTACTATGTGCTACTACAGTGGAGGCAATGCCTTAAGTCCAAGGTTTTTTGTTTTGTTCCTGTGTATGTGTGTGTGTGTGTGTGTGTGTGTGTGTGTGTGTGTGTGTGTGTACCTATGTGCATGCACAGTGTATAATGTAAGGACTAATCCATTTCTCTTCTACCTTATTCATTGACGCAGCATTTCTCAGTCAAACTCAGAGTTCACCAATATGACTAGTCTTTACAGCTATCTTGCTCTGGGTATCTACCCTAACTCTACCTCCCTGGACTGGGATTCTGTGTGGGCCACAAAGCCTACCCATCATTTACCTGAGACCTGTGAGTCATCTCCTCAGCTGCTAAGTTCAAGTCCCGGTGTTGGCCCCATCTCCTTTATTTTGTTTTCTTATTATTTTTTTCCGTCTTGGTCATAATATCAGAACCAGGTTGAGGTATGACTGGCTCACTCAAACAATCACTCAAATCCCTCCACACAAATGTTTTCTAATATGAAGGAGGACCCTGCTGACTCTCTGTCCTGTAAAGTCTTACCTTAACAGATGAGTTAAAGGATTGGTTTATCCTAGTGGGTGATTGTGGATGCTGTAGTTGATGTTGAGGGAGGCTGGCAAATGAGGGGCCACAGCTGAGTCACTTATAATAACAGATACAAAGCTGAGTGTGGTAGTGCATACCTATATTCTCAATACTGGCGAAGATCACAAGTTCAAATCCAGCCTGGGCTACATAGTAAGTCCAAAGACAGCCTGGGCTACATCATAAATCCAAGGCCAGCCTGGGCTACAGAATAAGTACAAGGCCATCCTGGGATACATAGAATGTCCAAGGTCAGCTTGGCCTACTTACATGAATCTTCTCCAAACAACAACAGGTTTTTTTTTCCTTTTTGGTTTCTGTCTCTCTATTTCCTCTACACTGATACCAGTGCTGTAGTTTGGGGTGGTGGAGGAAAACTTTTGTCATCTCTGCTGGTCCAGGATCTCCCTAGCAGCACTGCAAACCAAAGAGGCAGCAAACAAGTCTGTTTCGATTTTTGAAGAAAAATATGACACATGGGAAGTGCTGTCTGAGGAAATGGCTCTAAGATGGGACAACACCTCAGGAGACTGGACTTGGATCTTGTGCTAGTTTCCTCGTGATAAAAACAATGATGTTCTCATCCAGAGTCTGTGTTGGGAATACAATGCTGTGCTTTCATTTCAACACTGCACAATCTCCATATGGCATCCCTTGAAATCTTGTCTGATATTAAACAGATTATAGGAGAGACAAGTTGAGTATAAACACTGTCATTAAAAAGGGTTTAAACGAGGAATTTTTTTTTTCTAAATTTTTGTCTGTGGAACCAGGTTCAGTGTTCTGCATAGGCTCTAAAACACGGCAATTTCTTTCTTTTTTTTTTTTAATCGCCAAACAGAATGGACCTTATATCCTTATATTTTTCTATCTAGGTCTAATCGAGACAACAAAATACCATTCTTTGCTTAAAAAAGAAAACTAATTGTGTTTCTTTGGCTTTTTTTTGTTAATTTCTTATTTTTAGTGTTTTGGGGTTCAGTTTAACAATTATGTTTTCATTGAATTAATTATATTCTTACTTTCTAGTGTAGATAAAAATTTAGGTTGCTGTTATTTGTTTCTAATCTAAGAATTAGTGTTGTAAATAAAGTTTCCACTTAGCACATTCACAGTTATGTCTCACACATTTTGATAGTATGTTTCCTATCTTCTTCTTTTTTTCTTACTGTTACATAGTTTCATTATTTCTTGACATCTGTATTACTTGTGAATGTGTGATTTAATGTTTCTGGACTGGGAGACTCCTGTTGTCTCTCATTGAAGACGTCTATTTTAGTTTCGTTGTATTAGCAGAACACATCCCGAGGGGCTGGAGATGCAGCTCAGTGGACAGAGTGCTCACTTGGCTCTCACACAGCTCTGGGCTCCACCTACAGGACCTCATCAGCCTGGTGTGGTGGTCCATGCTCAGAGTCCCATTACCAGGAGGAGAACCAGGAGTTCAAAATCATCCTCGGGTGCATAGTGTGTTTGAGGCCAGCCTGGGCTACATGAAGCCTGTATAAACAAATATGTAACACAGGACATCTTTTCTGAGGCATTTGCCATACTTTGTTCTGTGGTTTCTGAGTATCTGAAAAGTCCAGGGGTACTTGAAGGAAAAGAACATCCTGGTGCTACTAGGGACTGTCAGTCAGAGACATTGGCTGGTGACGCCATCTCATCCCAGCTGATTTTCTGCCTGCTTCTGTTGCTGATAGGCTGATTCATGTCCACAGCTTTGCTCATAATCGCCCTGCTTCCCTTTTAGCTGTACCCATTCTTGCTTCTTGCTGAGGCCGTGATGGAATTAGTGACACAGAGAATTGGTGTCTCCTTCCAGCCCACTGATTCTCTCAACAATAAGTTCTCTGTATTAATAGTTTCTCTGTTGCCTACATTATCAGAAATACATAGAACACTCTTTTCTGTTTTATTTGGACACTGGGTTTCATTATGTAGGTAGGACTGGCCTGAAACTCACTGTATAAACCAGGTCGTCCTTGAACTCACAGAGATCAGCTTGCTTCTGAATGCTGGGATTAAAGGGGCATACCTGGCTTCATCTTTTTTAATTTTTTTTTAAATTTATATCTATGGTGTGTGTGTGTGTGTGTGTGTGTGTGTGTGTGTTTGTGTGTGTTTGTGTGTATGTATATGTGTGTGTGTTTATGTGAGTGTGTGTGTTTGTGTTTGTGTGTGTGTATGTGTGTGTGTATGTGTGTGTGTGTTTAGGTGAGTGTGTGTGTTTGTGTGTGTTTGTGTTTGTGTGTGTATGTGTGTGTGTGTGAGTGTGAGTGTGTGTGTGTGTTTGTGTGTGTTTGTGTGTATGTGTGTGTGTGTATGTGAGTGGGTGTGTGTGTGTTTGAGTTTGTGTATGTGTATGTGAGTGTGTGTGTGTTTGTGTATGTGTGTGTGTATATGTGAGTGGGTGTGGGTGTGTTTGTTTGTGTTTGTGTATGTGTATGTGTGTGTGTGTGTGTGTGTTTTGACCAAAAAGTCCATCAGATCCTCTGAACCCTGATCCTCTGCAAGAGCATCCTGTGTTCCTAAGCAGTGAGCCATCTCCCACCCCTTCTGCCTGCTCTAAAGTCCACTTCATTGTTCATCTTGCCCAGACATGCCTTTAATTCCTACTTTTAGTGTTCATTTTAATTCAGTGAGTTACTATTCGATTTTCTTTTGTTTCTTCTATTACCTCACCAGGATGTTTGTTTTGGAAATTTCTCATTGACGAAGCTTGAATCCTGACTTTAAAATCCTTGCTGATGATTCTGACAATGGTTTTCTCTTGGTGCCACCAACAGGGAACTGGTTTTTCTCCTCTGCTTTTCACTTAGGGGGATGGTCATGGTGTGACGTGATTTCCATTTTGACATCATTTGTCTAAGATGTCAGCAGTCCTGACAATGTGGGTGCAGTGGCTGTTTATCCTTCATAAACTTTTGGTGGTGTTTTGGTTTTTCTGAATTTGCCTGATTGAATAAAAGGGATTATATCTCCAGTCCATATCGACAGGCATATCTTAGAGGGGTCAGGAAGAGAGGGTCTCAACCTTCCTAATGTAACTGTTGCAGTTTGTTGCAGTTTCCTCTCCAAAAAGAATCGGCCAGTACAAAGAAAATGCAACTCAATTAATATGAAAACAATCCAGCGTCTAGATTGGGCAGATCCACCCTACACTGTCCTATTCCTAGCTCCCAAATCCCTCATCCCTTGCACCTTTTATTTGCCTGGTCTCCAGCTTCTCCTTCTCCCATGACAACTCTCTCCTCACTTCTTTCCTTTTTTTTCCCTGACTCCTCCCCCTTCTCACTCCCCCCTCCTGATTCCTCCCCTCTCCTGACTCCTCCCCTCTCTCTCCCGACTCCTCCCTCTGCCCAAATCTCGAGCTCTTGCCTTTATTTTACTAATTCAGAGAGAACTACAAGGCAGACCACAACATTTCCCACTTTTTGTCCAGTTAAAAAACCTTTTCCCTATACATATGTGAACTAAGTTTATTACCATTCTGTAATTTATAAAACCAACAATACACTCATCACCCAGTGCATCAATTTTGTTCAGTAACCATGTCATCTATACTAAAAACTATACCTGATTATATCCTGGTTCTAGATCCTATGCCACCTGAAAACCACCCTACCAGATTTATCATCTTTCTCAATACTAAACCGCTTGGGTTGTCTATGAGTCTTCCAGTCTCCAACCACATCAGAAATCCAAGAATGATTAATATTACCTGAAAATATGGGAAGCACAAAACATGGCTTCCAAGCTTAGCCAATTTATAGAGACTGCTGATCACCTGGACAGTCCCCCTATTCCTCAATATGTCGGAGCATCAGTCTTCAGCCTTCTAGCCCAGGATCAGCTGACAGACTTTGAATGCAGATTTTGAAGGGCTGATCACCCTGCCTTGGCAGAGATTATCAATCAACTATTCTGCATAATTTGTCCCTTTCTGGACAGTGTTTTGTCTGTAGATGAATTGAAGCAATTTGTTCAGTGGCTGTGTCACCACGATTTGAGCAACTCCATTGATGCTCAATTTCTTCTTTGAGTCTAAGGGGTCCTGTCAGGGGCAGACAGGTCTCTAGTCAAATGATCTAGACAAAAAAATGTCCATATCGGGTTATTCAGTGGACTTCTGGTGCCCTTGAAGATTTCCTATCTACATAGGTGTTTCTGAACTGTTAAGCATAGACTACCGTTGGCCCTCTCTAATAGAAGAATTTCCAAAACCCATCTAAACTGACTCAGAACCATGACTTTGCAATCTGGTCTTTAGCTGGTTCTTGTTAATCAACTAAAAATAATGTATGATAGCAGTTATAGGACTGTGTCTAAGACTTGTATTCTTAGATGCATAGTGGAGGCACAATGCTAATGTTAAAGTAGCAATATTAATCTCAATTATAAATCAATAAGGAAGTATACCAACGAAAACCTCGCATTTGTGTAAAATGCATTCTATACCAACGAAAAGATTGCAGCTTCAACTTTGTATCAATTACAAACATTTCTATCAATGTAAGATATAGCTGTAAAATTTTGTTTAAGAGTATGTTTGCTAATCTATCCCTGTTTGTCTATTTCTCTAACTTGTATGTATTACTATATCACCCCCCCTTTTCTTTTTAACTAAGAAGGATAGAAAGGAGGAAAGGAAAGATAGCAATCCCTGAGTTTAAATTCTCTAGTTCCCCCTGCCCAAAGCTACATTTGTATAGTATCCCTTAAAAGAAAACATATCCAGTGTTCTTAGAATAACCAGAACCATCCACCCCAACATAAGGAACTGGGAAGATAATCTTCCTCGTCTTCTTCCAGCTGAATTGGGGTGAAGAATTCCCTTCTGGGGCCCAAGGGGAATTAGGAAAAGTTGGCTTTGTCAGAGTAGAGGTAGCTGGGATTTGCCTGCCAGTCACTCTGTGCTGAGAAAGTTCATCTCTTAGCTGACCTCTTGACTATGACAGTCTGAAGGGCTGGATAAGTAAGATGGCCATTCTGGAAAAGTTCTGAAAGCAGGCCTTGAAATGAAGCAGCTTCAGTGTAACTGAGGGAGATTCAAACTCGAAGTTGGACTGGAAGGTCCCGGAATCTCAGTATCCCAGATTGTGGGTCATTTCAGGGCTGTCTTTCTCTTCTTTCCTCCTGCAGCACACAAAACTTTACAAGCATCATATAGTTCTGTAAGCGCATCCACATGGAGTAGGCAGGGTGCACAGCTTAGTTAATAAAGATCAAGAAAGAAAGGTGACTGCCTTTCTTCACGTTAGTTTGATCATATAGTCAAACCGTACCATAATTTTGTAATACATGCCATTTTATAGGATGCATGTAATAACAAGTTATGAGAAATTCGTACTCAAAATATTACTGGCTGTTTATAGACATTTTAGTCTCAGCCAGTTCATACATGGAGACCTAAACATCCTCATATATACATCACCTATTAGTTGATTGTCGTAGTCTCCCTTTTCTTCTGTGTTGCCGAGGACTTCAGGAGGTCTCCCCTTGTCATGTCTGATCTTTATCAGCTTGGAAGGAACCCACAGCTTTCTTCTCCTGTACAAACATAGGCATAACCCCTTCCCCAGAGTAACACATTTCCCATTTTCCATTCTGACATCAGAATATCCTTAATATAAACAGGCTGGTTCAGTTCAGTAGTCTTTTCCACAATCCAATGTCTTTCAGCAGCTGTGCTGTTTTGTTCATCAGCATTTAAAAAATTAAAAAATTTAAAGTTAATAAAGCACTATGTAGCCTATCTCTGGGAGTTTTTGTTGCCCCTTTTTGCCTGTTAATCATCTCCTTTAGACTTCTATTAGATCTCTCCACAATCGCTTGTCCTGTAGGATTGTGTGGTACACCTGTAACATGTTTTATTTTATAATATTCAAAGAAGCGCTTAATCTTGTTAGAGATACATGCTGGACCATTGTTCGTTTTAATTTGTATGGGTATTCCCATTATAGCCATAACTTCTAATAAATGTGTAATTACAGAATCTGCCTTTTCTGACACTAAGGCAGTTGCCCATTGAAATCCTGAGTATGTATCTATAGTATGGTGTATGTATTTCAGCTTACCAAACTCTGTAAAATGGAGAACATCCATTTGCCAAATTTCATTTCTTTGGGTGCCTTTACGGTTAGTTCCCGTAGGCAATGGAGTTTGATTATATAACGAGCAAGTAGGACATTGCCTCACAGTCTCCTTGGCTTGTTGCCAAGTGATAGAGAATTCTTTCTTTAAGCCTTTGCTGTTAACATGGTGTTTTTTATGGAATTCTGAAGCCTCTAGTGCACTTCCTATCAGTAGCTGGTCAATTTCATTATTACCTTGCGCCAGAGGGCCTGGCAGACTTGTATGAGATCTTATGTGTGTTATATATAGTGGGTAACTCCTATTTCTGATCTTTTGTTGTAGCTGAGTAAATAGTGATGTCAATTCAGAATAATCCTGAATAAGTTCTGCAGTCTCTATGTGCAAAGCAACCCTTTCTACATATTGAGAGTCAGTTACTATATTAAGAGGCTCTTGAAAATCTGACAACACCATGAGTATTGCATATAATTCAGATTTTTGAACTGACTTATAGTCACTCTCAGTCACCTTGCTTACATTTTCTGATTTACATCCTGCCTTTCCTGACTCACTGGCATCAGTGTAAAATGTAGGGGCTCCAGATATTGGGGTTCCCTTTATTATACGAGGGAGGATCCAGGTAGTTCGTTTTATGAACTGAAGTCGCTTGCTTTTAGGGTATCTGTTGTTAATCTCTCCTAAGAACTTACTGCACGCTCTTTGCAAATGTTCAACTTGTACCCACAAAGAGGCAATTTCTGCATTAGTAAAAGGTACCACAATTTCAGCCGGGTCCATTCCAACTAATTGTCGAAATCTCAATTTTCCTTTAAGTATCAATTCAGAGACCTTCTCAATGTAGGTTTTCAGTTTCTTACTCTATTTATGTGCTAAAAATATCCATTCTAAGATATAATCTTCCCTCTGCATGAGAATTCCTGTAGAAGAATGAGTAGAGGGTAAGATGACTAATATGCAGGCCATCTTTGGATCAATACGATCTAGATGTGTGTCCTGCAATTTCCTTTCTACCAAAGCTAGCTCTTTCTCAGCCTCAGCTGACAGTTTCCTTGGGCTATTTAAATCTTTATCGCCTTGTAACGTTTGAAACAAATTGTTCAACTCTTGACTGGTCAAGCCAGTCACAGGCCTCAACCAGTTAATATCTCCCAGTAGTTTCGGAAATATCATTAAGTGTCCTTAATTGCTTTCTTTTGAATTGCACCTCTTGTGGCCTAATCCTTTGTCGACTTATTTTATACCCTAGATAATTAATAGAATCCCCTCTTTGCATTTTCTCAGGAGTGATTCATAATCCCCAGCAAGGTAAGGTTTTTTTCACTTCATCACACATTCTTTCCAGGATATTTATATCTGAATCAGACAATAAAATGTCATCCATGTAATGATAAATAATAGATTGGGGAAATTGTTTGCGAATCATCTCCAATGACTGCTGTACAAAATATTGACACAAGGTAAGGCTATTCAACATTCCCTGTGGCAGGACTTTCCATTGATATCTTTTTATGGGCCGACCTCTATTGAGGGAAGGCACTGAAAAGGCAAACCTTTCCTTATCGCCTTCATGTAGAGGAATAGTGAAAAAACAATATTTTAAGTCAATCACTATAATAGGCCATTCCTTAGGCAACAAAGAAGGCAGCGGGATCCCAGGCTGCAGGGAACCCATCAGCTGAATAATCTTATTAGTTGCTCTGAGATCTGTCAACACCCTCCATTTTCCAGACCTTTTTTTAATGACAAATACTGGAGAATTCCAAGGGCTGGTGGACTCCTCTATATGCTGAGCCTCCAGCTGCTCCTGGACTAGCTGTTCTAATGCCTGTACTTTTTCTTTTGTCACAGACCACTGATCAATCCAGATGGGTTGGTCAGTCAGCCACCTTAGTGGCAAGGCTGTTGTTGTCTTAACAGCAGTGGCTCCTTGTGGTAGCACTAAATTGTCAGCCTCTGTTGTATCTTGGTTATGGACAGCTTGGACCATCTCTAACTATCCTTGATAACATTCCCTGACTGATTTAAAGTTTTCATTAGGAGCCTGATGAATTACACGGCCAGACCCTGAAACTGAGGAGATATTAATTTGAGTTTTCCACTGCTGTAGTAGGTCTCTTCCCCATAAGTTAATGGCTATATCAGCCACGTATGGCCTTAATTTTCCTACCTGACCTTCTGGTCCTATACATTTAAGCCAACTGGTGCTGTGTATTATTTGGGATAAAGTGCCAACACCTTGAAGCTGCATATCCACTCCTTGAAGTGGCCAACTAGTGGGCCAAGATTTTGGAGAGATGATGGTTACATCTGCTCCAGTGTCAATCATTCCTTCAATTTCAATATTGTTTACCAGTATTTTTAGTTTTGGTCTTTTGTCCACTATAGACGTTGTCCAAAATGTACATTTTTCGCTCCCTTTGAGGCTTTTGGGATTGTCCATAGGACTTCCCTCAGACTCCTCTGGGCCCAGAACATCTATTTTTGAATTCATGCCATTTAATTGTTCTGAGGAAGAGAACTCTCCTTGCCTGGCATTGGGGCCTGCGAGAGGCCCCCTGGAAGTTTAATGGCAGGATGCGGCCCCATCTGTCTGTTATTGCTCTACATTGCTTAGTCCAATGTCCACGTCTGTCACATTTTTGACACATTCCAGGAGGCATAGTCCCCCTTTTGGTATTACTTTGGTTTTTCTTGCTGTAATATCAGAGATGACCCTGCTCACCACAATTAAAACATTTGAAATCTTGGGTCATCTCTAGCTGCCCAGTGGCAGCTTCTCCTATCACAGTCGTATCAGGAGAACAAGATCCAACAATAGCTGTATATCTAATCCACTCATCTATTGGTGCGGACCTCGCCTTCAGTGGTCTGATTACTTCCCTGAATTCGGTATTTGCATTTTCAAAGGCTAAAGACTCAATTATCGCCTTTCTTGCTGCTGAATCTGATACACTCCTTTCCACAGCTGAGGTAAGCATTTGTAAAAAGTCAGGGGAGGTTTCTTTAGGACCTTGTATGACTTGAGTGAATGTTTCAAGTCTTTTCCCTGATTCTGCGATTTTGTCCCAGACCTTTAAGGCTGACGATCGACACCATGCCAGAGTTTCTTCATCATATACAGCCTGCACCTCTACTTCAACAAAGCGGCCTTCACCAAGCAGTTGATCTGTGTAAATCTCTCTGCCCCTAGCTCTATTTTGTCGTGCTGTCTCCCTCACTTCTTCTCTCCACCACGAAATCCATTGTATATTTTCAGCAGGCTCTAGAATTGCTCTTACCATATCTTTCCATTCTTGGGGGATTACTCTATTTTTAATAGCCCAAGAAATCAAGAATTGTTTTACAAATGGTGAATGCATTCCAAAATTAGTTACACTTTCCTTAAATTTCCTTAATTCTAACACATCCATGGGTTGCCATTCAAATTCTTCATAACCCTGTGGATGATCATCTTTTGGAGGCTTTTGTTCTACAATAACTGGATAGACGAAAGTTTGTTTCCTAATAACCTTAGTTTGGCTTTCCCTAATTTTATCTTCAGTCTCTACCTGAGTTTTTTCTTTAGTTGTAATTTTAAATTCCTCTCTAAAAGTCTGTACCCATGCTTCACATTTCTCCTTCTGTCTTCCCCCTTGTCCCTTGAGTTCTTGAATTCTCTGTTCAAGGATATGCTTCCACACTTTGAATTTTTCTTTATATTGTACTTCTAATAATTTGTTGTCCATGTTCTTTTGATTGATTAATTTTAAAAGTTATTCTCCAAGTCTTGCTTCCAAACCTCATTACTTTCTCTCTGCTGTTCAGTATGACTTGTGAGCTGTTGTATGTTCTGTTCTAACATCCTTTCTAGTTCCTGTCTACCACTTTTATTTTCATCTTTCTGTCTCTTATTCTGATGTATAATTTCAGTTCTAGTGTTTCTTCTAGGCTACTTTGCCAAGATTTAATTTTCTCTTTCTGTTTTTCATGTCGTTCCATAATTACCTGTATCTTCTCTTCTAAGCCCTGCTTCCATAATTTTAGCTTCTCTTTATGTTTTAATTCTGATATTGCAACCTCTGCCTTATTTTGATTTGCTAGTTTTAGTAAGTTATCCTCTAGACTTTGTTTCCAGATTCTATCTCTATTTTCCTGCTGTTCAATTTGATCTTTGAGTTGTCGAATTCTTTTTTCTAGTGTCTCTTCTAGCTCCTGTTGCCAAAACTTAAGCTTATCTCTCTGTTGTTCAGAGTCATCTATATATCTCAGAAATTTCTGTTCTAGCATTACTTGTAATTTCTTTCCTAATGCTAGAAATTTGCTATTTAGGGCCCTGTCTTTTGAGAAGATATAGGAAATCAGAAGAATGAATATTGCAATACCGGTCAATGATAAAGTGTCTTTTTCCTCAAAATTCACAACCGTCAGACCAATCAAAATATCATTCCATAAGGCCCAAAAGATATTCATTGTGTTTCTCTTCTTTAAGTATCAAAAAGTTATATATCTCTCTTACATCAAAGTAGTATCTGATCCGAAGCCGTTTGTACCTTTTTTTCCCTCTGCTTCAGAACACGTGCAGTCCCCTCGATTCTTCCTAGACCCCTCAGACCCAGTCTTCAACTTCTAATCCACCAGTACTCATGCCTAGATCTCTATCAGAGCCCTATTCTGGGGGTGAGAGGGAAGTAAACTTGCATCTCAGGTTAGTTGAGTTCTAATGGATACGTTGGGCGCCAGTTGTTGCAGTTTCCTCTCCAACCAGAATCGGCCCGTACAAAGAAAACACAACTCAATTAATGTGAAAACAATCCAGCATCTAGATTGGGCAGATCCACCCTACACTGTCCTATTCCTAGCTCCCAAATCCCTCATCCCTTGCACCTTTTATTTGCAGGTCTCCAGCTTTTCCTTCTCCCATGACGACCCTCTCCTCGCTCCTTTCCTTTTCCTCCCCTGAGTCCTCTAACTTTTTCTCAGTTCCCCATCATGTCGCTAAACTCTCGCTCTCCCACCTATCTTCATTCCTCCTCTCCCAACACTCTCAACTGTCCAATCCTCTCCCTCCTCCTCAGGTTCTACTGGCTCAACTGTCACCAACTGTCGTCTCTCACCCTATTCTCTGAACCTCTTCCCCTCTCGCTCCCGACTCCTCCATCTGCCCAAATCTTGCACTCTTGCCTTCATTTTACAAATTCAGAGAGAAATCCAAGGCAAACAACAATGGAAAAGTAAGCTTTTTAGACTCTACAACAAATTAAAACTTAGCTTATTGACTAAGTAACAGCAATTCACTTTGCAAAACACTGGCTGTGAGTTTATCTTCAAAGTCAACTTCCTACAAACTTTTCCGGCTTGGAACGAACAGAATTCGCCAAGAATGTTCCATTCAGAATGGAAAATGCATGTTTTGTCCATACAAAAAAGTCTGCTTTATACCTTCTAGAACCAATTAAAACTAAGCTTATTCGCCAATTAACAGCAATTCACATTGCAAATCACTAGCTGTGTGTTTATCTTCAAAGTCAAGTTCCTACAAGCTTTCCCCCTTGGAACAAACAGAATTCACCAAAGAATGAGAGATTCAGACTGTTAAACGCATGTTTTGTCCATATAGAAAAGTCTGCTTTTTACCATCTAGAACCACGTAAACTAAGCTTATTGGCCAAGTAACAGCAATTCACTTTGCAAAACACTAGCTGTGTGTTTATCTTCAAAGTCAACTTCCTACAAGCCTTTCCCACTTGGAATGAACACGATTCGCAAAAGAATGGTCAATTCAGACTGGGAAAGGAAACCCAGGTTTTGTCCATAAAAAAACGTAGGCTTTTTACCGTCTAGAACCACGTAAAACTAAGCTTATTGGCCATGTATCAGCCCTTCACTTTGCAAAACATTAGCTGTGTGTTTATCTTCAAAGTCAACTTCCTATAAGCTTTTCCCGCTTGGAAAGAACAGAATTCACCTTAGAATGTCTGATTCAGAATGGGAAATGCAAGTTTTGCCTATATACAAAAATATGCTTTATCTGTCTAGAACCACTTAAAATTAAGCTTATTGAACAAGTAACAGCACTTCACTTTGCAAAACACTAGCTGTGTGTTTACCTTGAAAGTCAACTTCCTACAGGCTTTTCCCACTTGGAGAGAACAGAATTCGCCAAAGAGTTAGAGATTCAGACTGGGAAACCCATGTTTTGGCTATATTGAAATTCTTCTTTTTACCCTCTCGACCACTTAAAACTAAGCTTATTCACCTAGTAACAGCAATTCACTTTGCAAAACACTAACTGTGTGTTAATCTTTAAAGTCAACTTCTTACAAGCCTTTCCCGCTTGGAACGAACCGAATTTGTCAAATAATGTTCGATTCAGACTGGGAACGGAAACCCATTTTTTGTCCATATAGAAAAGTATGATTTTTACCATCTGGAACTACTTAAAATTACGTACATTTGCCAAGTTACAGCAATTCACTTTACAAAACACTAGCTGTGTGTTTATCTTCAAAGTCAACTTCCTACAAGCTTTTCCTGCTTGGATGAGCAGATTTCACCAAAGAATGAGAGATTCAGACTAGGAAAACCATGTTTTGTCTATAATGAAAAGTCTGCTTTTTACCCTCTAGGACCACTTAAAATCAA
This sequence comes from Rattus norvegicus, assembly GCF_021556685.1. Taxonomy (NCBI): domain Eukaryota; kingdom Metazoa; phylum Chordata; class Mammalia; order Rodentia; family Muridae; genus Rattus; species Rattus norvegicus. The sequence continues at coordinate 63,602,154 of NC_141555.1, forward strand.
GCTATTGGCCAAGTAACAGCAATTCACTTTGCAAAACACTAGCTGTGTGTTTATCTTCAAAGTCAACTTACTACAAGCTTTTCCTGCTTGGAACGAACAGAATTCGCCAAAGAATGTGAGATTCAGTCTGCTAAAAATATGTTTTGTCTATATAGAAAAGTATGCATTCTACCATCTATAACCACTTAAAACTAAGGTTATTCAACAAGTAATACCAATTTAGTTTGCGAAACACTAGCTGTGTGTTTATCTTCAAGATCCTTTGTATTACTGGGTATGTAGAAAGATATTGTGTAAATTTTTTTTTGGCATGAAATATATTAGTTTCTCTATCTGTGTTAATTGAGACTTTTTCTGGATACAGTAGCCAGGGCTGGCATTTGTGTTCTCTTAGTGTCTGTATGACATCTGTCCAGGATCTTCTGGCTTTCATAGTCTCTGGTGAGAAATCTTGTGTAATTCTGATTAGTTTGCCATTATATGTTATTTCATCTTTTCCCTTACTGTTGTTAATATTTTTATTTGTTTTGTGCATTTTGTGTTTTGACTATTATGTGATGGGAGGATTTTCTTTTCTGGTCCAATCTATTTGGAGTTCTGTAGGCTTTGTGTATGTTTATGGGCATCTCTTTCTTCAGATTAGGGAAGTTTTCTTCCTTAATTTTGTTGAAGATATTACTGTCCCTTGACATTGTCAGTCTTCACTCTCTTCTATACCTGTTATCCTTGGTTTGATCTTCTTATTGTATCATTGATTTCCTGTTTTGGGCTAGGAGCTTCTTCTGTTTTCCATTATCTTTCACAGTTGTGTCAATGTTTTCTATGGAATCTTCTGCTCCTTAGTTTATATCTTCTATCTCTTTTACCCTGTTGGTGACGCTCACATCTATGACTCCTGGTCTCTTTCCTAGGTTTTCCATCTCCAGGGTTGTCTTCCTTTGTGCTTTCTTTATTGTTTCTATTTCCATTTTAACTCCTGGATGGTTTTTTTCATTTCCTTCTCCTGTTTTGTTGTTTTTTCAGTAGTTCTTTAAGGTATCTTTTCGTTCCCTCTTTATGGGATTCTACTTGTTTACTTCTGTATTTTCTGTTGTCCTTTATTTTCATAAGGAAGTCATTTATGACCTTCTTAACATCCTCCATCGTCATGATGAAATGTGAAGTTAAATCTAGAGCTAGCTTTTCTGATTTGTTTAGAAATCCAGTGTTTGTTTTGATGGGAGAATTGGGATCTGATTAGCCCAAGTAGTCTTGATTTTTGTTGCTTGTGTTCCTGTGCATGCCTCCATCCATCAGGTTGTCTCTGGAGTTAGCTTGTCTTGCTCTTTCTGACTGTGGCTTGACCGTCCAGTAGGCCTGTGTGTCAGGACCACTGTAGACCTGTTTTCCTGTTTTCTTTTACCCAGTTATGGGAACAGAGTATTTTGCTCTCAGGCATGTAGTTTCTCCTGTTCATGGGCTTTCAGCTATCCCTGTGGGCAGGAACCAGAAGGAAATTCCCATACCTCTCCTAGGTCTCTCTGTTGGAGGGGAGGGGGCACAGATGGCACAAAATGTTTTCCTCTTGTGTCTGGAATCTGGGCAGAGAGTAGTCTCCTCTGGTTTCCCAGGAGTGTCTGCTTCTCTGAAGGTCTATTTCCCCCACCCTCAGGATATGGGTACAGGGAGCTGTTTGACCAGTTCAGTTCTGATCCAAGAAAAGTCAGGAACATGGTGGTCCTGCAGCTTCATTCCTCCTATATTCCTGTGTCCAGAGGCACTATGCAGTATTGTCTTGGGCCAGAGATGTTGGCAATGCTGGGCAGCAGTGTCAGTCTCTGTGCCTTGTACACTCTGTTTTGCCCACACTCCTGTGTGATCAGCTCTCTCTCCCACAGCGTCTAGGATCAGGGAGCTCTGGGCCGGGATCAGGGAGGTTCAGGAGTCAGCTAGAAAATGGAAGGGCCTGGTCCCAGAGGAGTTCTGCCTTTGTGTGTCCTGAGTCCACCAGTCCGCTCACTTTGAGCAGAAAAGTTGGATTCACCTCTGGTCTCAGGTCTGAACTTGCTCATTGGGCTGACTTTCAGCTTTCCATGAGGGCTGCAACCAGAAATGTCCTGCCCCTACTGCTCCTAGGTCCCTATGCACAGGAGGCCCAGATGGAGCTAGGTGTTTTTTTCTTGAGTCAGGAATGTGAGCAGAGTTTTCAGGGGATTCTGCCCCTCTGATGGTCTAAGACTTACCCACCCCACACGAGATTTGGGTGTAGAATACTGTTTGAACCAGTTCCGATGCAGGGGCAGTTTGGACTGCAGGGCACCTGAAGCTCCTATATCCATGTGTCCAGAGGCACTATGCAGTTTCCTCTTGGGCTAGGGATGTGTGCACTGGTGGGCAGAAGTGGCAGTCTCTCCTTCCCTGAGGTCTCAGTATTGCCCACTCTTCTGGGTGATCAGCTCTCTGTCCCACAGTGTTTCCAAAGGAGTTTCAAATGTTCATTCCCTATCCTACAGGTATCCAGTCTTTCCAATTCTCCTCCATAGTGTGTTGGACAAGACCCCTCTGATCAAGGGGAGGTACAACAGGCCCCATCAGACAAAGAGGGCTGCAAAACTTCTTCTCTTAAAAGTAATGTCAGTGATTTCTCATGTTCCACAAATGGTTTAAATCCTGCCCCCTCTCCACATGAAACTTTAATACCTAAGCCAGCTGCCAAAGCAGGGCAGAGAGCTACGTCCACTCACAAATACAGGCAAAGATGTCCTCAATCTCCACCAAAGTGCCTTATGCAATCTGCCTCATGTAAAATGAGTTTGAAACCTGATTCTGCTGATGAAGGGGATTTCAGAACTTCCCTTTAAACCAAGTGGACCTTCAACATCCTCCACGATTAAAACTGTGCTTAAATCATCACTTATGGTCCAAGAGGGACAAAATAGAGTCGCAAATCCCCAGGCGAACCTCATAATACACATACCAGCCCAAGCAGAGACAAACCTTTCTTCATGTACACCATTAGACCAAGGACCATTGCCAATTTCAGAAGTGACTCTTGAGAGTTCCACACCCGCACAAGATGTGGTAGAAATTTCTGAGTCCTCCCAAGGAACTCTTGTGCCTTCTGCACATAAAAAAATATGATCTAGCACCCTCACCATCTCCCCCAGTACTTCCAATGTCCCTATACAACAGAGAATTATTCAAATATTCTCTACCACCAAAAAGGACCCTCCTGACTTGTCATCAGGCCCAAAAGAGGCAAGTTTATCACAACACACAGTCAATGAGCCATGCAGACTTCATATTTGAACAAATTGCAGAGAAGATACAACATCCCCTACCTACTCAGGGGACTCTAGGTCATTCTGTCATGTAAGGAGAGGCTCCAAAATTTTCCACATATACATCAGAGATGCTAGAAATTCCCAAAATGAGCAGGATTCTCTGAGTAGTGCTCTATCTCATAAAGAGACTGTTGGACGAGAAACATCTACAAAAGGAGTTTTACCCACAGCCACATCTTTAGAAATGGCTTGTGGATGTGACACATGTACAAAAGATGTTCTAGGACATATTCCATCTGTAGAGAAGGTTATGGATCCAACCATATGTGAACGCGGTGTAGGGGAACATGAAATGCAAACACCAGTGTCTGTAGCATCCTTGACATCTGAGGAAAGGGATTCCTTGGATTCCATTTGTGCAAAAGAATGCATATGACCTCCGCAAAATTCACAGGAGGCTATAGGAATTTCTTAATCTCCTCAAGATCAGCCATCTTCCCCAAATACAGAAGATGCTACACACTCTTCCAAATATGCACAAAGGGTTTCCAGTCCTTCTTTATATCCACAAGCAGACCCAGAACATCTGCCAAATACCTCAAAGGCTCTGGATTTTACCTTATCTCCTGAAGGGGCCTTGGAAGCCATTTTGTCTATCAAGCAGGCTAGGGAACCTGACACTTCTATACGAAAGTCTCTTTCAATTTCTCCAGCAGAAGAAATTTTTCTTGGAACTTCCACAATTACACAACGATGTCTAGAAACATCCTTATCTGCTCATGAGGCTCTCAGACCTTTCACATAACTCCATGACCCTCTAGGAGAGGTCACATCTTCAGAGGTAGCTCTAATACCTACTCCCGTTTCTGACATTACAGTCAGGATTTCTACACATATACACGGTACATTAAGACCTTCCTCATCTGAGAAGGATGTCTTAGGATCTACTGCATCTGAACAGCATGCTTTACAATTATCCACATCTACCCAAGTAGATTTATTTCACATGTCCACTCTGGGGAGAAATAGTAGACATTCTCCCTCTACCAAAGTATACCACAGTCATCCAGTTTCTAGAAACACAGGGTTAAGATTTGATCCTTCTGATGGTGTCTTGAGAAGTTTCTCCTCTAAGGAGGACAGTTTCAACCTTCCACCTTCTGCCAAAAGGGATCTTGTGCCATATTCTTCTGCAAAAGAGACACCAAAAGTTACAATTACTCCTCAGGTGAGTCCCACACCTTCTCCATCTGTCCAAAGGGCATTGAAATTTTCCAAAAATGAAGAAGGTATTGTGGAAAGTTGCCAATCCTTACAGGGGCATGCTGCACATTCCATATTGTCCCAAGATGCTCAAGTAACTCCTCCTTCTACCAAAAAGGCATGTTCACCATCTGCCCTAGGATTTCAGGGAATTTCTTCACCCCTCTCTAGGGCTCCAGAAAGTGTTCTCCATGCTCAAAGTGATTTGTCATTGTGAAAATTAGACTTCAAAAATACAAAACCATTTTTATATTCCCAAAGGTCTGAGGGATAGTCCACATCGAAAAAAAAATCATTTAGACCTGTGCCATTAGTCCAAGTATATCAGAAAAATTCCATGTCTTCTAAAGCATATAAAAATCAATCTGGCTCTAGCACTCTTCCTGGGAAACACAGGACAATCGAAAACTAAAAAGAGGTATCTAGAAACTTTACCGTTTGCTCAAAGGTCTTTAGGATGTTCAGCAAGTTCTCCAAGAGCTCGGTGAACCTAGAGAACAAAAGAACTAAAGCCATCTGCCCAGGGTGTTTTCACAAGAACCACATTATTTCTTCTTTTCTTTTATGCCAAGACAGATGTCCAGCTTCTTCTTCCCATTTCTGATCTCTTCATCCTATTTGTTCTCCCTCCCAAATGGCTCTTTACTCTGAATTAGAGGCCAATTAGTAAACCCTAGTGGTACTGAAGGAATATCTGAGAGGCAGTTGCAGTCAGGACAACACTTGTTACCTCACAGAAGAAGCTAGGGCTCTCCAGGATACAAGAGACTTTTCATGGAGGGCCTAATGATGATGTCACTGAGAACCGCCATGGCCTCCCTATAAACAGCTTTCCTTACATTGACCAGATTCATGGGTTCCCTTTCCAGGAGTGTCTCCTGTGACACCGTGGAAAACTTTACATACTACATCTCTCTAAAGCTAGAGACTTCTCTCTGCTTCATTAGTGGTCACATGCTCTGAATGGAGAAAGTTAGTCAGGGGTTTGGCATGGGTAGAAAAGATCTAGGAACATGGAGAGAAGGAGATTCTTCTGAAGATTCATGTTATTCCCAGGTCCAATCCTGTGACATAAAGTTCAATTCGCTAGGTGTTCTCATTTTCCCAGGTGCCAGTATTTTCTCTACAGACCTTTAATGGAGTGAATATTTTGCTACATTTTCTGATTGTACATTCATTCACAGGGGACATTTTATATGTTCCTGCATGCGTACTAAAAAATTTCATTTTTCCAATTCCATTTTTTGCAATGAATATGGCTACAAACGGGGCCCAGATATAGAGCGAATATAACAGTGTAAATATTGTGTAACTCCTTCAAATGATAAACTCCCAAATCCTCATTTTATCCATTAAGTAGCAGACATCAGTTAAGCAAAGGACAACATGGAGTATAAAATATGGTTCTGTAGTTCTATTAGATATCAGTTCTCTAATATCGACCTTCCTGTGATCCCAGGGAAAGACTTGAGGTTTTTGGATGTTTTACCATGATTCTTTCTTCAGGACAAACATCAGTTTCTGGGTGATGGTCAGCAAGAAGAGTGGCTTGAGGTCCAGTGAAACCTCAACATCCATAGGTTATAAGAAAAGGAGGGAGTCTATTTGGAATTGTCATTTGTGGATACTATATTCTTGACCCAGTTACACAGAATCCTAGTAAATATTCCATCAAAATTCTTAGTAGTAGGAGCCACCAAAAGCATATATATATATATATATATATATATATATATATATATATATTCACCAAAACTAGATAGGATTGTTGAAGCTAAGAAGAGCATGCTGCCAGGAACTGGACATAGATCTTTCATGAGAGACACAGCTAGAGCATGTCAAATACAGAAGTGAATGCTAGTGGCAAACCAGGGAACTGAAAATGGACCTCATGTTTGTAATTGTTTAGAAAAGATTACAAGAGCTGAATGGACTTTCAACCCCATAAGAACAGCAATTCATCTAAGCAGAGCTTTCTGGTACTAAACCAATATTCAAAGACTGTGTATGGACAGGCCTATGGCTTCAACTCCATTGGTAGAAGAGGATGGCCTTGTTGGGCCCCAATGGAAGGAGAAGCCCGTGCTCCTCCCTAGGTTTGCCTCCCAGTTCAAGGGAATGTCACGGTGCAGTAACGGGGGTTATAGAAGAAGGTTAGTGGGACTGTTTAAGGATCTCAGGGACAGGAACCTGGGAAAGGAAATAACATTTGAAATGTAAATATAAAAATATTCAATAGAAAAAGCAATAAAATTTGCTAAAAAATAAAAAAAAATGGGAGAAAATAGAAAAGTTAACTGCCAGCTAATCACACCTATTGGCTCAGAAATCTAAAGGGTCACTGTCAGGGAATGGTAGTCATAGTAATACTAGTGGAAAGACTGAGATTATGAAGTCTCAAATAGAAGCACTTCTCTCTCCCAGATATCAGTCTCAGACCCAAACTGCACTATAGCAATCCAAAGCAAGGAGAAGTTTACACTGAGCTGAGGACACAATACTTGTCTTTTCCTTCTTCCTTAGGACCTTTCTTTCTGGGAAAAATTATAAAAGCCATGAGCTCTCAAGAATCAACTGGGCCCTTTCCAACACCTGGCTTTTGGAATAACGAAATTAATGATATAAACTCTCCGACTTCAAGAAACCATTACAAGCAGGGATGTTCAGATGCTTCTGGGAGGCTCTCAGTTCCTGATTCCCATATGTTGAAGGCTCAGATAAAGGCTATCTCTTCAGCAAACCCACTCAACCCCTAACCAGGACTCACCAAGCTTTCCAATGGACCAAGTATTTCTTCCTTTTTTATACAAATACAGAAGGCCAGCTTCCTTCTCACCATCACTGTTCTCTTTACTCTCTTTCTTCTCACTCCCAAATGGCTGTTTACTTTGATTTAGAGCCAATTAGTAAACTCTAGAGGTACTGAAGGAATATCTGAGAGGGAGTTGCTGTCACCATGACACTAGTGACATCACAGAAGAAGCTCGGGCTCTCCAGGTTACAAGAGATTTTTCAGGCAGTACCTAATGATGATGTCACTGAGAACCGCCATGGCCTACCTGCTGAACAGCTTTCCTTACATTGACCAGATTCGAGAGTGCCTTTTCCAGGAGAGTCTCCTGTGACACAGTGGAAACCTTTATGTACTCCATCTCTCTAAATCTAGAGACTTCTCTCTGCTTCACTAGTGGTTACATGTTCTGAATGGAGAAAGTTATTCATGGGCTTAGCATGGGTAGAAAAGGTTTAGGAACATGGAGTGTAGTAGATTCTTCTAGAGAATATTTTTATTCTGTATGTCACAGGTTTTTTCCTGCTGACATACAGTTCAATTTTCTAGGTTTTCTCTGTTTCCCAAAGTATAGTATTTTCCCTACAGACCTTTAATTTAATGAATATTGTATTTCCATTTCTTATTGTAAATTCCTTGCAAAGCGACTGTAGGCAGCTGTGACATGCCAGGCCTCAAAGTTGGTGCTGGTTTCTGCCTTCCACCCTCCCAACGGTGAGCTCTCCTTGTAGTAAACTAGTCCTTATTTGGCTATGCCTACCTGGCCTGCTGGCTTCTGCATAGTGACAGCGTATCTGCATGACCCCCATGGCTTATTAGGATTGGCCAGCACTAGCTTTTTATGTGTGGTGGGGGGTTCCCTGGGGTCAGAAGATTGTATCAAGGTTCCTGAGTAAAACTGCTTGAAGAAGACCTTCACTATTCGTGTCTTCCTTGCTGGTCGTGGTTGGGCTTGGCAAGTGGTGGCCCATATAGGGACCTCCTGAAATCAGAACTTCTTGCAGTCAGGGCAGCGCTGGAACATTCCCAAGGTAATATAGGACCATAAGGACCTTGGGAAATAAGTGGCTATAAATTCTCAGGGTAGTTAACAAGAAAGTTCTCAGTAGCAGTGAACCGAAATTAGGAAGAGGCCTGGTGAATTTAGCCGTAGAAGCGTAGAAAATTTTTGTCATGAGGAACTCACAGTCTCATCCAATTTTTCTGGCTCTTCAAGAGCTATTTGAGCATAAGAAACTAAAAATAAAAAGGAGCACCTTAGAGAGTTTATTGAGCGAATGCAAAGTCATTGCCCCCTGGTTCGCAGTCTCGGATAATCTTACTGTGGCAAGTTGGGAAAAACTAGGGAAAGACCTTGATTTTGCCTGGGAACAGGGGACTCTAAGACCTGGGGTCCATCCAGTGTGGTGCTTAGTGTGTAGTTGCCTTGAGGATCAAAAATGTTTTCAGGCATATATAGAGAAGGGACAAGCTGCCCTAGAAATGCTTCAAGAGGAGAGGTCAGAAAAGCAGTGAAGCACAAAGGAGACAGACTCAGAAAAGACAGATACAGAGGATGAAACAGACGAAACATATTCAGAAGAAGAAAAGGAAAAAGCCTAAAATGGTGGAGGAACTTCCTGGGTGGTTCCTCTCAGCTCCTCCTCCCTGCAAAGTTGTAGAGGAAGGGAGTAGAGTTTTGGGTGCAGGGCGCCCTCCTGTGGTGAACAACGGTACTGAGCATGCGCAGGCTTTGCACCTGGTATCAGTTGGCTGATAATATGCTAATGAGGGAGCAGCACAATACCAATAAGGTAATTCATGCTCCACCAATCCCTGAAGGACACTTAGCATAGCCTCAGCTGCTGTCTATATAAGCCGAGCATTCTTGCTGCTTGAGGCCCCCCTGTCCCTGTTCAAGGGAGCTGTACAGTAAAGGCTTGTTCGGAGAAGAATCCTGTTGCCACGCGTCGTTCTTGCTGGTGAGACATTGGGCATGCGAAAACCGGGTAGTACATTCTGCCAAGAAGTGTGGAAGCCAGTCCACACAGAACTGCATCTGGCCTATCCTGTTTATGTGGATGCTAATCAACAAAGGTATCATGTGCCTTTAGACTTTAAGGTGATCAAGTCCCTGATGGTATCAGTAGGACATATGGCATTATGGCCTCACTTACCATACCTCAGGTTAAGGTCTTACACAGATTTTGCGTGACTCCTAGTGATTGGATTAAACTTGCTCGGGCCTGTCTTAGTCTGGTACAGTATTTGGACTGGAGAGCTTTTCTTATTGACTTTGCCAATGAACACGCTGCCGCTAACTTGGTAGCGAGGGGGGGGGGGGCGGCCAGGCTGCCTGGGATAGAGATACGCTGCTGGGTCAGGGACGCTTTGCCAATGCTCAGACAGGGTATCCAGGACAGGTTTACCAGCAGATTAATGAAATTGAAACAAAGGCATGGACATCCTTACCTAATAAGTGAGAAGGGAGTGCAAACCTCATCAAGATCCTTCAAGGACCTATGGAGCCATTCTCTGACTTTGTAGCCTGATTAGTGGAAGCAGCGGGGAAAGTCTTAGGCTACCCCGATACTGCTAGGCCCTTGATTAAAGAGTTGGCCTATGAACAGTCACAAAGGAATGTCGAGCCGCTATCACTCCTTACAAGAATAAGGGACTTGAGGCTTGGATGAAGGTCTGTAGAGAAATAGGGGGACCTGTGACTAATGCTGGACTCGCGGCTGCACTTATGCAGATGACGCAGAGAAAAGGAGGTAGCTCAGGAGTGTGTGTTAAGTGTGGTCAGCTGGGGCGCCTAAAAAGGCAATGTCCAGACAGGAGAAGTCTATTCAGTACAGGAAGTGGCCAATGCCCAAGGCAACAAGGGCTGTGCCCCAAGTGCAAGGAGGTGAACCATTGGGCTCATGAGTGCTACTTGGTAAAAGACATCAATGGGCAGCCTCTAATCACCGGTTTTGGTGAACAACGTCAAAAAAATGGACAGGTGGGTCCACGACCCCAGGGCCCACAAATATATGGGGCAGTCGAGAATCAGGATGTAGAACAGAGTCATGAGAGACCGCCGTCCCTTCTCCATTCAAGGGGCCAAGGGGAGCCACTAAGGGTTCCACAGGACTGGAACTCTTCTCCACTGTCAGATTCATACTACCTCCTTGGATGGGGGTCCAGTTGACAGAAACTGATTTTAAAGGACCCCCTGAACTTGGCACATTAGGGTTTCTTATAGGGAGATCATCTACAGCTTTAAAAGGACTACATGTCCATCCAGGAGTTATTGACCCAGATTATACAGGGGTTGTCAAGATCATGTTAGAATCACTGAAAGGGATTTGTGCCATTTCCCCTGGGGACCGAATAGCGCAACGATTACTTTGCCTAGCCATCATGGAAGATTTGCAGCCCAGTCTAGAAAGAGGGGAGAGAATGGTTTCAGTTCCACAGACTCCAACCCTACATTTTTAGGCTTGGGTTTAAACCAACGCCCAATATTGGAGCTACGGGGATATGGTAAACGCATCCTAGGACTGTTGAATACAGCGGCCAATAGAAGTATAATAACTAAGAAAGATTGACCTTCTGGACAGCCGGTACAGTCCTCATCTCAAACATTACAAGGTCTCAGTTATGCAAGAGCTCCTGATATGAGTGCAAGACAACTGAGTTGGAGAGATCAGGAAGGGCATTCAGGAGTTATGCAATCCTATATGTTGGATTTGCACATTTCCCTTTGGGGGAGATAATTGCTGAAAGATATTGGTTTCAAATTGACCACTGAGTATTCTGAAACTTCACAAAAGATTATCAAACATGTGGGCTATTTACCCAGTAAAGGAATAGGGAAACACCTGCAGGGTAGGACTAGCCCTATAACTGCCCAACAGAGAGAAAGGAATCAGGACCTGGGTTTTCCTTGGGGCCGCTGAGGATGGGTTCCCATTACCTGGAAAAGAGAGGAGCCGGTTTGGGTTCCTCAGTGGCTGCTTTCTTCTGAGAAGCTTCCCGCAGCTAAAGCTGGCTACAAAGCATATACAAACATCACTATTACCTTGGAATACCCCAATATTTGTGATTAAAAAGAAGTCAGGAAAATGGAGACTGTTGCATGATTTACAATGTATAAATCAACAGATGCAAATCATGGGCCCAGTGCAAGCCAGGCTTCCTCTTTTTTCCCCTCTGCCAGTCTGTTGGCCTGTTGTAGTGATTGATATGAAAGATTGCTTTTCCTCCATACCTCTTTGTCCAAGGGATAGTGAAAGGTTTGCTTTTACTGTTCCATCATGCAATCATGAAGAACCTGAGCAACGATATGAATGGGTAGTTTACCACAGGGTATGGCCAATAGCCCATCTATGTGTCAACTTTTTGGGGGCAACGCCATTGCGCCAATAAGACAGAGGTTTCCTGCTCTGAAATGCCTCCATTTTATGGATGATATCCTTTTAACTTCAATGAATGAAGTGATTTTAGATTTAGCATATGGAAATTTAGTTAAATTGCTAGAAGGTAGGGGATTGATTATTGCCCCGGAAAAGGTACAAAAGGGCAGTCTTGTAAATTATTTAAGAGCAAAAGTAAGTCCTTATACCATTATCCCCCAGAAGGTTGAATTGAGGAAAGATAATCTTAAGACTCTTAATGATTTTCAAAAATTACTAGGCGATATTAATTGGGCCATATGTTATTTAAAATTACCAAATTATTAATTAAAACCATTGTATAATACTTTAGTTGGGGATTCGGTCTTGGGTTCTCCTAGACAATTGACTGATGAAGCAAGGGAAGCTTTAAAGGAGGTTGAAAAAGTATTACAGGGCGCAATTTTACATCGATGGAAGGAGGGTGGAGACATTGTGCTATGCATTCTAGCCACCTACATGGAGCCCACAGGATTGTTGTGGCAAGAAGGCCCTCTACTTTGTGTTTATCCCAAGGCTTCTCCAGCTAGATCAGTAGAGAATTATCCTACAGCAGTTGCATGTTTAGCCCTGAATGGGATCCAACAGTGCATACAATTTTTTGGTGTTTCCCCAACCTCGATCATAGTGCCCTATACAGGTCAGCTGATGAAGATCTTGTGTTGCACTGTGGATGCATGGGCTATATTACACTGTGGATTCCATGGAGAGATAGATAATCATTATCCAGAACAGTCTTTGCTGTCCTTCTTTAAAAAACATCCCGTGATCTTTCTATGGTTACCTCCAGTGTTCCTATACAGGGGGCGCCATACATATTTTACAGATGGATCCAAAAATGGCTGTGGAGTTTATGTGATTAACAATCAAGAGCCAATTTTGTGTCAATATCAACCCGGCTCTCCACAAATAATTGAACTCAAAATTGTTCCTTTGACTTTAATTTGCTCTCTGATTCAACGTATTTGTTAATGCATTTAAGATATTAGAAGTGGTTGGCCCTATTAAAATTAGCATCACGGTATGCCAGCTGCTGAGGAAACTTCAGGAATTGATCTGGAAAAGAGGTCACAAGTTTTTTGTCCAACATATTAGAGCTCATAAAGGTTTGCCTGCTCCTCTCAGTGAGTGAAATGATCTTGTGGATAGATGTACCCGAATGGAGTTCATCTTCTTAAGCTCATCATTGGATCAAGCACGACAATCTCATCAACAATATCATGTGCCTACTAAGACCTTAGAGCAGAAGTTTCATCTGTCTTGTGCAGATGCTCGACAGATAGATTTAGGATGTCAACAGTGTATCACTTTTCACCATGGACCTAGTGTCGGGGTTAATCCTAGAGGCCTCTTGCCCCTAAAGATTTGGCAAATGGATGTAACTTACATATCTGGATTTGGGACTCTAAAATACATTCATGTTTCTGTGGATACTTGTTGAGGAGTCATTCATGCTACCCCTATGAGTGGAGAAAATGCACGCAATGTTATTGGACACTGCCTATAAGCCTGGGCTGCTTGGGGAAAGCCTCAACATTTAAAAACTGATAATGGCCCAGCATAAACTGCCAAATCTTTCAAATCCTTTTATAAACAGATGGATGTGCAGTTGAGCCACGGCCTGCCGTATAATCCCCAACGTCAAGGTTTTGTTGAGCAAGCACATCGTACCTGAAGGAATGCGTAATTAAACAAAAAGGGGGAATAGGCCATGGTAGAACCCAAAGCGAACAAATATCCTTAGCCCTTTTTACACTTATTTTTTTTATTTTGGATGATGATGGCCTTTCTGCCACTGACCGACATCAGTGTCGAGCGGGCACATAGAAAGGTTATGTGAAATGAAAAGACATGATCACTGGCTTGTGGCATGGGCCAGATCCCGTGTTGGCATGGGCAAGAGGGTCTGTTTGTGTGTTTCCTCAGGACCAGCAAGATCCGTTGTGGGTCCCTGAAATATTGACCAGGAGGTACAACAAGAATGAAGATCCTGCTGCTGCTCACACTTCTCGGTGTGACCCAAATGCTGGTCCAAATGGAACCCATCTGGGGGATATTATCGGTGTTCCCGAGACTCATGACGATACATCATGACTTTTAAATCCACTCCTCTAATTTGTCTAAAAAGTAGTCAAGTTATCTTCTAGGTAATTGGACAGGAGAATTCGATTTCTTAATGGATCAGCTACATGTAGCCATCCTGACCGTGAACTCCACATGTGCAGATGCTAGACTGGCTACGGGATTGTAATATGGATTGAGGCTGCTATGAATCATGTGAGGGAGTGGGCGGGTATGGGAATACTAGCTGGACTCTTGCTCCTAGTCTCCCTAGTGCGCCTGTGTTGTCTCTGTTGAATGAGGTTTGTTCAGAGGCGGCACGCGGTTATGGTGGTACAGGTATTTGCAGCCATTAAATCAGGACAGTCCCCTCAAGCCTGGCTTACGGTCATTCAGAAGTCCTTGTTGTACCTCACGCCTGAGTATGTATGAGTGACCCTGCCCAGTGACGGGCAACCTCCCTTCTACCTAAGGCATGGGACCTTGTGGGAGACGAGGTGTCCTAAGACTGCTTTAATGAACAGATGATCCTAAGACGGTTGGATGGGTCGCCACGCTCAGGGGTGCTTTTGCCTGCTTGATTAATTAAACAATAAGGGGGAACTATAGGCAGTTGCGATATGGTGCGCCTCAAAGATGGTGCTGGTTTCCGCCTTCCACCCTCCCAATGGTGCGTGCTCCTTGTAGTAAGGAAGTCCTTATTTGGCTATGCCTGCCTAGCCTCCCAGCTTCCGCATAGTGAGAGCCGATCTTCATGACGCACATAGCTTGCTGTGATTGGCCAGCAGTAGCTATTTAAGTGTGCTCCGGGGTTTCCCCGGGGTCAGAAGATTGTATCAAGGTTCCTGAATAAAACTGCTTGAGGAAGATCTTCGTTGGTCCTGTCTTCCTTGCTGGTCGAGTTAGGGTCTTGGCATGGGTAGAAAAGATTTAGAAACATGGTGTGTAGGAGATTCGTCTAGATAATATTTTTATTCTATATGTCACAGGTTCATTCTTGTGACATACAATTCAATTTTCTTGGGTTTCTGTTTCTCAAAGGTCAGTATTTTCCCTACTGACCTTGAATAGAATGAATTTTGTATTTCAATTTCTTATTGTAAGTTCCTTGATAAGGGACTTTGTAAATATTCCTCAACATGTACTCAAAAATTTTGTTTTCCAATTCCATTTTCTGCAATGATTTTGGTCACAAGTGGGTCCAGCTATAGAGTCAGTATAACAGTGTAAATACTGTGTAGCTACTTCAAATGATAAACTCCCAAATCCTTATTTTATCGAAAAATTACCAGACATCAGGAAAGCAAAGGACAACATGGACTATTGAGTTAGGTTTCTTATCCCATTTGATATCAGTACTACACTATGTAGCTTCCAGTGTTCCCACAGCCAGAGTAGAGGGTTTAGGATGTATTACCATGATTCTTTGTTCAGGCCAATCCTAAGATACTGGATGATGTGCAGGGAGAAACGTGGCTTGAGGAGCAGTTAAATGTCTACTTCAATAGGTTCACAAAAACAGGAGGGAGTCTATTTGAAATTGTCATTTGTGAATTCTACATTCTTGACATAGTTGGGCAGAATCCATGTTAACATTCCACTTAACCACATAGGTGTAGGAGCCACCAAAATCATATGTATACTGTAGAGGGCCGCAGTAACATTCGCCACCACTAGATGGCACTGGCTTCCTCTGCGCCCCATGAGGAAGGCCGAGCTAGACAAGATGGCGCCGGACTTCGCGGCGCCAGCCGACTTCCTTTCAGGAAGTTAACTGTGTGGGCATGTGCAAGAGTGCCTTCGTGCCAGGTCTTTGCCCACTCCGGGGCGTGCCTGATGAGATCATGAGTAGGCGACCAATCAGGTGTGGATGTGCCTCACTAGGGTGTATATAAGCGTGCCATGCTGGCGCGCGGGGCTTCCTCCTTAAGATATCAATAAAGTTTAGTCGCAGCTAGGATTCCTATGTCCACACGTGTTTTCTTGCTGGCGAGGTGGCACGTGGGACAGTATACATCAGCCAACCAAACTAGATAAGATTGATGAAGGTAAGAAGTGCATTCTGCCAGGAACCTGAAAAAGTTATTTCCTGAGAGACACAGATACAGCATGTCAAATACAGAAGTGAATTCTAGTAGCAAACCAGTGAACTGAAAACGGAACTCTTTTTGGTAGATTTTGAAAAAGGATTAGAAGAGCTGAAGGTAATTTCAACCCCATTAGAACAGCAATGCCAGTGAACCAGAGTTTCTCATACTATACCAGTATACAGAGAAAGGACATGGACTGAGCTATGGCTCCAAATGCACATGTGGCCGACTATAGCCTTTTTGGGCAACATTGGAAAGAGAAGCCCTTGTCCTCCCTTGTACATCTTTCAGTTAAAGGGAATGTCATGCGGGAGAAAGGCTGGTTAGAGAAGAAGGAAAATGTGAATGGGTAAGGATCTTATGGGCAGTAAACTGGGAAAGGAAATTATATTTGAAATGTAAATATAGAAACATCCAGTTAAATAACGTAATAAAATTTGCTAAAAAATAAAAAAAAAATGAATGTTATAAAAGAAAGAAAAAGCTGCCAAGTAATCACACATATTGACTCGTAAATTTGAAGTGGTAGTCAGGGTAAACTAGTGGAAAGACTGAGATGGTGAAGTCTCAACTAGAATCTCTTCTCTCCCAGATGTCAGTGTCAGAGACAAACTGCACTATAGGAATCCAAAGCATGGAGGTGTTTACACTGAGCTGAGGAGACAATACTTGTCTTTGCTTTGTTTCTTTGGACCTTTTTCTTCAGGGCAAAAAGAGTAAAGCCATGAGCTCTGAGGGGAACAGCTGTGCCCTTCCCAACAACTGGCTTTTGTAATGAAGTAATTGATTATATAAACTCTCTGACTTCCAGGAACCACATCAAGCAGGGAAGTCCAGATGATTCTGAGAGGATCGCAGCTCCTGATTACCATGTGTGGAAGGCTCAGATCAAGGCTATTTCAGCGAACCCACTCAATCCGTACCCAAGACACAACGAGCTTTCCCATGGACCACTTATTTGTTCCTTTTTTTATAGAAAGACAGAAGTCCAGCTTCCTTCTCCTTTATCTCCCTCCCAAATGGCTATTTAGCTGGAATAAGAGTTCAATGAGTTAACCCTAGAGATCCTCAAACAATATCCAAGAGGCAGATGCAGTCACGACAACACTGTGACATCACAGAAAAGCTAGGGCTCTCCAGGTTACAAGAGATTTTTCATGGAGGGCCTAATGATGATGTCACTGAGAACCGCCATGTCCTACCTGCTGAACAGCTTTCCTTACATTGACCAGATTTGAGGGTGCCCTTTCCAGGAGTGTCTCCTGTGACACAGTGGAAACCTTTACGTACTATATATCTCTAAAGCTAGAGACCTCTCTTTGCTTCATTAGTACTTACATGATCGGAATAGAGAGTGTTGGTCAGGGTCTCGGTATGTATAAAAAAGATCTAGGAACATGGGGTGGAGGAGATTCTTCGGGATAAAAATTCCACTCCCAGGTCCATTCCTGTGACAGACAGTTCAAGTTCCTGGGTTTTCTCTGTTTCCCAAAGTCCAATATTTTCCCTCCAGACGTTTAGTTGAATGAATATTGTATTACATTTTCTTATTGTACTTTCTTTGAAAGGGGACTTTATATATATTCCTGAATGTGAACTCAAAAATTCTGTTTTCCTATTTTATTTTTTGCAATGATATTGGCAATAAAGTGGGCCCAGCTAAAGCGTGAATATAACAGTATAAATATTGTATACCTACTTCAAATGATAATCTCCCAAATCCTTATTTTATACAAAAATCACCAGCCATCAGTAAAGCAAAGGACAACATGGACCCTAGAATGCGTTTCTGAATTTCTTTTCGTCTTGAAAAATTTTGCGTAGAAAGTTTTGTGGGTGTATTTCTGTCTTTATCCCTCCACTGGTGTCCTTCCGGGCTACAGGAGTTGGCCTCCTCATGTTCCATATCACCAACGTAAGTCACATCTTAGGTCACCCCATTGATTCGTGGGTCCCTCCCTTATCCAGGTCTCTTTCTCTTCATGGAGGTTTCTCCCACCTCCTCATCTCTAAAAGTTTAAGATTTCCTTTCCTTCTCCTGACTATCGGGTCGTATCTCCTGTCCCTTCCCACACAGGATCCATTCTCCTCTCCCTTCCTTCTCCCATTTAGTTCCTTCCCTCAATCTGCCTCCAGGACTATTTTATTCCCCATTCACATGAGAGTCAATCATATGCACTTGGGCCTTTCTTCTTGTTTATCTTCTTTGTATCTATGAGCTTTGTGGAGGACGTCCAGTAGTTTATGGATAATATTACTTATAATTGAGCAATTTCAACAACCCTGCTGGATCATATTTTTATAGTAGCATGTCAACATTGAAAATTATAATTTAGTATGAGTGAATGTTGGGAGGAGCAAATTTAAGTAAAAAGCAACTTAAAACATAAATCAAAACACAGATTTTACCAGTTGACATTCTTATAAAAATAATACTCGACTACCATGAGTAATTATTGTCTCACAGGTGATTTTTTAAATGATACCAAAATTTGGCAGGCAAATGATGTTTTATCAAATAATTATGGATAATATGACTAAGATCAAATAAGATAAATATATTGTTTCATTTTGATATCACTTGCTGGCATTTTTCCTCAAACATGATATACAATATAGCATTAAACATTATGGTATATTCGTTTTAAATTTTAATATTTATTTTAACCTAACCTATAAAGTAACAGGCTGCCTTATGTTATTTTTGCAGACATTCAACCTCATCCTCGCTTTCTCAGTTCTTTGTTCCCCCCTGCCCTAGGACCCTCACCACTTATACTAGTGTCTCTTCATTATTCTTACTTCTACATTCATATCCCACATGTTCAATATCTTCCATACCACACTCTTTAAAACCCTACTCTCTAATCTCTGCGACCTATACCCGCTAAGTAAACTCAAACCACCCACAGCTTCACATACATACAAGTATATGAAAATGAGATGCTATTATCTACATGAGAAAGAACACATGGTATGTGCCTTTCTGAGTCTTTGTTTCCTTACTCAGTATATTTTCTAGTTTCATCTATTTTCCTGAAACCATCATAGTTTAGTTTTCCTGGGGCTGAATGAAATACGATTGTGTACATTGTCACATTCTTATGTATCTAGGTATCAATGAACATTCATTACTATTATCAATAAAACAGCAATAGATTTCTTTGTGAAAAATGATGAGAAACCGAAGATAGAGAAGTCAAGATTAATTACTGACAAACTAAGAAAAGATTTCCACAGATAAAAATTTGTGGCTATGTTAACTAGATCAGTGTTTGTTAACGTTAATAAAGGATGTGGTATTTATAATGTTTTAATACTAATTAAAATTGTAGAATGTTCAATACTTTAGAGAATGCTTATAAAATTGTCCATCACTAAGTGATATTTCCACTAAAAATTTAATCTTTTTATAAAATATTTTGGTTATATATATATATGTATATGTATATATGCATGTATATATATACATATACATATATATTCAAAATAAAGAACATTAAGAAGTTACTGTCATAAAATTCAATAACAACACCAAAGACCAGTTATATGAATTAAAAACGGACTAGGAGTTATTGAAAACCTCTCCAGTTAAATTAAGAGACTTAGAAAAGAGATAGCCTGGACCACCACGGCCTAAAACTGGTCTTCAATAACAATAAGGGAAGAATGTCCACATATACGTGGAAATTGAACAATGCTCTACTCAATGATAACCTGGTCTAGGAAGAAATAAAGAACGAAATTAAAAACTTTTTAGAATTTAATGAAAATGAAGGTACAACATACCCAAACTTATGGGACACAATGAAAGCTGTGCTAAGAGGAAAACTCATAGCGCTGAGTGCCTGCAGAAAGAAACAGGAAAGAGCATATGTCAGCACCTTGACAGCACACCTAAAAGCTCTAGAACAAAAAGAAGCACATACACCCAGGAGGAGTAGAAGGCAGGAAATAATCAAACTCAGTGCTGAAATCAACCAAGTAAAAACAAAAAGGACCATAGAAAGAATCAACAGAACCAAAAGTTGGTTCTTTGAGAAAATCAACAAGATAGATAAACCCTTAGCCAGACTAACGAGAGGACACAGAGAGTGCGTCCAAATTAACAAAATCAGAAATGAAAAGGGAGACATAACTACAGATTCAGAGGAAATTCAAAAAATCATCAGATCTTACTATAAAAACCTATATTCAACAAAACTTGAAAATCTTCAGGAAATGGACAATTTCCTAGACAGATACCAGGTATCGAAGTTAAATCAGGAACAGATAAACCAGTTAAACAACCCCATAACTCCTAAGGAAATAGAAGCAGTCATTAAAGGTCTCCCAACCAAAAAGAGCCCAGGTCCAGACGGGTTTAGTGCAGAATTCTATCAAACCTTCATAGAAGACCTCATACCAATATTATCCAAACTATTCCACAAAATTGAACCAGATGGAGCACTACCGATTTCCTTCTACGAAGCCACAATTACTCTTATACCTAAACCACACAAAGACACAACAAAGAAAGAGAACTTCAGACCAATTTCCATTAGGAATATCGATGCAAAAATACTCAACAAAATTCTGGCAAACCGAATCCAAGAGCACATCAAAACAATCATCCACCATGACCAAGTAGGCTTCATCCCAGGCATGCAGGGATGGTTTAATATACGGAAAACCATCAACGTGATCCATTATATAAACAAACTGAAAGAACAAAACCACATGATCATTTCATTAGACGCTGAGAAAGCATTTGACAAAGTTCAGCAACCCTTCATGATAAAAGTCCTGGTGAGAATAGGAATTCAAGGCCCATACCTGAACATAGTAAAAGCCATATACAGCAAACCAGTTGCTCACATTAAACAAAATGGAGAGGAACTCGAAGCAATCCCACTAAAATCAGGGACTAGACAAGGCTGCCCACTCTCTCCCTACTCATTCAATATAGTTCTTGAAGTTCTAGCCAGAGCAATCAAACAACAAAAGGAGGTCAAGGGGATACAGATCAGAAAAGAAGAATTCAAAATATCACTGTTTGCAGATGATATGATAGTGTATTTAAGTGATCCCAAAAGTTCCACCAGAGAACTACTAAAGCTGATAAACAACTTCAGCAAAGTGGCTGGGTATAAAATTAACTCAAATAAATCAGTAGCCTTCCTCTATACAAAAGAGAAACAAGCCAAGAAAGAAATTAGGGAAACGACACCCTTCATAATAGACCCAAATCATATAAAGTACCTCGGTGTGACTTTAACCAAGCAAGTAAAAGATCTGTACAATAAAGACTACAAGACTCTGAAGAAGGAAATTGAAGAAGACCTCAGAAGATGGAAAGATCTCCCACGCTCATGGATTGGCAGGATTAATATAGTAAAAATGGCCATTTTACCAAAAGCAATCTACAGATTCAATGCAATCCCCATCAAAATACCAATCCAATTCTTCAAAGAGTTAGACAGAACAATTTGCAAATTCATCTGGAATAACAAAAAACCCAGGATAGATAAAGCTATCCTCAAGAATAAAAGGACTTCAGGGGGAATCACTATCCCTGAACTCAAGCAGTATTACAGAGCAATAGTGATAAAAACTGCATGGTATTGGTACAGAGACAGACAGATAGGCCAATGGAATAGAAGTGAAGACCCAGAAATGAACCCACACACCTATGGTCACTTGATTTTTGACAAAGGAGCCAAAACCATCCAATGGAAAAAAGATAGCATTTTCAGCAAATGGTGCTGGTTCAACTGGAGGTCAACATGTAGAAGAATGCAGATCGATCCATGCTTATCACCCTGTACAAAGCTTAAGTCCAAGTGGATCAAGGACCTCCACATCAAACCAGACACACTCAAACTAATAGAAGAAAAACTAGGGAAGCATCTGGAACACATGGGCACTGGAAAAAAATTCTTAAACAAAACACCAATGGCTTACGCTCTAAGATCAAGAATCGACAAATGGGATCTCATAAAACTACAAAGCTTCTGTAAGGCAAAGTACACGGTGGTCAGGACAAAACAGCAACCAACAGATTGGGAAGAGATCTTTACCAATCCTACAACAGATAGAGCCCTTATATCCAAAATATACAAAGAACACAAGAAGTTAGACCGCAGGGAAACAAATAACCCTATTAAAAAATGGGTTTCAGAGCTAAACAAAGAATTCACAGCTGAGGAATGCCGAATGGCTGAGAAACACCTAAAGAAATGTTCAACATTTTTAGTCATAAGGGAAATGCAAATCAAAACAACACTGAGATTTCACCTCACACCAGTGAGAATGGCTAAGATCAAAAACTCAGGAGACAACAGATGCTGGCGAGGATGTGGAGGAAGAGGAACACTCCTCCATTGTTGGTGGGATTGCATAATGGTACAACCATTCTGGAAATCAGTCTGGAGAATCCTCAGAAAATTGGACATTGAACTGCCTGAGGATCCAGCTATACCTCTCTTGGGCATATACCCAAAAGATGCCCCAACATATAAAAAAGACACGTGCTCCACTATGTTCATTGCAGCCTTATTTATAATAGCCAGAAGCTGGAAAGAACCCAGATGCCCTTCAACAGAGGAATGGATACAGAAAATGTGGTACAGCTACACAATGGTATATTACTCAGCTATCAAAAACAACGACTTTATGAAATTCGTAGGCAAATGGTTGGAACTGGAAAACATCATCCTGAGTGAGCTAACCCAATCACAGAAGACATACATGGTATGCACTCATTGATAAGTGGCTATTAGCCCAAATGCTTGAATTACCCTAGATGCCTAGAGCAAATGAAACTCAAGACGGATGATCAAAATGTGAATGCTTCACTCCTTCTTTAAAAGGGGACCAAGAATACCCTTGGCAGGGAAGAGAGAGGCAAAGATTAAAACAGAGATTGAAGGAACACCCATTCAGAGTCTGCCCCACATGTGGCCCATACATATATAGCCACCCAATTAGACAAGATGGATGAAGCAAAGAAGTGCAGACCGACAGGAGCCGGATGTAATTCGCTCCTAAGAGACATAGCCAGAATACAGTAAATACAGAGGCGAATGCCAGCAGCAAACCACTGAACTGAGAATAGGACCCCCGTTGAAGGAATCAGAGAAAGAACTGGAAGAGCTTGAAGGGGCTCGAGACTCCATATGTACAACAATGCCAAGCATCCAGAGCTCCCAGGGACTAAGCCCCTACCCAAAGACTATACATGGACTGACCCTGGACTCTGACCTCATAGGTAGCAATGCATATCCTAGTAAGAGCACCAGTGGAAGGGGAAGCCCTGGGTCCTGCTAAGACTGGACCCCCAGTGAACTTGACTGGTGGGGGGAGGGCGGCAATGGGGGGAGGGTTGGGAGGGGAACACCCATAAGGAAGGGGAGGGGGGAGGGGGATGTTTGCTCGGATACTGGGAAAGGGAATAACACTTGCAATGTATATAAGAAATACTCAAGTTAATAAAAAAAAAATATAGAAAAAAAAAAAGAAAAAAGAAAGCCAATGAATTTGACTTGATTTTTTTTTCCCTGACAGAAATAAGTGTTCTCCCGGCATGGTTACACTGGTGTCTGAGTCATCTGTAATAAAACCCACTACTATTAAGATCACAGTCACAGGAACTATGACAAATAGCAAATCACAGGACAAGCATCATAGTTGGCCAAGCCTTTTCTGCAGCTTTATTGAAGTATAATTTACATACTTAAAAAATCCATTTATTTTAAGTGTGTAATTTAATGATTTTAAAGAAAAAATTATAGCTTCCTTCCCTTTTTTAATACTCATTTCCCACTAGTTCATATGATATCGAAGTCTATTAAAAACACAGAAGTGAAGTCAGGAGAAGGACCAGAGCGGAAAGCAGGAGGTTCTTGATTTGCTAAGACGACAGATACATTGGCAGAATCTTCTGGATAAAACCACTTGGAAACATTGGGTCTTCTCTTAGCATGCAGCCTCCAGACAAAGAGTTTAAAGGATTTAGTCATGGGTCCACCTACATCAAATCCGTACCTGACCTGGTATGGACAGCATCACTTTTGGCCACTTTCATGTTAATCACATTCATCACTCTTACAAGTTGCCTAGCAACTCACATAGTAAACAAACTTATTTTGGTTTATGATTTCATAGCTTTTGGTCCATGGTCACATAACCATGAAAGGGTCACGATAGAGCTCAACTGCTAACCTCACTGTCATCCAAGAAGCACCAACACAGGAAGAGAACAAGGACAAAAAAACACCCTCCAAGACATGTCCCAAATGACCAAGTCCCTTAATTTCTTATCTCCTCGTTTCCTGCCACCTTCATACACATCCATCAACAGATGAACTCATGGATTACAGCCGACAGGGTCCAATCGATTTTCGTAGTCCCACCTTTGAACAATAAACTGGGACAATGTGTATCTTAAACCCATAGGGTAGGCCAGAAGGTTGTGTCAGAGGTCTAAACGTCACCTCACACTAGAAACAGCTGGGTAGGTTTCTCAACATCCCCTATTTCTTTATTTTATTTTATTTTATTTTTTTTTATTATCTTGAGTATTTCTTATATACATTTCAAGTGTTATTCCCTTTCCCGGTTTCCGGACAGACATCACCCTCCCCCCTCCCCTTCCTTGTGGGTGTTCCCCTCCCAAACCTCCCCCCATTGCCACCCTCCCCGCATAGTCTAGTTCACTGGGGGTTCAGTCTTAGCAGGACCCAGGGCTTCCCCTTCCACTGGTGCTCTTACTAGGATATTCATTGCTACCTATGGGGACAGAGTCCAGGGTCAGTCCATGTATACTCTTTAGGTAGTGGCTTAGTCCCTGGAAGCTCTGGTTGCTTGACATTGTTGTACTTTTGGGGTCTCGAGCACCTTCAAGCTCTTCCAGTTCTTTCTCTGATTCCTTCAACGGGGGACCTATTCTCAGTTCAGTGGTTTGCTGCTGGCATTCGCCTCTGTATTTGCTGTATTCTGGCTGTGTCTCTCAGGAGCGATCTACGTCCGGCTCCTGTCGGTCTGCACTTCTTTGCTTCATCCATCTTGTCTAATTGGGTGGCTGTATATGTATGGGCCACCTGTGGGGCAGGCTCTGAATGGGTGTTCCTTCCGTCTCTGTTTTAATCTTTGCCTCTCCCTTCCCTGCCAAGGGTATTCTTTTTCCTCATTTAAAGAAGGAGTGAAGCATTCACATTTTGATCATCCATCTTGAGTTTCCTTTGTTCTAGGGATCTAGGGTAATTCAAGCATTTGGGCTAATAGCCACTTATCAATGAGTGCATACCATGTATGTCTTTCTGTGAGTGGGTTAGCTCACTCAGGATGATATTTTCCAGTTCCAACCATTTGCCTACGAATTTCATAAACTCGTTGTTTTTGATAGCTGAGTAATATTCCATTGTGTAGATGTACCACATTTTCTGTATCCATTCCTCTGTTGAAGGGCATCTGGGTTCTTTCCAGTTTCTGGCTATTATAAATAAGGCTGCGATGAACATAGTGGAGCACGTGTCTCTTTTATATGTTGAGGCATCTTTTGGGTATATGCCCAAGAGAGGTATGGCTGGATCCTCAGGCAGTTCAATGTCCAATTTTCTGAGGAACTTCCAGACTGATTTCCAGAATGGTTTTACTAGTCTGCAATCCCACCAACAATGGAGGAGTGTTCCTCTTTCTCCACATCCTTGCCAGCATCTGCTGTCACCTGAGTTTTTGATCTTAGCCATTCTCACTGGTGTGAGGTGAAATCTCAGTGTTGTTTTGATTTGCATTTCCCTTATGACTAAAGATGTTGAACATTTCTTTAGGTGTTTCTCAGCCATTCGGCATTCCTCAGCTGTGAATTCTTTGTTCAGCTCTGAACCCCATTTTTTAATAGGGTTATTTGTTTCCCTGCGGTCTAACTTCTTGAGTTCTTTGTATATTTTGGATATAAGGCCTCTATCTGTTATAGGATTGGTAAAGATCTTTTCCCAATCTGTTGGTTGTCGTTTTGTCCTAACCACAGTGTCCTTTGCCTTACAGAAGCTTTGCAGTTTTATGAGATCCCATTTGTCGATTCTTGATCTAGAGCATAAGCCATTGGTGTTTTGTTCAGGAAATGTTTTCCAGTGCCCATGTGTTCCAGATGCTTCCCTAGTTTTTCTTCTATTAGTTTGAGTGTGTCTGGTTTGATGTGGAGGTCCTTGATCCACTTGGACTTAAGCTTTGTACAGGGTGATAAGCATGGATCGATCTGCATTCTTCTGCATGTTGTCCTCCAGTTGAACCAGCACCATTTGCTGAAAATGCTATCTTTTTTCCATTGGATGGTTTTGGCTCCTTTGTCAAAAATCAAGTGACCATAGGTGTGTGGGTTCATTTCTGGGTCTTCAATTCTATTCCATTGGTCTATCTGTCTGTCTCTGTACCAATACCATGCAGTTTTTATCACTATTGCTCTGTAATACTGCTTGAGTTCAGGGATAGTGATTCCCCCTGAAGTCCTCTTATTGTTGAGGATAGCTTTAGCTATCCTGGGTTTTTTGTTATTCCAGATGAATTTGCAAATTGTTCTGTCTAACTCTTTGAAGAATTGGATTGGTATTTTGATGGGGATTGCATTGAATCTGTAGATTGCTTTTGGTAAAATGGCCATTTTTACTATATTAATCCTGCCAATCCATGAGCATGGGAGATCTTTCCATCTTCTGAGGTCTTCTTCAATTTCTTTCCTCAGTGTCTTGAAATTCTTATTGTACAGATCTTTTACTTGCTTGGTTAAAGTCACACCGAGGTACTTTATATTATTTGGGTCTATTATGAAGGGTGTCGTTTCCCTAATTTCTTTCTTGGCTTGTTTCTCTTTTGTATAGAGGAAGGCAACTGATTTATTTGAGTTAATTTTATACCCAGCCACTTTGCTGAAGTTGTTTATCAGCTTTAGTAGTTCTCTGGTGGAACTTTTGGGATCACTTAAATATACTATCATGTCGTCTGCAAATAGTGATATTTTGACCTCTTCTTTTCCGATCTGTATCCCCTTGATCTCCTTTTGTTGTCTGATTGCTCTGGCTAGAACTTCAAGAACTATATTGAATAAGTAGGGAGAGAGTGGGCAGCCTTGTCTAGTCCCTGATTTTAGTGGGATTGCTTCAAGTTTCTCTCCATTTAGTTTAATGTTAGCAACTGGTTTCCTGTATATGGCTTTTACTATATTTAGGTATGGGCCTTGAATACCTATTCTTTCCAGGACTTTTATCATGAAGGGGTGTTGAATTTTGTCAAATGCTTTCTCAGCATCTAATGAAATGATCATGTGTTTCTGTTCTTTCAGTTTGTTTATATGATGGATCACGTTGATGGTTTTCCTTATTTTAAACCATCCCTGCATGCCTGGGATGAAGCCTACTTGATCATGGTGGATGATTGTTTTGATGTGCTCTTGAATTCGGTTTGCCAGAATTTTATTGAGTATTTTTGCGTCGATATTCATAAGGGAAATTGGTCTGAAGTTCTCTTTCTTTGTTGGGTCTTTGTGTGGTTTAGGTATAAGAGTAATTGTGGCTTCATAGAAGGAATTCGGTAGGGCTCCATCTGTTTCGATTTTGTGGAATAGTTTGGATAATATTGGTATAAGGTCTTCTATGAAGGTTTGATAGAATTCTGCACTAAACCCGTCTGGACCTGGGCTCTTTTTGGTTGGGAGACCTTTAATGACTGCTTCTATTTCCTTAGGAGTTATGGGGTTGTTTAACTCGTTTATCTGTTCCTGATTTAACTTCGATACCTGGTATCTGTCTAGGAAATTGTCCATTTCCTGAAGATTTTCAAGTTTTTTGAATATAGGTTTTTATAGTAAGATCTGATGATTTTTTGAATTTCCTCTGAATCTGTAGTTATGTCTCCCTTTTCATTTCTGATTTTGTTAATTTGGACGCACTCTCTGTGTCCTCTCGTTAGTCTGGCTAAGGGTTTATCTATCTTGTTGATTTTCTCAAAGAACCAACTTTTGGTTCTGTTGATTCTTTCTATGGTCCTTTTTGTTTCTACTTGGTTGATTTCAGCTCTGAGTTTGATTATTTCCTGCCTTCTACTCCTCCTGGGTGTATTTGCTTCTTTTTGTTCTAGAGCTTTTAGGTGTGCTGTCAAGCTGCTGACATATGCTCTTTCCTGTTTCTTTCTGCAGGCACTCAGCCCTATGAGTTTTCCTCTTAGCACAGCTTTCATTGTGTCCCATAAGTTTGGGTATGTTGTACCTTCATTTTCATTAAATTCTAAAACGTTTTTAATTTCTTTCTTTATTTCTTCCTTGACCAGGTTATCATTGAGTAGAGCATTGTTCAATTTCCACGTATATGTGGGCATTCTTCCCTTATTGTTATTGAAGACCAGTTTTAGGCCGTGGTGGTCCGATAGCACGCATGGGATTATTTCTATCTTTCTGTACCTGTTGAGGCCCGTTTTTTGACCAATTATATGGTCAATTTTGGAGAAAGTACCATGAGGAGCTGAGAAGAAGGTATATCCTTTTGCTTTAGGATAGAATGTTCTATAAATATCCGTTAAGTCCATTTGGCTCATGACATCTCTTAGTCTGTCTACATCTCTGTTTAATTTCTGTTTCCATGATCTGTCCATTGATGAGAGTGGGGTGTTGAAATCTCCCACTATTATTGTGTGATGTGCAATGTGTGTTTTGAGCTTTAGTAAGGTTTCTTTTACATATGTAGGTGCCCTTGTATTTGGGGCATAGATATTTAGGATTGAGAGTTCATCTTGGTGGATTTTTCCTTTGATGAATATGAAGTGTCCTTCCTTATCTTTTTTGATGACTTTTAGTTGAAAATTGATTTTATTTGATATTAGAATGGCTACTCCAGCTTGCTTCTTCTGACCATTTGCTTGGAAAATTGTTTTCCAGCCTTTCACTCTGAGGTAATGTCTGTCTTTGTCTCTGAGGTGTGTTTCCTGTAGGCAGCAGAATGCAGGGTCCTCGTTGCGTATCCAGTTTGTTAATCTATGTCTTTTTATTGGGGAGTTGAGGCCATTGATATTGAGAGATATTAAGGAATAGTGATTATTGCTTCCCGTTATATTCATATTTGGAAGTGAGGTTATGTTTGTGTGCTTTCATTCTCTTTGTTTTGTTGCCAAGATGATTAGTTTCTTGCTTCTAGGGTATAGCTTGCCTCCTTATGTTGGGCTTTACCCTTTATTATCCTTTGTAGTGCTGGACTTGTAGAAAGATATTGTGTAAATTTGGTTTTGTCATGGAATATCTTGGTTTCTCCATCTATGTTAATTGAGAGTTTTGCAGGATACAGTAACCTGGGCTGGCATTTGTGTTCTCTTAGGGTCTGTATGACATCTGTCCAGGATCTTCTGGCCTTCATAGTTTCTGGCGAAAAGTCTGGTGTGATTCTGATAGGTCTGCCTTTATATGTTACTTGACCTTTTTCCCTTACTGCTTTTAATATTCTTTCTTTATTTTGTGCGTTTGGTGTTTTGACAATTATGTGACGGGAGGTGTTTCTTTTCTGGTCCAATCTATTTGGAGTTCTGTAGGCTTCTTGTATGCCTATGGGTATCTCTTTTTTTAGGTTAGGGAAGTTTTCTTCTATGATTTTGTTGAAGATATTTACTGGTCCTTTGAGCTGGGAGTCTTCACTCTCTTCTATACCTATTATCCTTAGGTTTGATCTTCTCATTGAGTCCTGGATTTCCTGTATGTTTTGGACCAGTAGCTTTTTCCGCTTTACATTATCTTTGACAGTTGAGTCAATGATTTCTATGGAATCTTCTGCTCCCGAGATTCTCTCTTCCATCTCTTGAATTCTGTTGGTGAAGCTTGTATCTACAGCTCCTTGTCTTTTCTTTTGATTTTCTATGTCCAGGGTTGTTTCCATGTGTTCTTTCTTGATTGCTTCTATTTCCATTTTTAATACCTTCAACTGTTTGATTGTGTTTTCCTGGAATTCTTTCAGGGATTTTTGCGATTCCTCTCTGTAGGCTTCTACTTGTTCTCTAAGGGAGTTCTTTATGTCTTTCTTGAAGTCCTCCAGCATCATGATCAAATATGATTTTGAAACTAGGTCTTGCTTTTCTGGTGTGTTTGGATATTCCGTGTTTGCTTTGGTGTGAGAATTGGGCTCCGATGATGCCATGTAGTCTTGGTTTCTGTTGGTTGGGGTCCTGCGCTTGCCTCTCGCCATCAGATTATCTCTAGTGTTACTTTGTTCTGCTATTTCTGACAGTGGCTAGACTGTCCTATAACCTGTGTGTCAGGAGTGCTGTAGACCTGTTTTCCTGTTTTCTTTCAGCCAGTTATGGGGACAGAGTGTTCTGCTTTCGGGCGTGTAGTTTTTCCTCTCTACAGTCTTCAGCTGTTCCTGTGGGCCTGTGTCTTGAGTTCACCAGGCAGGTTTCTTGCAGGGGAAAAGTTGGTCCTACCTGTGCTTCCAAGGCTCAAGTTTGCTCGTGGGGTACTGCCTAAGTCCTCTCCGCTGTGGCAGCCATCCCCTATTTCTTTCTGGGACTGAGCTACACCATGTCTGCATTGCAGCATTTTGTCTGGGGTGAGATACCGTCAGCAGTCAAGTGTAAAGACGCCCCCCACCATGTGTGTGCTTGAATGTAAAATGGGACATCTATAATATAGACACACACGCATATACACAGACTCACAGAGAGAGGCCAAAAGGGAAGGAGTTGAGTCTTAGGAACCCTCAAAGAAGAGGTAGTGGAAATACAAGATACAGATGTCAGCGAGAACCAGAACAAAGCAGTGTCTTCTATACACGACAGGACCACTATCCCTCAGCCCTAGCTGACAGGAAAGGGAGAGTCAGTTTTCTACAAAGATATAGCTGGTGATAAGCTGGCCAGGCTCTAGGGGCTTGCCCAAGGCCCATGAATTTATGGGCAGCATAAATGACTTGAGTGGGTTATTACAGAGGGCAGAAAGGGAGCTTGAATTTGGAAAAGGGGATTAGGTGTAGATGGATCTGGGAGGAGTTAGCAAGAGACGTGAGATGTAAATTCTATCATTATATAATGTACAAAGTTCTCAAGGAACTAATAAAAGTGGTTTTTAAAGTCCCATATCTGTACTGAACACGTACAAACCATTTTTCTTGTCATCTCCTAAATAACAGCCCCTCATGATTTCATTTCATTAAGTATAAAAGTAATTCAGAGATTATTTAAAATGTAGGAGGGTCTGGGGAGATGGCAGAGGGGTAAAGCCATGTGTGTGGTCACACATGCAAACACCAGTGCTTGGTATGGGAACAGGAGGATGACCGGGGCTTCCTGACAGTGAGCCTCACCTCAGGTTCAGCAAGGGACCCTGTGATAAGGGAATACAGTAGGTAGTGAAAGAGCAGGACACGCTCCACCCTCCCCAAGCCTCTGCACTTACATGTCTCTATGCACACACGCACACACACACACACACACACACACACACACATAAATATGACTAGAGTATATAAGATGCTTGCATAGGTTATATGCAAATACAATGTCGTTTTAGACAGGGAACCTGAGGACTTTTAGATCATTGGGAGTCTTGGGGCCAACTCTCAGCGGACACTATATATCTCCTTATTGTGCAAACGAAACCTTTTTGAGTGTTTGTCAGTAAGTCCACACAGTTCTCCTCCTTTAGTTTCCTGTGTATCACAGAGAATTATCTGGAAATACTGAAAACAAATATAAACTCAAGGGTTCATTGGGGTTTCTAGGCTTGCGTTAAAATCATATTTATTACGATTTATTAAATGGAAGGGAAATCTTCAGCTCCCAACAACAATAGACTCAATCATGTTGGCTTCTGGTTTATCCCATTATGAATAGCAATTAATTGCACATTAATAGCTCCCAATTCTTTGAACTAAATCAGGTTGAAGGGATTTGTTTCCGTACAAATAAGTAACCCCTATGTGGATAATCAAGTAGAAAGGGGGGGGTATAATGCCTTTGTCTTATGAGGGAGTGATGGCTTGATTTTAAACTTGTTATACAAATAACCCTATCCTCTGAGAAATGATATGTAATGATAAAATATACTTCCAAATGGGATGGACACTCATTACTTGATTTCTTTTAAAAGAAAAAAAGAAAACATACTTTAGGATTTTGAATAAGTGTGACCCTCAGAGGTTCAAATACTTGAATGTGTTTGGTTTCCAGTTGGTGGATTGTTTAGAAAGGATTGGGAGTTGTGTTTTAGTTAAAAGAGATGTGTCAATGGGAGGTGGGTGCCTTGAGATTTCAAAAGCCCAACAGGCTTTTCTCTCTCTCCCTCCCTCCATCCCTCCCTCCATCCTTCCCTCTCCCTCTCTCTCCCTCTCCCTCTCTCTCCCTCTCCCTCTCTCTCCCACCCTCCCTTTCCCTCTCCCTCTCTCTCTCCCTCTCTCTCTGTCTCTGTCTCTGTCTCTCTTCCTCTCTCTCTGTCTCTGTCTCTGTCTCTGTCTCTCTCTCTCTCTCTCTCTCTCTCTCATCTGGGGAGCAGGATGTGAGCTCTCAGGATCTACTACAGCCAGGCCTGCCTGCCTGCCAGCCTGCTGTCATGGTGTCTACCACGATGGTCCACGGACTCACCCTCTGAAACTGTAAGATGGCAATTAATTGTTTCCTGTCATACATTGATTTGGTCACGGTGTCTCTTCACAGCAATAGAACAGTAACTAAGGCACACATCTTCCTGTGTATTTTTCTAATACTTCTATATTTATTTCATTAATGTTACCTGTTGTCCATTGAACAGTTTTATGAATAAGTTACAAGTTCAAAGAGAAATAGTGACAAATGGGAGTGGCACTGCTAGGGGGTGTGGCCTTGTTGGAGTGGGTGTGGCCTTGTTGGAGTAGGTGTGTCACTGTGGGGCGTGGGCTTTAAGACCCTAACCCTAGCTGCCTGGAAGCCAGTCTTCTAGCAGCCTTCAGAGGAAGATGTAGAGCGCTCAGCTCCTCCTGCACCATGCCTGCCTAGATGCTGCCATGTTGTGCCTTGATGATAATAGACTGAACCTAAGAATGTGTGATTCAGACTGGGAAATGCAGGTTTTGTCCATATAGAAGAGTCTGCTTTTTACCGTCTAGAACCACTTAAAATTAAACTTATTGGCCAAGTAACAGCATTTCAGTTTGCGAAACACTAGCTGTGTTTATCTTAAAAGTCAACTTCCGAAAAGCTTTTCCCGCTTGGTACGAGCAGATTTCACCTAAGAATGTGTAATTCACACTGGGAAATGCATGTTTTGTCTATATTGAAAAGTATGCTTTTTACCGTCTAGAACCACTTAAAATTAAACTTATTGGCCAAGTAACAGCATTTTACTTTGCATAACACTAGCTGTGTTACCTTCACAGTCAATTTCTTACAAGCTTTTCCCACTTGGACTGAGCAGATTTCGCCTAAGAATATGTGATTCAGACTGGGAAACACAGGTTTTGTCCATATAGAAGAGTATGCTTCTTACCATCTAGAAACACTTGAAATTAAACTTATTGGCCAAGTAACAGCATTTCACTTTGCAAATCACTAGCTGTGTGTTTATGTTCAAAGTCAACTTCTTACAAGCTTTTCCCGCTTTGACCGAACAGAATTTGCCTAAGAATGTGTGACTCAGACTGGGAAACGCATGTTTTTTCCATATAGAAGAGTATGCTTCTTACAGTCTAGAAACACTTAAAATTAATCTTATTGGCCAAGTAATAGCATTTCACTTTGCAAATTACTAGCTTGTTGTAGAGAGCGGCGTGGAGAAAAAAAGATGGCGCCAACATCCACCCTTGTCTAGATATAAATGACTTACTGTGCATGTGCAGGCTTTTCCCCTTGCTAGGGCTTCCTCTAGTGGTGAACATCGGTACTGCACATGTGCGGTTTATGCACCAGGTGTCAGTTGACCGTTAATATGCTAATGAGGTGATTCATTCTCCGCCAATCCCTGGAGGACAAATAGTGGGGTGATCCATGCCCCACCAATCCCTGAGAGATAATTACCAAACTGTTGTCTATATAAGCTGAGCGATTTTGCTGTTCGGGGTCCCTGTTCAAGAGAGCTGTAACACGGAGAAGAGCTGTAACACGGAGAAGAGATGTAACACAGTAAAGGCTTGTTCGCAGAAGAATCCTATTGCCGTGCATCGTTCTTGCTGGTGGGACATTAGGCGCTCGACAAGTGGTGCTGAAACCCGGTAACCAACATCGCCAGTGCCGAGGGGACCCTTCAGTGTGCTGAAGAGGATTCAGAACTTCGAGAAGGTAAATTAAAAGGCAAGCTCCGAGAGGCATGCCCCTTTTTGGATTTAGTCTTGCCATGGAGGGATTGTTGCTCGTTTTTATAGTGACTGTTGTCTTCTTACTAGTTGTGTTAAAATGTGAGGACATAGTCAAGGCAGGACAGAACATTCAAGAGAGAATGTCAGAAATGGAGCAGAGTGAGAAATTAGGAGCACGCAAAAAGAAAAAGGTTACTAAAACAGAAGTGAAAGAGATACAAAAAGCTGAAGAAATGCCGCTGGAGGAAAAAATAGGCGTACCCCGGAGGACGAAGTACAAGTCATCCGGAGAGGATACTTTGTATCCATTAAAAGAATTAGAAGCCTTAGAACTGGCTGGCAGTGACTCTGAGCAAGAGTTGTCAGAGTCTGAGGAGGAGGAATTAGAGGAAGAGGCAGCCATATAAGAGGAAGAAAGATATGGGCCTAGGTGGAGAGCCACTGTGAAGAAACCTAAAGTTATGGGTCCTTCGTGGGCAAGGCTGGTAATTTTGTTTCCTTTTTTTCTTTGTGTGGGATAGAGAAGCCACTGACGGCAAGCTTAAGCCCGGACCAAAACCTCTTTGGTAAATGGTCCCTGCCTGCTTAGAGGATAAACCATGTGAGGAAGCCCTTAGAGCCGTTAGGACAGGTCAGAGGGTCCTTGCAGAGCAACAAGAAAGTATGTCAGAGGGATAAAAGGTCTCGAAAGAAAAAAAGAAAAGAAAAGGAGATAAAAGGAACAGAGAGAAGGCAGAAAAAATGGGGTCAGTACAGCTTTTGTTGTGGCTCAAGTTGAGGCTATTGCTAGGTATGTGATTAGGCTCTGGAAACCTCACAGAGTCATACTGATCAGATTTGATAGAGGTATACCACCTGAAAATTTATTCAGGAGAATCAAACAAAAAGATAAACTTGAGTGTGCCTACTTGGATTCCTGGTCTCAAGGAGAATTAGTAAGTGACAAGGTGCTTCTCTTAAAAAAAGCAGTTTCAATCAACCCTTGGAGCCTTGCACCTGTAGCTAAGATATGTGTAGCCACTTCAATTTTGTTTTCTGATTGGTTTTAAATGTATAAATATTCTCTACATGCCTTGGTTATGGACTATTGGCTTTTAAGTTATTGGATATGGTTTAAAAAAAGGTCAGTTTCACCACCCTCCTCATGTGGGGATTAACCCTCATGGTCTGATCCCGCTAAAACTTTGGCAGATGGATGTCACACACACATATCTCAATTTGGAAATTTAAAATATGCTCATGTTTCTGTTGATACCTGTTCCGGTATTCTACACACTACTCTGATGACTGGTGAAAAGGCTTGTAATGCCATTAGCCATTGCTTAGAGGCATGGGCAGCCTGGGGAAAACCTGATAGTCTCAAGACAGACAACAGGCCTGCCTATACTGCAAAGTCCTTTCAGGCATTTTGCCAGACAATGCAGGTCAAACATACTACAGGATTGCCATACATTCCCCAAGGTCAAGGAATTGTGGAAAGGGTACGTCGTACCTTAAAAGAGCTTATACAAACACAAAAAGAGGGAATTGCCAGCAGCCAAACACCAAAAGAACAGCTTTCTTTAGCTCTTTTTACTCTAAATTTCTTAACCCTACTATTACTACTGGGAATGGTAATACAGGTTAATTCGCTCACCCTGTGGGCTATTGCCACATCCTGGCCAGTACCCATGCCAGTTCATAGCAATTCTACTGTTTTGAGAATAAGACTGGCAGGCATAATCTCTGGCCTTGGTTTCAGTGGGTGCTGTCCAATGAGCAAGGGGCATATACATCCTTGACCCCCTTTGCTAGGTTGATGGGAGAGAACTTCGTGCTGTATAATGTTTCAGCTACCAGAAAAAGGTGATACCAGGTTGATCAATATTCAATATAATAACCTCTTGGTAAATAATACTGCCACTAGTACTTCAGTATGTGCTAGATCACCTTTTTCTGATAAGCACTAATGTAAGCAGTGGTGCTTTAAATTGTAATAGCTCTGATGTAGTCTGCTATTTAGCTGAATGCTGGGATGGCACTAATGACACCGCAGTGATGGTTAAGATTCCCTCCTTTGTGCCAATTCCAGTGGAGGCAAAGCCAGATAGCTTTCCTATTCTTAATTTGCTGAGAGCCAAAAGAGATTTTGGAATTACGGCAGCCATAATTTCAGCCATTGTGCTGTCTGCTGCCGCAGCTACCACAGCTGCAATCGCTATGACCAATCAAATAGAGATGGCTGAGACTGTCAATCAGATTGTAGAAAGAACTGCAGTGGCGCTAGAGATACAAGAAGAATTTAATACCCATTTGGCATCTGTTCTTCTATTAGCCAATCAAAGGATAGATTTAGTTCAAGAACAAATTGAAGCACTGTATCATATGACACAGCTGTCTTGTGTTTCCTCCCTTAGAGGTTTATGCATTACTCCTTTGCGAACTAACTTTTCTCAGCATTCTCAACAGAGCAAAGAAATCTCGAATTATCTAAAAGGAAACTGGTCCATGAAAGCAGAGCAACTATCAAGATAATTGCTGATGCAGATTGCTGTCCTCAACAGCACTAGGCTGGACCCCATCACAGTTGAAGACTTTACCTCATGGATTACCAATGCTTTCTCCCTTTTCAAGGAGTGGGAGGGTATGTTTGTCCCAGGGAGCTATTGTCCTCCTGGGATGCGGAGTAGGTCTCTGGCTTATTGGCCGTTTAAAAAGAGAACATGCCAGACACAAAGTGGTTGTTTACCAGGCTATGACCACCATTAAAAAGGGTGCTTCTCCCAACATATGGCTGGCCTCTTTGAAAGATCAAGAGTTCACCCTTGATCATTTTTGTCACAGTCTTGTGGAGTCATTGTATCCAGGGACGGGCAACATTCCTCAAAATCGGACCAACCTAAGACACGGGGCCTGGTGGCGATAGGGTAACTCTATGACGGGTAAGGGCGAGTTTGGATGAGAACGACCTAAGACAGGAACAATGACAAGATTGACGGGACACCCAGATCTAGACCAGTCATTTTATTAAACAAAAAATGGGGAGATTTAGAGAGCAGCGTGGCGAAACAAAGATGGCGCCGACATCCAGCCTTGTCTGGATATAAGCGACTTACTGCACATGTGCAGGCTTGTTCCCTTGCTAGGGCTCCCTCTAGTGGTGAACAGCGGTACTGCACATGTGCGGTTTATGCACCAGGTGTCAGTTGACCATTAATATGCTAATGAGGTGATTCATTCTCCGCCAATCCCTGGAGGAGAAGTAGTGGGGTGATCCATGCCCCACCAATCCCTGAGAGATAATTAGCATACTGTTGTCTGTATAAGCCGAGCGACTTTGATGCTCGGGGTCCCTGTTCAAGAGAGCTGTAACACTGAGAAGAGCTGTAACACTAAGAAGAGCTGTAACACAGTAAAGGCTTGTTCGCAGAAGAAACCTGTTGCCGCGCGTCGTTCTTGCTGGTGGGACATTAGGCTCGCGACAGCTTGTGTTTATGTTCAAAGTCAACTTGTTACTAGCTTTTCCCTCTTTGACCAAAGAGAATTTTCCTAATAATGTGTGATTCAGAATGCGAAACACATGTTTCGTCTACATAGAAGAGTACAAAACCACTTAAAATTAAACTTATTGGCTTAGTAACAGCCAATCAATTAGCAAAACACTAGCTGTGTTTATCTTGAAAGTCAAATTCCTAAAAGCTTTTCCCACTTGGTACGAACACAATTCGCCTAAGAATGTGTAATACACACTGGGAAATGCATGTTTGTCTATATTGAAAACTACGCTTTTTACCATCTAGAACCACTTAAAATTAAGCTTATTGGCCAAATAACAGCATTTCCCTTTGCATAACACTAGCTGTGTTACCTTCACAGTCAATTTCTTACAAGCTATTCCGACTTGGACTGAACAGATTTCGCCTAAGAATGTGTGATTCAGACTGGGAAACGCAGGTTTTGTCCATATAGAAGAGTATGCATCTTACCATCTAGAAACACTTAAAATTAAACTTACTGGCCAAGTAACAGCATTTCACTTTGCAAATTACTAGCTGTGTGTTTATGTTCAAAGTCAACTTCTTACAAGCTTTTCCCCCTTTGACCGAACAGAATTTGCCTAAGAATGTGTGATTCAGACTGGGAAACGCAGGTTTTGTCCATATAGAAGAGTATGATTCTTACCATCTAAAACCACTTAAAATTAAACTTATTGGCTTAGTAACAGCAATTCACTTTGCAAAACACTACCTGTGTTTTTATCTTCAAAGTCAACTTCCTATGAGCTTTCCCCCCTTGGAATGAACAGAATTTGCCAAAGAATGAGAGATTCAGGCAGGGAAAACCATGTTTTGTCTATATTGAAAAGTCTGCTTTTTACCCTATAAATCCACTTAAAACTAAGCATATTTGCCAAGTAACACCATTCACTTTGCAAATCACTGGTTGTGTGTTTATCTTCAAAGTCAAATTCCTACAAGCTTTTTCCGTTTGGAACGAACAGAAATCGCCAAAGAATGAGAGATTGAGACTGGGAAAAGCTTTTTTAGTCTATATACAAAAGTATGCTTTTTACCATCTAGAACCACTTTAAACTAAGCTTAATCTCCAAGTAAGAACAAGTCACTTTGTAAAACACAAGCTGTGTTTTTATCGTCAAATCAACGTCCTACAGACTTTTCCCGGTTGGAAGGAACACCATTTGCCTAAGAATGTGTGATTCAGACTGGGAACACCAGGTTTTGTCCATATAGAAGAGTCTGCTTCTTACCATCTAGAAACACTTAAAATTAAACTTATTAGCAAAGTAACAGCATTTCACTTTGGATAACACTAGCTGTGCGTTTTTATTCAAAGTCAACTTCTTAAAAGCTTTTCCCACTGGACCAAAAAGATTTCACCTAAGAATGTGTGATTCAGACTGGGAAACACAGGTTTTGTCCATATAGAAGTTTATGCTTCTTACCGTCTAGAAACACTTATAAATAAACTTATTGGCCAAGTAATAGCATTTCACTTTGCAAATTACTAGCTTGTGTTTATGTTCAAAGTCAACTTGTTACTAGCTTTTACCTCTTTGACCAAACAAAATTTGCATAATAATGTGTGATTCAGAATGGGAAACGAATGTTTCGTCTATATAGAAGAGTATAGAACCACTTAAAATTAAACTTATTGGCTTAGTAACAGCCATTCAATTAGCAAAACACTAGCCGTGTTTATCTTGAAAGTTAAATTACTAAAAGCTTTTCCTGCTTGGTATGAACAGAATTTGCCTAAGAATGTGAAATTCACACTGGGAAATGCATGTTTTGTCAATATAGAAATGTATGCTTTTTATGGTCTAGAACCACTTAAAACTAAGCTTATTGGCCAAGTAACAGCACTTCACTTTGCAAAACACTAGCTGTGTGTTTATCTTCAAAGTCAACTTCCTACAACCTTTTCCTGCTGGAACCAACAGAATTCTACAAAGAATGTTCGATTCAGACTGGGAAACCCATGTATTGTCTATATTGAAAAGTGTGCTTTTTACTCTGTAGAACCACTTAAAACTAAGCTTATTCACCAAGTAACAGCCATTCACTTTGCAAATCACTAGCTTTGTGTTCAGCTTCAAAGTCAAATTCCTACAAGCTTTTCCTGCTTAAAAGGAACAGAATTCATCAAGAATGAGAGATTGAGACTGGGAAAAGGATTTTTAGTCTATATAGAAAAGTATGCTTTCTACCATCTAGAACGACTTAAAACTAAGCTTAATCACCAAGTAAGAACAATTCACTTCGTAAAACGAAAAAAAGGCTGTTTTTTTTATATTCAAAGTCAACTTCTTACAAGCTTTTCCCGCTAGGAACGAATAGAATTCACCAAAGAATGTTCGATTCAGACTGGGAAAACAATGTTTTGTCTATCTTGAATAGTCTGCTTTTTACTCTCTAGAACCACTTAAAACTAATCTTATTCGCCAAGTAACACCTTTCACTGTACAAATCACTAGCTGTGTGTTTATCTTCAAAGTCAAGTTCCTACAAGCTTTTCCCTCTTGGAACGAACAGAATTCGCCTGAGAATATGTGAGTTAGACAGGGAAATGCACTTTTTTTCTATATAGAAAAGTATGCTTTTTACCTTCTAGGACCTTTTAAAACAAAGCTTATTGGCCAAGTAACAGCAATTCACTTTGCAAAACACTAGCTGTGTGTCTATCTTCAATATCAACTTCCTACAAGCTTTTCCTGCTTGGATGAACAGAATTTGCCCATGAATGAGAGACTCAGACTGGGAAAACCATGTTTTGTCTATACTGAAAAGTCTGCTTTTTACCGTCTAGCACCACTGAAAACTAAATGTATTGGCCAAGTAACAACAATTCACTTTTCAAAACACCAGCTGTGTGTTTATCTTCAACGTCAAGTTCCTACAAGATTTTCTCGCTTGGATTGAACAGAATTCCCCAAAGAATGAGATCCAGACTGGGAAAACCATGTTTTGTCTATATTGAAAACTCTGCTTTTTTCCCGTTAGAACCACTTAAAACTTAGCTTATTGGCCAAGTAACAACATTCAATTTGCCAAACACTAGCAGTGTGTTTATCTTGAAAGTCAACTTCCTACAAGCTTTTCCCTCTTGGAAAGAACAGAATTCGCCAAAGAGTGAGAGATAGAGACTGGAAAAAGCTTTTTTAGTCTATATAGATAAGTATGCTTTTTACCATCTATAACTACTTAAAACTAAGATTAATCCCCAAGTAAGAACAATTCACTTTGTAAAACACTAGCTGTGTGTTTATCTTCAAAGTCAACTTCCTACAAACTTTTTCTGCTTGGAACAAACATGATTCGCCTACGAATGTGTGATTCAGTCTTGGAAATGCATGTTTTGTCCATATAGAAAAGTATGATTTTTGCCTTCTAGGACCACTCAATACAAAGCTTAATCGCCATGTAAGGACAATTCACTTTGTAAAACACTAGCTGTGTGTTTTTCTTCAAAGTCACCTTCCTACAATCTTTTCCCGCTTGGATCGAACACGATTCGCCAGAGAATGTGTGGTGCAGACTGGGAAATGCATGTTTTGTCTATACATTAAAGACTGCTTTTTCGCCTCTAGAACCACTAAAAACTAAGCTTATTGGCCAAGTAACAGCAATTCACTTTGCAAAACACTAGCGTGTGTTTATGTTCAAAGTCAACTTCCTATAACTTTTTCCCGCTTCGAATGAACAGATTTTGCCAAAGAATGAGAGATTCAGACTTGGAAAACCAGGTTATGTCTATATTGAAAAGTCTGCTTTTTACCCTCTAGAGCCACTAGAGACTAAGCATATTTGCCAAGTAACACCATTCAATTTGCAAATCACTAGCTCTGTGTTTACTTTCAAAGTCAAATTCCTACAAGCTTTTCCCACTTGGATGGAACAGAATTCGCCAAAGAATGTGTTATTCAGACTGTGAAAGGCATGTTTTGTTTATATAGAAAAGTATGCTTTTTACCTTCTAGGACCATTTAAAACAAAGCTTATTGGCCAAGTAACAGCAATTCACTTTGTAAAACACTAGCTGTGTGTCTATCTTCAAAGTCACCTTCCTACAAGCTTTTCCTGCTTGGATGAA
Organism: Rattus norvegicus; assembly: GCF_021556685.1. Classification (NCBI taxonomy): domain Eukaryota; kingdom Metazoa; phylum Chordata; class Mammalia; order Rodentia; family Muridae; genus Rattus; species Rattus norvegicus. The sequence continues at coordinate 63,643,902 of NC_141555.1, forward strand.
CAGAATTCGCCAAAGAATGAGAGATTCAGACTGGGAAAACCATGTTTTGTGTTTAATGAAAGGTCTGCTTTTTACCCTCTAGAGCCACTTAAAACTAAGCTTATTCACCACGTAACAGCAATTCACTTTGCAAATCACTAATTGTGTGTTTATCTTCAAAGTCAAGTTCCTACTAGCTTTTCCTGCTTGTTTGGAACAGAATTCACCAAAGAATTAGAGATTGAGACTGGGAAAACCTTTTTTAGTCTATATAGAATAGAATGCTTTTTACCATCTAGAACTACTTAAAACTAAACTTAATCACCAAGTAAGAACAATTCACTTTGCAAAACACTCGCTGTGTGTTTATCTTCAAAGTCAACTTCCTACAAGCTTTTCCTGCTGGAAGGAACAGAATTCTCCAAAGAATGTTCGATTCACACTGGGAAACCCATGTTTTATCAATATTGAAAAGTGTCCTTTTTTCCCTCAAGAACCACTTAAAACTAAGCTTATTCCCAAGTAACAGCCATTCACTTTGCAAATCACTAGCTTTGTGTTCAGCTTCAAAGTCAAGTTCCTACAAGCTTTTCCCGCTTGGAAGGAACAGAATTCGCCAAAGAATAAGATATTGAGACTGGGAAAAGCTTTTTTACTCTATATAAAAAAGTACGCTTTTTATCATCTAGAATTACTTAAAACTAAGCTTAATCGCCAAGTAAGAACAATTCACTTTTTAAAACATTAGATGTGTTTTTATGTTCAAAGCCAACTTCCTACAAACTTTTTCCGCTTGAAACAAGCACGATTCGCCTAAGAATGTGTGATTCAGACTGGGAAACGCATGTTTTGTCTATATAGAAAAGTATGCTTTTTACCTTCTAGGGCCACTCAATACTAAGCTTAATCGCCAAGTAAGAACAATTCACTGTGTAAAACACTATCTGTGTGTTTATCTTCAAAGTCAACTTCCTGCAAACTTTTCCCGCTTGGAACGAACACGATTCGCCAAAGAATGAGAGATTCTGACTGGGAAAAGCAGGTAATGTCTATATTGAAAAGACTGCTTTTTTAAGCTTATTGGCAAAGTTACAGCAATTCACTTTGCAAAACACTAGCTGTGCGTTTATCTTCAAAGTCAACTTCCTACAAGCTTTACCCAATTGGAAGGAACAGAATTCCCCAAAGAATGAAAGATTAAGACTGGGAAACCCATGTTTTGGATATATTGAAATTCTGCTTCTTACCCTCTAGAACCACTTAAAACTAAGCTTATTCGCCTACTAACAGCAATTCACTTTGCAAAACACTACCAGTGTGTTTATCTTCAATGTCAAGTTCCTACAAGCTTTTCCCGCTTGGAACGAACAGAATTCGCCAAAGAGTGAGAGATTGAGACTGGGAAAAGCTTTTTTAGACTATATAGATAAGTATGCTTTTTACCATCTAGAACTACTTAAAACTAAGCTTAGTCCCCAAGTAAGAACAATTCACTTTGTAAAACACTAGCTGTGTGTTTATATTCAAAGTCAACTTCCTACAAACTTTTTCCGCTTGGACCAAACACGATTCACCTAAGAATGTGTCATTCGGTCTTGGAAACGCATATTTTGTCTATATAGAAAAGTATGCTTTTTGCCTTCTAGGACCACTCAATACTAAGCTTAATCGCAACGTAAGAACAATTCACTTTGTAAAACACTAGCTGTGTGTTTTTCTTCAAAGTCACCTTCCTGCAAACCTTTCCTGCTTGGAACGATAACGATTCGCCAAAGGACGTGTGGTTCAGATTGGGAAATGCATGTTTTGTCTATACATTAAAGTCTGCTTTTTAGCCTCTAGAACCACTGACAACTAAGCTTATTGGCCAAGTAACAGCAATTCACTTTGAAAAACACTAGCTGTGTGTTTATATTCAAAGTCAACTTCCTACAAGCTTTTCCCACTTGGAATGAGCAAGATTCGCCTAAGAATGTGTGATTCAGACTGGGAAACGCATGTTTTGTCTATATAGAAAAGTATGCTTTTTACCATCTAGAACTATTTAAAATTAAACTTATTACCCAAGTAACAGCAATTCACTTTGCCAATCACTAGCTGTGTGTTTATCTTCGAACTCAAGTTCCTACAAGCTTTTCCTGCTTGGAATGAACAGAGATCGCCAAAGAATGAGAGATTGAGACTGGGAAAAGCTTTTTATTCTATATAGAAAAGTATGTTTTTTACCATATACAACCACTTAAAACTAAGCTTAATCTCCAAGTAAGAACCATTCACTTTGTAAAACACTAGCTGTGATTTTATTCAAATTCAACTTCCTACACACTTTTCCCGCTTGGAAAGAAAACGATTCCCCTAAGAATGTGTGATTCAGACTGGGAAACCCATGTTTTGTCTGTATAAAAAAGTATGCTTCTTACCATCTAGGACCACTTAAAACTTAGCTTATTGGCCAATTAACAGCAATTCACTTTGAAAACACTAGATGTGTGTTTATCTTCAAAGTCAACTTCCTACAAGCTTTTCCCGCTTCGAAGGAAGAAATTTGGCCAAAGTGTGAGAGATTCAGAATGGGAAAACCATGTTTTGTCTATATAGAAAAGTATGATTTTGAGAGAGGCAGACACGCCTGGGAAACCAGAAGAGACTGCACTCTGTGCACATCCAGGCACCAGAGGAAAACACCAAACGCCATCTTGAACCCTGGTGCACGGAGGCTCCCGGAAAGAGCGGCGCAGATCTTCCCGGTTGCTGCCACAGCGGAGAGGACTTAGGCAGTACCCCACGAGCAAACTTGAGCCTTGGAACTGCAGGTAGGACCAACTTTTCCCCTGCAAGAAACCTGCCTGGTGAACTCAGGACACACAGAGGCAAAATTCCTCTAAGGCCGGGCACTTCCTGTGTTTACCAGAAGTCCCACACCGGCGGATCCCGGACCGCAGCAGCTCTCTGCTCCCAAACCCCGTGGGAGAGAGACCTCACCGCCTGATCAGGTGGGCACTCCTGAGGCTGCAGAGCGGAGGAGACCACCAACACGGCCCACCCCTGCCCACATCCCTGGCCCAAGAGGCAACTGTATAAGGCCTCTGGGTTCCCGTAGGGGAGGGCCCAAGAGCGGCAGGACCCCTGCGCCTGAGACACTGCTGGAACCTGGAGGAAACAGACCGGATAAACAGTTCTCTGCACCCAAATCCCGTGGGAGGGAGAGCTGAACCTTCAGAGAGGCAGACACGCCTAGGAAACCAGAAGAGACTGCACTCTGTGCACATCCAGGTGCCAGAGGAAAACACCAAACGTCATCTGAAACCCTGGTGCACGGAGGCTCCCGGAAGGAGCGGCACAGATCTTCCCGGTTGCTGCCACAGCGGAGAGGACTTAGGCAGTACCACACGAGCAAACTTGAGCCTTGGAACCGCAGGTAGGACCAACTTTTCCCCTGCAAGAAACGTGCCTGGTGAACTCAAGACACAGACCCACAGGAACAGCTGAAGACCTGTAGAGAGGAAAAACTACACGCCCGAAAGCAGAACACTCTGTCCCCATAACTGGCTGAAAGAAAACAGGAAAACAGGTCTACAGCACTCCTGACACACAGGTTATAGGACAGTCTAGCCACTGTCAGAAATAGCAGAACAAAGTAACACTAGAGATAATCTGATGGCGAGAGGCAAGCGCAGGACCCCAACCAACAGAAACCAAGACTACATGGCATCATCGGAGCCCAATTCTCACACCAAAGCAAACACGGAATATCCAAACACACCAGAAAAGCAAGACCTAGTTTCAAAATCATATTTGATCATGATGCTGGAGGACTTCAAGAAAGACATAAAGAACTCCCTTAGAGAACAAGTAGAAGCCTACAGAGAGGAATCGCAAAAATCCCTGAAAGAATTCCAGGAAAACACAATCAAACAGTTGAAGGTATTAAAAATGGAAATAGAAGCAATCAAGAAAGAACACATGGAAACAACCCTGGACATAGAAAATCAAAAGAAAAGACAAGGAGCTGTAGATACAAGCTTCACCAACAGAATTCAAGAGATGGAAGAGAGAATCTCGGGAGCAGAAGATTCCATAGAAATCATTGACTCAACTGTCAAAGATAATGTAAAGCGGAAAAAGCTACTGGTCCAAAACATACAGGAAATCCAGGACTCAATGAGAAGATCAAACCTAAGGATAATAGGTATAGAAGAGAGTGAAGACTCCCAGCTCAAAGGACCAGTAAATATCTTCAACAAAATCATAGAAGAAAACTTCCCTAACCTAAAAAAAGAGATACCCATAGGCATACAAGAAGCCTACAGAACTCCAAATAGATTGGACCAGAAAAGAAACACCTCCCGTCACATAATTGTCAAAACACCAAACGCACAAAATAAAGAAAGAATATTAAAAGCAGTAAGGGAAAAAGGTCAAGTAACATATAAAGGCAGACCTATCAGAATCACACCAGACTTTTCGCCAGAAACTATGAAGGCCAGAAGATCCTGGACAGATGTCATACAGACCCTAAGAGAACACAAATGCCAGCCCAGGTTACTGTATCCTGCAAAACTCTCAATTAACATAGATGGAGAAACCAAGATATTCCATGACAAAACCAAATTTACACAATATCTTTCTACAAGTCCAGCACTACAAAGGATAATAAAGGGTAAAGCCCAACATAAGGAGGCAAGCTATACCCTAGAAGCAAGAAACTAATCATCTTGGCAACAAAACAAAGAGAATGAAAGCACACAAACATAACCTCACTTCCAAATATGAATATAACGGGAAGCAATAATCACTATTCCTTAATATCTCTCAATATCAATGGCCTCAACTCCCCAATAAAAAGACATAGATTAACAAACTGGATACGCAACGAGGACCCTGCATTCTGCTGCCTACAGGAAACACACCTCAGAGACAAAGACAGACATTACCTCAGAGTAAAAGGCTGGAAAACAATTTTCCAAGCAAATGGTCAGAAGAAGCAAGCTGGAGTAGCCATTCTAATATCAAATAAAATCAATTTTCAACTAAAAGTCATCAAAAAAGATAAGGAAGGACACTTCATATTCATCAAAGGAAAAATCCACCAAGATGAACTCTCAATCCTAAATATCTATGCCCCAAATACAAGGGCACCTACATATGTAAAAGAAATCTTACTAAAGCTCAAAACACACATTGCACCTCACACAATAATAGTGGGAGATTTCAACACCCCACTCTCATCAATGGACAGATCATGGAAACAGAAATTAAACAGAGATGTAGACAGACTAAGAGAAGTCATGAGCCAAATGGACTTAACGGATATTTATAGAACATTCTATCCTAAAGCAAAAGGATATACCTTCTTCTCAGCTCCTCATGGTACTTTCTCCAAAATTGACCATATAATTGGTCAAAAAACGGGCCTCAACAGGTACAGAAAGATAGAAATAATCCCATGCGTGCTATCGGACCACCACGGCCTAAAACTGGTCTTCAATAACAATAAGGGAAGAATGCCCACATATACGTGGAAATTGAACAATGCTCTACTCAATGATAACCTGGTCAAGGAAGAAATAAAGAAAGAAATTAAAAACGTTTTAGAATTTAATGAAAATGAAGGTACAACATACCCAAACTTATGGGACACAATGAAAGCTGTGCTAAGAGGAAAACTCATAGGGCTGAGTGCCTGCAGAAAGAAACAGGAAAGAGCATATGTCAGCAGCTTGACAGCACACCTAAAAGCTCTAGAACAAAAAGAAGCAAATACACCCAGGAGGAGTAGAAGGCAGGAAATAATCAAACTCAGAGCTGAAATCAACCAAGTAGAAACAAAAAGGACCATAGAAAGAATCAACAGAACCAAAAGTTGGTTCTTTGAGAAAATCAACAAGATAGATAAACCCTTAGCCAGACTAACGAGAGGACACAGAGAGTGCGTCCAAATTAACAAAATCAGAAATGAAAAGGGAGACATAACTACAGATTCAGAGGAAATTCAAAAAATCATCAGATCTTACTATAAAAACCTATATTCAACAAAACTTGAAAATCTTCAGGAAATGGACAATTTCCTAGACAGATACCAGGTATCGAAGTTAAATCAGGAACAGATAAACCAGTTAAACAACCCCATAACTCCTAAGGAAATAGAAGCAGTCATTAAAGGTCTCCCAACCAAAAAGAGCCCAGGTCCAGACGGGTTTAGTGCAGAATTCTATCAAACCTTCACAGAAGACCTCATACCAATATTATCCAAACTATTCCACAAAATTGAAACAGATGGAGCCCTACCGAATTCCTTCTATGAAGCCACAATTACTCTTATACCTAAACCACACAAAGACCCAACAAAGAAAGAGAACTTCAGACCAATTTCCCTTATGAATATCGACGCAAAAATACTCAATAAAATTCTGTCAAACCGAATTCAAGAGCACATCAAAACAATCATCCACCATGATCAAGTAGGCTTCATCCCAGGCATGCAGGGATGGTTTAATATAAGGAAAACCATCAACGTGATCCATCATATAAACAAACTGAAAGAACAGAACCACATGATCATTTCATTAGATGCTGAGAAAACATTTGACAAAATTCAACACCCCTTCATGATAAAAGTCCTGGAAAGAATAGGTATTCAAGGCCCATACCTAAACATAGTAAAAGCCATATACAGCAAACCAGTTGCTAACATTAAACTAAATGGAGAGAAACTTGAAGCAATCCCACTAAAATCAGGGACTAGACAAGGCTGCCCACTCTCTCCCTACTTATTCAATATAGTTCTTGAAGTTCTAGCCAGAGCAATCAGACAACAAAAGGAGATCAAGGGGATACAGATCGGAAAAGAAGAGGTCAAAATATCACTATTTGCAGAAAACATGATAGTATATTTAAGTGATCCCAAAAGTTCCACCAGAGAACTACTAAAGCTGATAAACAACTTCAGCAAAGTGGCTGGGTATAAAATTAACTCAAATAAATCAGTTGCCTTCCTCTATACAAAAGAGAAACAAGCCGAGAAAGAAATTAGGGAAACGACACCCTTCATAATAGACCCAAATAATATAAAGTACCTCGGTGTGACTTTAACCAAGCAGGTAAAAGATCTGTACAATAAGAACTTCAAGACACTGAGGAAAGAAATTGAAGAAGACCTCAGAAGATGGAAAGATCTCCCATGCTCATGGATTGGCAGGATTAATATAGTAAAAATGGCCATTTTACCAAAAGCAATCTACAGATTCAATGCAATCCCCATCAAAATACCAATCCAATTCTTCAAAGAGTTAGACAGAACAATTTGCAAATTCATCTGGAATAACAAAAAACCCAGGATAGCTAAAGCTATCCTCAACAATAAGAGGAATTCAGGGGGAATCACTATCCCTGAACTCAAGCAGTATTACAGAGCAATTGTGATAAAAACTGCATGGTATTGGTACAGAGACAGACAGATAGACCAATGGAATAGAATTGAAGACCCAGAAATGAACCCACACACCTATGGTCACTTGATTTTTGACAAAGGAGCCAAAACCATCCAATGGAAAAAAGATAGCATTTTCAGCAAATGATGCTGGTTCAACTGGAGGGCAACATGTAGAAGAATGCAGATTGATCCATGCTTATCACCCTGTACAAAGCTTAAGTCCAAGTGGATCAAGGACCTCCACATCAAACCAGACACACTCAAACTATTAGAAGAAAAACTAGGGAAGCATCTGGAACACATGGGCACTGGAAAAAATTTCCTGAACAAAACACCAATGGCTTATGCTCTAAGATCAAGAATCGACAAATGGGATCTCATAAAACTGCAAAGCTTCTGTAAGGCAAAGGACACTGTGGTTAGGACAAAACGGCAACCAACAGATTGGGAAAAGATCTTTACCAATCCTATAACAGATAGAGGCCTTATATCCAAAATATACAAAGAACTCAAGAAGTTAGACCGCAGGGAAACAAATAACCCTATTAAAAAATGGGGTTCAGAGCTAAACAAAGAATTCACAGCTGAGGAATGCCGAATGGCTGAGAAACACCTAAAGAAATGTTCAACATCTTTAGTCATAAGGGAAATGCAAATCAAAACAACCCTGAGATTTCACCTCACACCAGTGAGAATGGCTAAGATCAAAAACTCAGGTGACAGCAGATGCTGGCGAGGATGTGGAGAAAGAGGAACACTCCTCCATTGTTGGTGGGATTGCAGACTGGTAAAACCATTCTGGAAATCAGTCTGGAGGTTCCTCAGAAAATTGGACATTGAACTGCCTGAGGATCCAGCCATACCTCTCTTAGGCATATACCCAAAAGATGCCTCAACATATAAAAGAGACACGTGCTCCACTATGTTCATCGCAGCCTTATTTATAATAGCCAGAAACTAGAAAGAACCCAGATGCTCTTCAACAGAGGAATGGATACAGAAAATGTGGTACATCTACACAATGGAATATTACTCAGATATCAAAAACAACGAGTTTATGAAATTCATAGGCAAATGGTTGGAACTGGAAAATATCATCCTGAGTGAGCTAACCCACTCACAGAAAGACATACATGGTATGCACTCATTGATAAGTGGCTATTAGCCCAAATGCTTGAATTACCCTAGATCCCTAGAACAAAGGAAACTCAAGACGGATGATCAAAATGTGAATGCTTCACTCCTTCTTTAAATGAGGAAAAAGAATACCCTTGGCAGGGAAGGGAGAGGCAAAGATTAAAACAGAGACTGAAGGAACACCCATTCAGAGCCTGCCCCACAGGTGGCCCATACATATACAGCCACCCAATTAGACAAGATGGATGAAGCAAAGAAGTGCAGACCGACAGGAGCCGGATGTAGATCGCTCCTGAGAGACACAGCCAGAATACAGCAAATACAGAGGCGAATGCCAGCAGCAAACCACTGAACTGAGAATAGGTCCCCGTTGAAGGAATCAGAGAAAGAACTGGAAGAGCTTGAAGGTGCTCGAGACCCCAAAAGTACAACAATGTCAAGCAACCAGAGCTTCCAGGGACTAAGCCACTACCTAAAGACCATACATGGACTGACCCTGGACTCTGTCCCCATAGGTAACAATGAATATCCTAGTAAGAGCACCAGTGGAAGGGGAAGCCCTGGGTCCTGCTAAGACTGAACCCCCAGTGAACTAGACTATGCGGGGAGGGTGGCAATGGGGGGAGGTTCGGGAGGGGAACACCCACAAGGAAGGGGAGGGGGGAGGGTGATGTTTGTCTGGAAACCGGGAAAGGGAATAATACTTGAAATGTATATAAGAAATACTCAAGTTAATAAAAAAAAATAAAATAAAATAAAAAAATAAATAAATAAAAAAAAAAGAAAAAAAAAGAAAATTGTTTAAGAAAAAAAAAAAAAAGAAAATTATGATTTTTACCTTCTAGGACCACTCAATACTAAGCTTAATCGCCAAGTAAGAACAATTCACTATGTAAAACACTCTCTGTGTGTTTATCTTCAAAGTCAACTTCCTGCAAACTTTTCCCGCTTGGAATGAACACGATTCGCCAAAGAATGAGAGATTCTGACTGGGAAAACCAGGTAATGTCTATATTGAAAAGTCTGCTTTTTACCCTCTAGAACAACTGAAAACTAAGCATATTCGACAAATAACACGATTCAATTTGCCAATCAATAGCTCTCTGTTTATCTTCAAAGTCAAATTCCTACAAGCTTTTCCCACTTGGATGGAACAGAATTCGCCTAAGAATGTTTGATTCAGACTTCGAAAGGCATGTTTTGTCTATATAGAAAAGTATGCTTTTTACCCTCTAGAACCACTTAAAATTAAGCTTATTGGCCAAGTAACAGCAATTCACTTTGCAAAACACTAGCTGTGTGTTTGTCTTCAAAGTCAACTTCCTACAAGCTTTTACTGCTGGAACCAACAGAATTCTCCATTGAATGTTAGATTCAGACTGGGAAACCCATGTTTTGTCTATATTGAAAAGTGTGCTTTCTAACCTCTAGAACCACTTAAAACTAAGCTTATTGGCCAAGTAAGAGCCATTCACTTTGCAAATCACTAGCTTTGTGTTCAGCTTCAAAGTCAAGTTCCTACGAGCTTTTCCCGCTTGGAAGGAACAGAATTTGCAAAAGAATGAGAGATTGAGACTGAAGAAAGGATTTTTAGTCTATATAGAAAAGTATGCTTTTTACCATCTAGAACTACTTAAAACTAAGCTTAATCGTCAAGTAAGAACAATTCACTTTGTAAAATGAAAAAAAAGGCTGTTTTTTTTATATTCAAAATCAACTTCCTATAAGCTTTTCCCGCTAGGAACCAACAGAATTCCCCAAAGAATGTTCGATTCAGACTGGAAAAACCATGTTTTGTCTATCCTGAAAAGTCTGCTTTTTACTCTCTAGAACCATGTAAAACTAATTTTATTCACCAAGTAACACCTTTCACTTTGCAAATCACTAGCTGTGTGTTTATCTTCAAAGTCAAGTTCCTAATAGCTTTTCCCGCTTGGAACGAACAGAATTTGCCTGAGAATGTGTGATTCAGACAGGGAAACGAACTTTTTTTCTATATAGAAAAGTATGCTTTTTACCTTCTAGGACCATTTAAAACAAAGCTTATTGGCCAAGTAACAGCAATTCACTTTGTAAAACACTAGCTGTGTGTCTACCTTCAAAGTCAACTTCCTACAAGCTTTTCCTGTTTAGATGAACAGAATTCGCCCAAGAATGAGAGATTCAGACTGGGAAAACCATGTTTTGTCTGTACTGAAAAGTCTGCTTTTTACCCTCTAGAACCACTTAAAACTAAGCATATTTGCCAAGTAACACCATTCAATATGCAAATCACTAGCTCTGTGTTTCTCTTCAAAGTCAAATTCCTACAAGCTTTTCCCGCATGAATGGAACAGAATTCGCCAAAGTATGAGAGACTGAGACTGGAAAAAGTTTTTATAGTCTCTATAGAAAAGTATGCTTTTTCCATCTATAACTACTTAAAACTAAGCTTAATTGCCAAGTAAGAACAATTCACTTTGTAAAACACTAGCTGTGTGTTTATCTTCAAAGTCACCTTCCTCCAAACTTTTCCCGCTTGGAACGAACACGATTCGCCTAAGAATGTGTGGTTCAGACTCAGAAATGCATGTTATGTCTATACATAAAAGTCTGCTTTTTCTCCCCCAGAACCAATGAAAATTAAGCTTACTGGCCAATTAACAGCAATTCACTTTGCAAAACACTAGCTGTGTTTTTATCTTCAAAGTCATTTCCTACAAGCTTTTCACACTTGGAACAAACAGATTCACCAAAGGATGTGTGATTCAGACTGGGAAAAGCATGTTTTGTCTGTATATAAAAGTATGCTTTTTCTCCTCTAGAAGCACTGAAAACTAAGCTTATTGGCCAAGTAACAGCAATTCACTTTGAAAAACACTAGCTGTGTGTTTATTTTCAAAGTCAACTTCCTACAAGCTTTTCCCGCTTCGAACGAAGAAATTTGGCCAAGAATGAGAGATTCAGAATTGGAAAACCATGTTTTGTCTATATTGAAAAGGCTGCGTTTTACCATCTAGAACCATTTAAAACTAAGCGTATTTGCCTAGTAAGAGCAATTTACTTTGCAAATCAGTTGCTGCGTGTTTATCTTGAAGGTCAACTTCCTACAAGCTTTCGCGCTTGGAACCAACAGAATTCGACGAAGAATGTTCGAGTAAGACTGGGAAGGGAAACCCATGTTTTGTCCATATAGAAAAGTATGCTATTTACGGTCTAGAACCACTGAAAATTAAGCTTATTTGCCAAGTAACAGCAATTCACTTTGCAAAACACTAGCTGTGTCTTTATCTTCAAAGTCAATTTCCTACAAGCTTTTCCCGCTTGGAAGGATCAGAATTCGCCAAAGAATGAGAGAATGAGACTGGGAAAAGTTTTTTAGACTATATTGAAAAGTATGCTCTTTACCCTCTAGAACCACTTAAAACTAAGCTTATTCGCCAAGTAACACCATTCACTTTGCAAAACACTTTTTTTTTTTTTTTGTTTTTCTTCAAAGTCACCTTCATACAAACTTTTCCCGCTTGGAACGAACACATTCACCAAAAATGTTCGATTCAGACTGGAAACCCATGTTTTGGCTATATTGAAAAGTGTGCTTTTTACACTCTAGAACCACTGAAAACTAAGTTTATTGGACAAGTAACAGCAATTCACTTTGCAAAACACTCGCTGTGTGTTTATCTTCAAAGTCAAATTCCTACAAGCTTTTCCCGCTTCGGACGAACAGATTTCACCAAAGAATGAGAGATTCAGACTGGGAAAACGATGTTTTGTCTATATTGAAAAGTCTGCTTTTTACCATCTAGAACCATTTAAAACTAATCTTATTCGCCTAATAAGAGCAATTTACTTTGCAAATCAGTTGCTTGTGTTTATCTTGAAAGTCAAATTCCTACAAGCTTTTCCTACTTGGAATGAACAGAATTTGCCAAAGAATGTTCGAGTCAGTCTGGGAAAGGAAACACATGTTTTGTCTATATAGAAAAGTATGCTTTTTCCCATCTAGAAACACTTAAAACTAAGCTTTTTGGCCAAGTAACATCAATTCACTTTGCAAAAAACTAGCTGTGCGTTTATCTTAAAAGTCAACTTCCTACAAGCTTTTCCAACTTGGAACGAACAGATTCACAAAAGAATGTTCGACTCAGACTGGGAAACCCATGTTTTGTCTATATTGAAAAGTATGCTTTTTACCCTCTAGAACCACTTAAAACTAAGCTTTTTGGCCAAGCAACAGCAATTCACTTTGCAAAACACTAGCTGTGTGTTTATCTTCAAAGTCAACTTGCTACAAGCTTTTCCCGCTTTGAACGAACAGATTTCACCAAAGAATGAGAGATTCAGACTGGGAAAACCATGTTTTGTCTATATTGAAAAGGCTGCTTTTTACCATCTAGAACCATTCAAAACTAAGCGAATTTGCCTAGTAAGAGCAATTTACTTTGCAAATAAATTGCTGTGTGTTTACCTTGAAGGTCAAATTCCTACAAGCTTTTCCCGCTTGGAACGAACAGAATTCGCCAAAGTATGTTCCAGTCAGACTGGGAAAGGAAACCCATATTTTCTTCATATATAAAAGTATGCTTTAATGTCTATAAACTTAAATCTAAGATTTTTGGCCAAGTAACATCAATTCACTGTTCAAAACACTAGCTGTGAGTTTATCTTAAAAGTCAACTACCTACAAGCTTTTCCCACTTGGAACGAACAGGATTCGCGAAAAAATGTTCAATTCAGTCTGGGAAAGGAAACCCATGTTTTGTCCATATAGAAAAGTATGCTATTTACGGTCTAGAACCACTGAAAATTAAGCCTATTTGCCAAGTAACATCAATTCACTTTGCAAAACACTAGTTGTGTCTTTATCTTCAAAGTCAATTTCCTACAAGCTTTTCCTGCTTGTAAGGATCAGAATTCGCCAAAGAATGAGAGAATGAGACTGGGAAAAGTTTTTAGACTATATTGAAAAGTATGCTTTTTACCCTCTAGAACCACTTAAAACTAAGCATATTCGCCATGTAACACCATTCACTTTGCAAAACACTAGCTGTGTGTTTTTCTTCAAAGTCAACTTTCTACAAGTTTTTCCCGATTGGAAGGAACAGAATTCGCCAAAGAGTGAGAGATTTAGACTGGGAAAACCATGTTTTGTCTATATTGAAAAGTCTGCTTTTTACCATCCAGAACCATTTAAAACTAAGCGTATTTGCCTAGTAAGAGCAATTTACTTTGCAAATCAGTTGCTGTGTGTTTATCTTGAAGGTCAACTTCCTAAAAACTTTTCGCGCTTGGAGGGAACAGAATTCGCCAAAGAATGTTCTAGTCAGACTGGGAAAGGAAACCCATGTTTTGTCCATATAGAAAAGTATGCTTTTTCCCATCTAGAAACACTTAAAACTAAGCTTTTTGGCCAAGTAACATCAATTCACTTTGCAAAACACTAGCTGTGCGTTTATCTTAAAAGTCAACTTCCTACAAGCTTTTCCCACTTGGAACAAACAGATTCACCAAAGAATGTTCGATTCAGACTGGGAAACCCATGTTTTGTCTATATTGAAAAGTCTGCTTTTTACCCTCTAGAACCACTGAAAATAAGCTTATTGGCCAAGTAACAGCAATTCACTTTGCAAAACACTAGCTGTGTGTTTATCTTCAAAGTCAACTTCCTGCAAGCTTTTCCCGCTTCGAACGAACAGATTTCACCAAAGAATGAGAGATTCAGACTGGGAAAACCATGTTTTGTCTATATTGACTTATCAGACAAAACACAAGGGCCTGGGAGATGGCTCATTATGTTAGGGATTCAAGGATCATAATTTAAATTCTCAGCCCTGGGCACTCTGTCTGGAGCCACAGTCATTCCGATGTGGGCTCTGCCAACAGGAAGACATCTGGCTGCCCTGTACAGGGCTATACTGCAGCCCCACCCCTTTCAGTCTTACATTCACTCAGTAATCAACAATCATGGGTTTCAGTGCAGAGGCCACTGGCTTGAAGAAGAGCATGAGAACATCGAGTGTGTGCTAATTCAGCCTGATCACACGATGTTTCCGTGATGTCAGAGCCACGGTCTCCAGGATACCACCTGGACCCATTGTCCCTCTGATTTAACACCTTAATTGGAAAGCACATAACGGGAGGATCCTGGAGAAAGTGAAGGGTAGACCAAGTCCTGCCAAGTCCACATTAGGGAAGTGGTCCCACAGCCACAAACCCTTTCACCCCTCCATCCACTTAAGCCTGTGATTCATGAAAGATATTAATAGAAACCAACCAGGCATGGCCATGCCTACGGTGCTATGTCCAGCAACAGATGTCTCCTATAGTGATTGTATTAGAATAACCATAACCCAAGAATGCAGCCCACTCATCAGTGCCATATCACCTTCACTAACAAGGCTGGTGGTGGCGCTGGAAAAGGCAGCTGGAACTTAGGCTGTGCCTAAGCTGGTCCTGACTGTAATTGATTTGTTTCTTCCAGAGGGGAAACTGAGGAATGTGACTAGTTTCCGATGTGGAACTCTCAGCTCTGATATTGATGCCTTTGTTAGTCTGTGTCTGAGATGGCCCAGAGGCGTTGGGGAATCTGGCTTGGGACAGGACAGATGCTTTTCATCCTAATTCACCATGGTTCCCCCAAGTGATGACAACATGGTTTGCCTGTTCACTTGATGCTGTCCTGGCCGTCTGCTGGCTGACAGAGGAGCAGCACCTCTTCCTCTGCATCCAGCAAGGTCTATTCAACCCCCTTCCTCCCCCAGACCTGCTTCTCCCATTTCCTATGAGCACAATGAATCTTAAAAGAATTTTAGGGCCCCCAAAATGAGGGAATCCATGTGGTATTTGTCCATTTTGCTTGGGATGGGCCCTCCCAATGTAAGCCCTTCTCTATTTAAAGGATCAGATACCAAACAGACCCACACAGCCATATCTCTACCCAGAAGCTCAGGAAAATACTCAAATTTCAGAGAATCTAGAAATCCAGCTATCCACCCTGTTTCCTGCTATGACCCAACACATGAACACACACACACACACACACACACACACACACACACACAAACACAACCTGGGTGTCCTTTCTTCTCCTAGACTAGAAATTGTAGGTAATAATTTCTGCTTTACATGTTCCCAAGGATCCCTGTGCCATGTTCTATCTGACAACTGACATGACTTGATGCCTTAGAAAACATGACTTCCCAGAGCTCTGGTTCTAGGTGCGGGGGACAGGGAGTGGGCACAGTGGCCAACCTCACTTTCCCCAATGCTATCTGCTTTGGTCCTAGTTTCCTTGTACTAAGACAGACAGTCTGGTATCTACTCCTCTCCTGGCAACTCATGCCCACAACTGCACCTCTGAAAGTCTTTCTCTTCCTCCAAGGAAAGGACTTCTTGGTATTTGGAAGGCGGAGGCAGGGGAATCATTGCAAGCATGAGGCCAGCCTTGGCTATATAGTGAGACGCTGTCTTGAAAGGGGCCGTGGAGGAAGAAGGGGAAGGGAAAAGGAGCAGAAAAAAGCAGAGGGGTAAGGAGGGATAGAGGGATGGGGTGCTGTAAACATCTATCTCCAATTCTTACCAACACAGCTATAGCTTTCATAAACTCCATGAAGAGTCCCAATGTAGGGGGTACAGTCATTCACCGAACACACACAGACACACACACACAGACACACAGACACACACACACACACACACACACACAGTCATCTCATGCAAAGCCTCCATACAAAGAGAGAGCACACAGCTTAGGCTCAGAGTCTCTCGGTGAATGGCGGTCAGCATGAGCATTTGGACACCGAGCCCACAGGACTCAGAGGCAACACATCAGAGGACACCTGCACGCTATGCTTACTGTGGCACCATTGTCAGTAGCCAAGATGTGGAATCAGCCTGAGCATCCATCAGTAGACCATTGAATAAGTCCTGCTACACATACACAATGGAATTTTATCCAGCTACAAAAGGGATGGAATTAAGTCTTTGGTAGGAAAACTGGAGACCAGCGCATTAAGCAAAATCAACCAGACACCAAGAAGCAAATACTGTAATTTTTGTCTCGTTTGTGAATCCTGTAATTATTTACATAAACTTTTTGGGTTCTTAACTGATCAAAAAAAAATATGTCCATATGTCACGAAGGCAGACAAAAGCCTGGAGAAGGAAGGAGACTAGGCAGGGGGTTGGGGGATGGGGGTGAGCAGGAAGTTCAGATAGGGTAAAGCACATGACATGGTTAAAGGAAGTTGTCTTGATGCAACCCAGCACTGTGGATAATGAATAGACACTGATATAAAAAAAAATGAAGAAGGAAAAAGAAAAAGAAAAGGTTACAATTTCAACGTCAGAGACACTGATTAGGCTGAGGACCGCTACCTACATTTCAAATGCACCAAGAGTCATTGCCCCCTGGCCTGAGATGCCTTAGGTATCGTTCCTTTGCAATTTCAAAACACTCGCTCAGTCAAATATGAGCATTCGACATACACTACAGAAACCAGGGAGATGGATCCAAAACTAAAGCACTTTACATGGAAACACAGAGACCTAGGTACAACTTCCCTCCCCTCAAAACCCACATAAATGGGGGGAGGGGTCAGAGGGGGTGGGTGTGGAGGTTGCCTATAATTAAAGATTGGGACGGCAGAGTTAGGGAATCCAGGGAGGAACGTGGCAAGCAGAACTCGCCATATCAATCAGTCTGATTTTGACTGAAAGACCTTGCTGCGGAGAATATGATAGGAAAGCAATGAAAATCTATGACATCATATTACACATACACACATGTCTGCACAATACACATTCAAACACATGAGTACACATACGTATCTCTCACACACAAAGGAAGAAAGAAAGAAAGGAAGGAAGGATGGAAGAAAGAAAGAAAGAAAGAAAGAAAAAAGAAAGAGAGAAAGAAAGAAGTTGATAGATAAAATATATAAGTTGAAACTGCAATTAGGCTCCATTTATCCGTTTTTGATGTAAAAAGAAAGGGGTTGGTCGAAATGACCTGTTTTGTTCTTTAAGTAGCGCTGAAGACCCAATCCAAGACCTTGTGCAGCTAAATGCTCTTCCTGTAGCCCTATTAGGCGCTCACTGACCTACAAATGGCAGGTTTCCCTCTCAAATTAGAGAGATAAGGCTGTACCCAAGTCAGAGGTGGATGCAGGACTCACAGGTGAGAAATCACGGAGATATCGTCCCTCGGCCTGGCGCTAGAAGGCACACGTGGCCTGGAGCCCGTCCGTGTGTTCTTCAATCTCAGATAGTCCAGGCAGGGCTCTCCACACCCCACACTCAACCCACCCTAAACCTGGAAGGTGGGGACTGAGCCTAAAACAGCCTTGCAGCTGTCAAGATGGGGGGACCCTGCCTACTCCCTCCCCCGCCACCCCAGAGCTGGTGGGAGTGACTGGAGGAAGGTTTCCTTGTGCACCCTAGAAGAGACCTCAACTCGGACAGAAGTTTTTCTCAGTGCACAGTGGAAGTCACGTCTTAGATATCTTGATGGTCACTCTTGCTTTGGGATCAATGGTTGGGGGTGGAGATTTGCAGCAGTGTCTCTGAGGATGTCTTAAAGATCAGATTCACCGAGAGTGAATCTCTCTCTGCCCTGCCCTTTGCTGTGCGGACATGAACAAAGACATCTCTGAACTTCAGTTCCTTCTAGCCCGGAGATAGGATGAGGACCTCTTCAGTGTAGGTTGGGATAAAGTCTGTATACCATCCTATACCTGCAGGTGGCTCAGAGAGCACCTGTAGAGACTCGAGCCTGCAGCCACCCACGCGCAGCTGCAGTGTGGATTGTTCTGCTCAGGAAAAGAAATGCTGACTTTTCATTGATCCACCTAATGGCTTTGTGTGGCTAATCAGCCTGAACTGCATCCTATTGTGTGTCTGCAGTTAGATCTAACTGTTGATCTAATTACCCAGGTCTAGAATTAGACTCTCACCAGGAGCTGGGAGAACGGCTTCCACCATCTACTCCTTCTAATGGAAACCCTGAAGCCTAAAAGTTTCCTTGAGCTAAAATGGCAGGTAGCAAAGGAAATCTTATCCCCCCTCCCAAGTCCTAACTAATTACGGGATGCCATCACAGCCCGATTAGTATTTACCCAACAATGTGCTGATTCCTGGTCCAGCCAAAAGCTTACCTGCCATTTAAATGGAGCACGATATTTAAATCTTAATTTCATCACCTGCTGGTAATAATCTTACAATTATAAATCCAAAGTACCACTCAGAATACATTTGCATACGTAAAGGAATCTGTCCTCATTGCTGTTCCACGGCACACATGGCTGTTGGTTTGACTTTCAAACCAGAGCTGAATATCGTTTTATGGAGAGAGAGATAACGGGGTTTTTCCCTGCACCGAAGCCTGCTTGGAGAGGGAGAGAAACACAGGCACACCATAAAAGGGCATCTGGGCAAGCACAAGTGCCCCGCCTATCACCTGTGAGATAAGAGCCACCTCTGTGTGGGTTACTGATGCTCTCACATTTCTGCTAACAAGTCAGTAGATACAACAAAAGCCACTTCAGGATTCCCAGACACTCAACACTGATTGTCACAGAAGGGGCAGTGGAGACTGTCAGTCTCTGCAGGACTCTCAGGCTGCCAGGGCCTCGATGCCTATATTCTGGCTGTTATATCTCTAGGGCAATTTTCTCCCAGAGGAAGAGAGGTTTTGCGGGGTATCAGCACACGTGTGTGCACATGCACAGAAAAAAACCATCTTGGCAGCTGGGAGTCGTGCACAGTGGAAGGTGAAGTCTCTGGTCCTGCCAAGACTGAACTCCCCAGTGAATGGGATTGTTGGAAAAGGACAGAATGTGGGGGTGCATCAGGAGAGGAACACCACTATAGAAGGGGAGTGGGAGGTACTAGGGAAATGTTAACCTGGAAACCAGGAAAGGGAATAACATTTGAAATGTAAATAAGAAATACCCAATTTAATAAATATGGAATAAAAAATGACACTCCGTCTGGAAGAGGAGAATGTATGATTTCTTTTCAGGATCTGTGGGAAGACTTTGGACACCTGGGCAAATGTGGAATGACCTATACATCCTTGGAAACATTTGGATAGTTCCAGAAACTCCTGGAAAAGTGGAAGATCCAAGATCTCTATGGCAAGAAAGGAAGGTTTATGTGAACCTGGAATGTGTGGGGACATTACCTGTCCAAGTTTGTCAGTAGAAGAGTCAGCAGAAGGAGGCCCAGGCACAGTGTGATCTTCTTTGAATCTTTCACTGTTCTCTCCAGTACTGTGTTTTGTAGATGTTGCAGTCACTCTGGCTACCAACTCGTCAAAGTCCACATATTCTTCAAACCAAGTTGACATAATCCAGCTTTTTTTTTCACCTTCCCAAGAATGGGAACTAAAGATG
Source organism: Rattus norvegicus (assembly GCF_021556685.1). Taxonomy (NCBI): domain Eukaryota; kingdom Metazoa; phylum Chordata; class Mammalia; order Rodentia; family Muridae; genus Rattus; species Rattus norvegicus. The sequence continues at coordinate 63,663,825 of NC_141555.1, forward strand.
AGGCCACTCTTTTTCTAGTAGCAAGATGCCAGCACAGGTTCTGGTATCCCTGGTCCTCAGAATCCAGATGTATTAAAAAAAAATTAAGACATTTCTTTTATGTGTCCCCACCACACCTGGTATTTACAATATGTGTCAAAGAATCCAGACTCACCCCTAGTTAAATACCTCTTTAGTTGTATTAATACGTAGTCCGTGGAATCTTATATTTCCAATTACTCCTTCCCATCTGCTCTAGCTTTCTGTCTATTTTATATTTACTTCAAATGTGAACATTTATTGCTATTACTGCATTTTACAGAGCAATAAAGCCTGAAAATGTTAATTTTAGTTCTGTTTTAATACTCTGTTCCTCATGCACTGATTTCTGTGTATGGATATGAATTTCTGACTCATTATTTCATCTCCTTTAATGATTCTTCTGTAACATTCTTTTTCAAAGTCTACTTTTTAATTTTTAATTATCTCTGTGTGTGTACACGTGTGTGTGTGTGTGTGTGTGTGTGTGTGTGTATACACATATGAGCACAATGTCCTAGAAAGCCAGTAGGGGGCGGTAGATCCCCTGGAGCTGAAATAACAAGTGGTTGAGGGTCACAGGACACGGGAGCCTGAATCAAAACTCAGATCTTCTGTAAAGCAGTTTGCATTCTTAATTACTATGTCGTCTCTGTTGCACCCTTTTAACATTTCTTCAATTAGTCCAGTTGGTTAGCAATTCCATTAGATTTTGTCTGGGAAAAAACAAAACTTTTTAAAAGTGTTATCTTTAACTTTTTGTCTGAGCACAGAATTGGAACTTTAGAGTTATTTATTTCGGGAGTGAACTTGTGCCATCCTGTCTGTTTTGCAGTGGGCATGATTTCCAGTCTAACCACAACTGTACCTTCTGTTTTGAATCTCTGTTCTTTTCCTTGTTTTATTTTTTCTTTCAAGATTTTTCCACTCCCAACTGGTAATGGGAGAGATTAGTTATGTATCTCTCCCAGCTCAGCATTTACCTCTCATGAGCACTGAATACTGTGATTTGACTATAATATTTACGTTGTAGGGGAAATTAATCTCTAGTGAAGTAAAAGTCAAACAGTGTTTAAAAATTTGACTACCTGTACTCCTTTCATCTATCACTTATTTTCATAGTAAAATACAAAGAAGCCTCTCTCGTCCTAGTGTTTACTCTTACTTACATAAAAATTAATTAGCAAATTTATTAAAAGTATTTTAGTACAGTAGTTTTTCTATTGTTATGATACGTAGATGTAATACTTTAGCCATGTGCTTTATGAATTCTCATGCATACTATAGAGTAAATATATTTAGTGTTCATGAGAACTCCACATAAGAGGCTACAAAAATACTTCAGCTGTTAAAGGCTTCTGAACCAACAAAAATGTCAATGAAACTGAAATTAGTCACTGTATATTAGGTGTTTGTATTGAAATAGTCATATATTAGCTCTTTGTAATTCTCTACATCCTATCAGGTCTAATTATAATGATAGTGAATCCATCTAATTAACAAATTCACGATTATATCTAACACCTTATTTGAATTTTTTAACATGTGTTTTGGTTTCATCTTCATATTGTATTCCAAAGGCAGCATAGTTAGGGCTCTCTTATAATAAAATAGACACCTCGTCTGTGGTAATCTGGTGTATTAGTAAAATATCAAAGCAGGTTCCTTTAGTACATTTAGTTTGGAGAGATCTAATCTTAGCAGAAATGCTGAAATGAAATATAAATTAAATAAACTTACTGAATAAAAAATAAAACTATATAAAAGATAAATGATATAGTAAAATAAGTTATAAAATACAGAAATAAATCACAAAATTCAAACTTAGATTACCCCCAACAAACACCCAGCTCAGTGAAATTAAAGACCATGGACCCATTATATAAGTAAGTACCCGTGAGCACATGCTTGACAACACTCTATGTTCTTTCTCTCCCTTTACATTAAGGGAGCAGAGGTAATGGTTTCCCCTAAGTTCTCAGAAATATCCATGGTTCTGGTTAAGATGCAACAAAAAATCTATAATGCCTGTTTATGGAAGATGAGGTTATTTTTCTTATTTGAATCCTTAATGTATCATAATCGATGAAATTCTAGATGCCTAGTGAAGGTGTTTTATATAAATAAATGATGAAGCCTATTCAATTTAAAATTATATTATGTTTATTAGAAGAATTTTTCCACTCAATATCATAATCCGTTTTATATAATACAGACTCTGTCATTCTTCTCCACAGATTCCAGTCAGGATGTATCTTAATACAACACGCTTATTTAAGTGTATTTTGTATCTATTTGTACCCACCTCCCCATGACAATCCCCTCAATATATATTTCATATACTGGAAATGCCTATCCTGATATTTCCATTTATTAGGATGATACGATCAAGAAGATACAAGCTTCCTGTTTCAGGCTCCGCCCAGAGATGACATAGAACAATAGCTCAAAGTACCCAGATTCTGTGGGGGAGAAAGCTGGACTCCCAGAATCATGGACAATTCTGAGATCTTAGGGGAAACCATTACCCCTGCTCACATTTCTGTGCTGAGAGGGAGCTGCTTAGAACCCTATGGATACAGGAACCTTGGGAGAGTAAGGGAGGGGATCCTTCCAGTATCTACCTGTGTCCAGAGATGGAAGCCAGTGGCCAGGAAAAGTAACACAACTGAGAACACAGGTGAGACCAACCTTTCTGCTCCAAGCCACCAGGCTGGAGGCCTCAGGAGGCAGAAATCAACAGCAGTCTGGGACAAGACACTTCCTGTTTCTGCCTGCATCCATTGCTGATCTGGTCCCACATATCTATGTACCCACATCTTGGTGGGAGGAAAAAGGTCCATAGGAACAGTGACAAAGAGTTTTACAGGATGGTCATGCCACAGTCAGAGACAGCAAGACCATGAAACACCAGAGAAAACCTGATGACAAGAGTCAATCACAGAAACCTAAGCAACAGAAACTAAAACTACTTGGCATCATCAGAGCTCCCTTATCCCAAGAAAGCAAATATTGGATATCCCAACAAACAGAAAAAGCAAGATGTGGATTCAAAATCATTTTTCATGATGATGATAGTGGACATTGAGTAGCGAACATATAAAACTCTTCAAGAAATACAGGACAACACAGGTAAAAAGTAGAAGCCCTTAAAGGGCAAACACAAAATTCCTTCAAGAATCACAGGAAAACACAGTCAAACAGATGAAGGAATTTAAAAATTCTAGGATCAATAAGTGGAAAAAGCAGCAATAAAGAAAGCACAAAGAGAGACAACCCTGAAGGTGGAAAACCTAGAGAAGAAATCAGAAGTCATAGACAGAAGCATCAGAAAGAGAATACAAGAGATAAAAGATAAAAATCTAAGGGGCAGAAGATACCGTAGAAAACATTTACACAACCATCAAAGAAAATGTAAAGCTCAAAGAGCTCCTAATGGAAAACAACCAGGAAATCCAGGACACAATGAGAAGATCAAACCAAAGGATAATGGGTATAAAAGAGAACGAAGATTCCCTTATAAAAGGGCCAGTAAATATCATCAAAAATTATAGGAGAAAACTTCCCTACCTAAAGGGAGAAATGAATATAATAATAAAAGAATCATATATTACTCCAAAGAGATTGGACGAAAAAGAAAGTTCTCCCTTCACATAATAGTCTAAACACCAAATCCAAAAAACAAAGAAAGAATATTAAAGGCAGAAAGCAAAATAGTCAGGTAACATATATAGGCATACCTATAAGTATTACACCAGACTTCTCACCAGAGACTATGAAAGTCAGATCCAGAGTGGATTTTATAAAACACTAAGAGAAAAGAAATGCCAGCCCAGGATACTATCCCCTGCAAAACTTTCAATCAGCGCAGCTGGAGAAACCAAGATATTTTGTGATAAGCTAAATTTACAAAGTACATTTTCACGAATCCTGCATTATGAAAGATAACAGATGGGAAACTCCAACACAAGGAGGAAAATTACACACTATAAAAAGCAAGAAATTAATCCTCTTTCAACAAACCCAAAAGAATAGAGTCACACAAACATAATTCCACCTCTACCAAAAAATAATAACAGAAAACCAAAATAAGTATTCCTTAATATGTCTTAGCATCCATGCAAATTCTCCAATAAAAAAGACATAGACTAACAGACCGCATACATAAGAAGAACTAGAATATTGTTGCATAATGGAAACACAGCTCAGTGACAAAGACAGATAGTATCTCAGAATAAAAGGTTGGAAAACAATTTTCCAAGAATATGGTCTGTAGAAGCATCATGGAGCATAGATTCCAGTATCTAACTCAACCAAAAGTTATCAAAAAAAAATGATAAGGAAGGATACTTCATTTTCATCAGAGAAAAAAAATTCCACCAGGGTCAATTCTCTTTCCTGAATATCTATACACTACATCCAACGGCACCTAAATTTATAAAGGAAACCGTACTAAAGCTCAGGCTAACGAAATAGTCGTGGGAGACTTCAACAACCCACACTCAGCAATGGCCAGATCATGGAATGGGAAACCGGAGACACAGAGAAATTAACAGATTTTGAACCAAATGGATTTAAGAAATATCTATAGAATATTTCATCCTTGAACAAAAGAATACACCTTATTCTCAGGAACTCACAGCACATTCTCCAAAACTGATCATACAGTTGGTCATAAAAGAGGCATCAACAGATACAAAAGAGTGAAATAATCCCAAGCATTTTCTCACACGACCATGACCTAAGGCTGGACTTCAATAACAACAAAAATGTCAGGAAGCCCAAATACTCATAGAGGTTGACCAATATTTTACTCAGTGATAACTTGGTAGAGGAAGAACTAAAGAAAAAAATTTAAAAATTAAAAATATTTTAAAATTTTAGGAATGTAAGGTACAACAAACAAACTTATGGGACACAATGAACGGAGAGCTAAGAGGAAAACTCAGAGCTCTGAGAGCATCCAAAGAGAAACTGGAGAGAGCATACATTAGCAGCTTGACAACAAATATAAAAGCTCAAAAACAAAAAGAAGCAGATTGACCCGAGAGGAGCAGAAGGCAGGAAATAATCAAACTCAGGTCTGAAATCAACTAAGGAGAAACACAATGAACTTGACAAAGAATCAATAGAACCAGGAGCTGGATCCAAGGGTAAATCAACATGGTGCATAAACCTGAGCTAGAATGACAAAAGGACACAGAGAAAGTATCCAAATAAGAAAATCAGAAAGGAGAGGGAAACAAAATAACAGAATCTGCAGAAATTCAAAACATCATCATACCGTATTACTGAAATTTATATTCAAGGAAAGTAGAAAATCTGGACAAAATTATCAATTTTCTATACAGGGAGCAGTTACCAAAGTTAAGTCAGGGTAAGAAAAAATATCTAAACTGTACCATGAATCCTAAAAAATTAGAAACAATTATTAAAAGGCTCCCATTTGGGAAAAGATCCCAGGACCAGATGATTTTAGTTGAAAATTCTATCAACACTTCCTAGAACCAAATACCACTATTGTCCAAAATATTCCACAAAATACAAACAGAGGAAACTACCCAATTCCATCGATGAAGCCACAGTTATGCTTATACCTAAAGCACACAAAGACCCAATAAATAAAGTGAACTTCAGACCAATTTTCCTTTGAATATTGACAAAAAATATTCAACAAATCATTGCAAACCAAACCCATGAACACATCAAAATGGTCATCCATCATGATCAAGGAGACTTCAAAACAGGAATTCAAGGATAGTTTAATATGGAATTCCATCAACATAATCCACCAGATGATCAAACTGAAAGAAAAACTGATATTTTCATCTCATTAGATGCTGCGAAAGCATTTGACAAAATAAAACACCCCTTCATAGCCAAAGTCTTACAATGATAGGAATTCAAGGCCCATACTCAACAATAGTAACGTAATGGACAGCAAACCAGTAGCCAAATATCAAACTAAATGAAGAGAAACTTGAAGCTCTTCCTCTAAAATCAGGAACTAGACAAGGCTATTCATTCTCTCCCTACTTATTCAATATGGTACTCCATGTACTATTCCTGACCAATTAGACAACAAAAGGAGGACAAAGAGATACAAATATGAAAGGAAGAGGTCAATATATCACTATTTGCAGGTGATATGATAGTTTACTTAAGTGACTCCATAATTTCCACCAGAGAAATACTGCACGTGATAAACAGCTTCAGGAAAATCCTGGATATAGAATTAACTCAAACATATCAGTAACATTCCATGAATAAACAGACCAAGAAAGAAATTAGGAAAAGGACACTCTTCACAATAATCACAAATAACAAAAAATACCTCCGTGTAACTCAAACCAGCCAAGTGAAAGTGCCGTATGAAAAGAACTTACTTTCTCTAAAAGAAGAAAATCTCAGAAGATGGAAAGAGCTTTCATGTCCATGGATTGGCAGTATTGATATAGTAAAAATGGCCCTTTGCCAAAAGCAATCTACAGATTCAATGCAATCCCCAAGAAATTTTCAACAAAATTCTTCATACAGTTAGAAAGAGAAATATGCAAGTTCATTTAGAATAAGAAAAAAAAAACCAAGGAAGTTGAAACTATTCTCAATATAAAGAAATTCTGTGGAAATAAACATCCCTAACCTCAAGTTGAATATCCAGCAATAGTGATAAAAATTACATGGTATGGGTACAGAGACAGGCAAGTAAACACCTGTGTTGGTTCATCTAGATGTCAGCGTGTAAATTATTGTAAATCCATCCATTCTTATCACGCTGTACAAAGCTGAAGTCCAAGTGGATTAAGGGCATCCAGAAAAAAGAGATAAACACAAACCAGTAGAAGAAAAAGTGGGGAAAAGCTTGAACACGTGATGACTATGGAAAATTTCTTGAACAGAACACCAAACCAGTGGCTTATGCTTTACGATGAAGAGTTGACAGACTGGACCTTGTCAAAATGCAAAGTGTCTGTAAGGCAAGGAACACAGTCATTATGACAAAACGGCAACTAATACCTTGAAAAACAATCTTTGCCCTTCTATACCTGAAAGAGAACTAATATTCAATATGTACAAAGAATTCAAGAAGTTATACTCCAGAAAGTCAAATAGCCCCATTATAAATGGGGTACAGATCTAATCAAATAATTTTCAGCAGAAGAATTATTGAATGGATGAGAAATACATAAAGAAATGTTCCACATCATTGTTCATCAGGGTAATGCAAATCAAAGGATACACCAGGCAGAACGGCTAAGATCAAACATTCAGTTAACAGCAGATTCTGGTCACAATGTGGAGAAAGAGGAAGACTCCTCCATTATTGGTGGGATTGAAATGAGGTACAATATTCCGTAAATTACTCTGGGCTTTCATCAGAAAATTTGACAAGTATATGCTGAGGACTTAGCTACCCCACTCCTGGGCATATTCCCAAATGATGCCCCAACATATAACTAGGAAACATGTTGTACTGTGTTTATAACAGCTGTATTCATGATAGCCAGAAGCTAGGAAGAACCCAGATGATTTGACCACATGAATGGATACAGAAAATGTGGTTCATCTACATAATTGAGTGCAACTCAGTAATCAAATACAATGACATCATAACATTCATAAGTAAATGAATGAAAGTATAAAATACCATCTTGAATGAAGCAACCAAATCACACACACACACACACACACAAAGAAACAAATATAAAACACACATACACGCACAAACACACAAACACACACACACACACACACACACACACACTCCCAAAAACATGAATTACACAACATACAATTCACATACCGCTTTAAGTTCAAATAGAAGGATGAACCAAGTGAGGATGGTCTGTCTTAAAAGGGGAAACAAAAATATTCATAGGACATGATATGGAGATTAAGTTTAGAGCAGAGACTGAAGGAATAATCATTCTGAGCCTGCACCACCTGGGGATGCAGCCCACATGCATACAGCCCCCAAACCTAAACAACATTGCTGAGGCCAACAAGTGCGTGCTCACAGGAGCCTGATAGAGCTGTCCCCTGAGAGGCTCTCCGAGATCATGACAAACACCGAGGCTGATGCTTGCAGCCAACCATTGCACTGAGAACAGGGTACCCTTTGGAGAAGAGAGAGAAAGTATTGAAGGAGCGGAAGTGCCTTGCAACCCAGGAAGGACAACAGGGGTCACAAACCAGATCTCCTCGGGACTAAAGCACTTCCTGAAAACTGCACATGGACAGACTGGCGTCTCCAGCTGCATATGGAGCAAAGCATGACCGTGCTCTGCACCTATGGGAGGAGCCCTTGGTCATCCAAGGCTGGGCCTTCCAGGAAATAGAATGTCATGCTGGGAAGGCAGCAAGGGGATGTTTTTGCGGAGGGGAAAACACCTTTGAAGAAGACAGGGCAGCAGAAAAGGATAGGGATAGGGGGTTTATGGATGGAGGCCTCACACATGGAGTCTTTATATTTTCTATGCATTTAACAGCTCAATGGCAAGGCCACTTCCTAACCTCCGATTGGCTAAACTATCCCCCACTGATATTCCCACGTTATTATTTGCTAAAATCTATATCCCATCTTTCTTGCCCTGGACACCATTGGGCAGCTCTCCTGGGTCTGCTTATTTTCATACTCTTCTATGTCAGCTGCTTCTCTGTCCTGAAAGTCTGTCCTGGAGAATCTCCATGTCTTCTTACACTCTGGTCCTTTGTCCAAGCGTCCTGAAACTCCTGCTCTGTCTGTCCTGCCTAGACACTGGCTATCAGTATCTCTATTTACCAATCAGAACCAACTGAGGCAGGGTCCCTGATTCCTAAGTTCAGGACACTATGAGAAGCATGAGAATAAAAGCAACTACAATAACTATTTGTATGTGATTTTCTGGGAACAATATTCCCCAAACCACAAAGAGATACCTGTTAAAGTACTAGAATCATAGAAAATATGAAGTAGGCACATAATAATAATAGTAATAATAATAAATATTAATATTGATATAATATAATATTATAATAAAAGAAATAATAACAATAAATATAATAATTATAATAGTAAATAATATTAAAAATAAAATAATAATCATCATCATAATCGTCATCATCATCATCAAAGCCTAACTGAACAGAGAAATAGAAATACAAAAATGGTGAAGGAAAAAGAATAAGTCACACATAAAGCTGATCACATGAGACTAACACCTGAATTTTCAATGGTTATTTTAATATATAAATGGGCTTGGATCACTTTTCAACACGTTTTCAAAGAATACAGATACTAGCCTAGAATTTATTACCGAGCAAATGTATCAATCACATCAACACAAGATGAGAAACTTTACACAGCATAATCACCAGGAAGCCATGTCTCTTCAGCAATCTTACTCTAAAAGTGGGAAAACGCATTCTGAAAATAAGGGATATTCTCAAGAGGACAGAAATGGTAAAAAACCCTGTAGTAATTCATCAGAAGAGGGAAAAAGTATGTGGCAACAACAAAATAAAAAAGACCCATAAATACTCCTCATTAATAACGCTAAGCAGAGGGGTTGGGGATTAAGCTCAGTGGTAGAGCATATGTCTAGCAAGTACAAGGCCCCAAGGTTTGGTCCCCAGCTCCAAAAAAAAAAAAAAAACAACAAAAAAAAACAAAAAAACAAAACAAAAAAACCGCTAAGCATTAAGTATCCCACACCAATAATATACCGGCTATTAGTTTGTTTAAGAAAACAGGTTTATTTCTCCAGCATCCAAAAAGTACATTTGTTTTAGATCCAATTGCATACTCGTGTTTAGAATGCAATTGCCCATAATTCTTTTTTTCTTTTTTTCTTTTTTTCTTTTTTTTTTTTTTTTTTGGTAAGTATATTTAGTGTTCATTAGTTTTTTATAAAAATCTTGAAGATTTTCTGTTTAATTGTAAGTATAGAATTTTCATTTAAATGTATTTCTTTTTTTTTCTTTTTTTGGGGGGGTGTTCCCCTCCACACCCTTCCCCCATTACCGCCCTACCCCTAACAATCACGTTCACTAGGGGTTCAGTCTTAGCAGGACCCAGGGCTTCCCCTTCCACTGGTGCTCTTACTAGGATATTCATTGCTACCTATGAGGTCAGAGTCCAGGGTCAGTCCATGTATAGTCTCTGGGTAGTGGCTTAGTCCCTGGAAGCTCTGGTTGCTTGGCATTGTTGTTCATATGGGGTCTCGAGTCCCTTCAAGCTCTTGCAGTCCTTTCTCTGATTCCTTCAACGGGGGTCCTATTCTCAGTTCAGTGGTTTGCTGCTGGCATTTGCCTCTGTATTTCCTGTATTCTGGCTGTGTCTCTCAAGAGATCTACATCCAGTTCCTGTCAGTCTGCATTTCTTTGCTTCACCCGTCTTCTCTAATTGGGTCGCTGTATATGGGGCAACATGTGGGGCAGGCTCTGAATGGGTTTTTCTTCTGCCTCCGTTTTATTCTTGGCCTCCCAATTTCCTGCCAAGGGTATTCTTGTTCCCTTTTTAAAGAATGAGTGAGTCATTCATATTTTGATCATCGGTCTTGAGTTTCATGTTTTCTATGCATCTAGGGTAATTCGGGCTAATAGTAACTTATCAATGAGAGCATACCATGTGTGTTTTTCTATGGTTGTGTTACCTCACTCAGGATGATATTTTCCAGTTCCCTCCATTTGCCTATGAATTACATAAAGTCATTGTTTTTGATAGCCGAGTAGTATTCCTTTGTGAAGATTTGCCACATATCATAAGGCAATATTTTAAATGCTAGAAAGTATACTTTTCGGAGAACATTATTTTGTAAATTTAATTCATCAGTTTTCATTAGTTTTATCTGAATGAATATTATTTGCTAATATGTTTATATTTTAGGAAACTGTGTGTGTGTGTGTGTGTGTGTGTGTGTGTGTGTTTGATAATTCAACTCTAATATGACCAGGAAATTGCTTTAGTGATAATGATAATTTATGGGCACTGAGAATTTTTTTATATAATATATAATATATACATATATATTATATAATATATAATGCATGTATACCTATATATATGAAAATATGCTCTGTATATTTTTTTCAAAGCACTGTTTAGATATGTATACTAGATTAAGCCTTCTAACTGCAGTTTTAGATTTTTCCAACACTAATTTTATCTTCTTAGGTGTCTAGAAAGAAATACATGGAATCATGAATCATCTCAACTTCAAATGTAGGTACACTCAATGTTATATCTTCCTTTTAAACATGATTGTTCATCTTTGGACCATAAAATATATATATGTATATATTTAATATGCTCTATTTATATTAGAAAAGTGTGATACATTGTATATATGTATTCGTTGATAACTTCCTTCTGTAACCAAATTTTAAGAATAAATTACTTATGTACATTATTATAAAATCTAAGATCATTGAGTTTTTTACCAAAATCAAATACCATAATGCATAAATATAAGAAGCATTTCCTGACTGTGGCTATTAACAAAAAATATTTGATATACAAACTCCATAAAATTATTTTGATATTAACCTTTAAAGTTTCTTCAAGTAGTTGTTCAACTTTTAATAAAGGGAAGTCACCAATTCTGTCAATAATTTTTTCATTCTATATTCCTTTAAATTGTAAAATATATTTTTATTTAAATAAGTCATAACCTAAAGGGAAATATTATATAGACAGCAAAAGAGACCAAAGGAAATTAGTACCAAACTCTAATATTTTTGTCAATATCAGAAATGGCAAATGATAATTACTTTATTATTAATTTAATGAGACAAGATATCTTTTTTATTTAATAATTTTTCCTGAATATGTTATGTATTTACATTTCAAATGTTATTTCCTTTCCTTTTTCTCCCATAACACCCCTGCCTCTCTTCTGTGAAGATGTTCCAATTCCCACCAATCAACTTTAACCTCAATGCTCTGGCATTACCCTACATCGGGGATACAAGCCTTCACAGGATTAAGGGCTTTTCCTTCCAATGATGTTAGACAGAGCAGTCCTCTGCCACATATGTGGCTGGAGTCATGAGTCCCTCAAACATTAATTAATAGTGGGTGTTTTATTCCCTCAATTTCTCGTGGGTCTGGTTGGTTGATATTGTTGTTCTTCCTGGGGTTTTGCAAACCCCTTCAGCTCATTTAGTATACTCTCTAACAACTTCATTGAACCCCCTTGTTCAATCCAATGGTTAGCTACAATCATTCTCACCAGTGTCAGTAGGGTTCTGTCAGAGTCTCTCAGGAGACATCCATATCTGACTCCTGTCAACAAGGACTTGGTGGCATCAGCAATAGTGACTGGTTTGTGTGACTGCATATGGGATAGATCCACACATGGGGTAGTCTCTGGTTGACCCTTTCTTCAATCCCTGCTTAACTCTTTATCCTTGAATTTCCTCCCATGAATATTTTTTATCCCTTCTAAGAAGGAATATAACAGATGCATTTTGGTCTTCTTCCTGCTTTGGATTAACATGACCTGTGAATTCTTTCTTATGTATTCCACACTAATGGGCTGAAACACACTTCCAATAAATGTATAACTTTTGTGTTCTTTTGTGACTGGATTACCTCACACAGAATGATAATTTCTAGTCTATCCTAAGAATTTTATGCAAACATTGTTTTTGATAGGTTAGAAGAACACAGGTGTGTAAATGTACTATATTTCATTTATCCATTACTATTTTGAGGGACATCTGGTTCCTTTTCAGATTCTGGCTATTATGAAAAAGAAAGGTTTCTCTCAATCTGGAGCATCTTGTGTCCTCCTTATATGTTGGAGCATCTTTTGGGTGTATATCAAAGAAATGGGATTGTGGTATCCTCAGGTAGTACTAAATCCAATTATGTGAGAAAATTCCAGACTGATTTCCAGAATGGTTATACTAGCTTGCAATCTCACCAACAATGGAGGAGAGTTCCTCTTTCTCCACCTCCTTGCCAGAATCTGTTGTGAATTTCTTATCTTAGCCATTCTGAATGGTCTGCTGTGTAACCTCAGAATTTGTTGATTTTCATGTACCTGATGGCTAAGGATGTTGATATTCCTCAGTAGAGAATTCTTTGTTTAGTGCTATTCACCATTCTTGAAAGGACTATTTGATATTCTGGAGTCTATCTCCTTGAGTCTTTGTATAGACTGATTTTAGCCCTCTATCAAATGGAAGATTGGTAAAGATCTTTTCTTACCCTATTGATTTTACCTTTTTCCAAATTCCAGTGTCCTATGCCTTACAAAAGCTTTATGATGTCCCATTTGTCAATTTTGATATTGGAGCAAAGCCATTGGTGTTCTGTTCAGTAAATTTCCCCACCTTTTCTTCTATTCGTTTAAGATTATATGTTTCTTGTGGACATACTTGATCCACTTCGACTTGAGCTTTGTACAGGGTGATAAGAATTGATTGATTTCCATTCTTCTACATGCTAATCTCCAGTCGAATGGGAACCATTTGTGGAAAATTTTATCGTCCCATTGGTTGGTTTCGGTTCATTGTCAAATATCAAGTGGCCATAGGTGTGTGCCTTCATTTCTGGTCCTTCAATTATATTCCATTGATTTTTCTGACTGTCTCTTTACCATTCCCATTCAATTTGTATTATTATTGTTCTGTTATACAGTTTGAAGTCATCGATAGTGATTGCCCCAGAAGTTCTTATATTGTTGATGAACGTTTTCTCTATCATGGGGTTCTTGTTATTCCAACTGAATTTTCAAATTGTTCTTTCTAACTCTGTGAAGAATTGAGTTGGAATTTTGATGGTGATTGCCTTGAATCCGTTGATTGCTTTAGGCAAGATGACAATTTTTACAATATTAACCCTGCACATGCATGAGCATGGGAAATTATTCTATCTTCGGAGATCTTCTACAATATTTTTCTTCAGAGACTTGAAGTTCCTGTCATACAGAACTTTCACTTGCTTGTTTAGAGTCAACCTGAGGTATTTTTTTATTATTTGTGACTATTTTGAAGGCTGTCATTTCCTTAATTTCTCCTCAAACTGTTCATCCTTGAAGTAGAATGCTCTGATTTGCTTGAGTTAAGTTTATATCCAGCCACTTTGCTGAAGTTGTTTATCAGCTGAAGGAGTTTTCTGGTGGAATTTTTGGGGTCACTAAAATTTACAATCACATCGTCTAAAATTGTGATATTTTAAGTTCTTGCTTTCTAAATTTTTCCGTTTTCCCACGTGTTTTTGTCTAATTTTTGTGGATAAGAATTCCAGAACTATATTGAAGGGGTAAGTAGAGATTACGCAACCATTTCTAGTCCGTGATTTTTGTGGTATTGCTTAAAGTTTCTCTCCAGTAAGTTTGATGTTGGCAACTTTTTTTTTGTAATATTGCTTTTACAATGTTTAAGAATCGGCGTTGAATTCCTAATATTTTCCAAGACATCTAACATGAAGAAATATTGATTTTTCAATTTTTTTTGTCACTATCTAAAAAGATGATCATTTATTTCACCCCCTGGAGTTTATTTACATAATTGATTCTTCTGTGTGCTGACATCCAGTTGAACCCTAATTTCTTGAAAATTCTGTCTTTTTTCCATTTCATAGTTTTAGCACCTTTGTAAAAAAATAGTGACCATAGGTGTGTGCATTCATTTCTGGATCTTCAGGCTAGGATATCTGGTGAAATTTTCAAGTACTATGGATGGAGAAACCAAGACATTCCACGACAATGTCAAATGTACACAATATATTTCCACAAATCCAACCCTACAATTGATAGTAGATGGAAACTTCCAACACAATGATGGAAACTGCACCTTAGCAAAAACTAGGGAATTAATCTTTCAACAAACCCAAAAGATGATAGCCACACAATTGTAATTACATTCTAACAACAAATATAACAGGAAGCTAAGTCCATTTCATTTAATATCTCTCATCATCAATGGACACAATTCCCCAAATAAAAAGGCATAAGCTAAAAGACTATGTAAAGAGGATCCAAGATTTTGCTGCATACAGGAAATACACCTTAGAGACAAAGACAGAGTATCTCAGGGTAAAAGGATGGAGAAAAATTCTAAGCAAATGTTCCCAAGAAAAAGCTGGAGTAGCCTTTCTAATATTGAACAACATTGACTTTCAACAAAAAGTTATCAAAATGACAAGGAAGGGAACCATACTTGTCAAAGAAAAAATAATACTAAGATGAACTTTCAATTCAGAACAACTATATTTCAAATGCAAGGACTCCTAAATTCATAAAAGCAACATAACTATACTTCAAAGCAAATATTGCACCACACACAATAAAGTGTTGGAGACTTTAAATCTGCATTCTCGTCAATGGACAATTTATAGAAACTGAAACTAAACAGATATGGTTAAAATAACAGAAGTCATTTTAATAACTTAAAAAAATACAAATGGTTTTAACAGATATTTAGGTAACATTTCATCCTAAATCAGAAGAATATACCTTTTCCTATGCACTTCACTGTAACTTCTCCGAATTTGACCATATACTCATTCACATAAGAGTCCTCAATTTAGACCAGAATATTGAAGTAATTCTATGCATCCTATCAGATCACCATGGACTAGGGCTACTCTTCAATATTTTATTATTTTTTGAATTTCTTTAAATTATCGATGATTTATTTATGTGGTGTTTTTGAAACATCATCTTTCTTGATAGTTTAAAGACTGGATTAAACCTAGTGGTAGTTCTTCCATTTTTGCCTCTACAGTAGCAAGAGTGTTTTCTCCATTCCAATCTTGGTTTGTGTACTACATTTTGAGTTAACTCTTTGTGCATACATTGCATTTAATGTTTTCCTCTAGTTTGAATCTATATTTGTATTATCTAACCTTACAAATTTGTAATTTTATAATGAAATTTTTAATTTCATAATTTCTGACTATAACTTTTGATCTCATTTTGCTTATATTTTTTTTCTCCATTTTAAATGCATTTTTTCTTTGTGAATACTTTTCCCTCTTTATGTATGTTCGTGCCTTTATGGGATTTTGTTATTGTTTATCAATGTAATATGCAATTTATTCACAGCAGCAGCCATATATGAAGGAGAATAAAAGAGTTAAATATCTATTTCAATAGTATGGATTACTTATTAAAAAAAAGAATCTCTGAAACAAAGAACAGTGATGAATTTCACACTACACTTCCCCAATGGTCCCAGCATGCAATAATGCCAGGTAGTGTGCTGTGCTCATGTGGTGGTGGGAAATAATTTACGGAAGAGTAAAACCACATACCACAGATAATTTAAAGAATCCCTTTCTCCCACACAGAGATACATAATGGGATTATAACGTGGTCAATACAATTAGTGGAGCGGAAGTTAACAACTATGTTGCTACAAGAAAGTGATGGCAAGAATTTCAAACCATGGTCAACTATATAGTTGTGAACATTTGTTCCCAAAATTGTGGTTTGTTCCTCAGGACAATAATAGCTGGACTGAACCCACCTTTTATCTATACAAAGTGGGGAACCATTTCCCTAATGGTAATGATGAAGACAAAAAAAAACAAGAACAAAAGTTTATATTAATAGAAGCAAACCATTAACGCAAACTACCACAAACAACTTTACGTTCTAACCAGAAAAGGCACCAAAACTAAAGTCACATTTGAGCACCCTATGTGAAGACAAAAGTGAGTGGGCCATCGTCTTTCTCCCTTTCATGTTTTTCAAGTACTTTACAGAAACAGGAATCTCAGACTGCTTTTCCATGAATTATTAACGCTTTTTACAGTCCTCATGTATTAAAATACCATTTGAAAGTACTAATAACTGCTGTCTAGGTTTTTTCCAAGTTCACAAACTTCTTGGACTAAGGTTCCAAAATGTAACTAGGCCAAACTCTGAGCTGTAAAACTATGACAAGGGAATAATAAGAGATAGTTTCAAGACCCAAGCACTATAGTACTATACTATTGAGTACAGTGATCCATATTAATTCAAATAGCTCAAGAGTGTAGGAAGATACGTCTAAAAAAGGCTTAGAAAAGTGTAGAAGAATCAACTCCTTCCTCGTGTATGCCAGCATTTATGGTTCTGCAGTAAGTCCTAAGATGCAGTATTCAAGTAGCAATGGGAAGAAAGAACTCAGGACAAGACAGGGAGATAAACTAGCATGGTGGGTTTATTTAAGAGAAATACTTAGAAATGAAAATGTCTTGTAAAATTAAAAATAGTTTTTTTTCATTATTTTCTCGTTCCAATCAAAACAGACATCCGTGAATAATTCTCCTATAAGGCTTCCATAAAACAGGTTAAACAAAAAATAACAAAAACATTTAAAAGTTTGAAAATCAAACCAAAAAAAAAAATGTGCGTATGTTTCAGAGCAGGATCACAGGGAAATGAGATGAATCTGGTCAATATGAAACCTAGAGTGACAAGCAGGACCTAGAATTAAGAAGTGCATAAGAAAGGCAGTGGAGTAGTGACAGGAACATGGCCAGGCTGACAGATAAGGCTGGCCCCTCTACAGGGGCACAGAATGAGGTAAGAACATATTTCAAATAAAGCAGCACCTTTCCTTTCTTCTCACCTCAAGTATCCCATCTCCCAAAAAAAAACCCAGTTTGATAATAATACAGAAGAGATGTGGTATGTCACTCACTTCTCATTTTCTTTTAACCCTCACTCCAAAGTCTGGAAAAATGAACATTTCGAATTTCCAAGAAATAAAATTCATCGCCATGTATATGGATGTCCTGAGGACCAAGTAACAAACTGATATATGTGAGGGCTGAGAAGGTGGAGACTGTCTCATTCCACAGAGCAGAAATGTGACTGCCCAAGTTAAGAAGGGATAAGGCAACCATAACAGGTGAACTAGTTCTCATAACATTAAACTTATTTACATTATTCTTAACTATACTTAGTTCAAATAACTTTCCAGCTCAATCTTCATTTGAATGATGCTGATCTTTCCTGCAATGTGTCTGTACCATCTTCACATCTTAGTATAGCTTTCATCATGGGGATAATAGATGATAGTGGCTGCATAGGTGATGTTTTTATTTCTATATATCACTCCCTCTACATACTATATAAATAGTAACATTTAATGGGTTTCATTTGGAGAAGATATGAATGATTGATCTAATATATGTGGTTTAAAACTCTATTGAGATTATTTAGAAAATATCATGTATCCATTCTCTGTAATAATTGCTTCTCTCATATGATAAAGAAACAATAAAATTTTATTCTAGTCAAAATAATTCTCTATAATTTTAATATCTAAAGATACAGAAGAACATTAGATAATGTGGAATATTAAATAAGCTGGACTGCATGTTCATTTATTTAAGAATAACAAGAATCATTGAAATGTTTCTGGAACATATATAGGAACAAAAAGCAAAGCATTGAATAAATAGTGGCAGAAGAACAGCGTCATTTTGTTAAATGTTGCTTACCTTCAGATCAACTGTTTTCTTTTATTTAGTAAAAATTCAATTTAAATACTCTTCGTCAGAGTTTTTCATCCTGTCATTGACTCTATTTTCAAAGCTCTAGCCCATAACTAGCATGATTATTAAATTTAAAACCAAGAATTTTGTGTGAGTCAATCACTTTCTCCATTTCCTTGTTTGTGGTTTATTCTGTTCCCAAAGGCCATGTTGTGTTGAAATCATGAAGAATTTCTGGCTCATTTGATGAAAATTTTCTGAAAGCAAATATCATTCATAGTTGTAAAATGCTGTGCATATGTTTAATAGTACTGGATATTACAGTTAAAATCATCTGGGTAAGGAATTTTTGCATGAATATCATAACACGCTAAAATAATAAAGAGAAAACGTAGAAGAGCTAGATATTTATTATATATTTTTACACTTCTAGAGTTTGTAACTTTACAAAATATGAGCAAATCACTTCTTTCTGTGAAATTTAAATTCATGAACTATTATATTCTAATCAAACAGCTGTGTCAGCTCCCATAAAGTTGGATTAAATGCTAATTGCAATCCAAAATGTTTAGAGTAAGTAAATCGGCAAATTATTTGTCCGCATGTAATAAACAAGCATGTAATGTAAGCATAGGTTTGCTCCTAATGAAATAAGAACTACCAGATATAATGTGAAAAAATACACCTATTAAAGTAATTTTTTGTTATAAAACAGCTATGAATTCATCGTATGAGTAATGGCTTAAATCACCAAAAATTGAACAGTAACTAGCAATTTCTAGTGAGTTAGAGTTTCTCTCAAGCATCTTCCAATAAATCGATCTAAAATATATTCCTTTAAAATACTCCTAAATACACTTATCATGAAATATTCCACATCACAGTAAATAACTCAAACATATTTTCATTTGCTCAAACCAAGACATTGTCTTTCTTTCTTCTGGCCCTTCCCATAATCAGTCTTGTACCAAACACATAATTTTCCAACATTGCTGTCTGATATGAATCTTTTTTCTTTATCACTGACACTACTTCCAGAATGACTTCAAAAACATCCTTCAAATCATTCTGCATATCATTTCATAATACATAAGTTTCCAGAGTCCCTTAATATGTACATAGAGAGTTAAACAAACTTATTTAACACTAGTCAATTATTTCTTAGACATTTTCCATAAATAAAAATTTATATCTCTCATATTGTTTCTGTAAGCCCATATGTGATATCTAAGCTTCAGCTTTATTTGGTCCTCTCTTCCATCACTTAATCTATACAAACTATTAGTATATCTCTACTAGTTAGTTGAGATAAATCCCTATGACCCACATGGCAGAAGCTAATAAGTCACTTTTTTTGTATATGTCAAGCTCTTTTCCTTTATTGACCTTATATTTACAGTAATATTGTCCGAAATATAGTTCAATTATTTTTCATCTAATTTAACTTAGCTGTCATTTCTTTGGACAATCTCCATGACCTTATTTCTAATATAGATACTTCAATTATTTGCATACAATCAACTCCAACACACTGATTTATGCATTCATCTTTCTTTTTTCTTATATCGTAATGCAATTTTTGTAAGAGAAAGCTCATAATACTTTTTATTCATTCCTAATCTATACCATCATTATGGAGCCTGGTACATTAATGGAGACTTATTATTTATTACACGATTCAGTAAGTTGTAAAAATAAACTTTATACTATTCTTCGTTTTAAGGAATTTGCATTTCATGCATTGGTTAAACCATCATGAATATTTATATAGGTTCTTCAATATATTACCATTCAATGACATAGATGACATTGCCTAAATATTTTTATTTCTCAATGATAGTCTATTTCATGTTCAACTGCAATGCTTTGTTGACTGAGCAATTATCTCAGCTAGGAATACATTTGACCTGAAAGAAAAAGATACCTAATTTTAATTGATAGCACCCAAGTAAAATGTCAGGTGTCAATCATTTGTCGTCCCATCTCTGAAAATACAAAGAGATGATCATTCCTAGGGGCTTACTGGTAACTGTGTCAAATTTCATTTGTGAGCTCTTTCAGTGAAAGATTAAAAACCAAGAGGACCCAAAGCTGTGCTTAGAAAACTGAACCTGTACCTCATCTCTCTATCCCCATATCCCACCAGGAAAAGGCTGCACTTCCAGGAGTGCTGTCACACTCAAGATCACAGGATAGACTACCACGTTTCAGGGGGAACTGCCTGGAGCCCTCAGAACCCAGGAACGGAGGGGCAGTCTGTTACAGGATACTTCTGGTTTCAGCTCTTGGTACACAAGATCCTTCAGGAGAGAGCTAGTGTCCCTGGAGTCCTGACACATAGGCTTACAGGAGGATCAATCCATTATCAGAGACAGGAAAACCAGCTAACCCCAGAGATAAGGACATGGTGAGAGGGAAGTATAATAGCCTAAGCAATAAAAACCAAGGTTACATGACATCATCAGAACCCAGTTCTCACACCAGCACAATGCAAGGATACCCTCAACACAACAGAAAAGGAAAAGAAATGTTTGTACTTCAAATCACTTAACATGATGATGTTAAAGGATTTTTAAAAGGACATAAATAATTCCATCGAAGAAATACAGGACAACAGATGTAAAGAGATAGAAGCCCTTATACAGAAAACAGAAAAATCCATTAAATAATTACAGGAGTCCATAAGGAGTCCATAGGCAAATGGATGAAACTAGAAAATATCATCCTGAGTGAAGTAACGCAACCACAAATAAACACACATAGAATGCACTCACTTGTAAGTGGAAATTAGCCCAAGAGCTCGGAATATACACAATAAATTCATATACAATCTGAAGCTTAACAAGAAAGGACAAAGAGGGACGGCTTCAATCCAAATTACAAGCGGTTAGAAAATTATCATGGGAGGCAGATGGAGGAAGGACCGTGTGTGGGAGAGGGGAGTGAAATGGAAAACAGGAGAGCAGGATCAGATGTGGGAAGAGGCAGGAAAGAAGCACAGTGGACCAGGAAAATGAGTGTAGAAAGAAGGAACATTGGAGGATGGTGTAACCTCTAGAATGTCCCAGATACTAGGGATCCAACAAGTTCTCTGGACCCAACACTGATGACATTAGCCAACATACACTACAACAGTGAGATTGAACCTGAAGACACCACCTGCAGTAGATAGACATGACCACAGTGTAAGGATGGGACACTCACCCATCTCTTATTAAATCAGAGTTATCCCTGTCTATTGAAATGCAGGGTAAATATGGAGCAGAGGCTGAAGGAAAGGCCATCAGGAGATCTGCAGACACCAAACCGGACACTGTTGCTGATGCTGAGTTGTGCTTGCAAACAGGAGTCTGGTGTGGCTGTCCTCTGAGAGGCTCTGCCAGCACCTGACTGACACAGATGCAGATATTCACAGCCAACCATTGAACTGAGCCTAGAGATCCCAATAGAAAATATAGGGGAAGGGATGATGGAGCTGAAGGAGACTGTAATTAACAACAATATCCATTAATCAGACCCCTCAGGGCTCCCATAGACCTAACCACCAACCATAGATTATACATGGTCTGGTACCCTACGTATGTAGCAGAGGACGGCTTCATCTCACACCAGTGGAAGGGGAAGCACTTGGTCCTTTGGATGCTTGATGTCCCAGAGAAGAGCGATTCTAGAGGGGTAGGAAAGAATGAATGGGGCTTACGGAGTCACACTCTTAGAGACAAGAGGAGGAATGTGTGGATGGGGATTTATGGAAAGGGGGTGATATTTGAAATATAAACAAATACAATGGTTAATAATACTACTAATAAGAGTATTTTCCAAACATTAATTTACTGCACAGGTTATTTGGAACATTTATTGTTGCCTAGATGCATATTTCTTCCTTCAGTACGTGATATCTTGTTTCGCTGAGGAATGTAGCCTTAGATCTTCCTCTTCAAACAAAGAAGGCATAACAATTAACTCCTTTTTCCAAGCAAAGGTGATTGCAAATATGTCTGTAAAAGGCAGGAGGCATTTGTACAATATAATTGGGGGTCACCAAAAGAATTATTTACAAGCGAAGCTTGTAACTCAAACAGTTTGGGTTCAATCAACTTACCAGAATTGAAAGCATACCAGGACTTCTGGCCAGGCAACTGCATACATGTATATTCATCAAGACAAGAGACAGAAGCAGGGCACAGAACAGAACAAGAGTAATGAATGCTTGTGAGCCACCATGTTGGGGCCAGTGTCTGAACTCAGGTCCTCTGCAAGAGCAGTAACGGTTCTCAACTGCCAAGCCACCTCTCCAGTCACACACAATCATTGTTTATACAGCCCCCAAACACAGCACCACTTGATGTGTGTAAACACGCATACTAGACGTGCGGTGTGATTTATTTGTGTGAATGTTCAGTCAGTGTGATACAAACGCTCTTGTGTTCATAAATTTTGGCATCGTTTTCACTTGGAGGTTCTCTTCATTCTCAGCTTTGGTGTTAACATACATCATCAAGAGAGGAAGCGCCCAGACAGCCTACCCCCGCCTCCCCCCCCCCCCATTTGCAGCTATGCCTGCCTTTCTTCACTAAGTGAAACACCACCTCAGACTCTACTCTTTCATTTTGTTCAGTGTAGTAGACTCTCCAAAACCATAAAATGGAATCCCAGATGCAGAGGGAAGAAGTTTTGCTGTTTGTTACTTTGTTTGCTCTTAGTTGCTTTTCCCCACTTCCTCTGGTTTGAACTTGTGTCCCATTCAGTGGCAGGTACTTAATTCAGCCAGCGTTTTGAGAAGGGCTGTGGGTGGAGTGTGATAAAAGGAAAATTACTGGAGAGAACTCACTGGGATTTTGATGATTAATAAAAAGTGTTTATTGACTTGAATTTTCAGTCACACAGAACCCTGGACGTCACTGAGTCGAACTAAAACTTCACATCTGACAATTTGCTCCAAGGAACTAAGAAACCTTAAAGACAAAATTGATCCAACAAAATAAACCCTAAGTTGTAATGATTGACCCTCTATAAAGAGAAACAGTAAACTTTTTTTTTAAAAAAATGATGATTTTGATGTTTTTGCTTAACAATTTCATATACTTATAAAATGAGTTATAGTCATTTACTTTCTGTATTTGTCTTCCCAATTCCCCTCCCTCATCCCCGTCCCTCATTCTCCCATCCCATCCTTCAGTTCCCCCTTGCTTCTTCCCTCATCCTCCTCCGTCATCCCCTCGGTCAACCCCTTCTGTCACGCCATTCCCTCTCCAATAGGCACCGATATTCTGAATAAGTCCCCCCTCCTATTTCATGTCTCCTTTCTGCGTGTAATCCCTAAGTTTAATTAATTACATGAGTACAGAGGAATGCGACAGAACAACTTATCTACGGGTACAGGAATGAAGAAGGTAGTGAAGCAGAAATTTCTGGTTTCTTTGGAGACTCAACTGTGTCATGGATGTTGTTCTGGAAACTGTCTTAGGGGAGGATGTTTTGCTGAGAACGAACACATGGTGTTTCTGGTAGCTGCCTATGAAAAGGGCATGTGATGTTTAGAAAGGGTACGAGTATAACCCTGGACAACAGTGGGCAACATCACGGCATTGGCTTGCCTTGCCACTCTTTGCTGATGCTCAATGGACTTTGATGACTCTGGTCTTCATTGACCATGCTGTGGCATTGGTTCACCTTTCCTTCCTCACTGACCATGTTTGTCATGACTTTGTAGAGAGAAAAGCCCCAGAGAACTTCTTGTGGTGACATTGCGGTGGCTTCTTGCTGCCTCCTCGAACCCAGGCCAATTGGAAGAGCTCAGCAATTTCTTCTGGTTTGAACTGTTCTTGGTGATTCATGAATGGTGTTTGCAAGTAGATCGACCTACCTCTGCTGATTCATGTCAACTGAACTGATATCCTGATGATGAAGATTGAAATCGCCCCAGAGAACTATTTCTAAGCAGGTCCACATCGTCCTTTGTTTGCCCTATTGTCCTTTCCTTCCCACTACCTCTGGTGGGTGGTGGGCTAGAGTAAGGTTAAAGGGTTTAAGAACTCTTAATAAAGTAGGTCTTGAAAAATCTAAGTCTGCAGGATAGAACCCTCCTCTAGTAAATGTTGATTGCCAAGGGAGGGGAGGGTCTTCATGGCCTCTCCCATATGTGATGCAGTGTTGAGGGGCCCAGTCTTGTGCCCATGACCATAGCTGCCATCAGTTTAACAGTTCAATGACTAGGACCAATCTAAAAGATATCCTTTTGCTGTCCGCTTCCCCATCTTCTGGTTCTTATATTCCTTCCACCCACACTTTCATGATGTTCTCTGAGCTGTGGAGGAGACGACTTAGCTCTCCTATTTCCACCTGAACAGTCCAACACCACAGATTCCCAGCACTTTGTCCAGGTGTATGTCTCTGCCCATGGTAGTCAGAGGCTTCTTGTCTGATGAGAGCTGAGTGCAATCATGATCTATAGATACAAATATGGATGTTTGGAAGGAAGTTTGACAATGTATTTAGCATTTGGTTATTTCATAGAGCTATATCACCCTAACCATAGGTTCTTGACCAGGTTACAGGACCTGGTGTGTATTCCCTCGTGTGGAATATGTCTTGTATCCGAATGGAAAGCCACTGGTTACCCCCATGACTGCGGTGCCACTAACACATTAGGGGCACACCTTGCCTGACGTATTAGCTTGAATGGTTCACCCCCGAGTAAGGTTGTAGATGATTTTCTCCCCTGGAAGCCTACATAGCACTTTCTTGAACTAGGAAGGCTAGCCATTATAGAGGATGCTTCCACCTCAACTTCAGATTGACACTTCTGTGACCTGTGACCAAAAGAATTCAGTGTCCTCAGTGATAGGGTCTTACCATCAGGTTCTGGAGGGCTACGAAGAACAATGGCAAAAACCTGTAAAATTGTGAGGGCTTTTGGGATCACACTGGTCAACAACTTTCAGGAAGACATCCCACATCTGGCACTGTGATTTTTCCTTAATTTTGGTTTTCTGTTGCTCTGATGAATACACTCACCAAAGCCAGTTTGGGAAGGGAAAACTTCATTTCATCTTATCTGTTCCAGCCCATCATCAAGGAAAACCAGGACAGGATTGTGAAACAGAAAGTACAGAGACTGCTCACTGGCTTGCTTCTAAGCTCACATTCAACTACCTTTACAGAGTCCAGACCCACCTGCATAGGTTGGTGCTGCCCACAGTAGACCAGGCTCTCCAACATCAGTTAACAGTCAAGGAATAGCCACCTGGACATAGTCATGGCCACTCTGATGGAGGAAGCTCCTCGAGGGAGGTTCTTTCTTCCAAGACTAGCCATCAAAAGAAATCAATGAAAATAAAAAAAAAAGAAATCAATAGCTTCATGGAGAGCATGGCTTATCCATGAAGGGTGCCTCCATTTGAACTCAACAGTTGATGTTGAAGATATATTCTGTAACATGTTTTATAACCCCTCTCACCAAACCCTGTTCTAACCCAATCACCTAAGGGGAGATGGAGTGGAATGTAAGTTAAAAAAAATAATTGGAGCAGAAAGAAATGCTTCTTGGAATTAAGCAAAAAAGGAAGCATTTCTGCATCCTAGATCCACAGATCTCGCAGCATCTGTGCAAAGATAATGAAAACTGTTATGTTCCTGGTACAATAAGTTCCAATATTACAAATCATACAAATAATACTGCTTATCATTCATAAAACACATTGGCACTAATCGTTTTGATGTTTTTTTCTAACTCACTCGTAATGTAGATCTGATGAACTGGAATTGTTCTCCTGCTCACTTATACATGAGGGAATTGAGTTTTAAATTTCGAACCAATTTCCCAATACTATAAGCTAATAAAGGGGAGAGTAAGACAGCCGCACATTCTCTGGCTTCATGGCATGGACTCGTGAGAAATGCAAGTCAGGGTACCTTGGCAGGGAATTCCAAGGATCAGTTCATGACAACTGAAAGTTGTCTTGGATGCAAGAGTGGGAGTAAGGCTGAAGTCTACCGAGTCCCAGCTGAGGATTCCTGAAACAGAATAACAGAATATGTTACAGAGAGAGGAGACTAAACTAAACATCCGGGAGTCCTCAGCAGATTGTACAGACCCAGGGCTGAGGGTTCATAAGTATGTTGGTCTTTGTGGGGGTGGAAAGGAACACTTATTTAGATCCCCATCTCCTACTATGTGCTACTACACTGGAGGCAATGCCTTATGTCCAAGGTTTTGTTTTGTTACTCTTTGTGTGTGTGTGTGTGTGTGTGTGTGTGTGTATGTGTGTGTGTGTACATGCACGTGCAGTGTATAATGTAGGGACTAATCCATTTTCTCTTCTACCTTATTCATTGAAGCAGCATTTCTCAGTCAAACACAGAGTTCACCAATATGACTAGTCTTGACAGCTATCTTGCTCTGGGGACCTGCCCTATCTCTACCTCCCTGGACTGGGATTCCATGTTGGCGACAAAGCCTATCTATCATTTAACTGAGACCTGTGAGCCATCTCCTCAACTGCTAAGTTTCAAGTCCAAGTGTTGGACCCATCTTCTCTACTTTTGTTTTCTTATTCTTTTTCTTTTTTTTTTCTGTCTTGGTAATAATATCAGAATCAGGTTAAGGTATGACTGGCTCACTCAAACAATCACTCAAATACCTCCACACAAATGTGTTCTAATAAGTAGGAGGACCCTGCTGACTATCTATTCTGTAAAGTCTTACCTTAACAGATGAGTTAAAGGATGGAATTATCCTAATGGGTGATTGTGGATGCTGTTGTTGATGTTGAGGGAGCCAGGAGAATGAGGGGCCACAGCTGAGTCACTCATACTAACAGATACCTATATGATTGTGGTAGTGCATACCTATATTCTCTATACTCACAAAGATCACATGTTCAAATCCAGCCTGGACTACATAGTAAGTCAAAAGACAGCCTTGGCTACATCGTAAATCCAAGGCCAGCCTGGGCTACAGAGTAAGTCCATGGCCATCCTGGGCTACATAGTAAATCCAAGGTCAACCTGGGCTATATAGAATGTCCAAAGTCAGCTTGGCCTACTTACATGACTCTTCTCCAAACAACAACAGGTTTTTTTTTTTCCTTTTTCATTTCTGTCTCTCCTATTTCCTCTACACTGATACCAGTGCTGTAGTTTGGGGGTGTGGGGGAAAACTTTTGACATGTCTGATGGTCCAGGATCTCCCAAACAGCACGGCAAACCAAACAGTGCAGCAAACAAGTCTGTTTCGATTTTTGAAGAAAAATATGACACATGGGAAGTGCTGTCTGAGGAAATGGCTCTAAGATGGGACAACGCCTCGGGAGACTGGACTTGGATCTTGTGCTAGTTTCCTCGTGATAAAAACAATGATGTTCTCAACCAGAGTCTGTGTTGGGAATACAATGCTGTGCTTCCATTTCAACACTGCATAATCTCCATATGACAACCTTGGAAATCTTGTCTGATATTAAACAGATTATAGGAGAGACAAGTTGAGTATAAACACTGTCCTTAATAAGGGTTTAAACGATGAATAATTTTTTTTAAATTTTTGTCTGCAGTACCAGGTTCAGTGTTCTGGAAAACTCTAAAACACGGCAAATTTTTTTTAATCGCCAAACAGTATGGACCTTATATTTTTCTATCTAGGTCTAATCAAGACGAAAAAATACCATTCTTTGCTTTAAAAAAGAAAACTAATTGTGTTTCTTTGGCTTTTTGTTGTTGTTGTTAATTTCTTATTTTTAGTGTTTTGGGGTTCATTTAAACAATTGTTTTTTCATTGAATTGATTATTTTCTTGTTTTCAGTGTAGATCAAAATTATGTTGCTGGTCTTTGCTTCTAATCTGAGAAGTAGTGTTGTAAATAAAATTTCCTCTTAGCACCTTCACGCTTATGTCTCACACATTTTATAGTATGTTTCCTATCTTCTTCTTTTTTTCTAACTGTTACATAGTTTCATTATTTCTTGACGTATCTATTATTTGAGAATGTGTAATTTAATGTTTCTGGACTGGGAGACTCCTGTTGCCTCTCATTGAAGATGTCTATTTTAGTTTGTTGTATTAGCAGAACACATCCTGAGGGGATGGAGATGCAGCTCAGTGGACAGAGTGCTCACTTGGCTCTCACACAGCTCTGGGCTCCACCTACAGAACCTCATCAGCCTGGTGTGGTGGTACATGCCCATAGTCCCATTACCAGGAGGAGAGCCAGGAGTTCAAAATCATCCTTGGGTGCATAGTGTGTTTGAGGCCAGCCTGGGCTACATGAAACCTGTATAAACAAATATGTCCCACAAGACATCCTTTCTTAGGCATTTGCCACACTTTGTTCTGTGGTTTCTGAGTGTCTGAAAAGTCCAGGGTACTTGAAGGAAAAGAACAATCTGGTGCTACTAGGGACTGTCAGTAAGAGACATTGGCTGGTGACGCCATCTCATCACAGCTGGTTTTCTGCCTGCTTCTGTTGCTGATGGGCTGATGCGTGTCCACAGCTTTACTTATGATCGTCCTGCTTCCTTTTAGCTGTACCCATTCTTGCTTCCTGCAGAGGCTGTGATGATGTTAGTGACACAAAGAATTGGGGTCTCCTTCCAGCCCACTGATTCTCTCAACAATAAGTTCTTTCTCTGTAGAAATAGTTTCTCTGTTGCCTACATTATCAGAAATAAATAGAACACTCTTCTCTGTTTTATTTTGACACTGGGTTTCATTATGTAGGTAGGGCTGGCCTGAAACTCACTGTATAAACCAGGTAGGCCTTGAACTCACAGAGATCAGCTTGCTTCTGAGTGCTGGGATTAAAGGGCATACCTGGCTACTTCTTTTATTAATTTTTTTTAAATTTATCTCTATGGTGCGAGTGTGTGTGTGTTTCTGTATGTGTGTGTGTGTTTATGTGAGTGTGTGTGTTTTTGTGTTTTTGTGTTTATGTGTGTGTATGTGTGTGTGTATGTGAGTGTGTGTGTTTGTGTGTGTTTGTGTGTGTATGTGTGTGTTTATGTGAGTGTATGTGTGTGTGTTTATGTGAGTGTATTTGTGTGTGTTTATGTGAGTGTATGTGTGTGTGTTTGTGTTTGTGTGTGTATGTGTGTGCATGTGAGTGTGTGTGTGTTTGTGTGTGTTTGTGTGTGTATGTGAGTGTGTGTGTGTTTGTGTGTGTTTGTGTGTGTATGTGTGTGTGTGTTTATGTGAGTGTATGTGTGTGTGTGTTTGTGTTTGTGTGTGTATGTGTGTGTATGTGAGTGTGTTTGTGTTTGTGTGTGTATGTGTGTCTGTGTGTGTGTGTGTGTTTTGACCAAAGAGTCCGTCAGATCCTCTGCACCCTGATCCTCTGCAAGAGCATACAGTGTTCCTAAGCAGTGAGCCGTCTCCCCAGCCCCTTCTGCCTGCTCTAAACTCCACTTCATTGTTCATCTGCCCAGACATGCCTTTAATTCCTACTCTTAGTGTTTGTTTTAATTCAGTGAGTTCCTATTCGATTTTCTCCTGTTTATTCTATTACATCACCAAGATAATGGGTATCCTTTTCTTTTGGAAGTTTCTCATTGACGACGCTTGAATCCTGGCTTTAAAATCCTTGCTAATGATTCTGACAATGGTTTTCTCTAGGTGCCACCACCAGGGAACTGGTTTTTCTCCTCTGCTTTTCATTTAGGGGGATGGTCATGGTGTGACGTGATTTCCATTTTGACATTGTTTGTCTAAGATGACAGCAGTCCTGACACTGTGGGTGCAGTGGCTGTTTATCCTTCATAACCTTATGGTGGTGTTTGGTTTTTCTGGTTTTGCCTGATTGAATAAAAGGGATTATACCTCCAGTCCACACGGACAGGCATAACTTAGAGGGGTCAGGAAGAGAGGTTCTCAACCTTCCTAATGTAACCTTTTCATACAGCTCCACCAACTGTAAAATTATTTCATTGCTACTTCATAACTTTAATTTTGCTATAGTTATGAATTGTAATGTAAATGTCTGGAATACAGGATATATGATATGTGACTCCAGTGCAAGGACCATTTGAGCTCACAAAGGGGTCTCAATCCAAGGGTTAAGGACCACTGATCTGGAGTTAGTGGGAGGCCCTTACCGACGTAGATGGGTTGCCCAGTGTTGCCGGGGACGAGTCTCTATCTCTGGAAGGCAAAGGATCTTCCACAATCAGGCTTTTTCTGGGTCCCTCTGGAATAGTGGACATACTCTTGATGGTTACTGATGGATCAACTGACTCCAGGCAGTTTTCTTTTACATCCTCGAAGATGAGGATTATAAACAGGGTTCTGCTAGCCAAAAGCAGTGGCTGAAGCTATCCCTGGTGATCTTTCCCTTCCCTAATGGCTCCTTGTCCCCACAAGGCCAACAGTACATGTCTGATGCCTCCCAAGCTGCACCTTTCCAATCTACACTCTTCCTCTGTGCTGTTTCTTTCATGAAGAGCACACACGCTAACCCTGAACCCATCTTGTCTTCAGTCAGCACTAACAACCTAGTCCTCTCTGCCAGCTTCGCTTTCCCATGTGACCGGGCTGCTCACAATTCTGAGGCTTGTTCATGCTTGTATGGACAAACAGAATGGCACCGATTGGCTCGTCTATAATGACACAGATTCTGTATGATTCTGATTCAGAAGCCTGTAAATCGGAGATGAAGAGACCATCGGCAGAGGAAGAAGTTCCTGTAACACAGACATTGCTACAAGGGAATTGGAAGGGAGGGAATGAAGGGCTGGATTTGAACAAATAGGCCTTACATGCATCTATATAAATTCTCAGACAATAATTATAGAGATTAAAAAGAAAACACCTGGGGTTGGGGATTGGGCTCAGTGGTAGAGCTTTTACCTAGCAAGTGCAAGGTCCTGGGTTTGATCTCCAGCTCTGAAAGAAAAAGAAAAGAAAAAGAAAACACTTCATTCAAGGCCAACTGCCTCCTTTGGTCAGCATTTTGCTCCAGGCTGGTGAGATTCTCAGCAGGTCAAGGCCCTTGCTGCCAGGCCTGAGGACCTGAGGTCCACACATGTGTAGTGGCAAGCTCACACACACAAACACTAATTAATTAACTAATTAATTAACCAACTAATTAATTAAAGTAAATTACCATTTCTTAATAAATAAAACATTATAAAGCTGCCGCTTGCATGAAAAGGTCTGCATTATTAGCTGACCCCTGACCCATTCTCTCTCAGGCTCACCAAAGAGAGGACCATGTGGGACTATCACCAACCTGTGCTTAGCACCTGACAGAATCCTGAGTGTATCTGTCTGAGGGATGAAGGGCACCCTGGGCATGCAAAACACCACACAGGTCCAAGACAGAAGGGTGACTCAGTGCACATATGCAAAACCAAAGTTCAGATGAGTTCACGAGAAACCATGAAATAACACACAGCCCGCATTGTCAAACCTGAGCTTTCTCAAAATTAAAATTTGCCTGATTCTACCTAGCGTTTCCCCAGAGGACCAGCAACCGCTTCTTGTCTCATTCACGTCCTTTCTACTCTATTTCTATATTGTTTAATAATAATTTTAAAAAATCCTAACTATTGGAGAAACACCCGTTCATCAAACAGGAATAAACAGGTGTCTCTTGTTAAACAAGATGGTTTTAATCTTTCTTGGTACTTTTAGCCCTATTTGGGGGAGTTTTGTTGTTTTGTTCTTGTTTTTGTTTTCAACTTAATGCACACTGCTGCATCATGGAACAAAGACTTGGGGGGAAACGCTGCAGGTTTGGGGTTTGCCCTTGAGAAGCCCCTACAGAGTCAGGCAGAGGACACTCTGGCTGTCGTCTCCTTTGTTCTGAGAGGAAAGAAGGGAGCTCTCTGTGGTGATTACAAATACCTGTTTCTCTTTTATCTACTTGTTCCCAGATCCACTCTCCCTGCCTTCCATGCCAATATCCAGCTCTGGAATTAAATAAATGAATACATACGTGTGTGTGGTTGCATAAGCATGGGAGGTCAGAGGTCAAACTTAGCTGTCCTCCTCAGTCTCTGGCTCAACTCCCTTCAGTGGTCGAGTTGACACACCTGGTAAGAGGAGATTGTAGCTGCTTGTTTTCTAATACTAATTGTGTTCCCCAAATAAGTTTGTAGGAGAAAGTCTGCACGTAGCTTCTGGGAACCTGCCCGCAGTTAATTCTGATTGGTGAATAAAGATGCTAGCTGCCGATAGCTGGGAAGGAGAGAGAGAGAGAGAGAGAGAGAGAGAGAGAGAGAGAGAGAGGGAGAAAATCCAGGGTAGACCATGTCCTGCCAAGTCCCCAGTAGTGAAGTGGACCCACAGCCACAAAACCTTTTCACCCCTCCATCCATTAAAGCCTGTGATTCATGAATGATATTAATAGAAACCAACCAGGCATGGCGATGCCTACGGTGCTATGTCCAGCAACAGTTGTCTCCTACACTGATTGTATTAGAATAACCATAACCCAAGAATGCATCCCACTCATCAGTGCCAGATCACCTTCACTAACAACGCTGGTGGTGGAAAAGGCAGCTGGAACTTAGGCTGTGCCGAAGCTGGTCCTGACTGTAATTGATCTGTTTCTTCCAGAGGGGAAACTGAGGAATGTGACTAGATTCAGATGTGGATCTCTCAGCTCTGATATTGATGCCTTTGTTAGTCAGTGTCTGAGATGGCCCAGAGGCCCTGGGGAATCTGGCTTGTGACAGGAGAGATGCTTTTCATCCTAATTCACCATGGTCCCCCAAGTGATGACAACATGGTTTGCCTGTTCACTTGATGCTGTCCTGGCCAGTCTGCTGGCTAACAGAGGAGCAGCACCTCTTCCTCTGCATCCAGCAAGGTCTATTCAACCCCCTTCCAGCCCCAGTCCTGCTTCTCCCATTTCCTATGAGCACAATGAATCTTTAAAGAATTTTAGGGTCCCCAAAATGAGGGAAACCATTTGGTATTTGTCCATTTTGCTTGGGATGGGCCCTCCCAATGTAAGCCCTTCTCTATTTAAAGGATCAGATACCAAACAGACCCACACAGCCATATCTCTACCCAGAAGCTCAGGAAAATACTCAAATTTCAGAGAATCTTGAAATCCAGCTATCCACCCTGTTTCCTGCTATGACCTAACACATGAACACACACACACAAACACACACACACACACACACACACACACACACACAACCTGGGTGTCCTTTCTTCTCCTAGACTAGAAATTGTAGGTAATAATTTCTGCTTTACATGTTCCCAAGGATCCCTGTGCCATGTTCTATCTGACAACTGACATGACTTGATGCCTTAGAAAACATGACTTCCCAGAGCTCTGGTTCTAGGTGCGGGGGACAGGGAGTGGGCACAGTGGCCAACCTCACTGTCCCCAATGCTATCTGCTTTGGTCCTAGTTTCCTTGTACTAAGACGGACAGTCTGGTGTCTACTCCTCTCCTGGCAACTCATGCCCACAACTGCACCTCTGAAAGTCTTTCTCTTCCTCCAATGAAAGGACTTCTTGGTATTTGGAAGGCGGAGGCAGGGGAATCATTGCAAGCATGCGGCCAGCCTTGGCTATATAGTGAGACACTGTCTTGAAAGGGGGAGTGGAGGAAGAAGGGGAAGGGAAAAGGAGCAGAAGGAAGCAGAGGGGTAAGGAGGGATAGAGGGATGGGGTGCTGTAAACATCTATCTCCAATTCTTACCAACACAGCTATAGCTTTCATAAACTCCATGAAGAGTCCCAATGTAGGGGGTACAGTCATTCACCGAACACACACACACACACACACACAGACACACACACACAGACACACACACACACACACACAGTCATCTCATGCAAAGCCTCCATACAAAGAGAGAGCACACAGCTTAGGCTCAGAGCCTCTCGGTGAATGGCAGTCAGCATGAACATTTGGACACCGAGCCCACAGGACTCAGAGGCAACACATCAGAGGACACCTGCACAACAGGCTTACTGTGGCACTATTCTCAGTAGCCAAGATGTGGAATCTGCCTGTGCATCCATCAATAGACCATTGAATAAGTCCTGGTACACAAAATAATGGAATTTTATCCAGCCACAAAAGAGATGGAATTAAGTCTTTGGTAGGAAAACTTGAGACCACCGCATTAAGCAAAATCAACCAGACACCGAGAAGCAAATACTGTAATTTTTGTCTCGTTTGTGAGTCTTTTAATTTTTTACAGAATCTTTATGGGTTCTTAACAGATCAAAAAAAAAAAAAAACCCAAATATGTCCATATGTCACGAAGGCAGACAAAGGCCTGGAGAAGGAAGGAGACTAGGCAGGGGGTGGGAGTCGGGGGTGAGCAGGAAGTTCGGATAGGGTAAAGCACGTGACATGGTTAAAGGAAGTTGTCTTGATGCAATCCAGCAGTGTGGATAATGAATAGACACTGATTTTAAAAAAAATGAAGAAGAAAAAAAAAAGAAAAGGTTACAATTTCAGCGTCAGAGACACTGATGAGGCTGAGGACCGCCACCTACATTCCAAATGCACCAAGAGCCATGGCCCCCTGGCCTGAGATGGCTTAGGTATCTTTCCTTTGCAATTTCAAAACACTCGCTCAGTCAAATATGAGCATCCGACATACACTGCAGAAGCCAGGGAGATGGATCCACAACTAAAGCAATTTCAATCGAAGCACAGAGACCTAGTACAACTCCCCTCCCCTGGAAACCCACTTAAATAGGGGGAGGGGTCAGAGGGGGTGGGTGTGGAGGTTGCCTATAATTAAAGCCTGGGACGGCAGAGTTAGGGAATCCAGAGAGGAAAATGCAAGCAGATCGTCATATCAATGAGTCTGAATTTGACTGAAAGACCTTGCTGCGGAGAATCTGATAGCAAAGCAATGAAAATCTATGACATCATATCACACATATACACATGTCTGCACAATACACATTTTTTTTTCCTTCGGGGCTGGGGACCGAACCAAGGACCTTGTGCTTCCTAGGTAAGCGCTCTACCACTGAGCCAAATCCCCAACCCAACACAATACACATTCAAACACATGAGTACACATACATATCTCTCACACACACAAAGAAAGAACGAAAGAGAGAGAAAGAAAGAAAGACAGAAAGAAATGGATAGATAAAATACATAAGTAGAAACTGCAATTAGGCTCCATTTATCCGATTTTGATGTAAAAAGAAAGGGGTTGGTCGAAATGTCCTGTTTTGTTCTTTAAGTAGCGCTGAAGACCAAATCCAAGACCTTGTGCAGCTAAACGCTCTTCCTGTAGCCCTATTAGGCGCTCACGGACCTACAAAGGACAGGCGGCCCTCTCAAATTGGAGGGATAAGGCTGTGCCCAGGTAAGAGGTGGATGCAGGTCTCCCAGGTGAGATCTCACGGAGATGTCGTCCCTCTGACTGGCGCTAGAGGGCGCACGTGGCCTGGAGCCCCTCCGTGTGTTCTTCAATCTCAGATAGTCCAGGCAGGGCTCTCCACACCCCACACTCAACCCACCCTAAACCCGGAAGGTGGGGACTGAGCCTGAAAGAGCCTTGCAGCTGTCAAGATGGGGGGACCCTGCCTGCTGCCTCTCCCGCCCCCCCAGAGCTGGTGGGAGGGCCTGGAGGAAGGTTTTCCTTGTGCACACTAGAAGAGACCTCAACTCGTACAGAAGTTTTTCTCCGTGCAGATGGAAATCAAGTCTCAGATATCCTGATGGTCACTCTTGCTTTGGGATCAATGGTTGGGGGTGGAGATTTGCAGCAGTGTCTCTGAAGATGTCTTAAAGCATCAGACATACCGAGAGTGAATCTCTCTCTGCCCTGCCCTTTGCTGTGCGGACCTGAACAAAGACATCTCAGAACTTCAGTTCCTTCTAGCCCGGAGACTGGATGAGGACCTCTTCACTGTAGGCTTGGGACAAAGACTGTATCCCATCCTATACCTGCAGGTGGCTCAGAGAGCACTTGTAGAGACTCGAGCCTGCAGCCACCCACGCGCAGCTGCAGTGCGGATTGTTCTGCTCAGGAAAAGAAATGCTTAGTTTTCATTGATCCACCTAATGGCTTTGTGTGGCTAATCAGCCAGAACTGCATCCTATTGTGTGTCTGCAGTTAGATCTAACTGTTGATCTAATTACCCAGGTCTAGAATTAGACTCTCACCCGGAGCTGGGAGAACTGCTTCCACCATCTCCTCCTTCTAATGGAAACCCTGAAGCCTCAAAGTTGTCTTGAGCTAAAATGGCAAGTAGCAAAGGAAATCTTATTTTTCCCCCAAGCCCTAACTTATTACGGGAAGTCATCACAGCCCGATTAGTATTTAAGCAACAATGTGCTGATTCATGATTCAGCCAAAGGCTTAACTGCCATGTAAATGGAGCACGATATTTAAATCTTAATTTCATTACCTGCTGGTAATAATCTTACAATTATAAATCCAAAGTATCACTCGGAATACATTTGCATACGTAAAAGAATGTGTCCTCATTGTTGTTCCACGGCACACATGGCTGTTGGTTTGACTTCAAACCGGAGCTGAAAATCCTTTTATGGAGAGAGAGATGACAGAATTTTTTCCCTGCACCGAAGCCTGCCTGGAGAGGGAGAGAAACACATCCACACCATAGAAGGGCATCTGGGCAAGCACAAGTGCCCCGCATGTCACCTGTGAGATATGAGCCACCTCTGCGTGGGTTACTGATGCTCTCACATTTTTGCTAACAAGTCAGTCGATTCAACAAAAGCCACTTCAGAATTCCCAGACACTCAACACTGATTGTCACAGAAGGGGCAGTGGAGACTCTCAGCCTCTGCAGAACTCTCAGGCTGTCAGGGCCTCGATGCCTATATTCTGGCTGTTATATCTCTAGGGCAACGTTCTCCCAGAGGAATAGAGGGTTTGCGGCCTCATCAGCACACGTGTGTGCACATGCGCAGAAAAGAACCATCTCGGCAGCTGGGAGTCCTGCAGCAGTGGAAGGGGAAGTCTCTAGTCCTGCCAAGACTGAACTCCCCAGTGAATGGGATTGTTGGGAAAGGGCATAATGTGGGGGTGCATCAGGAGAGGAACACCCCTATAGAAGGGGAGTGGGAGGTGCTAGGGAGATGTTAGCCTGGAAACCAGGAAAGGGAATAACATTTGAAATGTGAATAAGAAATACCCAATTTAATAAAGATGGAATAAAAAAAGACACTCCTTCTGGAAGAGGAGAATGTGTGATTTCTTTTCAGGATCTGTGGGAAGACAATGGACACCTGGGCAAATGTGGAATGACCTATAGATCCTTGGAAACATTTGGAGAGTTCCAGAAACCCCTGGAAAAGTGGAAGATCCGAGATCTCTATGGCAAGAGAGGAAGGTTTATGTGAACCTGGAATGTGTGGGGAATTACCTGTCCAAGTTTGTCAGTAGAAGAGTCAGCAGAAGGAGGCCCAGGCACAGTGTGATCTTCTTTGAATCTTTCACTGTTCTCCCCAGTACTGTGTTTTGTAGATGTTGCAGGCACTCTGGATACCAACTCGTCACAGTCCACATGTTCTTCAAACCCAGTAGACATAACCCGGCTTTTTTTTTTTCACCTTCCCAAGAATGGGCACTAAAGATGAGGCCACTTTTTTTCTAGTAGCAGGATGAAAGCAGATATTCTGGTATCCCTGTTCCTCAGCATCGAGATATATTAAAAAAATTAAGACACTTGTTTTATGTGTTCCCACCACACCTGGTATTTACAATATGTGTCAAAGAATACAGACTCACCCCTAGTTAAATACTTCTTTAGTTGTATTAATATGTAGCCTGTGGAATCTTATATTTCCAATTACTCCTTCCCATCTGCTCTAGCTTGCTGTCTATTTTATATTTACTTCAGATGTGAACATATTTTGTGTCCCGCGCGCGACTTTCCGCTGGCAAGAAGCACGCGAGACATAGAAATTCTTGCAATGACTGATACTTTATTCCTATCTCATGGAGAAGCCCCGCGCGCCAGGCAGGCGCGCCTATTTAACCCTCGGGCACGCATCCACGCCTGATTGGTTGTTTACTCATGATCTCATCAGGCATGCCCCGGAATGGGCAAAGACCTGGCAGGAAGGCACTCTTGTACATGCGCACAGTTAACTTCCTGATAGGGGGGCCAGCTGGCGCAGCGAAGGCTGGCGCCATCTTGACTGACTTGGCCTTCCACGTGGGGCGCAGTGGAAGCCAGCGCCATCTAGTGGTCGCGCATGTTATTGTGGCCCTCTACAATATTGCTATTATTTCATGTTGCAGAGCAATCATGACTGAAGATGTTAATTTTAGTTCTGTTTAAATTATTCTGTTCCTCATGCACTGATTTCTGTGTGAATATCAATTTCTGACTCATTATTTTGTCTCCTTAAATGATTCTTCTGTAACATTCTTTTTCAAAGTCTACTTTTTAATTTTTAATTATCTCGGTGAGTGTACGTGTTTGTGTGTGTGTGTGTGTGTGTGTGTGTGTGTGTGTGTGTGTGTATACACATAAGAGCATGATGTCCAAGAAAGCCAGTAGCGGGAGGTAGATCCCCAGAGCTGAAATAACAAGTGGTTGTGGGTCACAGGACACGGGAGCCTTAATCCAAACTCAGATCTTCTGTAAAAGCAGTTTGCATTCTTAATTACTATGTCGTCTCTGTGGCACCATTTTAACATTTCTTCAATTAGTCCAGTTGGTTAGCAATTCCATTAGATGTTGTCTGGGAAAAAACAAAACTTTTTAAAAGTTTTATCTTTAATAGGCACTTTTTTTCTTCTGAGCACAGAACTGGAACTTTAGAGTTATTTATTTCGGAAGTGACCTTGTGCCATCCTGCCTGATTTGCAGTGGGCGTGATTTCCAGTCTAACCACAACTATATCTTCTCTTTTTATTCTCTGTTCTTTCCTTGATTTATTTTTCTTTCTTTCAAGCTTTTTCCACTTACAAGTTCTTTATTATATACATATATCATCGTATTGATTATGGATCTCTCCCAGATCAGCTTTTAACTCTCATGAGCACTGAACCTGTGTCTGGCTGTACTCTGTGTTCAGCACCTGGGACAGCACCCGGGTCTCAGCCACATTAAGTGTTTATTAAACAAAAGGGGCTGTTTATTCTTATTTTACAGATGAGATGCCTCAGGCAGGGAAAGGCTATGGTAACGGAACACATTGGGGTTCCTAACGTGGTTTCTGAGAGACTTAATGAGTTGAAGACAAAAGGGGAGAACCTAGGTTTCTTGGGTTGTTCATACAAGGTCTTAGCCACAGAGGATGAAAGGTAACACGTTCAGTATGGCGAGAACAGCTCAGATTTAGGTTATTACAACTCAGTGTGGATCCGCTCACATCAGCCCCTTTCTGGATGTGTGGCTTGCCTGGAAGAGTTTTAAGACACTTGTACATTGAATCCTGTTCTGACATGCAAGCATAAATGTTGAGGACAAATAATCTTTCTATGATCATAGCTATAAAAATTTATTTTTCTTGTGTTTATTATATTTTATTGTATTTATTGTATTTTGTTGCATTATGTTTGAGACAAGATCTTACAACATATCTTTTGCTGGCCTGGAACTTGTTTTGTATACAAGGCTGATAAGAAGAGAATCTTTAAAAAACATTCTTAGGAGCAAGTAAAAGCTATCCTGGTTATTGCCCTGCAATGATGGACCTTTCCCTGGAGACCCATGTTAATACAGTAATGTGTGGAATATACTGATTGATTTTTATTGATCCTCCTCTATGACTCTGCCTGGAAGGAGCCAAAAGAAAGCTCACAGCCACCTTACAGCCAGGCAGAAGCAAGGACTGAACTTGAAATCGTGAAAGAAAACAGTAGGGACAAGAGCTTTTATCCTGAGTCCTTGTGTATATTCCAGGAAGCAAAAACTAGCCTATAGTGATAAAGGCATCATCATGGTTTGAATATGCTTGACCCAGGCTTGTCCTAAGCCTGGCAACCTAAGTTTGATACCCAGGACCCACGTGGTGGAAGGAGAGAGCTGACCCTCGCAAGTTGTCCTTTGACCTCCGTGTGTGTGTTTGTGTGTGTGTGTGTGTGTGTGTGTGGGTGTGTGCGCTTACAGATTAAAAATGGACATTTCCTGGACAGATACCAGGCACTGAAGTTAAACCAGGAACAGATAAACCAGTTAAACAACCCCATAACTCCTAAGGAAATAAAAGCATATTGAAAAAGGGACATAACTATCTAACCATGCAACTTAGCTCTGATATGTCCTGAAATGATCACCACTATTTTTGTATCAAATATTCATTTTTATTTATTTCTCAATATTTTATGCCAATTTTTAATTTCTGATTATGTGGAATCAGAAAAAAGAATGTGGAATTTTTGTGTCTGTATGTTGATTAGAAATTAAGTCAGTTATAAATATAAAGTTGGGACAAGAACTTACCTTACTATGAAAGGCAAACTAAGCTTGAGTATCTCCTCTGAACAAAGATGCATTATCATCCTTTCTCACGTGTAGGTGAGATTTATCGACACCATTGCTAGATTTTTTCATGTAGGGATTGATCTCAGCAGTTCAAGCTCAGCTTGGCAAACAACCATCCTTAGCCAGGGAACCTTTATACAATCTCCAAATTTAATATTTCCTAATACTATCCGAGAGCATTTCTATGAATTCAGAATTAGTACCTGGATTATTTTAGAGGAAAGTGATTATGTGGGAATTAATTTAGTTCATTATAGCCACAGTGCTATAATGCTACCCATTCTTCTATTTTATGCACTACTCATTACATTTGTATATTTGTTTTAAAAACCCTGCTTAGCTAACTAGCACAACCTCTGCCGATAATATTATATAGCTTCCTTTTGTTGATGGCTATGTCTCTACATCATTTTATGCTCACTGTTTTGGCAACTGATTTCTCTTTAATTTATGTTTATGATGCACATCATGGAGACCCTTCTGTTTTGGCTCTTTGGATGATAGTGTTTTCCCTGGTATTATTTCATTGAGGACACAAACACTTACCGAACATTCACTTATTTACATTTATACTGTACATTTCTATCTGGTGATTTGACTGTACCATTTATGGTGAAGCAGATAATAATCTCTAGTGAAGTAAAAGTCAAATGGTGTTTAAAAAATTGACCACCTGTATTCTTTTCATCTTTCACTTATTTTCAAGTAAGATACAAAGAAGTCTAGCTCTTCCTCGGATTTACTCTTACTTATGGGAAAAAATTAATTAGCAAAGTAATTAAAATTATTTTAGAACAATAGTTTTTCTATGCTTATAATATCTAGATGTAATACTTTAGCCATGAGCTTTCTGAACTCTCCTGCATACTATAGAGTTAATACACTTAGTGTGCGTGAGAACTCCACATAAGAGGCTAAA
The DNA here is from genome assembly GCF_021556685.1 of Rattus norvegicus. Lineage (NCBI taxonomy): Eukaryota > Metazoa > Chordata > Mammalia > Rodentia > Muridae > Rattus > Rattus norvegicus. The sequence goes on from NC_141555.1 coordinate 63,705,581, forward strand.
AAAATACCTCAGCCGTTAAAGGCTTGTGACCAAACCAAAAGGTCAATGAAACTGAAATTAGTCACTGTATATTAGGTGTTTGTATTGAAATAGTCACATATTAACTCTTTGTAATTCTCTACATCATATCAGGTCTAATTATAATGATAGTGAATCTATCCAATTACAAGATTCACCTTTATACTTAATACCTTATTTGAATTATTTAACATGTGCTTTGGTTTCAACTTCATATTCTATACCAAAGGAAGCATAGTTAATGCTCTCCTATAATCAAATAGCCACATTCTCTGCGGTAATCTGGTATGTCAGTAAAATATCAAAATCGGTTTCTTTAGTTCATTTACTTTGGAGAGATCTAATCTCAGCAGAAATGCTGAAATGAAATATAAATAAAATAAACTCACTGAATAAAATATAAATCTTTATAAAAGATTAATGAAATAGTAAAATAAGTTATAAAACACGGAAATAAATTACAAAATTCAAACTCAGATTACCCCCACCAAAACCCAGCTCACTGAAAATAAAGACCATGTACCCATTATATAAGTAAGTACCTGTGAGGACAGGATTGACAACACTCTAAGTTCCTTCTCTCCCTTTACATTAAGGGAGCAGAGGTAATGATTTCCCCTATGTTCTCTGAATTATCCATGGTTCTGCTTAAGATGCAACAAAAAATCTAAAATGCCTGTTTATGGAAGATTCATTTTTTTTCTTATTTGCATCCTTAATGTATCATAATCGAAGAAATTCTAGATGTCTAGTGAAGATGTGTTATATAAATAAATGATGAAGAAGATTCAATTTAAAATTATATTATGTTTATTAGAAGAATTTTTGCACTCAATTTCATAATCCATTTTATATAATACAGACACTGTCATTCTTCTCCACATATTCCAGTCAAGATGTATCTTAATACACCACGCTTATTCAAGTGTATTTTGTATCTATTTGTATCCACCTCCCCATGACAACGCCCTCAATATATATTTCATATACTGAAAATGCCTATCCTGATATTTCCATTTATTAGGATGATACTATCAAGAAGATACAAGCTTCCTGTTTCTGGCTGCACCCAGAGATGACATAGTACAATAGCTCTCTGTTCCCAAATTTGGTGGGGGAGAAAGCTGGACTCCCAGAATCATGGACAATTCTGAGATCTTAGGGGAAACCATTACCTCTGCTCACATTCCTGTGCTGAGAGGAAGCTGCTTAGAGCCCTATGGATACAGGAACCTTGGGAGAGTAAGGGAGGGGATCCTTCCAGTATCTACTTGTGTCCAGAGATGGAAGCCATTGGCCAGGAAAAGTAACACAACTGAGAACACAGGCGAGACCAACCCTTCTGCTCCAAGCGACCAGGATGGAGTCCTCAGGACGCAGAAAACAAGAGCAGTCTGGGACAGGACACTTCCTGTTTCTGCCTGCAAACATTGCTGATCTGGTCCTACATATCTCTGTACCCACATCTTGGTGGGAGAAAAGAAGTCTATAGGAACAGTGACAAAGAGTTTTACAGGATGGTGAAGCCACTGTCAGAGACAGCAAGACCATGAAACACCAGAGAAAACCTGATGACAAGAGTCAAGCACAGGAACCTAAGCAACAGAAATCAAATCTACTTCACATCATCAGAGCTCCCTTATCCAAAGAAAGCAAATATTGGATATCCCAACAAACTGAAAAAGCAAGATGTGGATTCAAAATCATTTTTCATGATGATGATAGAGGACATTGAGTAGGGAACATATAAAACTCTTCAAGAAATACAGGACAAAACAGGTAAAAAAGTAGCTGCCCTTAAAGGGGAAACACAAAATTCCTTCAAGAATCACAGGAAAACACAGTCAAGCAGTTGAAGGAATTTAAAAAATCTAGGATCAATAAGTGGAAATAGAAGCAATAAAGAAAGCACAAAGAAGGACAACCCTGGAGGTAGAAAACCTAGGGAAGAAATCAGAAGTCATAGACAGAAGCATCAGAAAGAGAATACAAGAGAAAAAAGATAAAAATCTCAGGGGCAGAAGATACTGTAGAAAACATTTACACAACCATCAAAGAAAATGTAAAGCTCAAAGAGCTCCTAATGGAAAACAACCAGGAAATCCAGGACAGAATGAGATCAAACCAAAGGATAATGGGTATAAAAAAGAGCGAAGATTCCCATAAAGAAGGGCCAGTAAATATCATCAAAAATTATAGGAGAAAACTTCCCTAACCTAAATGGAGAAATGCCTATAATAATAAAAGAATCATACATTTCTCCAAATAGATTGGACCAAAAAGAAACTTCTCCCTTCACATAATAGTCTAAACACCAAATGCACAAAACAAAGAAAGAATACTAAAGGCAGTAAGAGAAAAAGTCAGGTAACATATATAGGCATACCTATAAGTATTACACCAGACTCCTCACCAGAGACCATGGATATCAGATCCAGAGTGCATTTTATAAAACACTAAGAGAAAATAAATGCCAGCCCAGGATACTATCCCTGCAAAACTTTCAATCAGCGCAACTGGAGAAACCAAGATATTTTATGATAAACTAAATTTACAGAGTATATTTGCACAATTCCTGCCCTATTAAAGATAATAGATGAGAAACTCCAACAAAGGAGGGAAATTACACCCTATAAAAAGGAAGCAAGTAATCCTCTTGCAACAAACACAAAAGAAGAGAGTCACACAAACATACTTCCACCTCTACCAAAAAATAACAGAAAACCACAATAACTATTCCTTAATATCTCTTAGCATCAAAGCAAAATTCTCCAACAAAAAAGACATAGACTAACAGACTGCATACGTAAAGAAGAACTAGAATTTTGTTGCATTAAGGAAAAACAGCTCAGTGACAAAGACAGATAGTATCTCAGAATAAAAGGCTGGAAAACAATTTTCCAAGAAAATGGTCTGTAGAAACATCCTGGAGGATACATTCCAGTATCTAATTCAACCAAAAGATATCAAAAAAGAAAAAAAAAAAGATAAGGACGGACACTTCATTTTAATCAAAGAAAAAATTCCACCAAGATCAACTCTCTATCCTGAATATCTATACACTACATCCAAGGGCACCTAAATTTATAAAGGAAACCGAACTAAAGCTCTGGTTAATGAAATAGTCGTGGGAGACTTCAACAACCCACACTCAGCTATGGCCAGATCATGGAAAGTGAAACCAGAGACACAGAGAAATTAACAGCTTTTGAACCAAATGGATTTAAGAAATATCTATAGAATATTTCATCCTTGAACAAAAGAATACACCTTATTCTCAGGAACTCACGGCACATTCTCCAAAACTGATCATACAGTTGGTCATAAAAGAGGCATCAACAGATACAAAAGAGTGAAATAATCCCAAGCATTTTCTCACACGACCATGACCTAAGGCTGGACTTCAATAACAACAAAAATGTCAGGAAGCCCAAATACTCATAGAGGTTGACCAATATTTTACTCAGTGATAACTTGGTAGAGGAAGAACTAAAGAAAAAAATTAAAAAAATAAAAATGTTTTAAAATTTTAGGAATGTAAGGTACAACAAACAAACTTATGGGACACAATGAATGGAGAGCTAAGAGGAAAACTCAGAGCTCTGAGAGCATCAAAAGGGAAACTGGAGAGAGCATACATTAGCAGCTTGACAACAAATATAAAAGCTCAAAAGCAAAAAGAAGCAGATTCACCCGAGAGGAGCACAAGGCAGGAAATAATCAAACTCAGGTCTGAAATCAACTAAGGAGAAACACAAAGAACTCGACAAAGAATCAATAAAACCAGGAGCTGGATCCAAGGGCAAATCAACACTGTACTTAAACCTGAGCTAGAATGACAAAAGGGCACAGAGAAAGTATCCAAATAACCAAATCCGAAATGAGAGAGAAACAAAACAACAGAATCTGCAGAAATTCAAAACATCATCATACCATATTACTGAAATTTATATTCAAGAAAAGTAGAAAATCTGGATCAAATGATCAATTTTCTATACAGGGAGCAGTTACCAAAGTTAAGTCAGGGTCAGAAAAAATATCTAAACTGTACCATGAATCCCAAAAAAAATTAGAAACAATTATTAAAAGCTCCCAATTGGGAAAAGATCCCAGGACCAGATGATTTTAGTGGAAAATTCTATCTGCACTTCCTAGAAACAAATATTGTCCAAAATTTTCCACAAAATACAAACAGAGGAACACTACCCAATTCCATCGATGAAGCCACAGTTACGCTTATACCTAAAGCACACAAGGACCCAATAAAGAAAGTGAACTTCAGACCAATTTCCCTTATGAATATTGACAAAAATATTCAATCAAATCATTGCAAACAAAATCCATGAACACATCGAAATGGTCATCCATCACAATCAAGGAGACTTCATAACATGAATGCAAGGATATTTCAATATGGAATTCCATCAACATAATCCACCAGATAATCAAACTGAAAGAAAAAAATGACATTTCACTCTCATTAGATGCTGGGAAAGCATTTGACAAAATAAAACGCCCCTTCATAGCCAAAGCCTTGCAATGATAGGAATTCAAGGCCCATACTCAAGCATAGTAAAGTCATGGACAGCAAACCAGTAGCCAAAAATCAAACTAAATGAAGAGAAACTTGAAGCTCTTCCTCTAAAATCAGGGACTAGACAAGGCTATCCATTCTCTCCCTACTTATTCAATATCGTGCTCAATATGCTAGCCTGACCAATCAGACAACAAAGAAGGACAAAGGGATACAAATATGAAAGGAAGAGGCCAATATATCACTATTTGCAGGAGATACGATAGTATACCTAAGTAACTCCATTATTTCCACCAGAAAACTACTGCACGTGATAAACAGCTACAGGAAAATCCTGGATATAGAATTAACTCAAACAGATCAGTGACCTTCCATGAATAAACAGACCGAGAAAGATATTAGGGAAATGACACTCTTCACAATAATCACAAATAACAAAAAAACCCTCTGTGCAACTCAAACCAGGCAAGTGAAAGCGCCTTATGACAAGAACTTAATGTCTCTAATAGAAGAAAATTTGAGAAGATGGAAAGACCTTTCATGGTCATGGATTGGCAGTATTGATATAGTAAAAATGGCCCTTTGCCAAAATTAATCTACAGATTCAATGCAATCCCCAAGAAAATCTCAACAAAATTATTAATACAGTTAGAAGGAGAAATATGCAAGTTCATTTAGAATAAGAAAAAAACTAGGAAGTGAAAACTATTCTCAAAATAAAAGAAATTCTGGGGAAATCAAAATCCCTAAGGTCAAGCTGAATACCCAGCAATAGTGATAAAAATTATATGGTATTGGTGCAGAGACAGGCAAGTAATCACCTGTGTTGGTTCACATAGATGTCAGCGTGTAAATTAATGTAAACCATCCATTCTTTATCACGCTGTACGAAGCTGAAGTCCAAGTGGACTAAGGACATCGAGAATAAAGAGATATACACAAACTAATAGAAGAAAAAGTGTGGGGGGGAGTTGGGGATCTGGCTCAGTGGTAGAGCACTCGCCTAGCGAGCGCAAGGCCCGGGGTTCGGTCCCCAGCTCTGAAAAAAAGAAAAAAAAATAAAAGAAGAAAAAGTGGGGAAAAGCTTGAACACGTGATGACTATGGAAAATTTCTTGAACAGAACCCCAAACAAGTGGCTTATGCTCTACGATGAGGGGGTTGAGAGATTGGACCTTGTAAAATTGCAAAGTGTGTTCAAGGCAAAGAACGCTGTCATTATGACAAAATGGCCACTAATACATTGAAAAAAGTTCTTTGCCCTCCTATATCTGAAAGAGAATTAATATTCAATATGTACAAAGAACTCAAGAAATTATGCTTCAGAAAGTCAAATAACCCTTTTAAAAATGGGGTACAGATCTAATCAAATAATTTTCAGCAGAAGAATTTTGAATGGCTGAGAAATACATAAAGAAATGTTCAACGTCATTATTCATCAGGGTAATGCAAATCAAAGGATACACCAGGCAGAATGGCTAAGATCAAACATTCAGTTAACAGAAGATGATGGTCACCATGTGGAGAAAGGGTAAGACTCCTCCATTATTGGTGGGATTGAAATGAGGTACAATATTCCGGAAATTACTCTGGGCTTTCCTCAGAACATTGGACATGGTATATGCTGAGGACTTAGCTACCCCACTCCTGGGCATATTCCCAAATGATGCCCCAACATAGAACCAGGACACACGTTGTACTATGTTTACAGCAGCTGTATTCATGATAGCCAGAAGCTAGGAAGAACCCAGATGATTTGACCACAGGAATGGGTACAGAAAATGTGGTTCATCTACGTAATGGAGAGCCCCTCAGTAATTAAATACCATGACATCGTGAAATTATAAGCAAATAAATGAAACTATAAAATACCATCCTGAATGAGGCAACCAAATCACACACACACACAAACACAAAACAAAAACAAAACACACACACACACACACACACAGAGACACAGAACTCAATACCCCAAAAGCTTGAATTACCCATCATACAATTCACACACCACAATCAAATAACACACACACACACACACACACAAACAAAAATAAAACACACAAACACACACATAAAATACAAAAATAAAACACACAAACACACACACACACACACACACACACATACACACACACACTATCCCAAAACCTTGAATTACCCAACATACAATTCACATACCGCTTTAAGTTCAAGAAGAAAGATGAAGCAAATGAGGATGGTCTGTATTAAAAGGGGAAACAAAAATATTCATAGGACATGATATGGAGATTAAGTTTAGAGCAGAGACTGAAGGAATAGCCATTCTGAGCCTGCACCACCTGGGGATGCAGCCCACATGCATGCAGCCCCCAAACCTAAACAACATTGCTGAGGCCAGCAAGTGCATGCTCACAGGAGCCTGATATAGCTGTCCCCTGAGAGGCTCTCCCAGATCATGACAAACACCGAGGCTGATGCTTGCAGCCAACCATTGCACTGAGAACAGGGTACCCTTTGGAGAAGAGAGAGAAAGTATTAAAGGAGCGGAAGTGCCTTGCAACCCAGGAAGGACAACAGGGGTCACGAACCAGATCTCCGCGGGACTAAAGCACTTCCTGAAGACTGCACATGGACCGACTGGCGTCTCCAGCTGCATATGTAGCAATGCATGACCGTGCTCTGCACCAATGGAGGAGCCCTTGGTCATGCCAAGGCTGGGCCTTCTGGAAATAGAATGTCATGCTGGGGAGGCAGCAAGGGGATGTTTTTGCGGAGGGGGAAACACATTTGAACAAAACAGGGCAAGGAAGTGGATAGGGAGAGGGGGCTTATGGATGGAGGCCACACACATACAGCTTTTATATTTTTCTATGCCTTTAACAGCTCAATGGCAAGGCTACTTCCTAACCTCCGAGTGGCTAAACTATCCCCCACTTATATTCCCACGTTATTATTTGCTAAAATTTATATCCCATCTTTCTTGCCCTGGACTCCATTGGGCAGCTCTCCTGGGTCTGCTTATTCTCATGCTCTTCTATGTCAGCTGCTTCTCTGTCCTGAAAGTCTGTCCTGGAGAATCTCCATGTCTTCTTCCTCTCTGGACCTTTGTCCAAGCGTCCTGAAACTCCTGCTCTGTCTGCCCTGCCTAGACACTGGCTATCAGTATCTCTATTTACCAATCAGAACCAACTGAGGCAGGGTCCCTGATTCATAAGTTCAGGACACTGTGATAAGCATGAGAATAAAATCAGCTACAATAACTATTTGTATGTGATTTTCTGGGAACAATATTCCCCAAATTTTAATATTCTGTTAACGTACTAGAATCATAGAAAATACCAAGTAGACACATAATAACAATAATAATATAATATAATGTATTAAAAGTGATAATAAAAATAATAATAAATATAATAATAATATAATATAATTAATATAATAAGAATTATAATAAAATAATAATAAATATAATAATAAATGTAATAAAATGATAATAAAAATAATAATAAATATAATAATATAATATAATAAGATGATAATAAAAAGAATAATAAATATAATAATTATAATAATAAATAATAATAAAAATAAAATAATCATCATCATAATCATCATCAAAGCCTAAGTGAACAGAGAAATAAAAATACAAAAACTGTGAAGGAAAAAGACCAAGTCACACATAAAGCTGATCACATTAGACTAACACCTGAATTTTCAATGGATAATCTATAATATAAATGGGCTTGGATCACCTTTCAACACATTGTCAGAGAATACAGATACCAGTCTCAAATTTATTACTGAGCAAATGTATCGTTCACATCAACCCGAGAGGAGAAACTTTACACAGCATAATCAACAGGAAGCCATGTCTCTTCAGCAACCTTAGTCTAAAAATGGGAAACCGCATTCTGAAAATAAGGGATATTCTCAGGAGGATAGAAATGGTAAATAACCCTGTAGTAATTCATCAGAAGTGGGAAAAAGTATGGGGCATCAACAAAATAAAAAAGACTCATAAATACTCCTCATTAATAACGCTAAGCATAGGGGTTGGGGATTTAGCTCAGTGGTTAGAGCGCTTGCCTCGCAAGCACAAGGCCCTGGGTTCGGTCCCCAGCTCCGAAAAAAAAAAGGCTAAGCATTAACTGTCCCACACCAATAATATACAGGCTATCAATTAGTATAGGAAAACAGGTTTATTTCTCCTACATCCAAAAAGTACATTTGTTTTAGATACAATTGCATACTCGTGTTTAAGATGCAATTGCCCATAATTCTTTTACTTTTTCTTTTCTTTTTTTTTGTAAGTATATTTATTGTTCATTAGTTTTTTATAAAAATCTAGCAGATTTTCTTTTTAGTGGTAAGTGTAGAATTTTCATTTATATGTTTTTCTTTTTTTTTCTTTTTTTGGGGGGTGTTCCCCTCCCCACCCTCCCCCCATTACCGCCCTCCCCCCAACAATCGCGTTCACTGGGGGTTCAGTCTTAGCAGGACCCAGGGCTTCCCCTTCCACTGGTGCTCTTACTAGGATATTCAATGCTATCTATGAGGTTAGAGTCCAGGGTCAGTCCATGTATAGTCTTTAGGTAGTGGCTTAGTCCCTGGAAGCTCTGGTTGCTTGGCATTGTTGTTCATAAGGGGACTCGAGCCCCTTCAAGATCTTCCAGTTCTTTCTCTGATTCCTTCAACGGGGGTCCTATTCTCAGTTCAGTGGTTTGCTGCTGGCATTCGCCTCTGTATTTGCTGTATTCTGGCTGTGTCTCTCAGGAGAGATCTACATCCGGCTCCTGTCGGTCTGTACTTCTTTGCTTCATCCATCTTGTCTATTGGGTGGCTGTATATGTATATACCACATGTAGAGTAGACTCTGAATGGGTGTTCCTTCTGTCTCTGTTTTAATCTTTGCTTCTCTCTTCCCTGCCTAGGGTACTCTTGTTCCCCCTCTTAAAGAAGGAGTGAAGCATTCACATTTTGATCATCCATCTTGAGTTTCATGTGTTCTAGGCATCTAGGGTAATTCAAGCATTTGGGCCAATAGCCACTTATCAGTGAGGGCATACCATGTGTGTTTTTCTGTGATTGGGTTAGCTCACTCAGGATGATATTTTCCAGTTCCATCCATTGCCTACGAATTTCATAAAGCCATTGTTTTTGATAGCTGAGTAATATTCCATTGTGTAGATGTACCACATTTTCTGTATCCATTCCTCTGTTGAAGGGCATCTGGGTTCTTTCCAGCTTCTGGCTATTATAAATAAGGCTGCGATGAACATAGTGGAGCACGTGTCTTTGTTATATGTTGGGGCATATTTTGGGTATATACCCAAGAGAGGTATAGCTGGATCCTCAGGCAGTTCAATGTCCAATTTTCTGAGGATCCTCCAGACTGATTTTTAAGATGTGTAAAGTGACCCATGAAAGTGAAGAAGGATCAACCAAAAAACACCAGACCCCTTCATGCCACAACCTTCAATATGACAGACGGTATTTGTAACTTAATAATTACTTTCTCTTTATAGAACATATTTTCTTAGCAGGAGTATTAATGTGTAGGCTTTAAATGTCTCTTTTCTTAATATTGTTCAAGATATTCTATCAGTCGGACTATTGATTTAAATAAAGAAAACAAGAATAAAAGATGTATTGTCTGGATATGTAGTCCAGGCTAACCTAAAATTCCTAATTTCTCTCCCTCAGTCTCTTGAATGTGAGTATTCTAAGAGCAAGACATGGCGTCTGGCTTGATAGAAATTCCTTCCTATTCTTTCATCTCAACATCTTAGAATTCTTAACAAACTACCTGTATTTCTGTACACATAGTATCTACACAGTTCATTCCTCTTTGCTCACTTTTGCATATGGCACCTGCTGTGTGCTTGTTTGGTTACTTACATGGAAAACTGTTCAGTTCCAGCACAGCCCTGTCTGTTTTCAGATATCATCCGTCTCTTCTCTCTATAGTTACACTCTGTTTTTCACACTGTGACTGCTAAAGTAGCTGTTAGCTCTGTGGTGGTGACTCCTCATCTTGTTCACATTGTAGCCTTATATGGAGACTGAGTATGGACTGCAAAGTTCTTATCATTATGTTCACCATCCTCACCAATCCATGAGCTCTCATGTAATGAGAAGCTCCAGGGTTTAGCTTACTTTGGATCCTTGGGGATTCTGCCTGTCCCTTCCCATTATATCTTCTGAAGTTCAGTCTCATGTCCCTCAAATATTGGAACGTGGCAAACTCATTTTCCAGAATATCAACTCAAGAACCAGAATGTTATACTTACATTTGAATTTGTGCAATAAAAATGATTCAGGAGAAATCCTGAGGTTTTATAAAAGAAACCTTACTAAAGCTAAAAGCACACATTGCACCTGACATGATAATAGTAGGAGATTTCAGCACCACACCCTCATAACTGGAGAGATCGTGGAAACAGAAATTAAACAGAGATGTAGAGAAAGCAATGGAAGTTATGAACCAAATGGATTTAGCAGATATTCATAGAACGTTCCATTCTAAAAAAATAAGGATATACATTCTTCTCATGATCTCGGGAACCTTCTTCAAAATTGACCACATAATCGATCCCTCAACAGACCTTACCAGATACAGGAAGATAGAAATAATCCCATGCATTCCCTCAGATCAACACACACTAAAGCTGGTCTTCAACAATAACAATAATGACAGAAAACTCACGTATACGTGGAAGTTGAAAAAATGCTTTACTCCATGACAACTTGGTGAAGGAAGAAATAAAGAAATTAAAGACTTCTTAGAAATTAATGAAAAAGAAGATAAACATTCCCAAACATATATGACACAGGGAAACAGAGCTAAGAGTAAAGCATAGATCTGAGTGCTTGGGAGAAAAAACAGGAGAGAGCATATGTCAGGAGCTTGATAGCAGATGTAAAAGGTCTAGAACAAAAAGAACTAAGTAAACCCAAGGGGGATAGAACACAGGAAATTATAAAACTCAGAGCTGAAATCAACGAAGTAGAAATGAAAAGGACGATACGAAGAATCAACAAAACCAGTATCTGTTTCTTCGAGAAAAACAATAAGATAGATAAACCGTTAGCCAAACTAACCAGAGGTCAGAGAGACTGTATCCAAATTAACAAAATCAGAATTGAAAAGGGAGACATAACAACAGAATCTGAAGAAATTAAAAAAAAATCATCAGATTCTACTATAAAAGCCTATATTCAACAAAACTGCACAATCTGGAGGAAATGGACAATTTTGTAGACAGATAACAGGTAGCAAAGTTAAATCAGGAACAAATAAACTATCTAAACAACCCCATAACTCCTAAGGAAATAGAAGCAGATATTAAAAGTCTTCCAACAAAACAGAGTCCAGGTCGAGATGGGTTCAGTGCAGAATTCTATCAGACCTTCTTAGAAGACTTCATACTAATATTGTTAAAACTCTTCCACAAAATTGAAATAGTCTGAGCACTAGCTCATTCCTTATATGAGTCCACAATTACTCTTATACCTAACCTACACAAAGACTCAGCACAGAAAGAGAACTTCAGACCAATTTCCCTTATGAATATTGACGAAAAAATAATCAATAAATTTCTTGCAAACAGAAACTAAGAACACATCAAAAAATCATCCATCATGATCAAGTAGACTTGAACCCAGGGATGGAAGGATGGTTTAATACAGGAAAATTCATAAATGAAATCCATCATGTAAACAAACTCAAAGATAAGGAGCACAAGGTCATTTCATTAGATGGTGAGAAAGCATTTGACAAAACTCAACAACCCTTGGGGTTAAAAGTCCTGGAAAAATCACGAATTGAAGGCTCATATCAAAACATAGTGTAAGAAATATACAGCAAACCAGTAGCTAACATCAAATTAAATGGAGAGTAACTTGAAGCAATCCCACTAAAATCAGGCACTAGACAAGGCTGCCCAACTCTCTCCCTATTTATTCAAAACAGGACTCCATGTCACAGCCAGAGAAACCAGACAGTAAAAAGGGGTCAAAGGGATTCAAATTGGAAGGGAAGATATCAAAATATCACCATTTGCAGATGATATGATAGTATATACTTAAGTGACCCCAAAAGTTCCACCAGAGAACTTCTTAACCTGATAAATAACTTCAGCAAAGTGTCAGGGTATAAAATTAACTCAAACATACCAGGAGCCTTCCTCTCCTCAATGGATAAACAGGCTGAGAAAGAAAATAATGAAATCACACACTTCACAATAGTCCCAAATAATATAAAATACCTTGGTGTGAGATTAACCAAGCAGGTGAATGATCTGTATGACAAGAAGATCAAGTATCTGAAGAAAGAAATTGAGGAAGATCTCAGAAGATGGAAAGAGCTTCCATGCTCATGGATTGACATGATTAATATAGTCAAGATGACCATTTTGACAAAAGCAATGTGCACATTCAATGCAATATCCATCAAAATTCCTACTCACTTCTTTAATAGAGATAGAAAGAGCAATGTGAAAATTCATTTGGAATAAGAAAAAGCCAGGATAGCTAAAACTATCCTCAACAATAAAAGAACTTCTGGAGGAATCATCACCCCTGAACTCAAGCATTATTACAGAGCATTAGTGATAAAACTGCATGGTATTCATACAGAGACAGATGGACAGAACAGTGGAATAGAATTGAAGACCCCGAAATGAACCCACACACCTATCATTTGATATTTGGCAAAAGACATAAAACCATCCAAATGAAGAAACATAGCATTTTCCAAAAATAGTGCTGGTTCAACAGGAAGTCAGCATGTAGATGAATGCAAATTATACCATTTTTATGACCATGTACAAAGGTTAAGTACAAGTGAATCAAGGACCTACACATCAAACCAGAAACACTGAAACGGATAGAAGAAAAAGTTGGGAAGAGTCTTGAACACATGGGCACTCGAGAAAATTTCCTGAAAAAAACACATATGACTTATGCTCTAAGAAAAGAATTGACAAATAGGACCTCATAAAACAGCAACGTTGTGTAAGGAAAAACACACTGTCATTGGAAAAAAACTGCAACCAACAGATTGGGAAAACATTTTTACCAGTCTTATATCTGATAGAGGATAATATCCAAAATATACAAAGAACTTAGGAAGTTAGACTTTAGAAAGCAAAAATACACTATTAAATATTAGGTACAGTGAGTTACAAAACATTCTCAGCTGAAGGTTATCAAATGGCCAAAAAACACCTAAATAAATGTTCAACATCCTTAGTCATCAGGGAAATTAAAATCAAAATAAATCTGAAATTGTGCATCATACCAGTGAGAATGTCTAAGATCAATACCTCATGTGACAGCAGATGCTGGCGAGGATGTGGAGAAAGAGGAACACTCCTCCATTGTTGGTGGGATTGCAGACTGGTACAACCATTCTGGAAATCAGTCTGGAGGTTCCTCAGATAATTGGACATTCCATGACCTGAGGACCCAGCTATACCTCTCTTGAGCATATACCCAAAATATGGTCCAACATACAACAGAGAAATATATTCGACTGTGTTCATAGCAGCCTTATTTATAATAGCCAGAAGCTGGAAAGAACCCAGATGCCCTTCAACAGAGGAATGGATACAGAAATGTGGTCCATCTACACAATGGAATATTACTCAGCTTTCAAAAACAATGACTTCATGAAATTCTAGGCAAATGGAATGAACTATAAAATATCATCCTGAGTGAGGTTACTCAATCACAGAAAAACACACTTGATATGCATTCATTGATAAGCAGATATTATCAAAAAGCTTGAATTACCCATCATGCAATACACAGACCACATGAAACTCAGGAAGGATGACCACAATGCAGATGCTTCACTCCTTCTTTAAAAGGGGAACAAAATACCCAGAGGAGGGGATAAGGAGGTAAACTTTATAGCAGAGACTGAAGGACCTGAAGTCCGGAGCCTGGACCACATGTAGCCCAGACATATACAGACACCAAAACTAGATAAGATGGAGGAAGCTAAGAAGTGCAGGCTGACGATGACTGGATATTGATCCCTCCTGAGAGACACAGCCAGGGTATGTAAAATACAGAGGCAAACGCCATCAGCAAACCACTGAACCAAGAACCAGACCCCAGTTGGAGGAATTAGAGAAAGGATTGAAAGAGCTGAAGGGATTTTCAACCACATAATAATAACAATGTCAACCACCCAGGGCGTGGAGGGACTAAACCACAACAGAAAGACTGTACATGGTCTGACTCATGGATCCTACTGCATGGAGCAAAGGATGGCCTTGCTGGAAACAATGGAATGAGAAACAATCTTTTCTGACATGGTTTGTCCCCCAGTGTAGGGGAATGTGGGGAGGGGTGGGGAGGCCGTGTGGGGATTTGAACTCCCTTATAGAAGGGTAGGGGGAAGGGTTAAGGGGCTTATGGACTGGAAACCTGGAAAGGGAATAACATTCGAAATGTAAACAGGAAATACCCAACAATGAGTGAGAGAGACAGAGACAGAGAGAGAGAGAGAAGGAGGAGGAGGAGGAAGAAAAAGAAGGAGAAGAAGAAGAAAAGAAGAAGAAGGAGAAGGAGAAGTAGAAAGAGGAGAAGGAGAAGGAAAGAAGAAGGAGGAGGAGGAGGAGGAGAAGGAGGAGGAGGAGGAGGAGGAGGAGGAGGAGAAGAAGAAGAAGAAGAAGAAGAAGAAGAAGAAGAAGAGGAGGAGGAGGAGGAGGAGGAGGAGGAGGAGGAGGAGGAGGAGGAGGAGGAGGAGGAGGAGGAGGAGGAGAAGAAGAAGAAGAAGAAGAAGAAGAAGAAGAAGAAGAAGAAGAAGAAGAAGAAGAAGAAGAAGAAGAAGAAGAAGAAGAGGGAATTGATTGAAACAGAAAGAAAACTAAACTTTCATTCTCCCCATTCCCTGTCGTCCTCAGCTCTTGTTGAGGCAGTCGTGTTAGTGAGACGTTATGAGTGTAATTTCTGGTGCTACTTTGAGACACCATCTCATAGTAAACTTTAGTCTCTTACAATCTTCTTGCCCCTCTTCTGTAATGTTCCTCAGCCTTGAATCAAGTGACATTTTGTAGATAGAGCCATTGAGACTGGACTTAAAGTTTCTATCATTCAGTGTGAATGGCTGGGATTTTCACTGTGATGTTTGTTGCAGAGACTGTAATTAATTCTGTATATAAGGACACATGGCTTTGATTGTTGTTAGGTATGATACTGGCTTAAGTATGTAAGGGGCTGTACATTCTCCCCCATAACCACAGCTTCAATAGTCTTATATACGTGGGTAAATTACCAGGACCATCCATGTTCATTGAACAGGACTTAAGTCAAGTTAGCGAGCTGTTGGCTATCACCAAGCTCTTTATGCCACTGCACTGCCCTTATGGTTATCCTGCCATGTTGATCATTGTGTTTTACAGGCATGAGGTGAACAATCACTTGAAACTGACAAGACTGATGATTGTAATTACATGTTATACTAGAAATACGACCTGTGCCTGGCACATCTTCCTGTATAAGAATATTGACTCTGATAGGCAGGAGGGTTTAAAAGTTAAATTTAGTCTTAACCAAAAAGAGGAAATTAAAATTTTCCTGCTATAGCATGTTTAATTAATTGAAGCAAAATAAAATCTATTTACTTGATGGTGGGGAAATATCATTTAACAATATAATTCTAACTCCTTTTAAGTGATTAAAAGTCACAGATAGTTGATAGCTGTGATACTGTGTAAAATAGGCATCAGGATTGTGACGATGAAATATTCTCTGTTTTATGCAAATGCATAGGAATAATGAACAAAATTTTGTACCAAACTTCATGCTTTAGGTAACTAATTGCATGTATTTAATTGTATCTAGTTTAATTTCATATTAGCTAGGTATCAAATGCATAATAATTATGACTAAATTATTACTTAAATATTATATTATATAATTAAATTTTATAATAGCATACTAGAGTTACCAAGTGGACATGGAAAAATATATTACAGTAATCAAAAAATATTTATTAAAATCCAAATGATGAAAACATTTTATATATAAAAGCAGCCTGGAGCTAAATGTCACCTTAATATGTCATAGTGTGTTCCAGTGAGGTAAAATTTCATGCCATGAAAAACCAAGAACCTAAATTTGATACCTACACACATATGTTTGGAAGATTTCTATATTCACTACATGACATAAAAGCTTACACAGAATATTAATAATGAGACTAATGAAAACAATAATAATAAGAAAAGTAAAAAGAAAACTCTAGGAACATTTTAAAGAAATAACGTATTGTATCGGCCTTAAAATAGGAAATTCAACAACTTTTCTTAGTACATTAAATATTCAGAGAAAAACTAAAAGGCTTTTACTTCATTCTATATGAAAGCATAAACACATGAGATGGATTGTGTAAAGAAAGAGAGAACTGCAAACTGTAAAATTAATATAGTCATTGCAGAGGAAAGAAACAGACACTAACCCAAGGTTCTATAAGTAAACATTTGAAGGATTTATTGCATAATATTAACATATTTAATCTAACACATCTTACTATGAAAAAGGAAAGAAAACTGGGAAAAATAAAGCCTGAATATAGTCTCAGAACCAAGAATCTGGGAAGATGTCTCAAATTCAAAGATACCCTGAAATATATGAGAAAATTATAAATAGGCTGATTTTATTATGGAATAAGTATTGTAGTATTAGCTTAGTGGTTAAGAGCACTTACTGCTCTTAAGAGCAAACACGTTCACTTTCCAACACCCATGAAGCCACTTGCAACCAGCTGTAAAGCAGCTCCAGGACATCTGACATTTCCTGGTCTCCCCAGGTGCCTGTGTTCATGTGCACAAATCTATACATAGACGTTCACACATAACAGATCATTAAAATAAATAGATTCATGAATGTATTTTCTGCACATATTATGAATACTAAGCCTTCTACGTATGCAAACACAATTGATGCAATGTAATAAGAAAGGAGAAAATTCGCAAATAGTTATGAAGAGTAAATTAAGGATTAATGCTTACACAGTTCAGTAAGCGTAAAACGCTAAACTTCACGATTGAATTGCAATGTAGATGTTAAAAATAATCTAGCATTTGAATTTATGAGTGAATCTATTTAAAATTTATTTTATTTATTTTCATTCCTGCCATTGTGCCATGTCCCCTCCACAGTTCCTCAATCCATTCCACCTCTTCCTCCCCTGACTCGAGGAGGATGCTCCCCAGACCTTGCCAGGCACCATAATCCCTGGGACCTCACATCTCTCAAGGATTAGTCCAGACCAGGCCGTCCTCCGCTATCCATGTGTCAGGGCCTCACACCAGCTTGTGTGTCCTGCCTGATTGGTGGCTCAGTGTCTGGGAGATCTCAGCGGTCCAGATTAGTTGCGACTGCTGGTCTTCCTATAGAGGGTGCCGTCTCCTTCAACTTCTTCAATCCTTCCCCTAATTAAAGAACTGACAGAAGTCAGAGACTGATACCTTTTTAAAATATATGTACCATTTAATTTTGAATGGTATAATATGGGTTCTCATATAAAATTGATTGCAATATATATTTATTATAGTCTTCTGAGATGGAAATTTGGCAATATTTATACAAGTATCCCATTACATAAGAGACTTGACATCATTCCAACAATGTGTTTTGTAATTTATACAAAATATAATGTAAATAATCACCATTGAGTACTGTGCCAGAGTCAGTGTCCATGCTAATTTTCTGTAGAAAACTTTAGCTAATGAAAATGATAATAATCTGAAAGTCACAATTAGGTTATTATTTAAACAAATGAGTATACTACCATTTATTAAATGCATGATACTCCATGAAGAAATTCCCCATGCACATGTATTCAAGACACATTGTTAAACGAAAAACAAACGACAGAATATTGCATTATGTAATCAAATGCCCTGGGTCCTGCTAATACTGAACCCACAGTGAACGTGATTTTGGGGGGAGGGCAGCAATGTGGGGAGGATGGGGAGGGGAACACCCATAAAGAAGGGGGAGGGATTTAGGGGGATGTTGGCCCATAAACCAGGAAAGGGAATAACAGTCGAAACGTAAATAAGAAATACTCAAGTTAATAAAAAAAAAAATGAAAAAATGACCTGTTCTGTCCCACGGTAAGGAGAAACCTGCCTGCACCTTCTGTTCTTTCCAGCTTCTTCTGTTTTCCTCTTCTCCTCTGCAGATTGCTTTATCATGTTACGTATATAGTCTCTAAGTTATTCCTCTATACATTTCTTCTCAGCCCAGATCTTTTTGGCTCAGTTCTACTAAGCTCAGTTCTCCTTAGCTCAAACCGGACTTTCCAGCTCAGCCCCTCTCCAGGTCAGTTCATCTGTCTCTGTCCTTCCCGTTCAGTCCTTCTCCCTCAGTCCTTCTGTGTGTCTTCTCTTTCTCCTCAGCACTTAAACATATTTCAGAATACATGATCCCGTGTTACTATTTTCATCACAAGTTCATATGAAAGATCAAAGCATCAATTGAAATATAATTTGCAACCAAAAATGTTTACATAAATATCCATCAGGAGTAATTATCTGGCTAAACATTCATCACCAGTGTCAGCTCTACAGGTTCACTGAAGCTAAAACCATAGTTGATAAAGAAGTCATTTACAGATAAACCCAGTCAGTATCTTTTCCTCTGTCCTTGCACCTGTAACAAATCATTTGTTCTCTTTTTATGACTCTTGATGACTGTTTTGCAACCTCTTGGAATGTGTTCTGATTAGGAGAAAGTCTGTTTACTATCTCAGAACAATTAACTGGTGACACCTGGGAGTCTGGCAGGGTTGTCACTGCAATTTTGACTAATAGAAAGAGACTTATAGCAGTCCCACTATAAAAGAGCTTAATAACCATTGATATAATTTTAGGAATTATTGTAGGATCATTATTAAGAATAAAGATTCACCTATTTGTCTGTATAGCATCACTACAGGACAGTACAACTTCGTAGGCCTGCAGAGATCTGATCCAAAGGGGTGTGCTCTTACTCAATGATTGTTATATATGTCTAATAATAACAACAGGAATAGCATTTTAATAGCAGGAAACTTTCCCAAAATGAATCCCTCACAGCCTTTCTTAATAAGGGCGAACAAGTTGTGGATTATAAAATAATCCGAGGCTGTACATCGCAGGATGATCACCTGCTAGTTATTAGCTGTCCTGTTATGGCTCCTGACACTTTCTTCTCAGTCCCACATGGAACCTTCTCCAAAACTGACAATATGATCCATCACAAAACAGGCCTCAACAGATACAAGAAGATTGAATTAATCCCATGCATCCTATGAGATCACTACAGACTAAGAATGGTCTTCAATGACAACAAGAACAACCAAAGACCATATATATATGGTAGCTGAAGAATGATTTACTCAATGAGAACTTGTTCAAGGAAGAAATAAAGAAAAAAATTGAAGACATTTTGAATTTAGTGAAAATGAGGCATAACTTGGGAACACAAAAAAGCAATGCTAAGAGGAAAGCTCATAGCTCTGAGAGCCTCCACAAAGAAATAGGAGCTATGATACACTAGCAGTTTGACAGAACACCTGAAATCTCAGAACCAATAAAAATCCAAATACACCAAGAGGACTAGACAGCAGGAAATAATCAAACTCCGGACTGAAATCAACCAAGTAGAAACAAAAGGAATTATATAAAGAATCAACAAAACCACTAGCTGGCTCTTTGAAAAATCCAGAAATAGGTAAATCCTTTATATTCAAAATAAAATTCACAAAATCAGAAGTGAAATAGAGATATAACCATAGAAAATGAGGAAGCTCAAAAATTATCAGATCCCTATACTTAACAAAACGGGAAAGTTAGGAATAAATGGATAATTTTCTAGACAGATACAAGTTACCAAAGTTGAATCACTATCAGATAAACCATCTAAATACCCCCATAACTCGTAAAGTAGTAGAAGCAGTCATTAATGTCTCCCAACCAAAGATCCCAGGACCAGAAAGGTTTAGTACAGAATTCTCTCAGACGTTCATAGAATACCTAATACCAATATTCTCCAAACTATTCCACAAACTAGAAATAGAAGGAACACTACACAATTCCTTCTCTGATGCCACAGTTATGCTTATAACTAAAGCAAACAAAGACCCAACAAAGAAAGAGAATTTCAGACCAATTTTTTCATGAATTTCCGTTCAAAAATTCTCAGTAAATTTCTTGCAAGCCAAATCCAAGAACACATCAAAACAATGATCCATCATGGTCAAGTAGGCTTCATCCTGGAGATACAGGGATGGTTCAATATACAGAACCTGATCACTAATCAAACTAATCTCAGTATAAATACAAATTCAATGGAAACAAAACAAGCAATCATCTCATTAGATGCTGACAAAGAATTTCACAGAACCTACACCTTCATGTTAAAAGTCTTGGAAATATCAGAAATTCAAGGACCAAACTGAAGCACAGTAAATGCAATATACAGCAAACCAGTAGCCAACATCAGACTAAATGGAGAGAAACTTAATGCAAACCAACTAAAATCAAGAACTAGACAAGGATGCCCACTCTCTCCCTACATTTTCAATATAGTGTTCGAAGTCCTCGCCAGAGTAGTTAGAAAACAAATGTAGGTAAAGAGATACATATTGCAAAGGACGTATTCAAAATGTCACTATATGCAGATGATGTGATAGTATATTTAAGTGACCCCACAAATTCCACCAGTGAATTTCTAAGCCTGATAAACAACTTTAGCAAAGTGGCAGAGTATAAAATTGATTCATACAAATCAGCAGCCTTCCTCTATCAAAAGAGAAACAGGCTGAGAAAGAAATTACAGAAATGACACCCTTGACAATAGTCAGAAAGCATGTAAAAATACCTCAGTGTGACTCTAACCAAGCATGTGAAAGATATATATGACAAGAACACATGTCTCTGAAGAAATAAATTGAAGATCTCAGAAATTAGAAAGATCTCCCAAGTTCGTGTATTGGCAGGATTAATATTGTAAAAATGGCCATTTTGCCAAATGCAACCTACAGATTCAATGCAATCCCCATCAATATTCTGACTCAATTCTTCACAGTCATAGAAATGGCAGTTTGCAAATTTATTTGGAATAAAATAAATCCCAGAATAGAGAAAACTATTCTGAAAAATAAAAGCGTTCTGGGGAAATCACCATCCCTGAGCTCTAGTTGTATTACAGAGCAGTGGTGATGAAAAACTGTATTGTATTGGTATTGAGACAGGCAGGTAGATCAATGGAATAGAATTGAAGATGCAGAAATGAACCCACACAGCTATGGCCACTTGAAAATTGATAAAGGATCTAAAACCATCCAGTGGATAAAAAGATAGCATTTTTAAAAAAATTGTGCTGTTTCACCTGAAGGGAAGAATGTAGAATAATGCAAATCAATCCATTCCTATCTCCTTGTCCAAATTTCAAGTAAAAGTGGATTAAAGTCCCCCACATAAAACCAGATACACTGAAACTAACTGATGAAAAAACAGGGAAAAGCCTCGAACACATTGGAACTCAGGAAAATTACCTGAATAGAACACCAAAGGCTTTTGTTCTAACATCAAGAATCAACAAATGGAACTTCATAAAATTTCAAAGTTTCTGTAAGGCAAAGGACACTGTCATTAGTTTCATACAGCAACTAACAGATTGGGAAAATATTTTTCCCAATCCTACATCCAATAGAGAGCTAACACCCAATAATTACAAAAATCTCAAGAAGATTTACTCCAGAGAATCAAATAATCCTATTTAATAGTGGGCTACAGTTCTAACCAAAAAATATTCAACTGATGACTATTGAATGGGTGAGAAGCACCTAAAAAATGTTCAAAATCCCTAATCGTTGTGGAAAGGCAAATCAAAACAACCCTGAGATCTACCTCATACCAGTCAGAATGGCTAAGATAAAAAGTCAGGTGACAACCGACTCTGGCAAGGGTGTGGAGAGAAAGGAACACTCTGTCCCTGTTGAAATTGCAAGCTCTTAAAACCACT
Source organism: Rattus norvegicus (assembly GCF_021556685.1). Classification (NCBI taxonomy): domain Eukaryota; kingdom Metazoa; phylum Chordata; class Mammalia; order Rodentia; family Muridae; genus Rattus; species Rattus norvegicus. The sequence goes on from NC_141555.1 coordinate 63,728,141, forward strand.
CTGCAAACCAGGCTGGATGGTCCTCAGAGAACTGAACATAGTATTTACTACCTGAGGACCCAGCTGTACCATTCGATGGCATATACCCAAAACTTGCTGCAACCTACAACAAGGACACGTGCTCCACTATGTTCATAGCAGCCTTATTTATAACAGACAGAAGATGGAAAGAACCCATATTTCCCTCAAAAGAGACACAGATTCATATAATGGGGTCCATTTACACGATGGTGTGGTACTCAGCTATTAAACAGAATGACTTCATGAAATTCATAGGCAAATGGATGAAACTAGAAAATATCATCCTGAGTGAAGTAACCCAAACACAAATAAATGCAAATAGCATGCACTCACTGGTAAGTGGAAATTAGCCCAAGAGCTCAGAATATCCACAATAAACTCACATACACTCTGCAGCTCAACGAGAAAGGACAAAGAGGGACGGCTTCAATCCCAATTAGAAGGGGGAAAAAATTATCATGGGAGGCACATGGAGGAAGGACTGTGTGTGGGAGAGGGGAGTGAAATGGAAATACAAGAGAGCAGGATCAGATGTGGGAAGAGACAGGAGCGAAACACAGAGGACCAGGAGAATGAGTATAGAAAGAAGGAACATTGGAGGACGGTGTAACCTCTAGAATGTCCCAGATACTAGGGATGCGACAGGTTCCCTGGACCCAACACTGATGACATTAGCCAATATACACAACAGTGAGATTGACCTGAAGACACCCCCTGCAGTAGATAGACATGACCACAGTGTAAGGATGGGACACTCACCCATCTCTTATTAAATCAGAGTTATCCGTGTCTATTGAAATGCAGGGTAAATATGGAGCAGAGGCTGAAGGAAAGGCCATCAGGAGATCTGCAGACACCAAACCGGACACTGTTGCTGATGCTGAGATGTGCTTGCAAACAGGAGTCTGGTGTGGCTGTCCTCTGAGAGGCTCTGCCAGCACCTGACTGACACAGATGCAGATATTCACAGCCAACCATTGAACTGAGCCTAGAGATCCCAATGGACGATGTAGGGGAAGGGCTGAGGGAGCTGAAGGAGACTGTAATTAACAACAATATCCATTACCCAGACCCCTCAGGGCTCCCATGGACCTAACCACCAACCATAGAATATACATGGTCTGGTACACTACGTATGTAGCAGAGGACGGCCCCATCTCACATCAGTGGAAGGGGAAGCACTTGGTCGTTTGGATGCTTGATGTCCCAGAGAAGAGTGATTCTAGAGGGTGAGGAAAGAATGAATGGGGATTACGGAGTCACCCTCTTAGAGACAAAGAGGAGGAATATGTGGAGGTGGGGTTTATGGAAAGGGGGTAATATTTGAAATATAAACAAATACAATGGTTAATAATATTACAAATAAAGGAGTGGTATTTTTCATACATTATTTTACTGCACAGGTTAGTTTGGATCATTTATTGTTGCCTAGATGCATATTTCTTCCAACAGTACCTGATATCTTGTTTCTCTGAGGAGTGTAGCCTTAGATCTTCCTCTTCATTCACAGAAGGCATAACACTTAATTCCTTTCTCCAAGCAAGGGTGACTGTAGAATTGTCTGTAAACGGCAGGAGGCATTTGTACAATCTAGTTGGGGGTCACCAAAAGAATTACTTACAAGCAAAGCTTGTAACGCAAACAGTTGTGTTCATTCAACTTACCAGTATTGAAAGCTTCCCAGGACTTCTGGCCAGGCAACTGCATATGATGTCAAGAGACATTTAGAATTTCAATATATGTGACTAGATAAAATACTTGACATTGTGTAGCATACTCAATATTTCAAAAATATCATCATGGAAAGAATATTAAGAGCTTAAGGACAAGAAAAAATAGTGAGTGATACATCAAGGCAGAAGCATTACAGTAACACCTGAAACTCACATGGAATTCTAATATCAATCCCATGCATTCTATGCTCTATTCACATCCTATCACATGCTCATTCCCTAACACAGTCCACCAGTGATTTTCTAGTCCCTGCAGTCTCTGAGGAGCAAGGGTCAGGATCAGCCTTTCCCACTCGGTTATGAGGCTCCAAGACACATCCCTGCACCAAAGCTGGTGTAAGAGGCGCTTGACCGCACAGTCTCCGAAGCGCCCTTTGCCCTTTCCATTCATGTTGCTACTTCAGGAGTCACTTGTCACGACCCCTGACAGTGTGCACAAAACAGGTAGCACTCCGGACTCAGAGGAAGACAGTCGACATGGTTCCTCCTCATTCAGAAAGCTTGGATGATCGCCCGCTACTACAAGCCGAACTGACAAGTGAGGCAGCTCCTGGCTGGGCCGTGCAGACCTCAGGACTGCCCCGTGCAGACCTTGCAACTGCCCCGTGCAGACCTCGGGACTGCCCCGTGCAGACCTCGTGACTGTCCCATTCAGACCTCTCGACTGCCCGGTGCAGACCTCTCGACTGCCCCGTGCCGACCTCGAAACTGCCCCGTGCAGACCTCTCGACTGTCCCGTGCAGACCTCGCGACTGCCCCGTGCAGACCTGGCGACTGCACCGTGCAGACCTCGCTACTGCCTCTTGCAAACTCGAGGACAGCCCCTCTCGAGCTTTGGTTGTTTCCTGAGATCAATGGTCACTCGAGATTTCCGTGCTTTGCCTTCTGGACTTGTCCACAGTTCTCGGGAGAGAGAGAAATACTCGAAGGATACAGCTCGACTGATGCTCACCATGACTCACCACTGCCGAGTCCTTTCACTGCCCCTTCACGGGGTAGTGTTTAGAGAGGACAGAGAGCCTCATCCCGGACTTTACCCTCTGACAATGCACCAGCGATTTCCCAGTCTCCATGGCCTGAGAACCCCTTCAGAGTCCCCCGAGATGATTATAACCCCGGAGTGCAGCAGGGGAATCAGTGGAAGGATTCCCAGCCTCCACAGCCTGGAAGCCCATTCAGTGTCCCCCAAGCGGATTATAACACCGGACTCCAATGTGGGAAGAACTTGAACACCAGAGACCTGAGCGACTTTCCACCTCCGGGACTACTTAGATATACTCGGCACAAGTTCATATGCTCAAAACCCTATGAAGACCAGAGATTCAAAAAACCTGATGCTCCTGTTACAGAAATGCTTCAGAAACTCAAAGATCATATAAAGGCTTCAGTCAATAAGAGGGTACTAGACCCCAGAAGGGAACTGACAGACAAAAGAAATGGACAGTTCCACTTCGTCTGAGGGTTCCTGAGGGCATGAGTAATCCACTGACCAAGGATAGGAGATTACTGAGTAACCCACTTGCATAATATATATGTCGTATGTATGTAGTATGTGTATAGTATGTATGTGTGTAATATATGTGTATATATGTAGTATGTATGTATGTATATATGTATGTACACTCATGTGCAGTGACCCACGGAGGTCAGAAGAGGGCATCAGACTCCCTAGAGTTGGGCACCATCTGATATAGTTGCTGGGAACTGAACCCGGGTCCTCTGAGAGGAATGCATACCATCATAACTGACATTATTTCAGTTTCCCATCATTTGTGAAACATCTTACCATCCATTGTGTCTTGTACTATGCAGTGTTCGTTCCTTAGTGCAATGGTGTCCCTTCACTCAGACTGGGTTTTGACGGTCTGTTGAACATGTAATAGTGGCATGGCAGAAGGATAGCGTGGGGGGTGTGCTCTGATGCAAAGAGGGACATTGCACTAACTGCTCAGTCACTGTCTCTGCTGGCCTGCACTATGCAGCATGTGTCTCCTGCGAAGCCAGCAGCTTTCCGTGTTGCCTGAGATGACAGCCCTTGCAGCCTCCTCTGTACATCCCCAGGGGATCATCCTGAGGGATCCCTGAAGGGAAATCCCTGATAAAAATTCTCCAGTGCTTACTAGAAACTCAGGCTAAAGCCCAAACTCCTGGTTGGGAAATAAAACCAGCTCCCAGTCCACCACAGCCTGACATAGGGTCCCATCCAACCTGCCTGCCATTCAGCCCACTAACGCTCCTATTCTGATAGGGTCGATGATCATATTGGATTAGGGGCCCAGCACACTCCAGGGTGGCCTTCATTATAACCACTTACATCTGCAATGACTCTACTTCCAATGGATATCACAGCCTGAGCAGCCAGGTGTTAGGATGAAAAGAGAGGCTGGTGCATAAGCCAGACACTCACCCTGTCTGGGATACTGACTTACTTTATTAAATGATTAAAAAAATGTATAAAAAATTAGAGAAGATCACACCCGAAGAATGGATTAGCACTTTCATGTCTACAATTCCTTTACCTGCTGTCTATAAGCACCTACTACCTCCAGGGACTCAGATAAGCCAGAATTCATTCCCTGTTTCCGCTCTAGATCAGGCACAGGTAATCCGTCGAAAACTGCTAAGCTGAGACTTTAGGAAACCTGTTGGAGACATCAGTTCAGGAAGCCAGATGCCCTGGCCAAGACCTTCGAGATGGGTCATCACAAAGATGGCAGATTTGGAAAGACGATAAGGTTGAAGACCTGATGCCTTTCTTGCTAAGGATTTGGAGACCTTCCCTTCAGAGAAGATGGCTTCAAAGAATGAAGTCTCCAAGCACCTCTCCTTGGAACAAGTGCTTGTTCCTATGGGGGTTGGGGGGGGGTGGCGGCATTTCATCCTCATACACTGGAGAGTGACGGGTCCAGAACTTCACGAGCCTGCTCAGTGTGCGGTGACTTAGGTGGAGAACCACTAGCTTCCTCACTTCAACTAGACCAAGGAAGGTGCTCTGCTCTGTCTCCCTGCCTTTGAAAGACACCTTCATCCCTGTTGTTCATGCCCAAGGCTTCCTATGGTCCTCACCTGTTTGCTTCTGAGTCAGCTGAGGTGTGTTGACATACCTCACTGTGTGCGAGCTTTCCTTAAGAGCTCTAAACACACAACCCATCCTGTACACTCCATCTCTATTTTTCTATTTAGCTTGATTTTTTTTAACAAAACATGAGCAGGAAGTGGATTTCTCAAATGGCTGATGCTTGCAGTATTCTAAAGTTGAGGCCCAGGTGAACGAAGTAAATTGTGGGCAGTACCTCACACAGACAGATCTTTATGCCCATTTTCTTGGGTTTTGATGATGTTAAAAATCTGGGGTTTGGGGGAAGGAAATTACAAAATGGTAGCAACAACGATCCATCGTGTGTCTCTGTTAAGGTTTGTTTTATTCAAAGTGACAAACGCTCCTCCCGTGACTCCATATTGAAGGAGGTAAAGAGGTGAGTTAGGTCCATGAAACGATGGCCTTAGGACCCAGGACTGGTGGTTGTCTTCCCCAGGTTGTCCTTCAAATATATCTTGCCACGAAACGGTTATAGCTGTGGTTCACAACCTGTGTGTGGGTCACGATCCCTTTGACAAACTTCAGTCTCCAAAATGATTACCGACAACAATTCATAACAGAAGGAAAATTACAACTATGAAGAAGCAACAAGAATAATTGTGTCATCAAGGGTCGTAACAAAATAGGAACTGTGTTAAAGGGGGCAGCATTAGGAAGGTAGATCACTGACTTATAGTCCAAGAAAGAGCATACAACTATGGGCCAAATAAACAAAATACAGGATCTCCAGCATACCAGCAACACGGGATAAAATGCAAGCTGGGGGGATAGTTTTGTGGGAAGCAGTGCCTGCTCTGAAATTGCCAGCACCTGCATGACAGCCCATAACCCATGATTGGAGGGATAATGACAGGACACATGGAAGGTCCCACGGCTCCAGCCACATATATAGCAGAGGATGGCATTGTCTGCATCAATAGGAGGAGAAGCCCTTGTTCCTCTGAAGGGTCAGTTCCCCAGTGTGGGGGAATGGCAGGGTGTTGAGATGTTAGTGGGTGGGAAGAAAAGCATCATCACTGAAGCAGGGGGAGAGAGAATGGGAGAGAGGGGATCCAGGAAAGGGGATAACGTTTGAAATATAAATACATAAAATTCCAATAAAAAAGAGACAGGAAGTGTTTATTTTGACCCATTGTTTGAGCTGGTACCATCCATCATGATGGGGAAAGCATAGCAACTGGAGTGTGATGGTCATATTGCAGACCTGGAGGGTGTTCAGCTTCCTTTCTTTCTTTCTTTCTTTCTTTTTTTCTTTCTTTCTTTCTTCCTTTGCTTGTTTGTTTCTTTCTTTGTTTGTTTCTTTCTTTGTTTCCTTGTTTTAAATTCCATATATAGGTTTTCCCTTGCTTTTATGTATCTGTATAAAAGATACATATACAGAAGCCACAAGAAACTTAGGGAAGAAAAGCAGGTATAGCTGTCAATAAGACATGGAGGCCACAGGGCTCAAGTCGGTTTCCCTCACGACCACATGTGTATTCATCATGACAGGAGACAGGAGCAGGGCACAGAACTGAACAAGAGTAATCAATGCTTGTGAGCCACCATGTTGGTGCCAGGGACTGAACTCAGGTCCTCTGCAAGAGGAGTAACGGTTCTCAACTACCAAGACACCTCTCCAGTCACACACAATCATTGTTTATACAGCCCCCCAAACACAGCACCACTTGATGTGTGTAAACACGCATACTAGACGTGCGGTGTGATTTATTTGTGTGAATGTTCAGTCAGTGTGATAGAAACGCTCTTGTATTCATAAATTTTGGGATAGCCGTTTTCACTTGGAGATTCTCTTCATTCTCAGCTTTGGTGTTTACATACATCATCAAGAGAGGAACCGCCCTGTCAGCCTACCCCCGCCTCCCCTCCATTTGCAGCTATGCCTGCCTTTCTTCACTAAGTTAAAAACCATCTCAGACTCTACTCTTTCATTGTGTTTAGTGTAGTAGACGCTCCAAAACCATAAAATGGAATCCCAGATGCAGAGGGAAGAAGTTTTGCTGTTTTTTACTTTGTTTGCTTTTAGTTGCTTTTTCCCACTTCCACTGGTTTGAACTTGTGTCCCATTCAGTGGCAGGTACTTAATTCAGCTAGCATTTTGAGAAGGGCTGTGGGTGGAGTGTCATAAAAGGAAAATTCCTGGAGAGAACTCGCTGGGATTTTGACCATAAATACAAAGTGTTTATTGACTTGATTTTTCAGTTACACAGAATCCTGGACCGCACTTACCCGAACTAAAACTTCACATCTGACAATTTGCTCAAAAGAAAAAAAAGTCTTAAAGACAAAATTGATCCAACAAAATGAGCCCTAAGTTGTAATGATTGACCCTCTGTAAAGAGAAACATTTTCTTTTAAAAAAAGACGATTTTGAATTTTTGTTTAACAATTTCATATACTTATATAATGAGTTTTACTCCTTTCCTTTCTGTATTTCCCTTCCTAATTCCCCTCCCTCATCCCCCTCCCTCATTCTGCCATCCCCTCCTTCAGTTCCCTTTTGCTTCCTCCCTCATCCTCCTCTGTCATCCCCTCGGTCAACCCCTTCTCTCACGCCATTCCCTCTCCAATTGGCACCGATATTCTGAATAAGGCCCCCCTCCTATTTCATGTCTCCTTTCTGCGTGTAATCCCTAAGTTTAATTAATTACATGAGTACAGAAGAATTCGACAGAACAGCTTATCTATGGGTACAGGAATGAAGAAGGGAGTGAAGCAGACATTTCTGGTTTCTTTGGAGACTCAACTGTGTCATGGATGTTGGTCTGGAAACTGTCTTAGTGGAGGATGTTTTGCTGAAAACAAACACATGGTGTTTCTGGTCGCTGCCTGTGAAAAGGGCATGTGATGTTTAGAAAGGGTACGAGTATAACCCTGGACAACAGTGGGCAACCCCATGGCATTGGCTTGCCTTGCCACTCTTCGCTGATGCTCAATGGATTTTGATGACTCTGGTCTTCACTGACCATGCTGTGGCATTGGTTCACCTTTCCTTCATCACTGACCATTGTTTGTCATGACTTTGTAGAGAGAAAAGCACCAGAGAACTTCTTGTGGAGACAATGTGGTGGCTTCTTGCTGCCTCCTCGAACGCAGGCCAATTGGAAGAGCTCGGCAATTTCTTCTGGGTTGAACTGTCCTTGGTGATTCGTGAATGGTGTTTGCAAGTAGATCGACCTACCTCTGCTGATTCATGTCAACTGAACTGATATCCTGATGATGAAGATTGAAATCCCCCCAGAGAAATATTTCTAAGCAGGTCCACATCGTTCTTTGTTTGCCCTATTATCCTTTCCTTTCCACTACCTCTGGTGGGTGGTGGGCAAGAGGAAGGTTAAAGGGTTTAAAAACTCTTACTAAAGTAGGTCTTGAAAAATCTAAGCCTGCAGGATAGAACACCTCCTCCAATAAATATTGATTGGCAAGGAAGGGGAGGGTCTTTATGGCCTCTCCCATGTGTAATGAAGTGTTGAGGGGCCCAGTCTTTTGCCCATGACCATAGCCACAATCAGTTTAAGAGTTCAATGACTAGGTCCAATCTAAAAGATATCCTTTTGCTGTCCACTTCCCCATCTTCTGGTTCTTATATTCCTTCCACCCACTCTTTCATGATGTTCTCTGAGCTGTGGAGGAGAAGACTTAGCCGTCCTATTTCCACCTCAACAGTCGAACACCACTGATTCCCAGCATTTTGTCCAGCTGTACGTCTCTGCCCATGGTAGTCAGAGGCTTCTTGTCTGATGAGAGCTGAGTGCAACGCTGACCTGTAGATGCAAATATGGATGTTTGGAAGGAAGTTTGACAATGTATTTAGCATTAGGTTCTTTCATAGGATGTATATCACATAAACCATAGGTTCTTGACCAGTTTACAGAACCTGGTGTGTATACGCTCGTGTAGAACATGCCTTGTATCCAATTAGAAAGCCACTCATTACTCCCATGACTGCAATTCCACTAACACATTAGGGGCACATCTTGCCAGATATTTTAGCTTGAATGGTTCACCCCTGAGTAAGGTTGTAGGTGATTTTCTCCCCTGGAAGCTTACATAGGACTCTCTTGAACCATGAAGGCTATCCATTTTAGAGGATGCTTCCACCTCAGCTTCAGATTGACCCTTCTGTGACATGTGACCAAAAGAATTCAGTGTCCTCAGCAATATGGTGTTACCATCAAGTTCTGGAGGGCTACGAAGAACAATGGCAACAACCTGTAAAGTTGTGAGGGCTTTTGGGATCTCGCTGGTCAGCAACATTCAGGAAGACATCCCACATCTGGCAGTGTGATTTTTGCTTAATTTTGGTTTTCTCTTGCTCTGATGAATACACTCACCATAGCCAGCTTGCGAAGGGAAATCTTCATTTCATCGTATCTGTTCCAGCCCATCATCAAGGAAAACCAAGACAGGATTGTGAAACAGAAACTACAGAGAATGCCCACTGGCTTGCTTCTAAGCTCACATTCAACTACCTTTACAGAGTACAGACCCACCTGCATAGGGCGGTGCTGCCCACAGTAGACCAGGCTCTCCAACATCAGTGAACAGTCAAGGAAATGCCACCTGGACATAGTCAAGGCCAATCTGATGGAGGAAGCTACTCGAGGGAGGTTCTTTCCTCCAAGACTAGCCATCACAAGAAATCAATGAAAATAAAAAAAAAAGAAATCAATAGCTTCAGGGGGAGCATGGCTTATCCATGGAGGGTGCCTCCATTTGAACTCAACAGTTGATCTTGTAGATATATTCTGTAACACAACGTTTTATAACCCCTCTCACCAAACCCCGTTCTAACCTAATCACCTAAGGGGAGATGGAGTGGAAAGTAAGTTTTAAGAAAATAATTGGCGTAGAAGGAAATGCTTCTTGGAAATAAAGCAAAAAAGGAAGCATTTCTGCATCCTAGATACTTTCCTCGCATCATCTGCGCAAAGATAATGAAAACCGTTACATTCCAGGTACCATAATTTCCAATGTTACAAATCATATAAATAATACTGCTTATCATTCATAAAACACATTGGCACTAATCGTTATGATGTGTTTTTCTAACTCACTCCTAATGTAGAACTGATGAACTGGAATTGTTCGCCTGCTCATTTATACATGAGGTAAGTGAGGTTTAAACGTCGAGATAATTTTCCAATATTCTAAGCTAATAAATAGCAGAATAAGACAGCTGCACTTTTTCTGCCTTCATGGCGTGGCCTCGGGAGAAATGCAAGTCAGGATACCTTGGCAGGGAATCCCAAGGATCAGTACAGGGCAGCTGAAAGTTGTCTCGGATGCAAGACTGGGAGTAAGGCTCAAATCTGCCGAGCCACAGCTCAGGATTTCTGAAACAGAACACCAGAATATGTTAGAGAGCGAGGAGACTAAACTAAACATCTGGGAGTCCTCAGCAGATTGTATAGATCCAGGGCTGAGGGTTCATATGTATGTTGGTCTTTGTGGGGGTGGAAAGGAACAATTATTTAGATCCCCACCTCCTACTATGTGTTACTACAGTGGAGGCAATGCATTAAGTCCAAGGTTTTATGTTTTGTTCCTGTGTATGTGTGTGTGTGTGTGTGTGTGTGTGTGTGTATGTGTGTGTGTGTGTGTATTTACATACGTGCATGTGCAGTGTATAATGTAGGGACTAATCCATTTCTCCTCTACCTTATTCATATAAGCAGCATTTTCAGTCAAACCCAGAGTTCACCAATATGACAAGTCTTGATAGCTATCTTGCCCTGGGGATCTGACCTACCTCTACCTCCCTGGACTGGGATTCAATTTGGGCCACAAAGCCTACCCATCATTTACCTGAGACCTGTGAGCCATCTCCTCAACTGCTAAGGTTCAAGTCCCGGTGTTGGACCCATCTCCTTTACTTTTGTTTTCTTATTCTTTTTTTTTTTTCTGTCTTGGTCATAATATCAGAACCAGGTCAATGTATGACTGGGTCACTCAAACAATCACTCAAATCCCACCACACCAATGTGTTCTAATAAGGAGGAGGACCCTGCTGACTCTCTGTCCTATAAAGTCTGACCTTAACAGATGAGTTAAAGGATAGGATTATCCTAGTGGGTGATTGTGGATGCTGTTGTTGAGGTTGAGGGAGGCTGGCAAATGAGGGGCCACAGCTGAGTCACTTATAATAACACATACAAAGCTGAGTGTGGTAGTGCATTCCTATATTCTCAATACTCGCGAAGATCACAAGTTCAAATCCAGCCTGGGCTACATTGTAAGTCCAAAGACAGCCTGGGCTACATCGTAAATCAAGGCCAGCCTGGGATACAGAGTAAGTCCATGGCCAGCCTGGGCTACATAGTAAGTCCAAGGCCAACCTGGGCTACATAGAATGTCCAAGGTTTGCTTGGCCTATTACATGACACTTCTCCAAACAACAACAGGTTTTTTTTTTTCCTTTTTGGTTTCTGTCTCTCCTATTTCCTCTACACTGATACCAGTGCTGTATTTTGGGGGTGTGGGCGAGAAGTTTCATCATGTCTGATGGTCCAGGATCTCCCAAGCAGCACGGCAAACCAAACAGTGCAGCAAACAAGTCTGTTTTGATTGTTGCAGAAAAATATGACACATGGGAAGTGCTGTCTGAAGAAATGGCTCTAAGATGGGATAACACCTTGGGAGACTGGGCTTTGATTTTGTGCTAGTTTCCTCGTGAGAAAAACAATGATGTTCTCAACCAGAGTCTGTGTTGGGAATACAATGCTGTGCTTCCATTTCAACACTGCATAATCTCCATATGGTAACCCTGGAAATCTTGTCTGATATTAAACAGATTATAGGAGAGGTAAGGTGAGTATAAACACTGTCATTAAAAAGTGTTTAAACGATGAATAATTTTTGTTTTAAATTTTTGTCTGTGGTACCAGGTTCAATGTTCTGCATAAACTCTAAAACACGGCAATTTCTTTTTTTTTTTTTTTAAATCGCCAAACAGAATGTGATCTTATATTTTTCTATCTAGGTCTAATCGAGACATAAAAATAAAATTCTTTGCTTATAAAAAACTAATTGTGTTTCAATAGCTTTTTTTTTGTTAATTTCTTATTTTTAGTGTTTTTTGTTTTGGGTTTCATTTTAATAATTATTTTTTCATTGAATTAATTTTCTTATTTTCTAGTGTAGATAAAAATTTAGGTTGCTGGTCTTTGTTTCTAATCTAAGAATTAGTGTTGTAAATAAAGTTTCCACTTAGCACTGTCATAGTTCTGTCTCACACATTTTGATAGTATGTTTCCTATCTTCTTCTTTTTCTCCTACTGTTACATAGTTTCATTATTTCTTGACATCTGTATTACTTGTGAATGAGTAATTTAATGTTTCTGGACTGGGAGACTCCTGTTGTTTCTCATTGAAGATGTTTATTTTAGTTTTATTGTATTAGCAGAACACATCCCGAGGGGCTGGAGATGCAGCTCAGTGGACAGAGTGCTCACTTGGCTCTCACACAGCTCTGGGCTCCACCTACAGTACCTCATAAGCCTGGTGTGGAGGTACATGCCCATAGTCCCATTACCAGAAGGAGAGCCAGGAGTTCAAAATCATCCTCGGGTGCATAATGTGTTTGAGGCCAGCCTGGGCTACATGAAACCTGTATAAACAAATATGTCCCACAGGACATCCTTTCTTAGGCATTTGCCACACTTTGTTTGTTGGTTTCTGAGTGTCTGAAAAGTCCAGGGGTACTTGAAGGAAAAGAACATCCTGGTGCTACTAGGGACTGTCATTCAGAGACATTGGCTGGTGAAGCCATCCCATCCCAGCTGGATTTCTGCCTGCTTCTGTTGCTGATGGGCTGATCCGTGTCCACAGCTTTACTCATAATCAACCTGCTTCCTTTTCAGCTATACACATTCTTGCTTCCTGCTGAGGCTGTGATGGAGTTAGTGATACAAAGAATTGGGGTCTCCTTCCAGCCCACTGATTCTCTCAACAATAAGTTCTTTCTCTGTAGAAATAGTTTCTCTGTTGCCTACATTATCAGAAATAAATATAACACTCTTTTTGTTTTATTTTGACACTGGGTTTCATTATGTAGGTAGGGCTGGCCTGAAACTCACTGTATAAACCAGGTAGGCCTTGAACTCACAGAGATCACCTTGCTTCTGAGTGCTGGGATTAAAGGGACATGCCTGTCTCCTTCTGTTTTTAATTTTTTTTAAATTTATCTCTATGAGGTGTGTGTGTGTGTGTGTGTATGTGTGTGTTTGTGTGTGTGTTTGTGTGTGTGTGAGTGTGTTTTGACTAAAGAGTCCATCAGATCCTCTGAACCCTGCTCCTCTGCAAGAGGATCCAGTGTTCCTAAGCAGTGAGCCATCTCCCCAGTCCCTTCTGCCTGCTCTAAACTCCACTTCATTGTTCATCCTGCCCAGACTTGTCTTTAATTCCTACTCTTAGTGTTTGCTTTAATTCAGTGAGTGCCTAATCGATTTTTTCTTGTTTCTTCTGTTACCTCACCAAGATGATGTGCATCCTTTTGATTTGGAAGTTTCTCATTGACGACACTTGAATCCTTGCTTTAAAATCCTTGCAGACAATTCTGACAAGGGTTTTCTCTTGGTGCCACCACCAGGGAACTGGTTTTCCTCCTCTGCTTTTTATTTAAGGGGATTGTCATGGTGTGAAGTGATTTCCATTTTTAGGTCATTTATGTAAGATGTCAGCAGTCCTGACACTCTGGGTGCAGTGGCTGTTTATCCTTCATAACCTTTTGGTGGTGTTTTGTTTTTTCTGGATTTGCCTGATTGAATAAAAGGGATTATACCTCCTGTCCATACAGACAGGCATAACTTAGATGGGTCAGGAAGAGTGGTTTTCAACCTTCCTAACGTAACCTTTTCATACAGCTCCACCAACTGTAAAATTATTTCATTGCTATTCATAACTATAATTTTGCTATAGTTATGAATTTTAATGTAAATGTCTGGAATTCAGGATATATGATATGTGACTCCTGTGCAAGGGCCATTTGAGCTCCCAAAGGGGTCTCAATCCAAGGGTTAAGGACCACTGATCTGGACTTGGTGGGAGGCCCTTACCGACGTAGATGGGTTGCCCAGTGTTGCCGGGGAGAAGTCTCCATCTCTGGAAGGCAAAGGATCTTCCACGATCAGGCTTTTTCCTGGGTCCCTCTGTAATAGTGGACACACTCTTGATGGTTACGGATGGATCAACTGACTCCAGGCAGTTTTCTTTTACATCCTCGAAGATGAATATTCTAAACAGGGTTATGCTAGCCAAAAGTAGTGGCTGAAGCTATCCCTGGCGATCTTTCCCTTCCCTAATGGCTCCTTGTCCCCACAAGACCAACAGTAGATGTCTGAGTCCCTCCCAAGCTGCACCTTTCCAATCTACACTCTTCTTCTGTCCTGTTTCTTTCACGGAGAGCACACACGCTAACCCTGAACCCATCTAGTCCTCAGTAAGCACTAACCACCTACTCCTCTCTGCCAGCTTCGCTTTCCCATATGACCCGGCTGTTCAAAATTCTGAGGCATGTTCACGCTTGTATGGTCAAACAGAATGGGACCGATTGGCTCGTCTATACTGACGTAGATTCTGTATGATTCTGGTTCAGTAGCCTGTAAATTTAATCCTGTCAAATTCCAGTTTTGTGTGAATAAAAATGGCCCTCGTCTAACTGTGGGTTTTGATAAAGCTAATTTTGGGGTGCTATCCAGTGGGCTGCCTCGGAAGGAGAGCCCAGCAATATTTCTGATACGGAGAATGACTTAAAGATAACCAAAGGAAAGATAGGAGCTGGGAAAATAACCACCAAGGATGTTGGTGACTCAGAAACCAAAGACTTTTTCAGAAAAAAAAAATGCATGAAAAGAGCTACTTGGGCAGAATGTGACTGGAGTCATCAGAATATTTGGGTGAGGACATCATTTTGGGTCTCCAGGAGGCTACATGAGAAGCTAAAACCTAGATGCTGGAAGTTTCTAAGCATAACTAGGGAAGGAACTGGGCTGAGAGGGCTTCTATGAGGTAAGCAGAGTCTGGATGATGTCACAGAGCAATGGGCGGAGGTTGCGCTTCTCTTCCACTTGGGGGCGCCAGACTCCCCTGAAGGTGGGTTCACTATCTTCCCAGCGGGGTGTGAAAGCCAGTTCAACTCCTGAACCCCACAATTGTTCAGCAGGCTTTTGGTGCCTGACCGGTTTCCGAAGACAGAATCTGGACGACTAGGACATTTTCTTTCGGTAAAAACGTTTATGAAGATAACGGGGACCCTTGTAGCCCAGAAAGCTAAAAGTTTTCCCTCGTACAGTGAGTAACCGTCTGTTCTGATGTCTTCCACGTTTGAGAGCTCGGCGGATGGTCTAGGCTAGTCAGTCTCCGGAGTTTATTATACTTTGCTAACAATATCTAATTCATAATTCTAATAAAATGTCAAAACTCCTTTCTGTGCCTGTGCATTTTAGGAGATAATATTTCTTTTTTGTTGTTGTTTTTTTTTTCAGGAGCTGAGGACCGAACCCAGGGCCTTGTGCTTGCTAGGCAAGTGCTCTACCACTGAGCTAAATCCCAACCCCAGGAGATATTATTTCTAAATGGCTGTTGTTGCCTACACAAAAGACTCTTGTTGTGGTTGAAGATGCAACAGCGTCGCGGAATAAACCTGGGGCTGGGTCAGGATGCACAGTACAGAAAGCAAGTGGACTGGTGTGCTGTGTCTCTGGGCAGACACTTGTGGATGTTGCCACGTAGCTCATAGTTAGAGGGTAGAAGAGGTGTGTGGTCACCCTTCTGGCTCCTTTGCTATCCTTTCTCTGTTCTGCTTGCTTAAAGTGGGGACAGGGATACTTAATCCCACACTGATCTAGCCATTCAAGGAGAGATTCCTCAGCAGAGGCAAAGTGCCTCGGGCTGACGAAATGTGTCTGAATATGTTATTCTGAGCTGTAGAGAACCATTTGTTCATTTCCCTTTGAACTTTAGATTTTGATTTTTGAGAGAGGGTTTTTCTGTGGGTAGCTTTGGCTACCCTGTAACTAACTCTGTAGACCAGGCTGGCCTTGATCTCACAAAGGTCTGCCTCCATCTGCCTCTTGAGTGCTGGAATTAAAGGTGCGCTCCACCATTGCCCAGCCCTCCTACGAACTTCTGATTATGACAGAATTAGATTCCGATGCTCAACCCTGTCTACCATCGCCTTCCTCACCTGCTCCAAAGTTCTCTTAGACAAGAGCCTTGGTCCAGCACCCTCCCAACCCCACCCCCATTGTTCTTGCAGGCACTCACATGACAGAGGCACCAGCATTGTGTCTTGTTTAAGCAGGCGAGCTCTTCAAACTCAGGCCACGGGCAAGTATGAAGCCTGAACACAGAACGATAGGCACAAGACAGTGGACCAGGATGCCGTGGCCTACCACACGATGTCTACAGCCAAGAAGAAGAGGATGTCTCTGAGGAGGATGAGCACACCATCCTTCCAGAAGCAGAGGAGGAGGAGGCCTTCTCCCCAAGCCCTGGGAACATTGTGGGCTGCAGAATTTCTCACGGATGGAAGGAAGGTGATGAGCCCGTCACCCAATGGACGGCCATCATTCTAGATCAACTGCCAACAAATCCCTCTCTCTATCTGGTCAAGTATGACGGAATTGACTGTGTCTACGGACTGGAACTTCACAGCAATGAGAGGATTTTAAAGCTTAATGTCTTTCTTCACAAAGTAGAGTTTCCTCAAGTGAAAGACGACCATATTGCAAGAGCCATGATTGGCCGAGCTGTGGAGCATAAATTTGAGGGCAAACATGTCTCTAAGGACAACTGGAGGGGGGTGGTCCTAGCCCAGGTGCCGATCATGAAGGATTGGTTTTACATCACATACGAGAAAGATCCAGCCCTTTACATCCACCAGCTCCTGGATGATTACACAGAAGGTAACCTATGTATCATTCCAGAGATTCCTCCAGCAGAGGTGAAGTCAGACGTTGACAGCGACATCTTAACAGGTCAATGTGTGCAGTTCACCAGAAGCGATGGTTCCAAAAAGATCGGCAAAGTCATTTACCAAGTTCCAGCCAAGCCTTCCGTGTATTTCATCAAGTTTGATGGCGACGTCCACATCTACGTCTATAATCTGGTGGAAAAGATCTGTTAAGGTGAAATTCACAATGTGTGGGGGGCATAGATGGGGAATTTATAGGATTGGGGGAAAATGTTTGTTTTTCTGTGTTTCAGATACACAAGGGCCTTTGACAACCCCAGTATCTTTTCCAGTGGAATTTGTTTTTGCTCTAAGAATTAAAATGTGCGATGTGACGTGTTGTGTGTGAACACTTTGGTGGAGGAGACGTGCTGTGGTGGATGGAACATGGAGAGGAAGCCGGAAAGGTCAAGGCTGTGAACAGTAAGTGTGATGTCACGTAGACTAAAACAAACAGGACTGAGCTGGTCTGGTCTTTAGGGAGAGAAAAGAACTGGAGATGAGGCTTAGAGGAGCAGGGATGGCACGGGGGAAAAAAGATGGATGTTTAGGAAGCCGTGGAGAGGGGCCAGACATAGATAGACTCTCTGAGGTGAAGTTGGAGGGAGAAACAGACAGTTGGGGAAAGAGGGGCAGGTAACAGGGAGGTGATCTTGGAACTCAAGGGGAGACCCAATAAACTGATCCAGCAGACTCAGAATCAGAGAAGGTCGGGGATTGTTTGACTAACGAAACCTAATGAAACCTGTTTCTCATCTGTAGATGTATTATTTTTAATTATGTGGGTGGGGGCAGGGCATGAACACAGGAGACCACAGAGACAAGAATAGTCAGGTCCCGTGGAGCTGGAATTAAAGGTGGTTGGGAGCCATTGGATATGAGCTCAAAGAACCAAATCCAGATCCTCTTTCAGAGCAGACGAGCTCTTGATCCATTGGTCATCTCTCCAGGCCCCTAAAGTCATCTTTTCAAATAAATCCAACCTTCCCATGCAGAGAAGAGACAAGGATGAGGGTAATAAAGATTAAATTGATGGTTTTGTGGAAGAAAGACTAAAGAACACATGAGGGAGTAGAGGACACTGAGGGACGAAGGAATTCCAAAATGGAGTTCTCACAAAGTGAAGCAGGAGGCCCAGGAAGAACAGAAAGAGTCTAGAATGAGTTGAACTTGGGCCGCATCCATATTGGTCTCTTTGGATTATTAAAGAACAGCCAAGACATCACTACAGAAGGTGGATGTGAGATGGAGGCTTCCCCGGAGGACATTTTGACGAGGATAACTCAAGAGTAGTGAATGCCAAACTCAGTTTATATCTATCCATTCCTGAAAGTATCATAAAGCCCATTATTTTGTATGATCAGTAAAATGTAAATTAAATGGGAGGATGAGGATGCCATGAGCTTCTGTCAGGTGTTACGTGGATCCTGTGTTTAGTTTCCCTGAGCGCTGTTTGCCTTTGTTGCATCCTGTAATATTTTTTGAGGTCTCTTCTCAATGACCCTACATGACCACAAAGAGCTCCTGCACTGGCTTTGCTTGCCTGGCTCTCCTTCGCCTGGATGGCTTCCTACACACCTGTGGGCCCAGTTACCCTATCTAGCCCAAGGAAGTTCCCGTCTCTTACTCATATGTAAGCTTATCCTCAGAAAACTCTTGATGGTGCCTCCAATGCCGAGGTGCTGAGCTCTTTCCTATGCCATTTGCCGTGATTTTAAAATGCTTTGTGCTTCCTGACCATGTAGCTGTCTCCTCCTGAGAAGCCCCTGTGTACCCCATGGGGTCTCCCTGAGCCACATCTACACTCCAAGAAGGTCTTTGGAGGCAAAATTATCATGGACTCATTCATTGTTCTTTCTTCTCTCAAGAATAAGTTTCTCACTGTAAGACTTGAAAATACTTTCTAGCATTGATTAATTCTGCTATTTGTTGGTTTTTATAATAGCTAGTTGTCTGACGGTTTCATTGCTGCAAAAAGACATCATGACCAAGGCAACTTATATGGGACAACATTTAATTAGTGCTGGCCTTCATGTTCAGAAGTTCTGTCTATTTTCATCAAGGCAGGAAGCATGGAAGCATCTAGGCAGACATGGTGTTGGAGAAGAAGCATATCTCCCCCACAGTGATATGCTTCCTCCAACAAGGCCACACCTACTCCCACAAGGCCACACCTCCTGCTTGTGCCACACTTCCCATGGGACAATCACATTCTAACCACCGCCCTGATTTTATGCCAACTGGACACAAGCTAGAATCATTAGAGAAGAGGGAGCCTCAGTTGAGAACATGCGTCCATAAGATCCAGCTGTAGGGCATTTTCTTAGTGATTGGTGGGCAGGGCCCGGCCCACTGTGAGCGGCACCATTCCTACGCTGGTGGTTCTGGGTTCTATAAGAAAGCAAGCTAAGCAAGACATGAGGAGCAAGACAGTAAGCAGTGTCACTCCATAGCCAATGCCTCAGTTCCTGCCTCCAGGATCCTGTCCGGTTTGAGTTCCTGTCCCAACTTCCTTTGCTGATGAGCAGCAATGTAGAAGTGTAAGCTGAATAAACCTTTTCCTCACTAACTTGCTCTTTGGTCATGGTGTTTCCTTACAACAATAGGATCCCTAAGTAAGACAATTTCTTATAGAAACAGTGTGTCTAGTAGAGCCACAAACGCTTACCTCATAACCACACATAGAAACGTATAGACACTTTGTTTTAATTTAAAGGTAAGACTTGCTCATGTACTGACCTGTGACTTTCTAGTTTGCTTCCTTCTCTCCGTGATGAATGCCATGATCAAAACTAACTTGGGGAGGAAAGGGTTATTTGCCTTACAGGTTACAGACCATCACTGAGGGAAACCAGAACAGGAGCTTGAAGTGGTAACAAGGAGCACTGCTTGTTGGCCTGCTCCCTGTCTCAGTCATTGTTCTGTTGCTGTGAAGAGACACCATGGTCAAGGAACTACTATAATGAAAGCATGTAATTGGAGGATCCCTTACAGTTTCAGTCGTCTGGTCCATCATCATGGCAAGGAGCATAACACGGGAGCAATAGAGAGCTACTGCTCTGTAAGAAGAGAGAGAGAGAGAGAGAGAGAGAGAGAGAGAGAGAGAGACAGAGAGAGACAGAGACAGAGACAGAGACAGAGAGACAGAGAGAGAGACAGAGACAGACAGACAGACAGAGACAGAGAGAGACAGAGAGAGACAGAGAGAGACATAGACAGAGAGAGAGAAAGGGGAGAGAGAGACAGAGAGATACAGACAGATACAGAGAGAGGGGAGAGAGAGACAGAGAGAGACAGAGAGACAGAGAGAGAGAAAGAGAGAGAGACAGAGAGAGAGAAAGAGAGAGAGAGGGAGGGAGAGAGAGAGAGGGAGATAGGGTGGGAGGGAGAGAGAGAGACAGAGAGAGAAATAGAGAGAGAGACAGAGAGAGAGAGAGGGAGAGAAAGAGTGAGAGAGAGAGGGAGGGAGAGAGAGAGATCGGGAGGGAGGGAGGGAGGGAGAGAGAGAGAAAGAGAAAGAGAGGGAGGGAGAGATAGAGGGAGGGAGAGAGAGAGGGAGGGAGAGAGGGAGGGTGAAAGAGAGAGATAGAGAGACAGAGAGAGACAGAGAGAGAGAAAGAGAGAGAGGGAGGGATGGAGGGAGTGAGTGAAAGAGAGAGAGAGAGAAACTCTGGGAAAGCATGGGGCTCTTGAAAACTCAAACCCCTCCCTTGTTGACACACCCACTTCCTGCAATGAGGCCCACCTCTTAATCCTTCTAGTCCTTGAAAATACTGTCACTCCCTGTTAACTAAATATTCAAATATATGACTGTGGGAGCCTTTCTTATTCAAACCGCCACACTCCCCATGGCTTGCTCCATTACTATTTCTTACAGCCTAAAAGGCTATTCTTTTTACACATGACTACTGATGAACTTGCCCACAATGGTGGGCCCTCCCACAACAATCATTAATCAAGAAAATGTTCCATAGACTTACCCAAAGTCTATCTAATGGAGGCAGTTCTTGAATTGTTCTCTCTTCTCAGTTGGTTCCAGATTGTCAAGTTGGGGGAAGAGAGAGAGAGAGAAAGAGAGAGAGAGAGAGAGACCCAGCACCGTAATGTTTCTCTTACTCCATGCTACATACTCACCACCAGACACTCTCTTCTCTCAGTGTACAGACCCACTTCCCTGTATGGCAGAACTGAAGAGTAACTACTGTCACCAACATGAATACTCGAGGATATGTGACAAGAAATGAATACATTCTACAGCTCCCAACGCCAAGCAAAAGCATTTTAGTGTGTGCTGCACTTACTGGGAGACTCTCAGTCACTGGCCATTTCATGGGTCACAGTAGACCAGAGAACCAAAACGTCACAACCTACATATCATCTCCTCTCAGCAGGAGACATAGCCCTTTCTCAAAACCCATGAATCTATCTGTACACTTAGATTTTTTCAAAACCTACTTTATTTAGGTTTCTTAAACCTTCTAGCCCACCAACCAGAGGTAGCAGAGAGAGAAAGTTGATAGGAAAAGAGAGAGAGTTGTGGACCTATTTAGAAGTAATTCTTTGGGGTAACTCAAATCTTCATTGTGCAGTACGATCCAATAGCAAACGCAAAATACGAATCAGTAGCAGTGCCTTGATCTGGCAGAGACCACAAGGCTCTAACCAACAAGAAGCAGCAGAAGCAGCCAGAAGCAGCCCGAATAGCACAGGTTCTTTTGTGAATTTCTCATTACGGAATGAAGACCAGCAAAGACCACCGAAACCTTGCAAGGTATAGCAATGTAAAGATGTCCTCTCCCTCTCTGTGCGATTACATTTATGTTCTACATAAACATCCTGTCCCCCTTCAAGCGTGTGCTCCATCTAAATACCACATGCCTTCTCATGTGTCTGCTTCAGCAAAACATCCTCTCCTAACATAGCTTCCAGAAAAACATCCTGTGACACAAGTGAGATTCCATAGATACCAAAATTTTTCCACTTCATCTAGCCTCATCTCACACTTGGCCATGACATCACAAAACATATAATGGCCATCTTGCAAGGCTCCTAGGCCCCAGCTCCACCAGCCACTGGAGCTTCTGCAAATGCACTCCGTGAGACTCAGACCCTTTAGTGAGAACAACCTTCAGTTATCCCCGTAAACATTGTGCTCTCTCCATCTTTGCTCTCAGCCTATAGCTGTCCAACTTCCAGCCAACTCAGCTGTGACCAGAAAACCCTCATCAAGAAAGTCAATGAATTTGACTTGATTTTTTTTCCCTGACAGAACGGAGTGTTCTCCCTGCATGGTTACCCTGGTGTCTGAGTCATCTGTAATAAAACACACTACTATTAAGATCAAAGTCACAGGAACTATGACAAATAGCAAATCGCACGACAAGCATCACAGTTGGCCAAGCCTTTTCTGCAGCTTTATTGAAATAAAATTTACATACTTAAAAAATCCATTTATTTTAAGTGCGTAATTTAATGATTTTACAGCAAAATTTATAGCTTCCTTCCCTTTTTTAAATACTCATTTCCCACTAGTTCATACGATATCAAAGTCTATTAAAAACACAGAAGTGAAGTCAGGAGAAGGACCAGAGTGGGAAGCAGGAGGTTCTTGATTTTCTAAGACGACAGATACATTGGCAGAATCGTCTGGATAAAACCACTTGGGAAACATTGGGTCTTCTCTTAGCGTGCAGCCTCCAGACAAAGAGTTTAAAGGGTTAAGTCATGGGTCCTCCTACATTAAATCCGGTCCTGACCTGGTGTGGTCAGCATCATTTTTGGCCACTTTCATGTTAATCCCATTCATCACTCTTCCACGTTGCCTAGCAACTCACATAGTAAACAAACTTATTTTGGTTCATAATTTCATAGGTTTCGGTCCATGGTCACATGACCATGAAAGCGGCACGATAGAGCCCAACTGCTAACCTCACTGGCATCCAAGAAGCATCAACACAGGAAGAGACCAAGGAGAAAAAAACACCCTCCAAGACACGTCCCAAATGACCAAGTCCCTTAATTTCCTATCTCCTCGTTTCCCGCCACCTTCATACACATCCATCAACTCATTGATTACAGCCCACAGAGTCCAATCGATTTTCATAGTCCCACCTTTGAACATTGTACTTGGACAATGTGTATCTTAAACCCATAGGGTAGGGCCAGAAGGTTGTGTCAGAGGTCTAAACATCAATGCACACTAGAAACAGCTGGGTAGGTTTCTCAACATCCCCTATTTCTTTGTGGGACTGAGCTACACCATGTCTGCATTGCAGCATTTTGTCTGGGGTGAGATACCATCAGCAGTCAATTGTAAATATGCCCCCCACCATGTGTGTGCTTGAATGTAAAATGGCACGTCTATAATATAGACACACACGCATATACACAGACTCACAGAGAGGCAAAATGGGAAGGAGTTGAATCTTAGGAACCCTCAAGGAAGAGGGAGTGGAAATATAAGAGACAGATGTCAGCGAGAACCAGAACAAAGCAGTGTCTTGTATACACGATAGGACCACTATCCCTCAGCCCTAGCTGACAGGAGAGGGAGAGTCAATTTTCTACAAAGATATAGATGGTGATAAGCTGGCCAGGCTCCAGGGCCTTGCCCAAGGCCCATGAATTTATGGGCAGCATAAATGACTTGAGTGGGTTGTTACAGAGGGCAGAAAGGGAGCTTGAATTTGGGAGAAGGGATTAGGTGTGGATGGATCTGGGAGGAGTTAGGAAGAGACGTGAGAAGTAAATTCTATCAATATATAATGTACGAAGTTCTCAAGGAACTAATAAAAGTGGTTTATAAATACCATATCTGTACTGAACACATACAAACCATTTTTCTTGTCATCTCCTAAATAACAGCCCCTCATGATTTAATTTCATTAAGTACCAAAGTAATGCAGAGATTATTTAAAATGTAGGAGGGTCTGGAGAGACGGCAGAGGGGTAAAGCCAAGTGTGTGGTCACACATGGAAACACCAGGGCTTGGTATGGGAACAGGAGGATGACCGGGACTTCCTGACAGTGAGCCTCACCTCAGGTTCAGCAGGGGACCCTGTCACAAGGGAATACAGTAGGGAGTGAAGGAGCAGAACACGCTCTACCCTCCCCCAACCTCTGCACTTACATGTTTCTATGACCACACGCACACATACACACATATAAATATGACTAGAGTATACGAGAGGCTTGCATACGTTATATGCAAATGATGTGTCGTTTTACCTAAGGAACCTGAGGAGATTTAGATCATTGGGTGTCCTGGGGCCAACTCTCAGAGGACACGATATATCTCCTTATTGTGCAAACGAATCCTTTGTTGAGTGTGTGTCAGTGACTCCACACAGTTCTCCTCCTCTAGGTTCCTGTGTATCACAGAGAATGATCTGGAAATACTGAAACAAATATAAACTAAAGGCTTTGTTGGGGTTTCTAGGCTTGCGTTAAAATCATATTTATCACGTTTTATTAAATGGAAGGGAAATCTTCAGCTCCCAGCAACAATAGACTCAATCATGTTGGCTTCTGTTTTATCCCATTTTGAATAGCAATTAATTGCACATCAATAGCTCCCCATGCTTTGAACTAAATCAGGATGAAGGGATATGTTTCCATAACCCCTATGTGGATAATCAAGTAGAAAGGGGGGAGGTATGATGCCTTTGGCTTATGGGAGAGTGATGGCTTGATTGGAAACTTGTTATGCAAATAACCCTAAACTCTGAGATATGGAATGTAACGATAAAATATACTACCAAATGCTATGGACACTCATTACCTGATTTTTCTTAAAAGAAAAAAAAACATACTTTAGGATTTTGAATAAGTGTGACCCTCAGAGGTTCCAATACTTGAATATGTTTGGTTTCCAGTGGGTGGATTGTTTAGAAATGATTGGGAGTTGTGTTTTTGTTAAAAGAGATGTGTCAATGGGAGGTGGGGGCCTTGAGATTTCACAAGCCCACCAGGCTTACATCTCAAGTCACAAAGGAAAATAAATATAACAGGAAATAATAATACACATCCAAACCGTGATGGGAAGTTCATATCCGTTCCCCTTAATGCATGTCAACTTTGGAAACTGGAATCCAAAATGAGATGAGACTTTTGAAAAATCCTAATTCTCAGGCAGGCTTTGGTATTTCTCTTTCCCTGAAAACGAACAGCACTAGAAAAAGGCAGACGGTAGGTTGTTTTTGTCCACAAATCGAATCAAAAGGGTTTGATAATGAACATAGAGGAGGCTCACCCCATGTTTACCAAAGAATAGAGTAAAAAGGGGGGAGGGGAGACATCTAGAGAACAGTCGGTGCCTTATTGGTATTATAAAAAAAATTCCTGAAGTCAAGAAATAATATTTGACAAAAGAAAAAAAAAACTAGGTTTCCATTAGGCAGAACTGTTTTAAAAATGCCTTCATTTTAGTCATGGAAAGAGGGGGGTGGATCAGGTCACTCTGAAGATAACTAAAGTCATTCCCATCAAAAAATTAAGAAAAATGTGGATTTTTAATGGACTTGAATAAAATTAGAAATTTTAGCTTTCAAAGAGGAAATATTGTGTTCCAGAGAGAGAGAGAGAGACAAAGGAGTGTCCAAACTCATACTTGATTCTTTCAATAAATCTACTGGTAACTCATGTATTTTTGATATTAGGATTAAAACTCAAGTTGGATTTCTCGACTTAAGAGTTTAATGTCTGTGAATAGCTGCCAGTGGAAAGACTTGTCCTCGGATTTCTCAAAAGGCATGAAAAAGCCACCGTGGAGTTACTGGATTTTGTTTCAAAGACTTTAGCTCCTTGTCTGCAGGGATGCAGGGCCTCAGAGGAAGGGCCTGAGACATCGTAAGAGGTAGCTCCAACACCTGAGGCCATGCGCACAGAGGGAAGTAGCCTTTCTCAGAAAATGGAGCTACGAGAGCTAAAAAATGAAGGCGACACATCGATCAAATCGCTGTAATAGAACGACGGCAGCCAGTTCACAGAGCGAGGCAGCTGTCAGCAACTTGGCCAAGAACTAAGAGGATTTGAAAAGATAATAACACACAGAGTTCACAGAAGCCACAATAGACTCATGGGGTCTGCGAATTTAATCCATGTGCTCTGGGCAGAGAAAACAATCCAAACCAGAGATCCCTCTTCCTCAGCCCAACGGAACGCTGTGCTGTGTCCCGGATGTCCCATGTCAAGGACTCAACCTAGATGCTGGAAGCCTGTGAGAAAGCAGAAGTAGGTCATTTAAGTGCTGACACCGGAAATGGCTCAAGTCTGCACCTTCATTGGAAGGAGAAAAAATAAGTCACACAGCACCAGAAGTAATCCTTGTCAGGGTCTGTGTGAGGTCGGAAGTGTTCGGCGCCATGATCAATCAGTAAGCACTGCCTACACGTGTCGGGTGAGCCCACACAAATGAGGAAATGGTTTTTAAATTTAAACACAATTTCTAATAACTAGTAACTTTTAAGTGTCCAGGTTTAGCACAAGCTTCCAGATTATGTGGTTTCTCAGGCGGAAGAACGCCGCACAAGAAGTGTGTTTGAACTTCGGAGGTTCCTACTATATGACAGCAAACTAGGAAAAGCACGGAGGTGGGGTGTGGTAAAACGAACTAGAGGGAATCTGTAAAACCAAGAAAGAAGAATTCAGAAGACTTGTACAGGAAAGGCCAGAAAAAGGGATGTCTTGGAAGACCATCCTTGTTTTCAGAGTTTATCACAGCAAAATTGCCAAAGACTGGTAGCAAAATTGCCATTTGTCTCTGTGGACAATCTCTGAACATCCACACACACACACAGACACACACACACACAGACACACACACACACAGAGAGAGAGAGAGAGAGAGAGAGAGAGAGAGAGAGAGAGAGAGAGGGAGAAGTGAAGCAAGGGGGAGGGACTAGGGGAGGGGAAGGGAGAGAGAGAGACAGAGACAGACACAGAAAGAGAGACAGACATAGAGACATACACACAGACACACACATGCAGAGATATACACGAAGACACGCACAGCCCAATTGAGGATTTACAGAAAGGTAGCCATCAAAGGACCCGAATATTTGGTGCTAAATTAGGTGAGCTTTGTGGAGGAATGAGTGCCAACCAAATTTTGCAAGTTCTGCAGCCACCTGCATGTTTCCGCACCCCCTTAGCTGTCGGGGTATCGCATACATGGCTGTCACTCCTGCTTTCTTCATTTGTATTTTACTGTGAATCTCCCTTCTCCCCTGTTCAATGTGGCCAGCGGTTTTCCATGTGGAAGGAACTCACACTGCACTGTGTCTAGGGCGGCAGGGAAAACAATTTCAAAAGAGGCTCAGTGCTAGGCAAACAGTACAAACAATGCATACTTCACCTCCAAAGGAGGGGCTCAAAGAACACAGAGGCTCTGGCTGGCGCACAAGGCCGATCTTACAAAGTTAGGGCCCACAGCATCCCTGGGACCCAACCAGCAGCTCTCATTCAGCCCTCCATGCTAATGACTCACTCTCATCTCTTGAGACCAGAGGAAGAAGCATTTGGAAGATCCTCTCCCTAAAAATGAAGCTTGTGTGGAAACTCTTATTAAACTTAAGAACAATTTTCAATAGGAAAGCCCACACATAGTAAAAAAATAAATGGCAGATTCGACAGCCTTCTCTGCGATACCATCATGTACACACACACACACACACACACACACACACACACACCAGAAGAACAGACCTACATAAAGGATACATTTCCAGGCTCAGATATCTGTTGGGAGGAGGTTGACGTTCTAACAAACCTCAGCCAAGGACTCCATTTGGAAGATTCAGAAGCTCAAGACATTGGTTCACTACTGGGAGAAGATCGCTGTCTATCTCACATAACCTTTATGGAAAACAAAGACAGATCAACCTAGAATGAGTTAAACAGAATCCCTTTCAAGGCTATTGAAGAATTTTGGAGACAAACTCCACAGACAGCTAACAGCAGAGAAAGTGACCCATGATTGCAGGTTGTATAATACCACTGAACCTGGTGAAACATTTCCTACTCTCCTAGGAATCCTAGACGTGAGAGGGCACCAAGGCAGCCTGGGCAGCCCACGTCAGTCTCCATACAAAGTGCACTTTGTAGGCTGACACCCACACGGCTAGTCTGCAGTTCACCAATCCTGGTCATGAAGGCATCGAAAAACAGGAGACGCCCTCCCAGGTAGAGCCACTGTCTCTGGTTCCTGCCTTCTGGAGGCTCCACAGTCATTCCACCCTTAACTCTCCATCATCCTGTTGACAAGTGTCTGGGCTTTATCTTTGACTTAGGAGTATATTTTAGTCCTTTAGATCTCTCTCTCTCTCTCTCTCTCTCTCTCTCTCTAGCTTTCTCTCTATCTCTCTCTCTCTTTCTCTCTCTTTGTGTGTGTATGTTTGTGTGTGTGTGTTTGTGTGTTTTGTGTTTGTGTGTGTGTGTGTGTGTGTTTGTGTGTGTGTGTGTGTGTAAATGTTATAAAGGTTAATAAAAAGAAAAAGTTGCTGGTTCCAGTACACATTTAAAATAAAGATTCTTTTTTTTAAAGCTTTATTTATTTATTCCATGTATGTGAGAACACTGTCACTGTCTTCAGACACACCAAAAGAGGGAATCAGATCCCATTACAGATGGTTGTGAGTCACCATGTGGTTGCCGGGAATTGAACTCAGGCCTCTTTGGAAGAGCAGTCAGTGCTGTTAACCACTGAGCCATCTCTCCAGCCCTAAAATAAAGTTTCTTAAGAGAGCAGTTTAGCGTGGGAAGCAATAAAGATGCCCCATTTATGGATGAGCACTCAGTCTCTTTAAACTCCTGGGACTCGGGAAGCATCTTGGACAAGGAGGTGGGAAGAGTGTAAGACCCAGAAGGTGGGAAGAAGGGCTGTGGTTTGCTGCCTTCAGGACAGGATGTGGCTGCTGCAATCGTGAGCTCACAGCAGCTGTGGTCACCTGCATAGGTCTATAAAGGACCACCAGCTAGACAAAATCCCTTACTGAGGAGGTTTTCAGGTGCTGAGGGCTTCTGGGGTAAAAGAATCATTCTTTTCTGAGGGTTTGGTCACTGGTAGAATTCCCACATGCCTGTAGATAGTCACACACCCATAAGTACATAACCAATGCTAATTGGGCTTAGTGGTTATAGGTTGGGAAAGAGGATATGAATTTTGAGGGATGGTTATTGGCAGGGAATTTGGGCAGAGCAGAGGGTGAAATGGAAGAGTTTATGGCCATGTTTCATTGTATACATGTATGAAATTCTCAAGGATAAAGACAATTTATTATTTAATAGAAAATTTAGACTATTAGCTTTAGCTACGTAATATAAGGCTGTATGACTCTAAAGAATTCAAATATTGAACATAAATCAAACCAATTGACTGCCTTATGATTCAAGGAGCAAATTATACATACTTAGTATAATGCACTTTCTCCCTCTATCGGTCTCTTTCTATCTCTTGTCTCTCTGTCTCTCTCTCTCTCTCAAACACACACACACACACACACACACACACGCAGATGCACACTTACATTATTTTTATGTCAATGTATTAAAATTCATGATACAATCAATATGAAGGAATAGAGGTTTGTTTAGGGCACACAGTCACAGTCATTGGGTTCAGACTGTCGGGGCAATGACTACATGGCCACAGTGTATTGATCTGTGTCACTGAGAGCCTGCGTGAGTCCTGCTTATATTTGGTTTGATCAGGCGGCCAAGAGTTCGGTCTGAACCAGCCAGCACCCTCCTTCCTGCCCCAGTGACCTACTTCTGCTACAGCACAGTATGAAAGGTTCCTCCACCTTCCTAGACAGTGCCATCAGCTTGAGACAAAGTGTTCCCACAGCTGAGACCCTGGGGAAATTTCACACAGAAGCCCTAACGACAATGAGCCAGGCAAGTGCGAAATGTTTTGTGAAAACTGTTTAATTTCAGTTCTGTAAACAGGACAGGGAGGAACCCTTTGATATGGATTGATTTAGTCTTCAGCTTACAGAGTGCACCCCCAAAAGATACATAGTGTAGAAAATGCACAGTTTTCTATGTAGCAAGCATGGCACTGAAAACAACACACTAATGAAAGTAAAATGCAAAGAACTGGGATATATAGTAACAATTCCAATTGTCATTGTGAAAGGCTCTTTTATTTACATATGTGAGCTGTCATTATTAGTTCCCTACTGGCTTGATTTTACAAGGAAAGAAAATCACAAGCTCTGACTATCCCATCAACCACGGTGTCATTCATCACACTGTTATGGGGCTCTGATCTAGGGATTAATCATCAGGGTTTGACAACAAAATCCATCGGCTCAATACATGAGGCTTTAGCGGAGAAAGTGAGGTTACAAGTATGTAATGCCCTTTAGTGTCTTCTCTGCCAGTGTGTTGTATGCATGTCTTGTTGTTGAATATTGTTGGTGGTGGTGGTTGTTGTGCTTTCAAATATGAAATGTTGAATGCAAGGGCAAGTGGCAGGGATCCAATAGATCTTTGCATCCTCACTTTCTTCTTCCCATCTCTTGCTAAGTCTCCCAATCCTCAGCTATCATTCAAATACACTGAAACAACTCAAATATACCAAAACAATGTGAAATAAAGACACTGAAAAAACTCAAATATACTGAAACAAGGTAAAGTCAAGATGCACTTGCCATCCCTAATTTGTGTTTGCATTTTGACCGTAATAGTCTGGTAAGCCTTAAAAACCACAGGATGGGTCTGAGGAAGATGGGTGGGTGAAACCGCTTGCTGCCTAAGCAGACCCTAACTCAGATCCCAGTCACCATGAAACAGGCAGGGGAAACCTACAACCCCTGGGACAGGAAGGGGGAACAGAATCACTAAGGTCTCCTGGCTTCCATCCCGGATGAAAATATGAGAGTTTGGGATCAGGCAAAGTCACCTCCTGTCTTAGTTAGGGCTCCATTGCTGTGAGGAGACACCATGACCAAGGCAGCTCTTAATAAAGGAAATATTTAATTGGGGCTGGCTTACATTTTCAGAGGTTCAGTCACTGATTATCATGGTGGGAAGCACGACAGAGTCCAGGTAGACATGGTGCTGGAGAGTGTTCTACATCTAAATCCGAAGGCAGCCCAGAAAGAGACTTGCAGCCACAGGCAGCCGGAAGAGCATCCATCTTCCTCATTGGGCAGAGCTTGAACACTAGGAGCCCTCAGAGCTGGCCTACACAGTGACACACTTTCTCCAACAAGGCCACACCTCCTACTAGTGGCACTTCCCATAGGCCAAGCGTGTTCAAACCACCACAGTGCATCAAAAGAAAATGGCAGAGAGACATAGAGAAAGATACTGCATGGTATCCTCTTGTAGCAGGGTGCTGCAACTCCCCCCCACACACACATAAACCCATGCACATGTGCACACATGAGCAGATTTATTTATTTATTTATTTATTTATTTATTTATTTATTTATTTACTTTATTTATTTTTTTCCTTAAGAACTTGGTACATACACATAATGTGTATGAGCAAATTCTTCCCCATCCCCTCCCCTCAAATCCCTCTCCTTTCCTCCCTCCTAATTCCATGTGCATTTTAGTAGAAACTGCTTAGTCCATTTAGTGCTGACTAGACGTGTGGGGGTGAGTACAAACATCCAGGGGAGCATGGACAGCCATCACAGGCCAAATCCATGAAGAAAATGGGCCCTCTGCCCTGTAGTCATCATTTCCCAGTAGTTCCTCAATTGGGGTAGAGGAGCTTCCAGAGTCTCCACCCGTCTATTATGGGATTTACCTATGCAGGTTTTGTAGATGAGATCCTAGACACCGTGAAACACATGAACACACACACACACACACACACACACACACACACACACACACACACCCCCACAATTTGAAACCAGAGAATGATTTCTAAAAGGTTATACAACGTCCTAAATTCAGTTCCTTGGTGGCGGAATATTTGAAATCCACACCAGATCATAATTCTATCTATATAAAATTAAATTATTCAAATGAATATTGTAAAGTTCAGCGGATTTTTATCTGTTAAATAGCACAGGCTGAATGAAATCACTTGGTGCCGAACCTCCCTACGGCTGCACAAGAAAAATTGGAAATCAGGGTTCAAAAGCATGAATCCACAAGGGTGAGGGGATCATCAGAGATCGAGGACCTACAGGACAGGGTAGGGAATCTCAGTAGACCAGACAGGTGGACCATAAGCAAAGAGCCTGTAAAACGGGCCATTCATACCTTGACAACCTTCAAAGTCTAGGGGAAACGCAGGGTTAGGTACCCCCCAAAGTGGGAATAAAAAAACTTTAATACATTTACCAGACACATAGCTTCTAAATACAGTGTGGATTGGAATCTACAGTGTGAAAAGGCATAGGAGTAGTAGTGTCCAGTTTTCCCCTTGCTGTGACAAAATTGTGTCATTTAGAGGCTGGAGAGATGGCTCAGCTACTCAGAACCCTTGGCATCCTCACAGCTGACTCTGGCTCTGGAGATCTGCCTCCCTCTTCTGGCCTTTGCAGGTACTTCAGTCACATGACATAACACAAAAAAGACCCACGAACAAAAGTAAAAACGAGAACTTAAAATGAGTCATTTAGTTGATGTTAATGCACCGAGGTTTGTAGAGAGAATCTCTTCTCAGCATCACCTGTCAATAAAAAAAGTCTATGACCTATGAACTGAGGCAGGAAATAGAAGGCGGGACACTGGCAGCAAGAGAGGATTCTGGGAAATAGTGTATAAAAGGAGACCCAGGGAGGGACGCTGCGGCAGATGCTAAAGGAGATGTTGAGGAAGAGGCTAAGAAAGGGGATGAAAGCGCAGTAAATAACCATGTAGAAGACACAGAATAGTTTGAATGGGTTAAATAAGTTAGTCCGGGAATGAGCCAAAGTTTGTGGCTTATGAATTTTTTAATAAATAATTAGTTTCAGAGTTGTCATTGTGGGAGCGGGAGCTGGGAAGGAAAAAAGTACTCTTTTTTCCAAAGGTTAATTTCTCCTAATTATTTTCATATGATTATGTAAGATGCTAATATATGGAAATCATGTGTAGGTTATATGGGAAATTGCAACTATCCTGGAGAATTCTAACATAAATATGTTTTTTAATGCAAACTCGGTAGTGATATTTTTTTCAACTTACATTTTTCAAGTCTCTGTCTATTCTAAAGTATATGAGTTTATTTTATCTACAGTAGAAAATGTTCTTGTGATGTAATGAAACATTAGTCAGCCCTACTAAGATGCTTTCTGGAAGTCAGTTAACCACAGGCACTGAGAGCTGTGATGACTTAAGATGTGGCCAAAGCACTTTTGGGATCGTGAACTGATGAGTATGGGCTTGTGGTCACATTCACCCCAAAAGTGACCACACACACACACACACACACACACACAGCCGACATCACTGACTAACTATAACTCAGCTAGAGCTGTGGCTTTGAGATCCTGGAGGAGGTGGCACTGGGTTTATACGGCCTTACACTTTGGCACAAGCAGACAGCCACACTCACAACTCTCCCTCTGGTCCCCCTCTTCCTTCACAGCAAGGTCCAACACAATTTGTTTTTTCTGATTTTATCCATCCAGTCTGGGCATCCAGATCTTAACTTTTTTGTTCAGTGTGTGTGTGTGTGTGTGTGTGTGTGTGTGTGTGTGTGTGTGTGTGTGTGTGTGTGTGTAAGAGAGACTCTGTGTGTGTGACAGAGAGAGAGAGAGAGAGAGAGAGAGAGAGAGAGAGAGAGAGAAATAGTCACCCAGTTAAAACATGTGCATGCACACACATGTGGAAGAACCTGGTACACTCAGGAAATATCCTTAAAGTCTTGTCTGTCTTGTTCACTGTGGCAGCAACTCTCACTCACAGGCAAAGCTCCTTTTGGTGTGGGTCACCTTTCCAGACAGCGTGCTCTGGGCATCCTGCCTCTGCCTTCCAAGGTGGACTTATAGGATGGTCTCCACATCCACGGGGCATCTATGTAAGTTTCTGGGGAACGAGTGCTTAACTGCTAGACTCTCTCCCTAGTCCCTTCCAGAACTTTCTGTCCCAATTCCCCTTTACCTTTCATTTTGAGATTTATCGAGTATGCATGACAAATGGAGACTGTATACATTTGAAGTATGAGGTGTAGTATTCTGATCACATTATACATTGAACAGATATTTTAAGATCAAGCTCATTCACATTCTCTCTCTCTCTCTCTCTCTCTCTCTCTCTCAGATCCACTGTTTTAACATACTCCACATACACAAAACCGCAGTGACAATCATTTCACTATTCCCAGGCTCTGATGTGTTATACATCCCGTAACCGAGTGATGTTGTACATTCTGTACAATCTACTTCTCAAAAGGAAAAATCAGCACCGCAGTCACTGGTTAAAACCCTCAAATGGCTCCATGTCACTGAGGGTAAGATGGAAAGCCCCTCTGTTGACATCCCTCTGTTGATAGACAGATGCTGTTCCAGAAAGACCAAAAGCTTTGACACACCATCCCGGGCCTGGGAAATCAAAACTTTAGTTTCTTGTGTTTGTAAACAGAACAGAAAATGGGCTTTACAAGACAAAGAGACTGTAAAATTTCGTGTTGCTAGAATACTCAGTCACATAGGTTATAGAGCAACTGAACTCATGGTTCCACAGGAGTGTGGTTGGGGGATTCATGTGTTTGTATAAGTGCCTGTTCCCAAGTGCAAGAGCACATACGTGTGTTCATACGTGCAGAGATGAGTAGAATGTGCATTCTCTTCCTCACTACTCTCCGTTTCTGAGTGAACCACAGCCCACCATTTTGACTAGTGTGGCTGGCCAGGATCCTCTTGGAAATCCAACCGCCTCCACCCTACCATGTTGCAGACATGATTAGCCATGCCTGGAGTTTTACAAAGGTGCAGAGAGAATTTGGGCTTGCAGAGCAAAGGCTCTTGCCCACTGAGCAATCTTCCCAGTCCCCATCAGAATATGGTCTATCACAACCTTCATGCCCTGCCTTCTGCTGTGTGTGTTTCTCAGTGTCCTAAGGGATGTCCTCTCACATAAATGGTTTCACCCCCACATGGCTCTGTGCTTACACCCAGAACAGAGTGTCTCTTTTACCAGGAGAACTAATTCAGAGGTGGACATGTTCTGATTGCAGCCTCTAAGGTATAGAGAAGACTGTCTGCATCTTCAAGGCTTGGGCTTTCTTACCCTGTGAACTGAAAGCTGGTGTCCCACCCTGGAGGATGGAGAAAAGGAGAGAAGGATGCGGGAAAGAGAAGGAGGCAAAAGTGTAGGGGAGAGGTTGAAGTCACATTAAAAGTTCCAAGTTAGCATCAAACATGAAGAGTAGACAGGGAGAAATTGACAGTGTCACTGCTGTCACCACACACAGACACACAGACACACACACACACACACACACACACACACACACAAACACACAGACACACAGACACACACACACACACACACACACACACGCATCTGCTGTGCTCAGGTGTCATTCCCCCACTAAATAAAATGCTCTATTAGGTTTATCTGCCCCTCTCACGAGTAGCCTGTAATTAAATAACCGCCTTTTAAAATCCTGCTAGTGTGAAAGAAAGCCATTTGAGCATTTTCCTTAGCTGATGAATTACAT
Organism: Rattus norvegicus; assembly: GCF_021556685.1. Taxonomy (NCBI): domain Eukaryota; kingdom Metazoa; phylum Chordata; class Mammalia; order Rodentia; family Muridae; genus Rattus; species Rattus norvegicus. Next base: position 63,763,562 of record NC_141555.1, read on the forward strand.
GGACCAGTGGTCCTTGATAAACAGGCCTTTTCTAAAGCGATGCATGAGAAAAAGTAAATGCGTCTAAAACAATTGATGGGGGATTAGATCCCATGTCTCGGGCCTCACTGAGTAGACTCTGTCCCCAGCAGGGAGCAGAGCCCAACTAGGACCAGCTGCAAGACTGGTCTTCCAGAGGGTGTAAGATCCAGGAGGGCCCCTTCACGGACTCTGTCAGACCTCGCTTTTCCCAGAACAAATGCTGTTGCTGCCCATGCTGAGCCTCTGAAGCCGAAAGAGTGAGGACAAAACAGCTCCCTTTTTGACCATCTCTCATAAGGAAGATCCCCATCAGAGCCAGAGGTTTTTCACTGCTGCTTCAGGGCCTGATCATGGCTGTGATGGCTGTCTGTGGTGCTGACCTTTTCCTCATAAAGTTCTTTCTAAAGAGTAATTTGTCTCCTCTTCCCCCCATGGAACCCACCGTGCCATTGACATCACAGATGTCAGCGTATCTTTTTAAAGAAAACGCAACTCAATCCAATTCTACCCTCTGGCATCCAAAACGCTTGTCATTTTCATAGCCACGTACTTCAGAGTGCTGAATAATTCCTGAACCAAAAATCTCATCTAAATCAGTTCCTGGTGACACTCGGGTATGATTCCCCATGGGGCACACCTCTGCACCGTTTATGAGTCTACAGAATAAAGAAAGCAAGATGCATGCTACAGCTAGCAGAATCTGGTAAACTATAGCCTCTGATCAACTCAGCATCACTTGAAGATAGAGAAAGACAGACAGACAGACACACACACACACACGCACGTGAGGGGGGGCTTAACAAATGTCTTATTGTGTTATTGTGTTGGTCTGTGGACAGGCCTATGAGGAATTGCCTTGATTGTTGACTGACTTAGGAGGGCCAAGCCCACTGTGGGCAGCACCATCCCTAGACAGGTCGTTCTGAGATGTATAAGAAAGCTAGTTGAGCTGGAGCAAGCCATCAAGCAGAGTCCCTTGGTGGCATCAGCCTCAAGACCTTGTTGTGGTTCCTACTCTGACTCCCCTCCATGACCTAAAAGTTGAATTTAAAACATTTTCCTCCCCTACACTACTTTCCATCCAAGCGTTTTATTACAGCCACAGAAAGGAAACTAGAACAGACTCCATGGGGCAGCAGGGAGGACTGAGGCCTCACTGATTCCCAGAAGCCTGTGCTTGCAGCTTCTGGCTCTTCTATCACTGTAAGCCACAGTGACCTGGGCAGGCTCAAGAGAAGGACGGACAGTCTGCATTACCGAGGAGACAACACAGTCACTTCTGTCCTTATTCCACGGACAAGAAAGAGTGCTGATGACCCAGCGGTTATAACGTTTAGCAGTGGGAACAGAAAGAGAGGAGGAACTTCACGCTTTCCACAGGGCCAACGAGAGGACCAGAGGCAGAGGTGAAGCTGGACTCTGTAGTACATTTCCTGTGTGGGCGCCCTTCCCCCACCTAGTTACAAAACAGAAGGTTCTAAGTCAAGAAAGAAAGAAGAGAGCCACAAGACGAAAGAAACACAAGTATGTCAATAATGCCCCTGCCTCAGCGGCACTTTCCAGAGGTTTGTGAGTCTGTGGACATGTCTATGAGGAACTATGGGGAATATCATTCCCTATGAAGGTGGCCCAGGGTTGTAGGAGAAGGAGAGAAAGCTGAGTAGGTCATGGATAGCAATCAAGTACCCAGCATTTCTAAGTTGTCTCTGATTCCTTTCCTGCCTCTAGAGTCCTGCCTGAGTTCCTGCCCCAATGTCGCTCAGTAACAGACGGGAACCTAGAAGATAGAGTGAGACAACCTCTTTCCTCCTCAAGTTGACAGCTGTGATGAGATTGTTCTTCTTGTTGTCTACATGTTCTTCCCTTTTTTGAAAGTTGTCTCTTTTTATTGTTCTTAGAAAGATGTTATTACATGTTTTCTCATGGGCTCTCTGTCTCTCACCATGTCTCTCTTTGTCTCTGTCTCTGTCTCTGTCTCACTCTGTATTTGTGTGTTTGAGTGTGTATATGTGTATGTTTGTGTGTGTATGTGTGTGCATGTGTGTGTGTTTGTGTGTATTTATGTGTGTGTTTGTGTGTTTGTGTATGTATGAGAATTTCTGTGTGCAAGTGCATATGTGTGAGTGTGTGTGTGTTTGTTTGTGTATGTATGAGTGTTTCTGTGTATATGTGCGTATGTGTGAGTGTGTGTGTGTGCGTTTCTGTATTTATAAGTGTTTCTGTGTGTTTGTGCGTGTGTGTGTGTGTGTGTGTGTGTGTGTGTGTGTGTGTGAGTCTGCTTTCCAGGCTTAAAAAAAAACCCCAAGGCTGTAAATCTCAGCAGGTGCCTAGAGAAGGAAGATGAAGGGGAGAAAATGGGGAAAAATCATGTCCTTTGAGTTAACCCCACCTTGAGGACATCCACATAGTGGACCAAAGTAACATAATGGCAGAGGAGTCATAACAGCAGACAGAGAGTAAGACGGTGCACTTAGAAAAGTGGACAGATTTTAAAAAGCTGCCATAAGTTGTTAAGCTCTAAGTACATTTTAAAAAAATTATAATGGTAAAGTGGGAGGGAATTACTGGGGAGAGGGAAGGGAGGGTCAGAGTGTGGTGGGGACGGGGGAGGGTTCTGAAAAGAATCCTTTTGAAGATCTGAAGAACTATGTGACACAAACAATTAAAGTGCCCTGTAATTACAGGTAAATTCCACACTTACCTGCATCCACTATTCTGTCTACCCATATTTCAAAAATATAATTACCTCATCTATTTCATCCTGATTTGCTGCATTTGATCTAATATATTCCTTGTAACCAGAAGTGCTGGTAAATTTTAAAGACATTTAAAATATGTCTGGTCGATATCAGGTTTGTCATCAGTTTATCCCGAATTTGGAAGCAGGTCCAGAAGCTAATTTTTCCTCGCTCTTTGCAAAGAATCCATAATTCATGATTGCCATTGACTTCAATACAAGGTATTTAATCCTGTCAAATTCCAGCTTTGTGTGAATAAAAATGGCCCTCCTCTAATTGTGGGTTTTGATAAAGCTAATTTTGGGGTGCTATCCAGTGGGCTCCCTCAGAGAAAGAGTCTACCAATATTTCTGATACAGAGAATGACGTAAAGATAACCAAAGGAAAGATAGGAGCTGGGAAAATAACCACCAAGGATGTTGGTGACTCAGAAACCAAAGACTTTTTCAGAAAAAAATGCATGAAAAGAGCTACATGGGCAGACTGTGACTCGGTTCATCAGAATATTTGGGTGGGGACTTTACTTTGGGTCTCCACGAGGCTACATGAGAAGCTAAAACCTAGATGCTGGAAGTTTCTAAGCGTAACTAGGGAAGTACCTGGGCTGAGTGGGCTTCTATGACATAAGCAGAGCCTGGATGATGTCACAGAGAGAAGGGCGGAGGTTCCGCTTCTCTTCCACTTGGGGGTGCTAGACTCCTTGAAGGTGGGTTCACTATCTTCCCAGCGGGCTGTGAAAGCCAGTTCAGCTCCTGAACCCCACAATTGTTCAGCAGCCTTTTGGTGACTGACCAGTTTCCGAAGACAGAATCTGGACGACCTGGACATTTTCTCCCGGTAAATACGTTTATGAAGATAACTGGGACCCTTGTAGCCCAGAAAGCTAAAAGTTTTCCTTCGTACAGCGAGTAACCTTATGTTCTGATGTCTTCCACGTTTGAGGGCTCGGCGGATGGTCTAGGCTAGTCAGTCTAAGAGTTTATTATCCTTTGCTAACAATATCTAATTCATAATCCTACTAAAATGACAAAGCTGCTCTCTGTGCCTGTGCATTTTAGGAGATAATATTTCTTTGGTTTATTTTTGGTTCCTTTGTTTTTTGTTTTTTTTTTGTTTTTTTTTTCGGAGCTGAGGACCGAACCCAGGGCTTTCTGTGTGCTAGGCAACTGCTCTACCACTGAGTTAAATCCCAACCCCAGGAGATATTATTTCTAAATGACTGCTGTTGCCTACACAAAAGACTGTTGTTGCGGTCGAAGATGCAACAGCGTCGCGGAATAAACCTGGAGCTGGGTCAGGATGCACAGTACAGAAAGCCAGTGGACTGGTGTGCTGTGTCTCTGGGCAGACACTTGTGGATGTTGCCACATAGCGCATAGTTAGAAGGTAGAAGAGGGGTGTGGACACCCTTCTGGCTCCTTTGCTATCCTTTCTCTGTTCTGCTTGCTTAAAGTGGGGACAGGGATACTTAATCCCACACTGACCTAGACATTCAAGGAGAGGTTCCTCAGGAGAGGCAAAGTGCCACGGGCTGAAGAAATGTGTCTGAATATGTTATTCTGAGCTGTAGAAAACCATTTGTTCATTTCCATTTGAACTTTTGATTTTGATTTTTGAGACAGGGTTTTTCTGTGGGTAGCTTTGGCTATCCTGGAACTAACTCTGTAGACCAGGCTGGCCTTGATCTCATAGAGGTCTGCCTCCCTCTGCCTCTTGAGTGCTGGAATTAAAGGTGTGCTCCACCATTGCACAGCCCTCCTATGAACTTCTGATTACGACAGAATTAGATTCCGATGCTCAACCCTGTTTACCTTCCTCACCTGCTCCAAAGTTCTCTTAGACAAGAGCCTTCGTCCAGCGCCTTCCCCACCCCACCCCCATTGTTCTTGCAGGCAGTCACATGACAGAGGCACCAGCATTGTGTTTGGTTTAAGCAGGCGAGCTCTTCAAACCCAGGCCACGGGCAAGTATGAAGCCTGAACACAGAACGATAGCCACAAGACAGTGGACCAGGATGCCGTGGCCTACCACACTAGGTCTACAGCCAAGAAGAGGAGGATGTCTCTGAGGAGGATGAGCACACCATCCTTCCAGAAGCAGAGGAGGAGGAGGCCTTCTCCCCAGGCCTTCGGGACATTGTGGGCTGCAGAAATTCTCACGGATGGGAGGAAGGTGATGAGCCTGTCACCCAATGGAAGGCCATCGTTCTAGATCAAATGCCGAGAAATCCCTCTCTCTATCTGGTCAAGTATGATGGAATTGATTGTGTCTACGGACTGGGACTTCACAGTGATGAGAGGATTTTAAAGCTTAAGGTCTTGCCTCACAAAGTAGTGTTTCCTCAAGTGAAAGACGCCAATCTCGCAAGGGTCATGGTTGGCCGAGCTGTGGACCATAAATTTGAGGGCAAACATGGCTCTAAGGACAACTGGATGGGGGTGGTCCCAGCCCAGGTGCCGATCATGAAGGACTGGTTTTACACCACCTTCCAGAAAGATCCAGTCCTATACATCTACCAGCTCCTGGATGATTACACAGAAGGTAACCTCCGTATCATTCCAGAGACTCCTCCAGCAGAGGTGAAGTCAGACGTTGACAGCGACATCTTAACAGGTCAATGTGTGCAGTTCACCAGAAGCGACGGGTCCAAAAAGATCGGCAAAGTCATTTACCAAGTTCCAGCCAAGCCTTCCGTGTACTTCATCAAGTTTGATGGCGACGTCCACATGTACGTCTATAATCTGGTGGAAAAGATCTGTTAAGGTGAGATTCACAAAGTTTGGGGGACATAGATGTGGAATTTATAGGATTGGGGGGAAAATATTTGTTTTTCTGTGTCTCAGACACACAAGGGCCTTTGACAACCCCAGTATCTTTTCCAGTGGAATTTGTTTTTGCTCTAAAAATTAAAACGTGCGATGTGACGTGTTGTGTGTGAACACTTTGTTGGAGGAGACTGGCTGTGGTGGATGGAACATGGAGAGGAAGCTGGGAAAGTCAAGGCTGTGAACAGTGAGTCTAATGTGTCATAGACTAAAACAAACAGGACTGAGCTGGTCTGGTTTTTAGGGAGAGAAAAGAACTGGAGATGAGGCTTAGAGGAGGAGGGATGGCACAGGGGAAGAAAGATGAATGTTTAGGAAGCCGTAGAGAAGGGCCAGACATAGATAGACTCTCTGAGGTGAAGTTTGAGGGAGAGACAGACTGTTGGGTAAAGAGGGGCAGGTAACAGGGAGGTGGTCTTGGACTCAATGGGAAACCCAATAAACTGATCCAAGCAGACTGAGAATCAGAGAAGGTCGGGGATTGTTTGACTAACGAAACCTAATGAAACCTGTTTCTCATCTGTAGATGTATTATTTTTAATTATGTGGGTGGGGTAGGTCATGAACACAGGAGACCACAGAGACAAGAATAGTCAGGTCCCCTGGAGCTGGAATTAGAGGTGGTTGGGAGCTATTGGACATGAGCTCAAAGAACCAAATCCAGGTCCTCTTTCAGAGCAGACGAGCTCTTGATCCATTGGTCATCTCTCCAGGCCCCTAAAGTCATCTTTTCAATTAAATCCAAACTTCACATGCAGAGAAGAGACCAGGATGAGGGTAAGAAAGATTAAATTGATGGGGATGTGGAAGAAAGACTAAAGAACACATGAGGGAGTAGAGGACACTGAGGGACGAAGGAATGACAAAATGGAGTTCTCACAAAGTGAAGCAGGAGACATAGGAAGAACAGAAAGGGTCTAGAATGAGTTGAACTTGGGCCGCATCCATATTGGTCTCTTTGGATATTAAAAAACAGCCAACCATCACTACAGAAGGTGGATGTGAGGAGGAGGCTTCCCAGGAGGACATTTTGACGAGGATAACTCAAGAGTAGTGAATGCCAAACTAAGTTTATATCTATCCATTCCTGAAAGAATCATAAAGCCCATTATTTTGTATGATCAGCAAAAGTAATTTAAAAGGGAAGATGAGGATGCCGTGAGCTTCTGTCCGGTGTTACGTTGATCCTGCGTTTAGCTTCCCTGAGCACGTTAGACTCTGTTTCATCCTGTAATATTTTTGAGGTCTCTTCCCAATGCCCCTAGATGACCACAAAGAGCTCCTGCACTGGCTGGTCTTTCCTGGCTCTCCTTTGACTGGATGGCTTCCTACACACCTGCGGGGCCCTGTTACCGTATCTACCCCAGGAAGTTCACGTCTTTTACTCACATGTGAGCTCATCCTCAGAAACTCTTGATGGTGCCTCCAATGCAGAGGTGCTGAGCTCTTTCCTATGCCATTTGCCGTGACATCAAAATGCTTTGCGGTTCCTGACCATGTAGCTCTCTCCTCCTGAGAAGCCCCTGTGCACTCCATGGTGTCTCTCTGAGCCACATCTACACTCCAAGAGTGTCTTTGGAGACAACCTTATCTTGGACTCATTCATTGCTGTTTCTTCTCTCAAGAATAAGTTTCTCACTGCAGGACTTGAAAATACTTTCTATCACTGATCAGTTCTGCTATTTGGGTATTTTTATACTAGATGGTTGTCTGACGGTTTCATTGCTGCGAAAAGACACCATGACTAAGGCAACTTATAAGGGACAACATTTTTTGGGGGGGTTCTTTTTTTTTCAGAGCTGGGGACCGAACCCAGTGCCTTGCCCTTCCTAGTCAAGCGCTCTACCACTGAGCTAAATCCCCAACCTCAAGGGACTACATTTAATTAGGGCAGGCTTTCAGGTTCAGAAGTTCAGTCTATTTTAATCAAGGCAGCAATCATGGAATCGTGTAGGCAGACATGGTGTTGGAGATATACTTCCTCCAACAATGCCACACCCACTCCCACAAGGCCACACCTCCTACTTGTGCCACACTTCCCATGGGAAAATCACATTGTAACCACCGCCCTGATTTTATGCCAAGTTGACACAAGCTAGAGTCGTCAGAGAAGAGGGCGCCTCAGTTGAGAACATGCATCCATAAGATCCAGCTGAAGGGCATTTTCTTTGTGATTGGTGGGGAGGGGCCGGCCCACTGTGAGTGGCACCATTCCTAGGCTGTTGGTCCTGGGTTCTATAAGAAAGCAAGCTCAGCAAGACATGAGGAGCAAGATGGTAAGCAGTGCCCCTCCATAGCCTCTGACTCAGTTCCTGCCTCCAGGATCCTGTCCTGTTTGAGTTCCTGTCCCAACTTCCTTTAGTGATGAGCAGTAATGTAGAAGTGTAAGCTGAATAAACCTTTTCCTCCATAACTTGCTCTTTGGTCACCGTGTTTCCTTACAACAATAGGAACCCTAAGTAAGACAATTTCTTATAGAAACAGTGTGTCTAGTAGAGCCACAGACGCTTACCTCATAACCACAATTAGAGACGTATAGACACTTTGTTTTAATTTAAAGGTAAGACTTGCTCATGTACTGACCTGTGACGTTCTAGTTTGCTTCCTTCTCTCCGTGATGAATGCCATGATCAAAACTAACTTGGGGAGGAAAGGGTTATTACATTACAGGTAACAGACCATCACTGAGGGAAACCAGAGCAGGAGCTTGAAGCGGTAACAAGGAGAACTGCTTGTTGGCCGGCTCCCTGTCTCAGTCATTGTTCTGTTGCTGTGAAGAGACACCATGGTCAAGGAACTACTATAATGAAAGCATGTAATTGGAGGATAACTTACAGTTTCAGACGTGTGGTCCATCATCATGGCAGGGAGCATAACACGGGAGCAATAGAGAGCTACTGCTCTGTAAGCAGAGAGAGAGAGAGAGAGAGAGAGAGAGAGAGAAAGAGAGAGAGAGACACAGAGAGACAGAGAGACAGAGAGACAGAGAGACAGACAGAGACAGAGAGAGACAGAGAGAGAGGGAGAGACAGAAAGAGGGAGAGACAGAGAGAGAGAGGGAGAGACAGAGAGAGAGAGAGAGAGAGAGAGAGAGAATTAATCACCCAGTTAACACATGTGCATGCACACACATGTGGAAGAACCCGGTACACTCAGGAAATATCCTTAATGTCTTGTCTGTCTTGTTCACTGTGGCAGCAACTCTCACTCACAGGCAAAGCTCCTTTTGGTGTGGGTCACCTTTCCAGACGGCGTGCTCTGGGCCTCATGCCTCTGCCTTCCAAGGTGGACTTATAGGATGGTCTCCACATCCATGGGGCATCTATGTAAGTTTCTGGGGAACGAGTGCTTAACTGCTAGACTCTCTCCCTAGCCCCTTCCAGAACTTTCCGTCCCAACTCCCCTTTACCTTTCTTTTTGAGATTTATCGAGTATGCATGACAAATGGAGACTGTATACATTTGAAGTATGAGGTGTAGTATTCTGATCACATTATACATTGAACAGATATTGTAAGATCAAGCTCATTCTCTCTCTCTCTCTCTCTCTCTCTCTCTCTCTCTCAGATCCACTGTTTTAACATACTCCACATACACAAAACCGCAGTGACAATCAGTTCACTGTTCCCAGGGTCTGATGTGTTGTTCATCCCGTAACCGAGTGATGTTGTACATTCTGTACAATCTACTTCTCAAAAGGAAAAATCAGCACCGCAGTCACCGGTTAAAACCCTCAAATGGCTCCATGTCACTGAGGGTAAGATGGAAAGCCCCTCTGTTGACGTCCCTCTGTTGATAGACAGATGCTGTTCCAGAAAGACCAAAAGCTATGACACACCATCCCGGGCCTGGGAAATCATAACTTTAACTTCTTGTGTTTGTAAACAGAACAGAAAATGGAGTTTACAAGACAAGGAGAATGTAAAATTTTGTGTTGCTAGAATACTCAGTCACATAGGTTATAGAGCAACTGAATTCATGGTTCCAAAGGGGTGTGGTTGGGGGATTCATGTGTTTGTATAAGTGCCTGTTCCCAAGTGCAAGAGCACATACGTGTGTTCATACGTGCAGAGATGAGTAGAATGTGCATTCTCTTCCTCACTACTCTCCGTTTCTGAGTGAACCACAGCCCACCCTTTTGACTACTGTGTCTGCCAAGGATCCTCTTGGAAATCCAACCGCCTCCACCCTACCATGTTGCAGACATGATTAGCCATGCCTGGAGTTTTACAAAGGTGCAGAGAGAATTTGAACTCTTTGGGCTTGCAGAGCAAAGGCTCTTGCCCACTGAGCTATCTTCCCAGTCCCCATCAGGATATAGTCTATCACAACCTTCATGCACTGCCTTCTGCTGTGTGTTTCTCAGTATCCTAAGGGATGTTCTCTCACATAAACGGTTTCACCCCCACATGGCTCTGTGCTTACACCCAGAACAGAGTGTCTCTTTTACCAGGAGAACTAATTCAGAGGTGGACATGTTATGATTGCACCCTCTAAGGTATAGAGAAGACTGTCTGCATCTTCAAGGCTTGGGCTTTCTTACCCTGTGAACTGAATGCTGGTGTCCCACCCTGGAGGATGGATAAAAGGAGAGAAGGATGTGGGAAAGAGAAGGAGGCAAAGGTGTAGGGGAGAGGTTGAAGTCACATTAAAAGTTCCAAGTTAGCATCAAACCTGAAGAGTAGACAGGGAGAAATTGACAGTGTTAGTGCTGTCACCACACACACACACACACACACACACACAAACACACACACACACAGACACACACAGACACTCACACACAGACACATACACACAGACACACACACATACACACACACAGACCCACACACATGCACACACACACACACACACACACACACACACACACACACGCATCTGCTGTGCTCAGGTGTCATTCCCCCACTAAATAAAATGCTCTATTAGGTTTATCTGTCCCTCTCACGAGTAGCCTGTAATTAAATAACCACCTTTTAAAATCCTGCTAGTGTGAAAGAAAGCCATTTGAGCATTTTCCTTAGCTGATGAATTACATGGACCAGTGGTCCTTGATAAACAGGCCGGTTCTAAAGCGATGCATGAGAAAAAGTAAACACGTCTAAAACAATTGATGGGGAATTAGATCCCACGTCTCGGGCCTCACTGAGTAGACTCTGTCCCCAGCAGGGAGCAGAGCCCAACTAGGACCAGCTGCAAGACTGGTCTTCCAGAGTGTGTAAGATCCAGGAGGGCCCCTTCATTGACTCTGTCAGACCTCGCTTTTCCCAGAACAAATGCTGTTGCTGCCCATGCTGAGACACTGAAGCCAAAAGAGTGAGGACAAAAGATTTCCCTTTGGTGACCATCTCTCCAAAGGAAGTTCCCCATCAGGGTCAGAGGTTTTTCACTGCTGCTTCAGGTCCTGATCATGACTGTGATGGCTGTCTGTGGTGCTGACCTTTTCCTCATGAAGTTCTTTCTAAAGAGTAATTTGTCTCCTCAACCTCCCCATGGAACCCACCGTGCCATTGACATCACAGATGTCAGCGTATCTTTTTAAAGAGAACACAACTCAATCCAATTCTACCCTCCGGCATCCAAAATGCTTGTCATTTTCATAGCCAAGTACTTCAGAGTGCAGACTCACTCCTGAACCAAAAATCTCATCTAAATCAGTTCCTGGTGACACTCGGGTATGATTCACCATGGGGCACATCTCTGCACCATTTATGAGTCTACAGAAACAAGAAAGCAAGATGTGTGCTGCAGCTAGCATAAACAGGTTAACTATAACCTCTGATCAACTCAGCATCACTTGAAGAGAGAGAAAGACAGACAGACAGACACACACGTGAGGGGGGGTTAGCAAATGTCTTATTGTGTTATCGTGTTGGTCTGTGGGCAGGCCTATGAGGAATTGCCTCGATTGTTGACTGACTTAGGAGGGCCAAGCCCACCGTGGGCAGCACCATCCCTAGGCAGGTCGTTCTGAGATGTATAAGAAAGCTAGTTGAGCTGGAGCAAGCCATCAAGCAGAGTCCCTTGGTGGCATCAGCCTCAAAATTTTGTTGTGGTGCCTACTCTGACTCCCCTCCATGACCTGAAAGTTGAAGTCAAAACATTTTCCTCCCCTACACTACTTTCCATCCAAGCGTTTTATCACAGCCACAGAAAGGAGACTGGAACAGACTCCATGGGGCAGCAGCGAAGACTGAGGCCTCACAGATTCCCAGGAGCCTGTGCTTGCAGCTTCTGGCTCTTCTATCACTGTAAGTCACAGTGACCTGGACAGGCTCAAGAGAAGGATGGACAGTCTGCATTACCGAGGAGATGACACACTCACTTCTGTCCTTATTCCACGGACAAGAAAGAGTGCTAATGACCCAGTGGTTATAACGTTTAGCAGTGGGAACATAAAGAGAGGGGGAACTTAACGCATCCCACAGGGCCAACAAGAGGACCAGAGGCAGAGGTGAAGCTGGACTCTGCAGTACATTTCCTGTGTGGGCTCCCTTCCCCCACGTAGTAACCAAACAGAAGGTTCTAAGTCAAGAAACAAAGAGGAGAGCCACAAGACGAAAGAAACACAAGTATCTCAATAATGCTCCTGCCTGAGCTCCACTGCCCAGAGGTTTGTGGGTCTGTGGACATGTCTATGAGGAACTGCTTTGATTGTTTACTGATTAGGAGGGTCAAGCCCATTGTGGGGGGAACCATACCCTAGACAGGTGGGTTCTGAGCTGTATAAAAAGACCCAGTCTTGGAGCGTGTCTGCTGCTCATGTGGTGTTTTTTTCTTTTTTGTTTTGCTTTGTTTTCTAACTGACAGAGAGGGCTACAGTATTGCCTACAGCGCAGCATTGAGTCTGCTCCCCAAAATTATCATCTTACTGTAAAAGAACTCAAGGAAAATTCCAGATCTCATTAAACAGATAGCGGCCACCTTCCCCCCTTCTACAATTTCTAGTCATTAACGAATTTTTTAGCTACCGTTATCCCACCTTAACCACAGCACACTCTGATCTTCATAAGACTGATGGCACTCAAGAAGTGCAAGCCACCAGACAGAGGACAGAGGTAACAAACCCAAACATCCACTGCAGTTCCCAACTCAAATGCTTACAGAGGCCTTGTCAACCTTCAGTCAAAACAGGCATCACGTGTCTCTCATGACCTACCCTTTAATTGTCAAAACATTTGCACGTCTAAGTTCTTTCTGTTAAAGGGGTGGGGGGACTTCTTTCTACTTTATGAGCCATTTACTTTAGTGTTTTTAAGCAGAGAAGAGGACAATCCAGTCAACATTTACTCTAATAGGGGACTGATGTATGCATGAGGCCGTCCATGTTTCTCCAGTAACTATATATCTAGATGCCTTTTCCTTGCAGTATGTATGAAATGAGCCTTCTACTCCATTCTTCCTTTCTAATTCAGCAGTTCTCATGATCACTCTTGCATCCACCTCCTACCAGATCAAAAAGACTAAGCACGATCCCTTCTGCTGTTAAGGATCAGACCCCAGTGTGGGCTGGAGAGATGGCTCAGCAGCTAAAAGCACTGGCTGCTCTTGCAGGGGACTCAGGTTTGATGTCTTGCACCCACATGACAGCCCATACACATCTGTAACTCCGGTTTCAGGGAAGACCTTCTGCTGGCTTCCCTGAGCTCCAGGCATGCCCAAGGTACATATACATGCATTCATATAAAACACCCCTACACACACACACACACACACACACACACACACACACACACACACACACACACACACACACACATATATATATATATATATATATATATATATATATATATATATATATATGCCTTAGAAGACAAGGAGGAAAAGGAAAAGAAGAAGAAAGAGAAGAGAAGGAGGCAGTCCTATGTAATCCACAAAAACAATGCATTCAATTTTTTTTATTTATTTACTTTATTTATGAGTACACTGTAGCCATCTTCAGACACACCAGAAGAGGGCATCAGATCCCATTACAGATGGCTGTGAGCCACCATGTGGTTGCTGGGATTTGAACTCAGGACGTCTAGGAAGAGCAGTCATTTCTCTTAACCGCTGAGCTTTCTCTCCAGTCCGTTGATTATTTTAACTTTGTAGTCCTTAAGTCCAAGCTCTTACTTTGAAGGAAATGCCGGGAGTGTGTGTGCACACTGTATATTATTAATACGGTGCTGATGTGTAGAGACAGGTGGATCCTGGAACTTGGGGGGCCAGCCTATCTAGCCTAACTATTGAGATCCAGGACAATGGGAGACCTTGTTTCAGATGATGTGGGTGGTGTTCCCGAGACTGACACCAGTCTTTCAGCCTCCACAAATATGTGCACACGACCGTGAGTACACGTGATGCATACATTACAAAATGAAAAATGAAACGTGGAAATTCAATAAAGAAAGCTCCTTTCCAGCTGGTGGCGTATAGAGAGGATTGCTTCTCCTACTGTAGTTATCTCTGAAGAGGAAGTCAATAAATGACTCAGACAAGAGCCTTTGAAATATCAGCTGCCAACCCAGGGCCCAGTTCTCCTCTTTGGCTGCAATTACCTTCTTAACATGACTCCACATTGTCTCCTGGGACCCAGGTTTCCCCTTCCCCATAGCTCTGCCCTAGTATGAGCCTAAGAATCCATAGAGCTAGCCAAGAAAGGAGGGGAGAAAGGACACGAGGGGCTGGAGAGGAGGCTGCCAGTAATCCAGTCATATACACTGACCTTTCCATTGGCACTCAGTCCACGGATACCAGGCAATGTCACTGAGCTGGATGCCCAGGAGGAAAGGCAGGGTTTAATAATCCAATAGGTGGCAGTCTTTACCACAGTAAGTTCAGCCAGCAGTGAACACAGTCAGACACTGAAGAAGATGACACCTGTCTGTTAACTGTGAACTCCTGAGTGCATGTGCATGCTTGTGTAGAAGGACTGTGTGTCTGTGTGTGTGTGCGCGCGTGATCATAGTTATTTAAGAATTGTTATTTTTTTCTTTTATTTTCATATATTATTAGTCCCAGGACTACTTCATGACTTAATAAATCTCACCAATATTTCTTCCGTTGTGCCTTGTAGCTCTGAAAACCCCTGCTGGTCACCCAACGATGTGCTTTACCTTGTCAACTATTTCAGGGGACTTTGGGGTGCCCTTTCTGTGAAACCCAAGAGACAAGAAGAGAACAGAAGCCCCACCTGGGATAAGAAAGCGGGTACAACTTTGTCTGAAATGATTCTGTGTGGGCGAGCACGCGGATAAGAGAACATGATGTGAGAACTGAGCGCAAGCTGGACACACAAATGGGGACATTGAACCCCACACAACCACCCCCCCCACCAAACGGTGCCTGCGGGTTTAGGCTTAAAAGTACCTGCCACGTAGGGCCCAAAGGAATCAGTACTGAGTCTGTGGGGACATTGGGGAGAATAGAAAGCCTTTGCCTCCGCTCTCAGTAGAAGAGATGGCAGTAAAATGGGTTACGGATGTGTAGGACTATTGGCAGAAGCATATTTAAAGAAAGGAACTTGACTCATCAGCTTTGATTTGAAATATTTATTATGGCAAATGGTGGTTATTAGATAAAGATGCCTCACACATCCTCCATTCAGTCACAATGTCACTTTCAGCTCATTTCAGCTGGTTATGTGTTCATGGATTAACACCCTTTTAATAATATCTATTAAAAAATTTTTTTGCTCTCTCCCAGGGCAAGGTAGTAGCAAAACTCGCTGTATGGCCATTATCTGAAGCCTGGACTAGAAAGATAATGGCCCAAGGTTTACAAGGCAGGTGGGAACAATCAATTATACCCCCACGACTACTGCACAGTTCTGTTACGTGATCGGCAGGAGTGCTGGAGTTAACCGGGATTTCGGGACCAGCAGATACCCACTCTGCCCACTTGGGCTTCTCCGGGTACAGGTCTGTCTCTTACGGCAACAGGCAGGGAGCGTCCTACCAGCAACTCTGAGGAGCAGCATGAGGACACGTCATGGAAACCAGAGAAGGAGAGAAGAGAGGAAAGGTGTCCTTCTCTGGCTCATAGACAAGAGTCAGAGTCCTGAGTACCTGCTTCTAACTGAGTACAGAGCCACTTCCACCATGTGTGTATGAACTGTGCTGGGGTCTCCAGTCTATGATCGTATTCACTTTGGTCCATCATTTCCTACCAGAAGGAGAAGACACCCAGCTCCATCTAAAGTGACAGTGAGATCAGGCTGGTTACGGCGTGCAGGTGGAAGAGAAGACTAAGTGGCATCAACACAGACATACACTTTCATGCATACAGACTTGCATGACACATATATCCGCATGCATATGCACACCAAGAACATGAGCACACATGCATGCATGCACACATAAACATACATACATGGAACGCACTGATAATTTTATGAATACATATATACATATTAGCGTGTGTGCACTTAGTTTCACACATGTGATACCTTTATACTGTATATATACAATATACTATATATATATACACAATACATACAAACACATATATATATATATATATATATATATATAAACAACACACACACACACACACACACACACACACACACACACACACACACACACACATATATATATAAATCCTAGTTTTGTGGTATCTGATTTCTGTATTCACCCTAGAAAGAGTCTGCTATTTGGTTCCCATTCCTAAAGCTTTTTCTTTTAAAATGCATGACTGCAAAGAAGCAGGTCACTAGGTCAGTAAAGTGTCTGCCGCATCATGGAACAAAGACGTGGGGGGAAACGCTGCAGGTTTGGGGTTTGCCCTTGAGAAGCCCCTACAGAGTCAGGCAGAGGACACTCTGGCTGTCGTCTCCTTTGTTCTGAGAGGAAAGAAGGGAGCTCTCTGTGGTGATTACAAATACCTGTTTCTGTTTTTTTTTTTTTTTCCCATGGAAGACATTTTTTTTAATTGTCTTGGGGGTTGGGGGAGGGAAAGCAGAAAGAGGAAAAAAAAGAAAAAAGGAGTGAAGGGTCGGGGATTCTGTCTTTTATTCAGGCCATGACATACATTCCAGGTAATGAATGACAGGCACCTCTGCACGCAGGTGAGTAGTACTCTGGGAATGTGTGGTGGTTGTCATGGCAACAGACACAAGAGGGTCCTTGTCCCCTAGGGATACTGGATTCAGAGGTTTATCTGTAAACCCCTTCTGATGCTAAAAGGTAGGAAACAATAAAGCTTCTTTAGGGAAGATATTGTTTGTGAACAATTAGGTTGCAGTGGTAGGTGATGCTTGAATATGGCTCCTCAGATGCTCCTTAAGGTAATAAAATCTGGAATAGTTTTTGTTGCACATGGGACAGGGGTAGGGCCTCTCCCCACTATGCTTTTGTTTGTGTCTGTTGAGATCTACTAAACGGAAGAATTTCCAATCGCGTCCAGGCTTATTGCACATATAAGGCTTCACCCCAGTGTGTTTCTTCATGTGGTCCTTGAGGTGCTGAGACTTTTTGTAAGATTTCTTACAACCCTGGTAGGTACAGCAGTATCACTTTGAGTTATGAGGGTTCTTCAAGGACACAGGGCTCTGGGTCTTGAGGTCTAACTTTATCTCTGGATGCTGTCCCTGGTCCAAACCAGAAGCTGAAGAGATTTCCTGAGGCTGTATTTGAATCAAAGGGGAATTTGAAGTATCTGAAGATTCTCCTACATAGGGGGCTTGGTTACTAAGTGAAGTCACTTGAGGTTCTAGGCTTTCTTCTATTTTGAGTGTTCCATTATGACTTGGGTACACATTCTGATCCACAGAGGTCCTCATCTGATCCAGGACTGTCTCTTCAGAACTGAGACTTGTCTCTGGATGCCAAGCCAGGTTGTCTTCTTCACTAGATGTTGTTCTCTTAGTCCCACAAGAAGTTGTGTCAAAATTGGAGTTTGGTATCTGAGAGTCATGAAGAGGCTCGCCACCAATGGGACTTGTTACCTGGAGATTCACAATCAAATCCTGGTCATACCTGTAGCCTGATGTCTGATACCCAGAGAGGAAAATAGCTAGACTTGCAACAACTTCGCCCACCGCTTACAAATTGTTATTTACTTGAACAGAAGAAACATCTCCCAGCTCCACCCCTTTCCAGAGGTTACTTTAGCACTAGCTCAAAATTTCAAACCACAAGCAAAGGGGGCCCAGAGTGATGCTACCGAAAACTGAGTTGAGCAAACAAAACTGTGTAATGGAGATGCACTGGAAACACAAGGGATCTCGGAGCAGGCTGGGCTCAGTTCTACCCCTCAGGCTGTTGCCCCCTCCCTTCTCCACAGAGTGGACCTGCCTTTGCAGGCAGAAATCCACAAGTTCTACCCCTCTAAGCAGCTCTAACAACCTCCCAGAGGAGTTAAGAATGATTTACTACACCATCAGCCGTGTCTCCTCTATGCTGACATGAATGAGACATGAAGCTTTGCGGAAGTGAAGAGAAGAGAGGCTCTCCTGGCAGAGAACAGTCCTCACCACTCTGCACATACAGACCCATCCTGAATTCTCAGATGGTGATACACAGAAGGGGAGGAAGGAGACCCACACTGAGCAGTCCTGGGGATGACCGGATTTAACTTGTGTCTAGCACTAAGAGAGGAATAGTCCCACACATGCAGTGCCACTGTCCCAGGAGAAGCTCCAGCAGTGGCTCCAGCAGCGGACATCCCACTAAGAGTTGGCTGCTCATCCTATCAAGAATAGCACTTGCTTAGGAACAGGGTCCTGACTACAAATGGGCCCTGGGATATACAACCACTCAACCCAGAGAGCTGAGAGCTATGACAGGATCTACAGGGGTTATCTCAGGGCAAGCATCTCCCCATCTGTGTGGCCATTTCATCCCCACTGGGCTTGGGCCATGTTGAGAGCAGCAAGGGATTCAGTGTGATGCCCTAAAGTGGCTACAACACATGCCCATACATGGGGGATATCACAACAGATGCTCCTTCTCTCAGCATTCTGGAAGGTGAGTGTCTAGAGCCTAAGTGACAATAGGGCTGTGTGTGCGTATGCAAGTGCACACACACACACACACACACACACACACACAAACAAACACAGAGAGAGAGAGAGAGAGAGAGAGAGAGGTCCCTGCCCTTCCCCTTGTTTCCGCAGGATGCAACCATCCTTTGGCTTATGGACACATGGTCCATCCCTGCCTCTTTTGTCACATAGTGACGTCCTCTGCTTCCAATTCTTCTCATGGGCTCAGAAGCAATGGAGCGTGAGCCAACTCCAGTCCATATGGGATCAGCTTCACTTGGCTACAATGGGTAAGGCCCTGCCTGCCAATCAATGACATACACAGACATTTGCATGTAAAGATGTCAACTCCTCATTCTGGAAGGAGACAACAGCATCTTCACCAACTCATCATCCAGCACAAAGCCAGAACAGTACCCTTGGCTCTCAAGACTGCTTCTAGTTAGTTGAACTGCTATTAATTGCTCTAATCAGTTCCCTTACTGTCGTAACAAAGTACATGACAGAAGATAAAAGAGGTTTCCACTGTACACTGAGCTCCCATGATATAGAGAAACAGGCTGGATCAGTGACAGGCAGGCCATGCACCTCGCAGTCTGCCTCAGTGGCTCTATGGCTGCCAGCTTGTCCCCGTGTCCAAGATGTTCCTCAATCCCTTCACAAAATGGTGCCAGCACCTGAGGTCCGACTGTTTAAACATGTGTGCCCTTTAAATGAGAATTTCTAGGAAGAAGCTGTCTGCGAAAGCTGACTGGCTGGTTAGAGCTGCAGTGGTGAGGAGATGTTGGGACGTCGCTGATCCAGAGAATAGTTACCTGATAGTTTTAGCCCCCAGAATTCTTTGCCTACCTCTTTGTCAAAACTAATATATATCATAGATTAAAAAAAAAAACTTTTTGGGATATATTAAGTTAGTAAACCCCTAGAAACCACCAATCCAAAAGCTAAGAATGTCATCAGATAGCATCGTGGGGACATAGAAAAGATCCCCCCAATTTGCTTTAACCTCCTTGCGTGTGTGCCCACCAACGTGTTTTGCATTTGCCTTGCATTATAACTTTCTGTGTTCTGTAAAACTATGAAACTTCGTGAAACTGCGTCCACACTGGAATAAGGGGTGACCTAAATTTGTGTTCCTGGACCATGATCACTCTACATGGCTCCAGAATAAATCATCCTTAGACCCTTTAGTCCCTTAGTCCCTTAAGGTGAGAGCTGTGTTTCTGTGTTTGCAGTCTCTGAGGAGCATTTCACATTCAAATTATCTGAGAAAGGGAGGGATGCACCAGAGGGAAGCAGGGACCCACCTCTTCAGCCTGTTATGTTGAGTATCTTTGTCTCCTCTATGAAGTCATGTGACTACAAGGTCCAAGGTCTTTGCCTCTGTTATGTCTAATAATAAGATGATGAAGCAATGATCTTCACCATGGAAAAGAAGTGGGGAAGGATGGAGGACAGGAAGGGAGGGCTAAGAAAGGAAGTAGCAGAGATGGGGGTGTGGCAAAAATCTCAGGGAAGGCAAATCCAGACATCAAACGTCAGACAAAGCTGCAGTTGTTCCAAGTTCACACTCTCCCTTGATTCAGAAACAGCATCTTTTCTGCTAAGACCTGCTCTGTGCTCCCTCCCTGAATAAAGACAAAGAGTCTGACTGGCAAACCTTGGAGGCCAGACTTCAGTGAGAGGTTAATGAGCCAGAGTAGTAATCAGCCCCTAATGGGAATGCCAATAGCAGTACCGACACCCTGTCAATCAAGTCTGCAGAAGGACTGGAGTTCTCTCATGGAAATCCAGAGAAGCCAGGAGCCCTGTGCTGTCTGAGTCACACCAACATCCAGAGTCCTCCATCAAATGCAGAAATCCCAGAGCACACCAGGACAATCCTCACCAAACACAAGAGCCCTCTAGGTTTGGCACTGGGCTGGGGACAGGGGTCAAGGGGACTGAAGGCTTTTCTGAAGTGATAAGAATCTGCCTCCCACCGGGCCTAGTTAGACATTTAAAATGGAAATAGTGGGGCATTTCCCACCCACTAAGTGGCTAATGGTCCTGCTAATCACCAGGTCTCCCTGAAGGGCCGATGTGAGCAGCTCAGACCTGACCCAAGGCTTCCAAAAATTCACACTTCTCTAGACACTTCCTGTAACACAGATGCTGTACAAGGGAATTGGGAGGGAGGCAATGAAGGGCTGGATTTGAACAAATATTCCTTACATGCATCTATATAAATTCTCAAACAATAATAAAAGAGATTAAAAAGAAAACACCTGTGATTGGGGATTTGGCTCAGTGGTAGAACGCTTGCCTAGCAAGCACAATGCCTGGGTTCAATCCCAATCTCAGAAAAGAAAAGAGAAAAGAAAAGAAAAGAAAAGAAAAGAAAAGAAAAGAAAAAGAAAACACTTCATTCAAGGCCGACTGCCTCCTTTGGTCAGGATTTTGCTCCAGGCTGGTGAGACACTCAACAGGTCATGGCCCTTTCTGCCAGGCCTGAGGACGTGAGGTCACACGTGTGCAGTGGCAAGTTCACACACACACACACTAATTAACTAGTTAACTAATTTATTAAGTAAATAATTAAAGTTAATTACCATTTCTTAATAAATAAGACATTATAAAGCTGTCACTTGCATGAAAGAGTCTGCTTTATTAGCTGACCCCTGACCCATTCTCTCTCAGGCTCACCAAAGAGAGGACCATGTGGGACTATCACCAACCTGTGCTTAGCACCTGACAGAATCCTGAGTGTATCTGTCTGTGGAATGAAGGGCACCCTGGGCATGCAAAACACCACACAGGTCCAAGACAGAAGGGTGCCTCAGTGCACATATGCAAAACCAAAGTTCAGATGAGGTCACAAGAAACCATGAAATAACACACAGCCCGCATTGTCAAACCTGAGCTTTCTCAGAATTAAAATTTGCCTGATTCTATCTAGCGTTTCCCCAGAGGACCAGCAACAGCTTCTTGTCTTGTTCTCGTCCTTTCTACTCTCTTTCTATTTTGTTTAATAATAATTTTAAAACATCCTAACTATTGGTGAAACACCGTTTATCAAACAGGAATAAACAGGTGTCTCTTGTTAAACAAGATGGTTTTAATCTTTCTTGGTACTTTTAGTACTATTTGGGGGAGTTTTGTTGTTTTGTTCTTGTTTTTGTTTTCAACTTAATGCACACTGCTGCATCATGGAACAAAGATTTGGGGGGAAATGCTGCAGGTTTGGAGTTTGCCCTTGAGAAGCCCCTACAGAGTCAGGCAGAGGACACTCTGGCTGTAGTCTCCTTTGTTCTGAGAGGAAAGAAGGGAGCTCTCTGTGGTGATTACAAATACCTGTTTCTCTTTTATCTACTTGTCCCCAAATCCACTCTCCCTGCCTTGTATGCCAATATCCTGCTCTGGAATTAAATAAATGAATACATACGTGTGTGTGGTTGCATAAGCATGGGAGGTCAGAGGTCAACCTTGGCTGTCGTCCTCAGTCTCTGGCTCAACTCCCTTCAGTGGTCAAGTTGACACACCTGGGAAGAAGAGACTGTAGCTGCTTGTTTTCTAATACTAATTGGGTTCCCCAAATTAGTTTGCAGGAGAAAGTCTGCACTTAGCTTCTGGGAACCTGCCCGCAGTTAATTCTGATTGGTAAATAAAGATGCTAGCCGCCAATAGCTGGGAAGGAGAGAGAGAGAGACAGAGAGAGAGAGAGAGAGAGAGAGAGAGAGAGAGAGAGAGAGAGAGTGTGTGACGGGATTCAGGGTTCCTGGGCTTGGGTCCTTGAGCAAGCAGGACAGAGAGGTCCCCATGCCTTAGGGGAGTGTGGAGGAGGGGAGACAGAGGCTGCCATGGAAGGGAAATAACATGCAGAAGGGCAGAGCTGCCATATAAAAGGAGTAAGAAATCATGGCCCAGAGGGCTGCTCCTTGGAGTCAAGAACAGCCAAGATGAAGCATAGAAATTAGTATATAGTAACTTGGAGTTATTGCTGGGAGGTGGAATCTAACAGGATGTAGGGCAGTCAGCTGCCCAGCTATGGGCTGCTGTAGATATAGAGGCTGGGCGTGTTTCTTTCATTCGGGAACAGAAACCATTGAGGTGAGTAACCCCGCGTCAGGATTTATTATTATTATTATTATTATTATTATTATTATTGTTATTATTATTATTATTTTACTACAGGGGACCTCAGCTGAGGATTTGCCTCCATTGCATTTGCCTGTGGACAGATCTGTGAGGCATCTTTTGTCAGAGAGAGACATAGAGAGACAGAGACATAGAGAGACAGAGAGAGACAGAGAGAGACAGAGTCAGAGAGAGACAGAGAGAGACAGAGAGAGACAGAGAGAGACAGAGAGAGACAGAGAGAGAGAAGGAATATGGGGTTCCCGGGCTTGGGTTCTGGAGCAAGCAGGACAGAGAGGTCCCCATGCCTTAGGGGAGTGTGGAGGAGGGGAGACAGAGGCTGCCATGGAAGGGAAATAAAATGCAGAAGGGCAGAGCTGCCATATAAAAGGGCTAAGAGATCATGGCCCAGAGGGCTGCTACTTGGAGTCAAGAACAGCCAAGATGAAGCATAGAAATTAGTAAATAGTAACTTGGAGTTATTGCTGGGAGGTGGATTCTAACAGCATGGAGGGGAGGCACCTGCCCAGCTATGGGCTGATTTAGATATAGATGCTGGGCGTGTTTTATTCATTCCGTAACTGAAACAATTGAGGTGAGTAACCCTGCATCAGGATTTATTAAGTTTTTTATTTTATTTTATTTTATTTTTTTAGTACATGGGACCTCAGCTGTTTTGCCTCCATTGAATTTGCCTGTGGACAGATCTGTGAGGCATTTTTGGAATAATGATTGGTCTGTGGAGGCCCACTGTGGATGCTGCCACCTCTGTGTGGGCGGTCCTGGTTACAGAAGAAAGCACATTGACCAAGCAATGAGGAACATGCAAGTAAGTAGTTGTTCCTCCAGGGCCTCTGCCTCAGTTGCTGCCTTCAAGTCTCTGCCTTTAGTTCCTGCCCTGACTTTCTTCCTGATGGGCACTGATCAAGCTGAACTCAACCCTTTCCTCCCTGAGATAGTTCACTCACTATTTCTTCAGGGAAAAGAGAAGTAACTGAGTCAGTTCCACCCTGCCTTGCTTTGTTTTCTTGCAGCAAAGTCTCACACTTACACCCCAAGCATACAAGTCGAGCTGGTAGACCAGAAACATCGGGGATGCATCTGTCCACCTTTCTGGTACCAGGATTCCAGGCCACCATGTCTAACTTTTATTTTTTAACGTGGGTTCTAGGGACCGAACTCAGACCCTCATGCTTACATGGCAAAAACTTTACTGGCTAAGCCAGTTCCTTAGCCCAAGAACCCCACCTCAATATCTTTGAAAGCCATTCCTCTGTCACACCAGTCTCTCATTAAGGCGCACGTTCCTTCCATGACAATGCCATGTGGGTTAAATTTCTAATGAGAGGACAGGAAGTCATGTTGAGATATGAAGGATTTTGCATTGTTTCTCAATAGGGTGGCATTTTGCATTTGGGAAATGTGAAGTTTCTGGAAGAAACCTTATCTGCCTTTCCTCCACAAAAAAAGGAAATACCTTTAGTCCATGAACTATAGCTTAACACCCACAGTAATCATGAAGAAGGCAGGTGTGGACATCATCTGTGTTCTGTGGTCCTGAGAAAGGTCAGATATTTAGCAGATAATTATCAAACATTTAATGGGGAGAGGGGGAGATATAAGAATGTAACTTCAAAATTATATTGACTTCACTCTTCTTTGGGCAGAAACATTTTAAGTAATATCCCATTGTCCTTCTGGGTGTGTGTGTTTTAATTGCTGTATCGCATCCACCTCCTGGGACATTGGACCTTTTTTGAGTGTGTGGTTGCTAATTGCTAAGGAGGTCCTGGGGAGGGGCTGGCAAAGTGGGGTTCCGATAGGACAGAAGATGAGTTCAAATGAGGCTGGCAATAATCTTGGCCTCATAACTGCAAACACAATAAATATATCTGCTGGGAATGTGTCTGGTCACAGAAATATAAAACCAATCAGTGTCCCTTAATCCCAAGGGTGTGATTGACTTGGGAAGAAACACCAAAGCACACACAGCATCAGTTCACCAGCGCAGCCATCCCACAGGACTCTTGGCTCATCCATCTTTCTCATCCTACTGCCCTCAGTGATTGGCTATAATGTAGTCACAAGATGGCGGCTGCATCCACAGAGAACACATCACACTCCTCCACAGCAGAATTCCAACCCTGGATGGGAGGAAGAGGAAGAGAGATGAAACTGTCTTGCACAGCTCCCTATTTTTGACTGGCAGAAAAACGTCTTTCCTCAGAAGATTTTTGGTGTGTCTCAGTGAGTCTTCTGATGCACCTCAACACCAGTGACATGCACAGAACAAAGCTAGCATGACTGATTCAAGCTAATCAGGATGTCCTCCGTGGATTAAAGGATAGAAAGTCAGTTATACTAATATCCAAATGAAACTGGCTATTGGCAGTGACAATTTTGGTGTATTTAAAAACATAGAAATATTATAAGAGTATGTTTTGTTTTAATCCAGGCTGTGGGGCATGGGGTTGCTTCAGATTGTCAACACTGGCTGCCTATGATTTGCCTGGTGCTCTGGCAGGGGCGTGATTTTGCCAGCAGCAGACAGATTTTGCACGTGTGTAACATTTGGGATGCTGGAGACTTTTCAGAGAACATATAAATGCTAGAGCCCCAGACTGTATACCATACTATACCTGCAGGTGGCTCAGAGAGCACCTGTAGAGACTCGAGCCTGCAGCCAACCAAGCACAGCTCCAGTGTGGATTGTTCGGCTCAGGAAGAGAAATGCTGACTTTTCATTGATCCACCTAATGGCTTAGTGTGTCTAATCAGCCTGAACTGCATCCTATTGTTTGTCTGCAGTTAGATCCAATTGTTGACCTAATTACCCAGGTCTAGAGTTAGACTCTCACCCTGAGCTGGGAGAACTGCTTCCACCATCTCCTCCTTCTAATGGAAACCCTTCTGAGACTGAGAGCGTTCTGCCTGAAGCCTCAAAGTTGCCTTGAGCTAAAATGGCAGGTAGCAAAGGAAATCTTATCCCCCCCCCCCCAAGCCCTAACTAATTACGGGATGTCATCAGAGCCTGATTAGTATTTACCCAACAATGTGCTGATTCCTGATCCAGCCAAAAATTTAACTGCCATTTAATTGGAGCACGATATTTAAATCTTAATTTCATTAGCTGCTGGTAATAATTTTAAAATTATAAATCCAAAGTATCACACGGAATACATTTGCAAACGTAAAAAATTCAGTACTGATTCTTGTTTCATGGCACACATGGTTGTTGGTTTGATTTTCAAACCAGAACTGAATATCCTTTCATGGAGAGAGAGATAACTGGGTTTTTCCCTGCACCGAAGCCTGCTTGGAGAGGGAGAGAAACACATCCACACCATAAAAGGGCATCTGGGCAAGCACAAGTGCCCCGACTGTCACCTGTGAGATGTGAGCCACCTCTGTGTGGGTTACTGATGCTCTCACATTTCTGCTAACAGGTCAGTCGATACAACAAAAGCCACTTCAGAATCCCCAGACATTCAACACTGATTGTCACAGAAGGGGCAGTGGAGACTGTCAGTCTCTGCAGAACTCTCAGGCTGCCAGGGCCTCGATGCCTATATTCTGGCTGTTATATCTATAGGGCAACCTTCTCCCAGAGGAATAGAGGGTTTGCGGGCTCATCAACACACGTGTGTGCACATGCGCAGAAAAGAACCATCTCGGCAGCTGGGAGTCCTGCACCAGTGGAAGGGGAAGTCTCTGGTCCTGCCGAGACTGAACTCCCCAGTGAATGGGATTGTTGGGAAAGGGCAGAATGTGGGGGTGCATCAGGAGAGGAAAACCCCTATGGAAGGGGAGTGGGAGGTGCTAGGAGATGTTAGCCTGGACACCAGGAAAGGGAATAACATTTGAAATGTAAATAAGAAATACCCAATTTAATAAATATGGAATAAAAAAGACACTCCTTCTGGAAGAGGAGAATGTATGATTTCTTTTCAGGATCTGTGGGAAGACTTTGGACACCTGGGAAAATGTGGAATGACCTATAGATTCTTGGAAACATTTGGATAGTTCCAGAAACTCCTGGAAAAGTGGAAGATCCAAGATCTATATGGTAAGAGAGGAAGGTTTATGAGAACCTGGAATGTGTGGGGACATTACCTGTCCCAGTTTGTCAGTAGAAGAGTCAGCAGAAGGAGGCCCAGGTACAGTGTGATCTTCTTTGAATCTCTCACTGTTCTCTCCAGTACTGTGTTTTGTAGATATTGCAGGCACTCTGGCTCCCAACTCGTCAAAGTCCACATGTTCTTCAAACCCAGTAGACATAAACAAGGTTTTTTTTTTTTACCTTCACAAGAATGGGCACTACAGATGAGGCCAGTTTTTTTCTAGTAGCAGGATGTAAGCAGATGTTCTGGTATACCTGATCCTCAGCATTGAGATGTATTAAAAAAATTAAAACACTTGTTTTATGCGTTCCCACCACACCTGTTATTTAAAATATGTTTCAAAGAATCCAGACGCACCCCAAGTTAAACACTTCTTTAGTTGTATTAATACGTAGCCCGTGGAATCTTATATTTCCAATTATTCCTGCCCATCTGCTCTAGCTTGCTGTATACTTTATATTTACTTCAAATGTGAACATATATTGCTATTATTTCATGTTGCAGAGCCATCATGACTGAAAATGTTAATTTTAGTCCTGTTTAAATTACTCTGTTACTCATGCACTGATTTCTGTGTATGGATATGAAATTCTGACTCATTATTTGTCTCCTTAAATGATTCTTCTGTAACATTCTTTTTCAAAGTCTACTTTTTAATTTTTAATTATCTGTGTGTGTGTGTGTGTGTGTGGAAAATACTGAATAAATGTTATTGATCCTCCTCTATGACTCTGCCTGTAAGGAGCCAAAAAAAAAAAGCTCACAGCTACCATACAGCCAGGCAGAAGCAAGGACTGAACTTGAAATCTTGAAAGAAGAGATTAGGGACAATAGCTTGTATCCTGAATCCATGTTTATATTCCAGAAGCAAAAACTAGCGTATAGTGATAAAGGCATTATCATGGTTTGAATATGCTTAACACAGGCTTGTCCCAAGCCTGACAACCTATGTTTGATACAGAAGACCCACATGGTGGAAGGAGAGAGCTGACCCAAACAAGTTGTACTTTGACCTTCCTGTGTGTGTGTGCGTGTGTGTGTGTGTCTCTGTGTGTGGGGGCTTGGGGGATTACAGATTTAAAATGGACAATTTTCTAGACAGATACCAGGCACCGAAGTTAAATCAGGAACAGATAAACCAGTTAAACAACCCCATAACTCCTAGGGAAATGGAAGCAGTCATTAAATGTCTCCCAATCAAAAAGAGCCCAGGTTCAGACAGGTTTAGTGCAGAATTCTATCAGACCTCCATAGAGGACCTCATACCAATACTATACAAATTATTCTACAAAATTGAAAAAGATGGAGCACAATCAAATTCCTTCTATGAAGCCACAATTTCTCTTATGCCTAAACCACACAAAGACCCAACAAAGGAAGTGAACTTCAGACTAATTTCCCTTATGAATATCGACGCAAAAATACTCAGTAAAATTCTGGCAAACTGAATCCAAGAGCACATCAAAACAATCATCCACCAATATCAAGTAGACTTCATCCCAGGTATCCAGGGATGGTTTAATATACAGAAAACCATCAACGTGATCCATTATATAAACAAACTGAAAGAACAAATCTACATGATCATTTCATAAGACGCTGAGAAAGCATTTGACAAAATTCAACACCCCTTGATGATAAAAGTACTGGAAAGAATAGGAATTCAAGGCACATACCTAAACATAGTAAAAGTCATATACAGCAAACCAGTTGCTAACATTAAACTATATGGAGAGAAACTTGAAGCAATCCCACTAAAATCAGGGACTAAAAAAGGCTGCCCACTCTCTCCCTACTTATTCAATATAGTTCTTGAATTTCTAGACAGAGCAATCAGACAACCAAAGGAAATCAAGGGGATACAGTTTGGTAAAGAAGAAGTCAAAATATCACAATTTGCAGATGATATGATACTATATTTAAGTGATCCCAAAAGTTCCACCAGAGAACTACGTCAGCTAATTGGCTGGGTATAAAATTAACTCAAATAAATCAGTCGCCTTCCTTGACACAAAAGAGAAACAAGCCGAAAAAAAAATTAGGGAAATGACACCCTTCATAATAGACTCAAACAATATAAAGACCTCGGTATCACTTTAACCAAGCAAGTAAAAGATCTGCACAATAAGAACTTCAAGACTCTGAAGAAAGAAATTGAAGAAGACTTCAGAAGACGGAAAGATCCCCCATGCCCAGGGAATGGAAGAATTAATATAGTAAAAATGGCCATTTTACCAAAAGCGATCACAGATTCAATGCAATCCCCTTTAAAATACCAATCCCATTCTTCAAAGAGTTAGACAGAACAATTTGCAAATTCATCTGGAATAACAAAAAACACAGGATAGGTAAAACTATCCTCAAGGACAAAAGGACTTCAGCGGGAATCACTATCCCTGAACTCAAGCAACATTACAGAGCAATAGTGATAAAAACTGCAAGGTATTTGTACAGAGACAGACAGAGAGACCAATGGAACAGAATTGCAGACCCAGAAATGAAACCACACACCTATGGGCACCTGATTTCTGACAAAGGAGCCAAAACCATTAAATGGAAAAAAGATAGCATTTTCAGTCCAAGTGGATCAGTAACTCTACATCAAACCAGATACACTCAAACTAATAGAAGAAAAACTAGGGAAGCATCTGGAACACATGGGCACTAGAAAAAAATTTCCTGAACAAAACACCAATGGCTTATGCTCTAAGATCAAGAATTGACAAATGGGATCTCATAAAACCGCAAAGCTTCTGTATGGCAAAGGACACTGTGGTTAGGAGAAAATGGCAACCAACAGATTGGGAAAAGATCTTTACAATCCTACAATAGATAGAGGGCTTATACCCAAAATATACAAAGAACTCAAGAAGTTAGATCACAGCAAGTCAAATAACCCTATTAAAAATGGGGTTCAGAACTAAACAAAGAATTCACAGCTGAGAAATGGCGAATCGCTAAAAGCACCTAAAGAAAGGTCCAACACCCTTAGTCCATAAGGGAAATGAACATAAAAACAACCTTGAGATTTCACCTCACACCAGTGAGAATGGCTAAGATCAAAAACTCACGTGACACCAAATGCTAGAGAGGATGTGGAGAAAGAGGAACACTCCTTCATTCTTTGTTATATTGCAGACTGGAAAAACTATTCTGGAAATCAGTCCTGAGGTTCCTCAGAAAATTGGACATTGAAATACCAGAGGATCCAGCTATACCTGTCTTGGGCATATACCCACAAGATCCCCCAACATATAAAAAAGACACGTGTTCGACCATGTTCATAGTAGCCTTATTTATAATAGCCAGAAGCTGGAAAGAACCCAGCATAACATTCAAAAGAGAAATGGATACAGAAAATGTGGTACATCTACACAATGGAATGTTATTCAGCTATCAAAAACAATGCCTTTATGAAATTCATAGACAAATGATTGTTATTGGAAAATATCATCCTGAGTGAGGTAACACAACCATAGAAAAACACACATGGTATGCACTCATTGATAAGTGGCTATTAGTCCAAATGCTTGAATTACCCTAG
The DNA here is from genome assembly GCF_021556685.1 of Rattus norvegicus. NCBI lineage: Eukaryota > Metazoa > Chordata > Mammalia > Rodentia > Muridae > Rattus > Rattus norvegicus. The sequence continues at coordinate 63,793,896 of NC_141555.1, forward strand.
ATGCATAGAAAACATGAAACTCAGGACGGATGATCAAAATGTGAATGCTTCACTCCTTCTTAAAAAGGGGGAACCAGAATACCCTTGGCAGGGAATATAGAAGCAAAGATTAAAACAGACACAGAAGGAACACCCATTCAGAGCCTGCCCCACATGTGGCCCATACATATACAGCCACCCAATTAGACAAGATGGAGGAAACAAAGAAGTGCAGACCGACAGGAGCCTGATGTAGATCTCTCCTGAGACACACAGTCAGAATACAGCAAATACAGAGGCGAATGCCAGCAGCAAACCACTGAATTGAGAATAGGACGCCAGTTGAAGGAATCAGAGAAAGAACTGGAATAGCTTGAAGGGGCTCGAGACCCCGTATGAACAACAATGCCAAGCAACCAGAGCTTCCAGGGACTAAGCCACTACCTAAAGACTATACGTCGACTGACCATGGACTCTGACCTCATAGGTATCATTGAATATCCTAGGAAGAGCACCAGTTGAAGGGGAAGCCCTTGATCCTGCTAAGACTGAACACCAGTGAACGTGATTGTTGGGAGGGAGGCGTTAATGGAGGAAGGATGGTGAGGGAAACACCCATATAGAAGGGGAGAGGGAGAGGGTAGGGGGATGTTGGCTGGGAAAGCGGGAAAGTGTATAACAATCAAAATGTAAATGTGAAATACACAAGTTAATAAAGAAAAAAAAGAAAAAAATTCTTACAGAATTATGCATGTCATTCATTCTGCACTCGAGGTTTAGTGAATTTCAGTGGGATCAGTTTATGGGGTGTTTTCTTTCTGATGAATGTGTCTGCAAGTGTGTTAAAACAAAAGGATTTGACATGTCCTTATTTAAATAAAAATAAATTAGTAGTCTATTAAGAGATATTATGATAGAGCTTGACAGTAATAAAGAGGGTCTAACTTCAGCATTAAGCCGAAGGGATACAGGGAGAGGATAATGAAAAGTGATGGGTACTCAACAAATATAATGGAGAGAATTGACTTTGTCAGTTGTCAGCTGGTTTTTGAAATTACATTGGCAGAACAATGGAATGGAGATGGGGTTTTGGAGGAGATAATTTAATGAATCAACATACCAAAGTTTTGGAAATAATTCATCTCAGTATATATTGAAGATGGAGAAATAGATCACACCTACAATAGTCTTAATGTACTTCTAGAAATTTGAAAACCAAACAGTTGGAGATCATCTAGAATCTTTCCCCAAACTTAACAATGATGATTTGCATCCTTACTCTCTTCTTACAAAGAAAATATTTATGGAATGGGTTTTGAGAAGGCTTCATTTCCAAGCAAAGGAGACTCACTAAGATGCAGGCCTAGGCTAAGATGAGGTTCGTTTGTATGTGTTCCATTACACATTCAGACATAGTTACTGTGTTTCTATGACTCTACAAAGGTGGGCTTGATTAGACTAGGTACAATGTTAATTGAGGACATTTCCTCATCTGTGACATAGACGAGGTACATTGATAATTGTGGATATTATCTCATCTGTGACATACACTAGGTACACTGATAATTGAAGGACATTTTCTGATCTGTGACATAGACTATGTACACTGATAATTGAGGACATTTTCTCATCTGTGACATAGACTAGGGAAACTGATAATTGGAGGAAATTTTTTGATCTGTGACATACTGTTCTGCTGTTTCTGGCCAGAGTATGTCGTGTGCAATGGTAACCTCTCTCACTTATTTTTCTGCATTTCAGGAAGGCAGTTGCCCTATGATGTTTAGACATAGCACCTGCTCTGATGTGTGATGTGCAGTGAGACATTTCCAAAGAGAGTCACTGTGACTTGGGTTGACAAGCAATCACCTTCTGCTACAGTCAACCATTCATAATCTAGCATGTCGCCTCAGCTCTTCCAATGCACTTCAGAATGTGGATTTTATTTTTATACAAATGGCCAGCACTGTAACTACATTTCATGACTTTCTTTATTCTGTCATTAGACTCGGGACAAGATTTTAGATTTATAAGGTATGTTTCAGTCTAGGTCAGAAAAGTCTTTTATGTCAACTATAATATCAGCAACTTCCAAATCTACATGTAAAATATGCATTGGGTTAAGGAACCCAATGAGCCTTTTATTATTTTGATCATTCGTACAAAGAATGTCTGTTCCAACTAACTGATACAGACATGAATCGCACTGTTATTGTGTTGTTTCAGTGTCCCCTACTGCATTGCACCTGGACAGAGGTTTCACAATAGTCCAGTTCTGTAGCAAATCACAATGTTGCATCTCCAAATACAAAAGAATCCCCATCTTCTCTCCTTGAGTTTCTCACTATCAAATTTTGTGATCTATTCTTCAAATCAATATTTATTGTAGGCCAATTATTTACTGAATTCATCTTAAACATTTCAGCATTTTAAAATATAACCTTTATAAAGAAACAGAAGGGCAGAGGATGTTACCATTTGGTAATTAAGAAAACAATAAACGTAAAAATATACATAATGAAAAACGGGACATAAATATTTCTAACCATGCAACTTAGCTCTGATATGTCCTGAAATGATCACCACTATTTTTATATCAAATATTTATTTTTATTTACTTCTCAATATGTTATGCCATGTTTTAATTTCTGATTATGTGGAATCAGAAATAGAATGTATTATTCTTTAACTCCAAGGAAATAAAATAACTTACTTTCTGAAACATAACCCTGAATATTCTACATTTTCATAAAGAATAAAATAGCGTATAGGTAAAATTATTGTGTCTGTATGTAGATTAGAAATTAAGTCTGTTATAAATATAAAGTTGGGACAAGAACTTACCTTACTGTGAAAGGCAAACTAAGCTTGAGTATCTCCTCTGAACTAAGATGCATCATCATCCTTTCTCATCTGTAGGTCTGATTTATAGACACCATTGCTTGATTTTTCATGTACGGACATGAAAAAAAGTGAAATTAGTGTCTCAGTTGTTTTTTTTTTTAATATAAACTATGTAGACATCCTGGAAAATATACTGATACATTTAAACTTCACATCATTTCTTTTTTTTTCTTTTTCTTTTATTAACTTGAGTATTTCTTATATACATTTCGAATGTTATTCCCTTTCCCGGTTTCCGGGCAAACATCCCACATCATTTCTTTAGTGGTAAATTAATTTGCTTTTAAAAGAAATGTTGGAAGGGAATTCAAATGGATTTAAGATAAGAGTAACTGCTGTGCAAGTTTCATGACATCATTGGGTCCATGACTCGAGGCTGGAAAGTTGGATTCTAGTTATCCACCTGTGAAGTGTAACATATACATGTTCAGACATATATGCAAATAAACATAGAGATGCACACATTCATACATGAAGGCACACACACTACAAAAAATATATAATTTCAAAGGTGGTTTTGTTTTGTTTTATTTGCTTTGCTTTGCTTTCATTTACTAGTAATGACACATGCCTTTAGTTATACCATAAAATCTGAGAAAGGGCTGACAAGTAGGAGGCCAGAACTTCACATGTGAGAGCTTCAGAGCAGTTAGTACAAGTTTAACATGAAAAACGTGAGAACTTTTCTCAAAATCCTAAGAGCTTGAAATATAGGTCAGGGCCTTCCTGGCACACAGTAGGTTATGTCTTTGATCTTCACAACTGAATTTTTTCATTCAAATTTCAAGTACTTCTCTATTGAATGATTTTCAAATAAGCAAACTGTGATTAGTTTTTAGAATTCGTTTTGTGTTCAAATGTAAATCTCCTAAACTCTTACCTTTATCTCTGACTTTCTAAACCAGAAAAAGCATAGGAACATTTGATATATCTGGCCTTATATGTTGTATATTTTCATTTTAAATAGCTTTTTTTATAGCATTATAGCGTTCCTGGGATTTACAGATTACCTCCTTGGAATATTAGGGGATACATACTTGGAACCTTTGGGTCAGACCTTCACAGGTTCTTTCACACAATTTATCATTCCTCTTTCAGGTGACATAAGGAGCTGTTGCTGAGCTGTGGCTAAGACTGAGTGTGGATTACAATAGTGTCGACATCCTTCTCCAATGTGAAGCCATACATGTTCCTTAAACACATTCTTGAAAGATAATCTCCATAATTCATGGAGTTTTCATTAGATAGCTACATTCTTTCACTTTTGGAGGATGTTTTTGAAGACTATTCTGGCATTTTTGTCAATTGCTATCCCTCTTTCATGGGAAATTTCTGTTTCTTTTCTGGATGCTTCTAGGAACTGTATTTCTACTATTTGCCGGGTTCAGTTGGATCACCTGCGTTCAGATTTCTTTTTATTTATCACGCCTGACTTTTGTTTGGTTGAGTATTATATTGTACTCATTCTACAATTCCTTCATTGTTATGCCTGCATACTTTTCTCTTCTTATTTTGACTTTTCCTCCTTTTAGTCTTCTGTAAACCCATGGCTCTTCCACCGTCATGGAATCTGGGTATTGCTCATCACTGTTTCTCGTGTATGAGCTTTTCTATAGAGTTATTAGTTTTCAATGTCTAAGGGTATAGATTCTAGTTTTTGGTATTTATGAAATTTGCAGATTTCATAACTTGTAGAATAACATGATTTCCTTACCTTTTCATTTTTTAGTTTTTCTGGAATGATTAAAATTAACAATTTATAGAGAATAACAAGCATAAGAAAAATGTATATTGTGAACATATTTCTGCAAAAGGTCTCATGTATTGATGCAGCTGAAATAACGAGATTTGCCATGCTCTCTGTGACTGCCCCCACATCTCCCTTCTCCTTTCCCCACAGTGATAGTATTTACTCATTTACTTTTCTTCTCCCCTTACATTTGTTTATTCATTAGTTGTGTGCTCAAATGCTACAGTATTTTATTTAGTTGAGAGGACACTTTTCAGAAATGACTTATTAGCTTCTGCCATGTTGGTCACAGGGATTTATCTCAGCAGTTCAAGCTCAGTTTGGCAAACAACCACCATTAGCCAGGGAACCTTTATGCAATCCCCAAATTTAATATTTCCTAATACTATCTGAGAGCATTTCTATGACTTCAGAATTAATAACTAGATTATTTTAGTGGAAAGTGATTATGTGGGAAGTAATTTTGTACGTTATAGCCATAGTGATATAATGCTACCCATTCTTCTATTTTATGCACTACTCATTACATTTGTATATGTGTTTTAAAAAACCCTGCTTAGCCAACAAGCACAACCTTTGCTGATAATATTATAAAGCTTCCTTATGTTGATGGCTATGTCTCTACATCATTTTATGCTCACTGTTTTGGCATACTAATTTCTGTTTAATTTATATTTTTGATGCACATCATGGAGACTCTTTTGTTTTGGCTCTTTGGATGATAGTTATTTCCCTGGTATTATTTCATTGAGGACACAAACACCAAACATTCATTTATTTACATTTATACTGTATATTTTTGTCTGGTGATTTGACTATACTATTTATGGTGAAGCGGAAAGTAATCTCTAGTGAAGTAAAAGTCAATCAGTGTTTAAAAAAATTGACTACCTATATTCTTTTTATCTATCACTGATGTTCATAGTAAGATACAAAGAAGCCTCTCTCATCCTAGTATTTACTCTTACTTACCTAAAGAATTAATTAGCAAATTAAGTAAAATTATTTTAGTACAGTAGTTTTTCTATGCTTATAATACCAAGATGTAATACTTTAGCCATGTGCTTACTGAACTCTCATGCATCCTATAGAGTAAACATATTTAGTGTGAATGAGAACTCCACATAAGAGGCTACAAAAATACCTCAGCTGTTAAAGGTTTGTGACCCAACCAAAACGTCAATGAAACTGTAATTAGTCACTGTATGTGTTTGTATTGAAATAGTCACATATTACCTCTTTGTAATTCTCTACATCATATCAGGTCTAATTATAAAGATAGTGAATCCATCCAATTACAAAATTCACCATTATATCCAATACCTTATTTGAATTATTTAACATGTGTTTTGGTTTCATCTTCATATTCTATACCAAAGGAAGCATAGTTAGGGTTCTCCTATAATCAAATAGCCACATCATCAGCGGTAATCTGGTATATTAGTAAAATATCTAAATCAGTTTCTTTAGTTCATTTACTTTGGAGAGATCTAATCTCAGCAGAAATGCTGAAATGAAATATAAGTTAAATAAAGTCACTGAATAAAACATAAATCTTTATAAAGATAAATAATAGTAAAATAAGTTATAAAACACAGAAATTAATCTCAGAATTCAAACTCAGATTACACCCAACAAACACCCAGCTCACTGATAATAAAGACCATGGACCCATTATATAAGTAAGTGCCTGTGAGCACATGCTTGACAGCACTCTTAATTCTTTCTCTCCCTTTACATTAAGGGAGCAGAGGTTACAGTTTCCCCTAAGTTCTCTGGTTAAGATGCAAGGAAAAATATAGAATGCCTGTTTATGGAAGATGTGTTTTTTTCTTATTAGCATCGTTAATGTATCATAATCGATGAAATTCTAGATGCCTAGTGAAGATGTGTTATATAAATAAATGATAAAGAAGATTCAATTTAAAATTATATTATGTTTATTAGAAGAATTTTTCCACTCAATTTCATAATCCATCTTACATAATACAGTCTCTGTCATTCTTCTCCACAGATTCCAGTCAGGATGTATCTTAATACACCACGCTTATTCAAGTGTAATTTGTATCTATTTGTATCCACCTCCCCATGACAATCCCCTCAGTATATATTTCATACACAGGAAATGCCTATCCTAATATGTCCATTTATTAGGATGATACTATCAAGAAGATACAAGTTTCCTGTTTCTGGCTGCGCCCAGAAATGACATAGTACAATAGCACACTGTACCCAAATTCGTTGGGGGAGAAAGCTGGACTCCCAGAATCATGGACAATTCTTAGAACTTAGGGGAAACCATTACCTCTGCTCATATTCCTGTGCTGAGGGGAAGCTGCTTAGAACCCTATAGATGCATGAACCTAGGAAGAGTAAGGGAGGGGATCCTTCAAGTAACTACTTGTGTCCAGAGATGAAAGCCAGGGGCCAGGAATAGTAACACAACTGAGAACACAGGTGTGACCAACCCTTCTGCTCCAAGCAACCAGGCTGGAGGACTCAGGACACAGAAAACAAGAGCAGTCTGGGACAGGACATTTCCTGTTTCTGCCTGCACCCATTGCTGATCTGGTCCTACATATCTCTGTACCCACATCTTGGTGGGAGAAAAGAAGTCTATAGGAACAGTGACAGAATTTTAAAAGATGGTCAAGCCACTGTAAGATACAGCGAGACCACAAAACACCAGAGAGAACCTGATGACAAGGGTCAAGCACAGGAACCTAAGCAACAGAAAGCAAAACGACTTGGCATCATCAGAGCTTCCTTATTCCAAGAAAGCAAATGTTGGATATACCAACAAACTGAAAAAGCAATATGTAGATTCAATATCATTTTTCATGATGATGATAGAGGACATTGAGTAGGGAGCAAATAAAACTCTTCAAGGAATATAGGACAACACGGGTAGAAAAGTAGAAGCCCTTAAAGGGGAAACACAAAATACCTTCAAGAATCACAGGAAAACACAGTCAAACAGTTGAAGGAATTTAAATAAAATCTAGGATCAATAAATGGAAATAGAATCAATAAAGAAAACACAGAGACAACCCTGGAGGTGGAAAACCTGGGGAAGAAATCAGAAGTCATAGACAGAAGAATCAGAAAGAGAATACAAGAGATAAAGGATGAAAATCTCAGGGGCAGAAGATACTGTAGAAAACATTTACACAACCATCAAAGAAAATGTAAAGCTCAAAAAGCTCCTAATGGAAAACATCCAGGAAATCCAGTAAACAATGAGATCAAACCAAAGGAAAAATGGGTATAAAAGAGAGTGAAGATTCCCATATAAGAGGGCCAATACATATCTTCAAAAAATTATAGGAGAAAACTTCCCTAACCTAAAGGGAGAAATGCCTATAATAATAAAAGAATCATACATTTCTCCAAATAGATTGGAATAAAGAGAAATTTCTCCCTTCACATAATAGTCAAAACACCAAAGGCACAAAGAAAAATAAAGAATATTAAAGGCATTAAGGGAAAAAGTCAAATACATATATGGGCATACCTACAGAAATTACACCAGACTTCTCACCAGAGACTATGAAAGTCAGATCCAGAGTGGATTTTATAAAACACTATGAGAACATAAATGCCAGCCCAGGCTACTGTCCCCTGCTAAACTTTCAATCAACACAGTTGGAGAAACCAAGGTATTTTATGATAAACATAATTTACACAGTATATTTTCACAAATCCTGCCCTACAAAAGATAATACATGGGAAATCCAACACAAGGAGGGAAATTACACCCCATAAAAAGCAAGAAAGTAATCCTCTTGCAACAAACCCAAAAGAAGAGAGTCACACAAACATAATTCCACCTCTACCAAAAATAATAACAGAAAACCACAATAACTATTCCTTAATATCTCTTAGCACCAATGCTCAATTCTCTAATAAAAAAAGACATAGACTAACGGACTGCATACATAAAGAAGAAGTATATTTTGTTGCATTATGGAAACACAGCTCAGTGAAAAGACAGATAGTATCTCAGAATAACAGGTTAGAAAACAATTTTCCAAGAAAATGGTCTGTGGAAACTTCCTGGAGCATACATTCCAGTATCTAATTCAACCAAAAGTTATCAAAAGAAAGATAAGGACAGACACTTCATTTTCATCAGAGAAAAAAATTTCACCAAGATCAACTCTCTATCCTGAATATCTATACTCTACATCCAAGGGCACCTAAATTTATAAAGGATATCATACTGAAGCTCATGCTAACGAAATAGTCGTGGGAGACTTCAACAACCAACACTCAGCAATGGCCAGATTATGGAATGGAAAATCGGAGACACAGAGAAATTAACAGATTTTGAACCAAATGGATTTAAGAAGCAACTATAGAATATTTATCAGTGAACAAAAGAATATACCTTATTCTCAGGAACTCATGGCATATTCTCCAAAACTGATCATACAGTGGGTCATAAAAGAGGCATCAACAGATAGAAAAGAATGAAAAATCCCATGTATTTTCTCACACTAATATGACCTAAGGCTGGACTTCAATAACAACAAAAATGTCAGAAAGCCCAAATACACATGGACATTTAACAATATTTTACTCAGTGATAACTTGGTAGAGGAAGAACTAAAGAAAAAAAATAGAAATATTTTAGAGTTTAAGGAAAAGTAAGGCACAACAAACTCAAACTTATGGGACACAATGATTGTACAGCTAAGAGGAAAACTCAAAGCTCTGAGAGTATCCAAAGTGAAACTGGAGAGAGCATATATTAGCAGCTTGACAACAAATATAAAAGGTCAAAAACAAAAAGAAGCAGATACACCAAAGAGCAGCAGAAGGTAGGAAATAATCAAACTCAGGTCTGAAATCAACTAAGGAGAAACAAAAAGAACTCTACAAAGAATCAATAAAACCAGGAGCTGGATCCAAGGGTAAATCAACATGATAGATAAACCAGAGCTAGAATAACAAAAGGGCACAGAGAAAGTATCCAAGTAACAAAATCAGAAATGAGAGGGAAACAATACAACAGAATCTGCAGAAATTCAAAACATCTTCGGTAATATTACTGAATAATCGGTAGTATTACTGAAATTTATATTCAAGAAAAGTAGAAAATCTGGATCAAATGATCAATTTTACCAAAGTTTAGACAGGATCAGATAAAATATCTAAACTGTACCATGAATCCTAAAAAATTAGAAACAAGTATTAAAAGGCTCCTAACTTGGAAAAGACCCCAGGAACAGATGATTTTAGAGGAAAATTCTATCCGCACTTCCTAGAATCAAATACCACTATTGTTCAAAATATTCCACAAAATACAAACAGAGGAACACTGCCCAATTCCATCGATGATGCCACAGTTATGCTTATACCTAAAGCACACAAAGACCCAATAAAGAAAGTGAATTCAGGCCAATATCACTTATGAATATTGACAAAAAATAGTCAATAAAATCATTGGAAACCAAATCCATTAACACATCAAAATGATCATCCATCACTATCAAGGAGACTTCAGGACAGGAATGCAAGGATAGTTCAATATGGAATTGCATCAACATAACCCACTAGATAAACAAACTGAAAGAAAGTATTACATTTTCATCTCATTAGATGCTGTGAAAGCATTTGACAAAATAAAACACCCCTTCATAGCCAAAGTCTTACAATGATAGGAATTCAAGGCCCATACTCACAACAGTAAAGTCATGTACAGCAAACAGTAGCCAAAAGTCTAACTAAATGAAGAGAATCTTGAAGTTCTCCCTCTAAAATCAGGGACTGGACAAGGCTATTCAATCTCTCCCTACTTATTCAATATAGTACTCAATGTGCTAGCCTGACCAATCAGACAACAAAAGGAGGACAAAGGGATACAAATATTAAAGGAAGAGGCCAATATATCACTATTTGCAGGTGATATGATAGTATACCTAAGTGACTCCATAATTTCCATCAGAGAACTACTGCACGTGATTAACAGCTTCAGCAAAGTCTTGGATATAGAATTAACTCAAACAGATCAGTAACCTTCCATGAATGAACAGACCAAGAAAGAAATTATGGAGATGACACTCTTCACAATAATCACAAACAACAAAAAATACCTCCATGTAACTCAAGCCAGGCAAGGGAAAGCGCCGTATGAAAAGAACTTACTTTCTCTAAAAGAAGAAAATCTCAGAAGGTGGAAATACCTTTCATGGTCATGGATTGGCAGTATTGAAATAGCAAAAATGGCCCTTTGCCAAAAGCAATGTACAGATTCAATGCAATCCCCAAGAAAATTTCAACAAAATTTTTCATACATTTAGAATAAGAAAAAAAACAAAAGAAAAAACAAAGAAGTGGAAACTATTCTCAAAATAAAAGGCATTCTGTGGAAATCAACATCCCTAATCTCAAGGTGAATACTCAGCAATAGTGATAAAAATTATATGGTATTGGTACAGAGACAGGCAAGTAAACACCTGTGTTGGTTCATCTAAATGTCAGCGTGTAAATTAATGTAAATCCATCCATTCTTATCACGCTGTACAAAGCTGAAGTCCAAGTGGATTAAGGGCATCCAGAAAAAAGAGATATACACAAACCAATAGAAGAAAAAGTGGGGAAAAGCTTGAACACGTGATGACTATGGAAAATTTCTTGAACAGAACCCCAAATCAGTGCCTTATGCTTTACGATGAAGAGTTGACAGATTGGACCTTGTAAAAATGCAAAGTGTCTGTAAGGCAAGGAACACTGTCATTATGACAAACTGGCAACTAATATCTTGAAAAAAGATCTTTGCCATCCATTATCTGAAAGAGAATTAATATTCAATATGTACAAAGAACTCAAGAAGTTATACTCCAGAAAGTCAAATGACCCTATTAAAAATGGGGTACAGATCTAAACAAATAATTTTCATCAGAATTTTTTGAATGGCTGGGAAATACATAAAGAAATGTTCAACGTCATTATTCATCAGGGTAATGCAAATCAAAGGATACACCAGGCAGAACGGCTAAGATCAAACATTCAGTTAACAGCAGATGCTGGTCACCATGTGGAGAAAGAGGAAGACTCCTCCATTATTGGTGGGATCGAAATGAGGTACAATATTCTGGAAATTACTCTGGGCTTTCCTCAGAACATTGGACATAGTATATGCTGAGGACGTAGCTAACCCACTCCTGGGCATATTCCCAAATGATGCCCCAACATAAAATTAGGACACACGTTGTACTCTGTTTATAGCAGCTGTATTCATGATAGTCAGAAGCTAGGAAGAACCCAGATGATTTGACCACAGAAATGGGTACAGAAAATGTGGTTCATCTACGTAATGGAGAACCCCTCAGTAATCAAATACCATGACATCGTGAAATTCATAACAAATGAATGAAACTATAAATACCATCCGGAATGAGGCAACCAAATCACACACACACAAAACAAAAACAAAAACAAAAACAAAACACACACACACACATACACACACATACACTCACACACACACACACTCACACACACACACTCAATACCCCAAAAGCTTGAATTACCCAACATACAGTTCACATACCGCAACCAAATCACACACACACTCACCAAAAAAAAAAAAAAATAAAACACACACACTATATATATATATATATATATATATATATATATATATATATATATATATATATCAAATCTACTTTTAATCTGATTTTTGGTGTAGGATGTTTCATCTTTATCCCAGAACTTTAATCAAGATCTATTCGTTATTTTTATTTTTTTAGTCATCTGCAGATACATCTTTTTTAGGAATGACTCCTTCTCACTGGAGACCAGAGAAGAGACCTGCAGTTCCATGATTAATAAACGACATTGCAAGACATCAAAGCAAAATGTAAAATGTGAATGGAGTAAATATTTTAGGACAGTGTTTTGCAAGCAGCTTCTTTCATAGGCAGTCTTTGAAGGAGAGCTCTGAAAGTTTGCATTTCATATTTGACTTTTCTGGGACTCTGACTAGAATCAACTCATAACTGTTTGGGATTTTCTTGCAATTAACCAGTTTGTGAACAGAGCTGAATTCATCAAATGGTCTGCTGTCTATGTTAATATTGCTACAGTGAGGAACAACAATGCTAAAGCTCTTCATCTGCTTTTCAGACAGCATCCTCATACAAGTGTCAACGTCTGTGGGTTGTGGTATGGAAAGGTTGAGAACACTGGCTGAGAGCTGTAAATGCAGAAGTACATGCTTGAGGGAGGGAAAGGCCAGTGTGTAGATCATAAAAAACTTCACAACATTCATTGTTTTAATAATCATTAGGAAGTGGACTTCTGCAAAATGACTTCAGCAGAACAGCATGGTAGAAAAACAGTAACTGATTCACTGGAGATTTAGATGCACTGGATTGTTAAAAATGGGCTTAGAGGTAGAGACATGTCAGCACATGAAGAATGGATACTCAATCCTGTGTGATCTGTTAAGCTTCCCTCCCCCATGGTTTCATGCAAACAGCATCAGATTTTAGCACTGAGGAATAGAATAAAAGCCAATTTGTAGAAATTCCCAATCATAAGAAAATACTGTCCCCCTCCATGATGCACATCATCTCTCAGGTGCACTGGCCTCAGCATGACTGAATGTCTGCTGTCAGCTTGGGTTTTTCCTGCCACCCCTTTCATACCTGCAGATCTCCAATCTGCTTCAGCCACGTCATCAGCTCCCCATTCTGTTGGAGGGAAATTAGATCACTGCGTCTACCTATGCAGTTTTTCTTTACCTATGATGACCCAGGGAACTGTTCTCACTCCAGTGAGCTGTTGTACGTAATCTTGAATTTAATTGGTGTTGTTAGTGGCTGTGATGTCTTCAAATCCCAGAAGACCATATTTCAAAGGGAGTTGATTGAGGATTTCTTGGGTATTTTTGCAACACTGGAAGGTGGGCTCGATGAACAGGAGCATCTTCCCAGATTGGGTCTTGCAGTTCCCACTCCTGAACCATGCTGTGAATTGCATGTATGTGGTACATAGCACTTACATCAAGTGAAACACTTATGTATAATAGAAATAATAGCAATAATAATTGTAATGATCAAATTCTGAACCAAACAACTATCCCAAATAAAACCAAATACATATTCAAGGCCAACAACATAAAAGCTAAGTATAAAAATATTTCTAAAAACATGGAATTTATTTTCTCTTCTATGTGGTTTCGACTGAGATGATATTTCATGAAAGCAGAGACAGATTGGGTCTGATTTTCCTGATTTTCATTTATAATCCGTTGGTGAGTGTTTTCATTTCCTGAGAATCATTAGAGCAATACTGTTGATTTTCTCATTAACTTGTTCTATGAGATCAATCTTAAAGTACTATATTTTAGGAGTAGCTAAATATATGACGACAAGGATACAGTATGGATACCTTTTTCATCATGAAATTGGCATACAGAGTAGGCCACACTAGACACATCGAAAGGCCAATCCACATGTGTACCTCTGGCTTGCTGGGAACAATTGTGAATCCCAAGACCCTGCAAATTTCAGTCATCTATCTCTGCATATGGTTTCTGGGATTACAGGATGCAACACTACACAAGAAAAAACCTGTTTCTTTTGAGTTGAAAAACACATTTTATTCTGAAAAATGTATATTAATTTTTTTCAAAAAGGGCTTAAATGATACAATCATAATGTAATGTGCATGACATTAACAGAACTGCAAATTCACCAAAAGAACAAAAATTAATAAAGAATGAATAACAAAACTTCCAACCAAACCAACAGTACTAATACCTGAAGCAAACAAAACTCAAAACAAAAACAAAACACAGTAATTAAGCTAAGCAGAATTCTCTTGCTGAAGGTTGAGCACCACAGTCGTACCCTGCGGCTGGCCTTGGGAACATGGTGGAAAGGCAGTCAGTCACCAATTGTAATGCATTTTAAAAGGTGAATCTAGCTGTGCCATTTTGGGGCCTTTACAGGTCACGGTCTTCCAAAGCTAATAGGAGACGTGTACAGAATTTGGTTTCTAGACTTTGAAATTCTCTTGACTGATTTCCAATAATAAACTTGAAAATCCCTCATAACAAGAAAAAATTAATCCTCTCAGACTCCTTCTGGGTGCTCAGAAGCTCTTGATGTGCTTCAACATTTCTTGAAACCCTCCCAAGTTCATGTTCGGCATGACGGGAATTCCAATGTCTGAATGGAAACTCACTTCCCTTTCCTAACTAGGATACAGCATTTACTTAGCTCAAATGTTTACACTCCTAAGGAGATAAACATTTAAAAATTCATCCTCTCAATGTGTACCACTAAATTTATTGTATATAATTTCTACCATTCAAAGTCTTCCTCATGCATATTTCCTGAAGCCCGTAGCTTTCTTCATGTTAGTAACAGGTTCTGTACCCAGTAGTGCTTGTTTACATGCAATGGTTTCCTTGGCTTTGAACCAGCTGCTCAGTCTTAGGTACCAGAACTTACCCAAGCACACGTTTCTCCATTTTGAATTAAGCTGTTACCAATACGCTTTCTTAGGTTTTTCAACTTGAAGAATTATCCAAGCTCTTACTTTCCCTACAGAGTTATGTCTAGAAATGACCTGGTTTAATACTACAATCATGAGAACTGAGCAGCTACAGTTACATAAAATCAAAATTGAATCACTACACATCTCTGAGATGCTGTTTTAACGTGGATTCAGTAGTTACTGTTTTCAAGTCAGCCCTCTTAAACTTTAAAATGTAAGCATTGCTCATGCACAGAACGCTTTCTCAAAAAAGGAGGAGGAATTCTAAATTTTTCCTTGAGTTTGGGTTTCACTTACTTGTGGAGAATACATTTCATATCTTGCATAAATCCAGCGTGCCACACACAGCACAGAGGAAGTCAGTTATTTGTGGCTTATGCATTTTTTTGTGTATGTGTGTGTGTGTTTGTGTGTCTATGTGTGTGTGTGTGTGTGTGTGTGTGTGTGTGTGTATGTGTGTTTGTGTGTGTCTGATTGACAAATAATTTTTGGAGTCTTTCGATTGAAATTTTGTCCCAAAACTCATTAAGTATTTATTGTCCTCAAAACTCAAATCTAAGTGGTATTTTGGACTTTTGAGTTTCATGCCCAAACCTCATCCGCTACATGCACTTCCTCCACTGTTGACAAGTTCTAGCTTTGCTTTCTGAATGTCATGTTTGCTGTGACTACCTAGTTATACAGACATGTGATACACAAGTGAGTTCTAATATAGATTTCTTAATACTCACTGTTTCTGATCAGAATCTGTGAAGTGGGGAATCAATCTCTTTGTGCTTAATGTTGGTTGCAAACTGCCTCTGAATAATTTTTGAATAGCATCTGGTATATATGCATGTGCTTTTTAGGTGGTTTTTCTTTATCTATTAACACTCCACATACCATAGCATCCGATTATTTTAAGTTTGCACGTGAAGTGATTTCTTGTCCGTCCTGTCTTAGAATTGTGTGGGGATACTGAGATCAATCTGTGTAGCCCTACAGAATTCTTCTTGATATATTATCTTCTATTAATGGTGTAATGTCTACAACCTTTGATACACAGCCTTTGATACACCTTCCTTCTCCTGTGTAAAAGAAAATATTTACAGCAGACGGATCCTGTAATGTTTTGATACTACAAGATTCCTTTAACTGAAATAAGTCTATACATGCTTATTCAGACCCAAAGAGATCCATGGGGAGACGCCCCGACTATAAATGTCAACTAGTACTCAGATGTCCTCTATGTATACAGTCTGAGGAATAGTCACTTCAGTTGAGGTGTGGAACTGAAGAATACTCAGCCATTTTCTAAATTAAAAAACAAAACAAAACAAAACAAATTACTAAGGCAAGGATAATGCTTTTATCTATATAAAACATTAATTTCAGCCTCACATACAAACGTGTGATGTGAATTAATTTCAACCAATACTGCAGAAGGAATAATATACTTTTTTGTATGGTCTCTCTGGATTAGAGTATGATAAAAATACAGTCTTCCGTGACAGATTTTCAAGCACATATGAACATCTGAAGAACAACATCTGTGGGGCACATCCCTCCTGAGAGACTCCTCAGATCTCACTTACACGGCTCTCCATATCTTGGGTATGACAGAGCCAGTGTGACCAATTTCCAGGATACATAAGTTCCCCAGAAAGAAGTGCATGGGGGTGTGTAGAGATGGACGGGTGCAGATAGCAAAGGCCATGAGAGCAGAGTGAGGGTGAACAGAGGGATCATTCTCCAGGGACCTCACATTTCTTGGCAATTGCAAAGCATTTGACAGACAAGCCCTTTTCCTGCCACAAAGAGCAATTGACACACTCGACACTCATCTCCAGAAACACAGAGCAGTAGGCCATTAGTAGGATTCTTGCAGATGAGAGATATTATTTTTTTAGTATTTTAGAGGCTCAGTTACATCAGAGTCAAAGTCTTTGTCTGCAGTCACAAAAATCAAAGCTTAGAAAAGATTTTTTCTCACATAATTTCATAGCTAATACTTTCTCTCTTAACACCAGGGGATTTTTCAAAGTGTGCTAAGCATTGAGCCAAGTGTACAAATACTTACAATAGAAGGTGGAAACATGTAGTCCTGGATCTAATGAAGCTCAGGCAGAAGGTTTACCTTGGGTTTAAGTTCAGTTTCACATGCTGTATAAGCAGTCATTCAAATTAAGGAAAAGAGAACCTTGAGTGTATCTCGATTTTTACCCATTCTTATCATTAACTAGTCATCAATGTTATGCAGAAAAACTGATCAATGCACTCATCTCTATGCTTTCCTGATGACACAGGTATAGTCTCTCCAACCACCCTGTGTGTGTGTTGGGCCCCGATTATCCTCTGATTGCTATTATGAATATTCAAACCCACACAATAAAGGTATCATTTCCTCAAGACTCAATATTTTTGAAGATTAAGTAAAATCAAATAATCATTTGATAAATAAATGATTACTGGTTTTAATACATAGACTTAAATGCAAGGCACATGTCGATGTCTGCACAGTAACGAGGTCGTCAGAGAAGATTTTTAAGATGTGTACAGTGAGCCATGAAAGTGAAGAAGGATCAACCAAACAACACCAGACACCTTCATGCCAGAACCTTCAATATGACAGCTGGCATTTGTAACTTAATAATTACTGTCTCTTTACAGAACATGTTTTCTTAGTAGGAGTATCACTGTGTAGGCATTAAATGTCAGTTTTCTTAGTATTGTTCATGATATTCTATCAATCAGACTATTGATTTGAATAAAGAAAACAAGAATAAAAGATGTATTGTCTGGATATGTAGTCCAGGCTAACCTGAAATTCCTAATTTCTCTCCCTCAGTCTCTTGAATGTGAGTATTCTGACAGCAAGACATGGTGCCTTGCTTGATAGAAATTCCTTCCTATCCTTTCATCTCAACAGCTTAGAATTCCACCAAACAACCTGTATTTCTGTACACATAGTATCTACACAGTTCATTCCTCTTTGCTCACGTTTGCATATGGCACCTGCTGAGTGCTTGCTTGCTTACTTATATGGAAAACTGTTCAGTTCCAGCACAGCCTTGTCTGTTTTCAGATATCATCCTTCTCTTCTGTCTATAGTTACACTCTGTTTTTTACACTGTGACTGCTAAAGTAGCTGTTAGCTCTGTGGTGGTGACTCCTTCTCATCTTGTTCACATTGTAGCCTGATATGGAGACTGAGTATGGACTGCAAAGTTCTTATCATTATGTTCACCTTCCTCACCAATCCATGAGCTCTCGTGTAATGAGAAGCTCCAGGGTTTAGCTTACTTTGGATCCTTGGGGATTCTGCCTGTCCCTTCCCATTATATCTTCTGAAGTTCAGTCTCATGTCCCTCAAATATTGGAATGTGGAAAACTCATTTTTCTCCCAGTCTGATATATTTTCCCTTCAAATTACATAACCTTTCCTGTTTTGTGGGGAGTATATGTCTTTCCTGAAGTTTGGGTTTTCTTGGCAAAAGATACACCACTTTTTCCTGACAAGAGCAGAGAAGGAGACATCACCAGCCTCTTAGGCTCTCTCTCTATTCTCTTGATATAATGAAATGTCAAGGTATATGAGTAGATCAGCACATGGTTGATCCGCAAATCAAATGTGGGTTTCAGTATTTCCAAATTATAAATAAATAAACATGTTACCTATGTTCATAAATACCATATAGGACACACACCCACATGCACACACACACACACACAAACACACACACACACACAAACACACACACTGGTATGCCACATACACATGTGTGCCTATATATTCATGCAGAGACAGAGACACAGAGAAACCCAATAGAGAAAGAGCACATAGAGATTGTACATGAATTAAAATGTTAGTATAAACAACAATCAAGGATAACAGTATTTGTTTACATCCTGCTTCACCATTTGGTCACTTATAAACACGGCTAAGAAAAAAATGTATTCCCCATGAGTTTTCTTCTGTGTGAATAAGTTAATTTCCCAAAACACTTAAGTTGATTGTGTGTGGATTGCTTGTCAGCTACGTGGGTCATGAGCATGTGTTCATGTCTACACACAAACATTTTAGATTTACCTTTGTGTACACTCTATTTTTGGGAATTTCTCACCGTAATACAAAATTTTTGTATCTATTCACTAATTGATCACTAGAGTAATTTTCTATTGGGGATAATGAAAAACACAGCTCCCCAAACAACAACAACAACAACAACAACAACAACAACAAAAAGGTAAACAATACATAGTTTTCTCATGGGGTCAGGGGACATAGTCAGGTATATCAGCATATTAGATCTATCAGATTAGATCTGACCCATACATGCAAAAGTTATAAAAATCTAAGTATAGAGAACATAGGGTAGACTTAAATCTCTGAAAATTATGAAGCATGAGGTCTGTTGTACATACTTGACCATTCAGTGGACTCTGCTTTGTAGAAAAAATGCTGGAATGCATAGGATTCTATTGTGATGCATTTCACACTTATTTGGCCTACTGTAAATATTTCTCCACAGTAAATTAAAACAAACAAACAAACAAAAGCAAATAAACAACCTTCCCACAGTCAGCATAGAAAATGACTATATTTTAAATTTGAAATTTTTTTAAAGCAATTTTGTTTTCATTTGTAGTTTCTGTATTTGTATAGGTAGCTCTCTAGTTAGAGAGTGAGGCCTTGCCTCTCCCAGTTAAATTTCCAGAATATCATCAACCCAAGAACCAGAATGTTATATTTACATTTGAATTTGTGCAATAAAAATGAGTCACCAGAAATCCTGAGGTTTCATAAAAGAAACCTTACTAAAGCTAAAAGCACACATTGCACCTGACATGATAATAGTAGGAGATTTCAACACCCCACCCTCATCACAGGAGAGATATTGGAAACAGAAATTAAACTGAGATGTAGAGAAAGCAATAGAAGTTATGAACCAAATGGATTTAGCAGATATTTATAGAACATTCCATTCTAAAAAATAAAGATATACATTCTTCTCCTGATCTCGGGAACCTTCTTCAAAATTGATGACATAATTGATCCCTCAACAGACCTTAACAGATACAGGAAGATGGAAATAATCCCATGAATTCTATCAGATCACCACACACTAAGACTGGTCTTCAACAATAACAATAATGACAGAAAACTCACGTATATGTGGAAGTTGAAAAATGCTTTACTCCATGACAAATTGGTGAAGGAAGAAATAAAGAAATTAAAGACTTCTTAGAACTTAATGAAAATGTAGATACAACATTCCCAAACATATGTGACACAATGAAAGCAGAGCTAAGAGGAAAACTTATAGATCTGAGTGCTTGGGAAAAGAAACAGGAGAGAGCATATGTCAGGAGCTTGATAGCACATGTAAAAGCTCTAGAACAAAAAGAACTAAGTAAACCAAAGGGGGGTAGAACGCAGGAAATTATCAAACTCAGAGCTGAAATCAACGAAGTAGAAATGAAAAGGACGATACAAAGAATCAACAAAACCAGGAGCTGTTTCTTCCAGTAAAACAATAAGATAGATAAATCCTTAGCCAAACTAACCAGAGGTCAGAGAGACTGTATCCAAATTACAAAAATCAGAAATGAAAAGGGAGACATAACAACAGAATCTGAAGAAATTAAAAAAAATCATCAGCTTGTACTATAATAGCCTATATTCAACAAAACTGCAAAATCTGAAGGAAATGGATAATTTTGTAGAGAGATACAAGGAAGCAAAGTTAAATCAGGAACAAATAAACTATTTAAACAACCCCATAACTCCTAGGGAAATAGAAGCAGATATTAAAAGACTCCCTACCAAACAGAGTCCAGGTCGAGAAGGGTTTTGTGCAGAATTCTATCAGACCTTCTAAGAAGGCCTCACACTAATATTGTCAAAACTCTTCCACAAAATTGGAGAGACGGAGCACTAGCGCATTCCTTATATGAATCCACAATTACTCTTATACCTAACCCACACAAAGACTCAGCACAGAAAGAGAACTTCAGACCAACTTCCCTTATGAATATTGATGAAAAAATAAACAATAAAATTCTTGCATACGGAATCTAAGAACACATCAAAAAAGTCATCCGTCATGATCAAGTAGACTTGAACCCAGGGATGGAAGGATGGTTTAATATAGGAAAATTCAAAAATGAAATCCATCATGTAACCAAACTCAAAGATAAGGAGCACAAGGTCATTTCATTAGATGGTGAGAAAGCATTTGACAAAATTCAACAACCCTTGGGGATAAAAGTCCTGGAAAAATCATGAATTGAAGGCTCATATCAAAACATAGTGTAAGAAATATACAGCAAACATGTATCTACCATCAAATTAAATGGAAAGAAACTTGAAGCAATCCCACTAAAATCAGAGACGAGACAAGGCTGCCCAACTCTCTCCCTACGTATTCAATATGGGACTCAATGTCATAGCCAGAGGAAGCAGACAGCAAAAGGAGGTCAAAAGGGATTCAAATTGGAAGGGAAGATATCAAAATATTACCATTTGCAGATGATATGATAGTATATACTTAAGTGACCCCAAAAGTTCCACCAGAGAACTTCTTAACCTGATAAAAAACTTCAGCAAAGTGTCAGGGTATGAAATTACCTCAAACATACCAGGAGCTTCCCTCTCCTCAATGGATAAACAGGCTGAGAAAGAAAATAATGAAACCACACACTTCACAATATTCCCAAATAATATAAAATATCTTGGTGTGAGATTAACCAAGCAGGTGAATGATCTGTATGACAAGAAGATCAAGTATCTGAAGAAAGAAATTGAGGACGATCTCAGAAGATAGAAAGAGCTTCCATGTTCATGGATTGACAGGATTAATATACTAAAGATGACCATTTTGCCAAAAGCAATGTACACATTCAATGCAATATCCATCAAAATTCCTACTCACTTCTTTAACAGAGATAGAAAGAGCAATTTGCAAATTCATTTGGAATAAGAAAAAGCCAGGATAGCTAAACTATCCTCAACAATAAAAGAACTTCTGGGGGAATCATCACCCCTGAACTCAAGCAGAATTACAGAGCAATAGTGATAAAAACTGCATGATATTCATACAGAGACAGATGGATAGACCAGTGGAATAGAATTGAAGACCCCGAAATGAACCCACACACCCATCATTTGATATTTGGCAATGGAGATAAAACCATCCAAATGAAGAAATATAGCATTTTCCAAAAATAGTGCTGGTTCAACTGGAAGTCAGCATGTAGATGAATGCAAATTATCCCATTTTTATGACCATGTACAAAGCTTAAGTACAAGTGAATCAAGGACCTACACATCAAACCAGAAACACTGAAACGGATAGAAGAAAAGTTCGGAAAGAGTCTTGAACACATGGGCACTGGAGAAAATTTCCTGAACAAAACACACATGACTTATGCTCTAAGATCAAGAATTGACAAATAGGACCTCATGAAACAGCAACATTCTGTAAGGCAAAAGACACTGTCATTAGGGCAAAACTACAACCAACAGATTGGGAAAACATTTTTACCAATCCTATATCTGATAGTGGGTAATATCCAAAATATACAAAGACAGGAGCAGGGCACAGAACTGAACAAGAGTGATCAATGCTTGTGAGCCACCATGTTGGTGCCAGGGTCTGAACTCAGGTCCTCTGCAAGAGCAGTAACGGATCTCAACTACCAAGTCACCTCTCCAGTCACACACAATCATTGTTTATACAACCCCCCAAACACAGCACCACTTGATGTGTGTGAACACGCATACTAGTCGTGCGGTGTGATTTATTTGTGTGAATGTCCAGTCAGTGTGATACAAACACTCTTGTGTTCATAAATTTTGGCATCGCCGTTTTCACTTGGAGGTTCTCTTCATTCTCAGCTTTGGTGTTTACATACATCATCAAGAGAGGCACCGCCCTGTCAGCCTACCCCCGCCTCCCCCCCCATTTGCAGCTATGCCTGCCTTTCTTCAGGAAGTAAAACACCACATCACACTCTACTCTTTCATTTTGTTCGGTGTAGTAGACTCTCCAAAACCATAAAATGGAATCCCAGATGCAGACGGAAGAAGTTTTGCTGTTTGTTACTTTGTTTGCTCTTAGTTGCTTTTTCCCACTTCCACTGGTTTGAACTTGTGTCCCATTCAGAGGCAGGTACTTAATTCAGCCAGCATTTTGAGAAGGGCTGTGGGTGGAGTGTGATAAAAGGAAAATTACTGGAGAGAACTCACTGGGATTTTGACGATTAATACAAAGTGTTTACTGACTTGATTGTTCAGTCACACAGAATCCTGGACGGCACTGACTCGAAATAAAACTTCACATCTGACAATTTGTTCGAAGGAAAAAAAAAAGCCTTAAAGACAAAATTGATCCAACAAAATAAGCCGTAAGTTGTAATGATTGACCCTCTTTAAAGAGAAACATTAATTTTTTTTAAAAAAAGACGATTTTGATTTTTTTGTTTAACAATTTCATATACTTATATAATGAGTTTTAGTCATTTCCTTTCTGTATTTCCCTTCCCAATTCCCCTCCCTCATCCCCCTCCCTCATTCTCCCATCCCATCCTTCAGTTCTCACTTGCTTCCTCCCTCATCCTCCTCCGTCATCCCCTCGGTCAACCCCTTCTCTCACGCCATTCCCTCTCCAACTGGCACCGATATTCTGAATAAGTCCCCTCCTATTTCATGTCTCCTTTCTGCGTGTAATCCCTAAGTTTAATTAATTACATGAATACAGAGTAATTCGACAGAACATCTTATCTACGGGTACAGGAATGAAGAGGGGCGTGAAGCAGACATTTCTGGTTTCTTTGGAGACTCAACTGTGTCATGGATGTAGTTCTGGAAACTGTCTTAGGGGAGGATGTTTTGCTGAGAACAAACACATTGTGTTTCTGGTCGCTGCCTATGAAAAGGGCATGTGATGTTTAGAAAGGGTATGAGTATAACCCTGGACAACAGTGGGCAACACCACAGCATTGGCTTGCCTTGCCACTCTTCGCTGATGCTCAATGGACTTTAATGACTCTGGTCTTCATGGACCATGCTGTGGCATTGGTTCACCTTTCCATCTTCACTGACCATTGTTTGTCATGACTTTGTAGAGAGAAAAGCACCAGAGAACTTCTTGTGGAGACAATGCGGTGTCTTCTTGCTGCCTCCTCGAACCCAGGCCAATTGGAAGAGCTCAGCAATTTCTTCTGGGTTGAACTGTCCTTGGTGATTCGTGAATGGTGTTTGCAAGTAGATCGACCTACCTCTGCTGATTCATGTCAACTGAACTGATATCCTGATGATGAAGATTTAAATCGCCCCAGTTAACTATATCTAAGCAGGTCCACATCGTCCTTTGTTTGCGCTATTGTCCTTTCCTTTCCACTACCTCTGGTGGGTGGTGGGCTAGAGGAAGGTTAAAGGTTTTAAAAACTCTTACTAAAGTAGGTCTTGAAAAATCTAAGCTTGCAGGATAGAACCCTCCTCCAATAAATGTTTATTGCCAAGGGAGGGGGAGGGTCTTCATGGCCTCTCCCTTCTGTAATGAAGTGTTGAGGGGCCCAGTCTTGTGCCCATGACCATAGCCGCCATCAGTTTAAGAGTTCAATGACTACGTACAATCTAAAAGATATCCTTTTGCTGTCCACTTCCCCATCTTCTGGTTTTTACATTCCTTCCACCCACTCTTTCATGATGTTTTCTGAGCTGTGGAGGAGAGGACGTAGATGTCCTATTTCCACCTGAACAGTCCAACACCACTGATTCCCAGCACTTTGTCCAGCTGTATGTCTCTGCTCATGGTAGTCAGAGGCTTCCTGTCTGATGAGAGCTGAGTGCAACGCTGATCTGTAGATACAAATATGGATGTTTGGAAGGAAGTTTGACAATGTATTTAGCATTAGGTTCTTTCATAGGGCCTATCACCCTAACCATAGGTTCTTGACGAGTTTACAGAACCTGGTGTGTATTCCCTCGTGTGGAATATGCCTTGTATGCGATTGGAAAGCCACAGGTTACTCCCATGACTGCAATGCAACTAACACATTGGGAGCACAACTTGCCTGACATTTTAGCTTGAATGGTTCACCACCGAGTAAGGTTGTAGATGATTTTCTCCCCTGGAAGCCTACATAGCACTTTCTTGAACCATGATGTCTTGCCATTATAGAGGATGCTTACACCTCAGCTTCAGATTGACCCTTCTGTGACCTGTGACCCAAAGGATTCAGTGTCCTCAGTAATAGGGACTTACCATCAAGTTCTGGAGGACTACGAAGAACAATAGCAACAACCTGTAAAGTTGTGAGGGCTTTTGGGATCTCGCTGGTCAGAAACATTCAGGAAGACATCCCACATCTGGCACTGTGATTTTTGCTTAATTTTGGTTTCCTGTAGCTCTGATGAATACACTCACCAGAGCCAGCTTGGGAAGGGAAATCTTAATTTCATCTTATCTGTTTCAGCCCATCATCAAAGAAAACCAAGACAGGATTGTGATACAGGAACTACAGAGACTGCTCACTGCCTTGCTTCTAAGCTCACATTCAACTACCTTTACAGAGTCCAGACACACCCGCATAGGGCGGTGCTGCCCACAGTAGACCAGGCTCTTCAACATCAGTTAACAGTCAAGGAAATGCCACCTGGACATAGTCAAGGCCAATCTGATGGAGGAAGCTCCTCGAGGGAGGTTCTTTCCTCCTAGACTAGCCATCACAAGAAATCAATGAAAATAAAAAAAGAAATCAATAGCTTCAGGGGGAGCATGGCTTATCCATGGAGGGAGCCTCCATTTGAACTCAACAGTTGATCTTGTAGATATATTCTGTAACATGTTTTATAACCCCTCTCACCAAACCCTGTTCTAACCCAATCACCTAAGGGGAGATGGAGTGGAAAGTAAGTTTTAAAAAAATAATTGGAGCAGAAAGAAATGCTTCTTGGAAATAAAGCAAAAAAGGAAGCATTTCTGCATCCTAGACGCTTTCCTCGCATCATCTGTGCAAAGATAATGAAAACCGTTACGTTCCAGGTACAATAATTTCCAATGTTACAAATCATATAAATAATACTGCTTATCATTCATAAAACACATTGGTACTAATCATTTTGATGTGATTTTATAACTCACTCCTAATGTAGATCTGATGAACTGGAATTGTTCGCCTGCTCATTTATACATGAGGGAAGTGAGGTTTAAAAGTCGAGCCAATTTCCCAATATTCTAAGCTAATAAATGGCAGAGTAAGACAGCCGCACTTTCTCTGGATTCATGGCATAGACTCGTGAGAAATGCAAGTCAGGGTACCTTGGCAGGGAATTCTAAGGATCAGTACATGGCAGCTGAAAGTTGTCTTGGATGCAAGACTGGGAGTGAGGCTCAAGTCTGCTCAGCCCCAGCTCAGGATTCCTGAAACAGAACACCAGAACATGTTAGAGAGCGAGGAGACTAAACTAATCATCTGGTTGTCCTCAGCAGATTGTACAGATCCAGGGCTGAGGGTTCATAAGTATGTTGGTCTTTGTGGGGGTGGAAAGGAACACTTATTTAGATCCCCACCTCCTACTATGTGCTACAACAGTGGAGGCAATGCCTTAAGTCCAAGGTTTTTTGTTTTGTTCGTGTGTGTGTGTGTGTGTGTGTGTGTGTGTGTGTTTGTGTGTACATATGTGCATGTGCAGTGTATAATATAGGGACTAATCCATTTTCTCTTCTACCTTATTCATTGAAGCAGCATTTCTCAGTCAAACCCAGAGTTCCCCAATATGACTAGTCTAGACAGCTATTTTGCTCTGGGGATCTGCCCTATCTCTACCTCCCTGGACTGGTATTCTGTGTGGGCCACAAAGCCTACCCATCATTTACCTGAGACCTGTGAGCCATCTCATCAACTGCTAAGGTTCAAGTCCCGCTGTTGGACCCATCTACTTTACTATTGTTTTCTTCTTTTTTTTTTCCGTCTTGGTCATAATATCAGAACCAGGTTAATGTATGACTGGCTCACTCAAACATTCACTCAAATCCCTCCACACAAATGTGTTCTAATAAGGAGGAGGACCCTGCTGACACTCTGTTCTGTAAAGTCTGACCTTAACAGCTGAGTTAAAGGATGGGATTATCCTAGTGGGTGAATGTGGATGCTGTTGTTGATGTTGAGGGAGGCTGGGAAATGAGGGGCCACAGCTGAGTCACTAATAATAACAGATACAAAGCTGAGTGTGGTAGTGCATACCTATATTCTCAATACTCGCGAAGATCACAAGTTCAAATCCAGCCTGGGCTACATAGTAAGTTCAAAGACAGCCTGGGCTACATCGTAAATCAAGGCCAGCCTGGGCTACAGAGTAAGTCCATGGCCAGCCTGGGCTACATAGTAAGTCCAAGGCCAACCTGGGCTACATGGAAAGTCCAAGGTCAGCTTGGCCTACTTACATGACTTTTCTCCAAACAACAACAGGTTTTTTTTTCCTTTTTGGTTTCCGTCTCTCCAATTTCCTCTACACTGATACCAGTGCTGTAGTTTGAGGGTGTGGGGGAGAAGTTTCATCATGTTTGATGGTCCAGGATCTCCCAAGCAGCACGGCAAACCAAACAGTGCAGCAAACAAGTCTGCTTCGATATTTGCAGAAAAATATGACACATGGGAAGTGCTGTCTGAAGAAATGGCTCTAAGATGGGACAACGCCTCGGGAGACTGGGCTTGGATCTTGTGCTAGTTTCCTAGTTTGAAAAACAATGATGTTCTCAACCAGAGTCTGTGTTGGGAATACAATGCTGAGCTTCCATTTCAACACTGCATAATCTCCATATGGCCACCCTGGAAATCTTGTCTGATATTAAACTGATTATAGGAGAGAATAGTTGAGTATAAACACTGTCATTAAAAAAGGGTTTAAATGATGAATATATTTTTTAAAATTTTGTCCATGGTACCAGGTTCAGTGTTCTGGAAAACTCTAAAACATTGCAATTTTTTTTTAATCGCCAAACAGTATGGACCTTATATTTTTCTATCTAGGACTACTCAAGACGAAAAAATACCATTCTTTGCTTTAAAAAAGAAAACTAATTGTGTTTGTTTGGCTTTTTGTTGTTGTTGTTGTTAATTTCTTATTTTTAGTGTTTTGGGGTTCATTTAAACAATTATTTTTTCATTGAATTAATTATATTCTTATATTCAGTGTAGATCAAAATTATGTTGCTGGTCTTTGCTTCTAATCTGAGAAGTAGTGTTGTAAATAAAATTTCCTCTTAGCACCTTCACGCTTATGTCTCACACATTTTATAGTATTTTTCCTATCTTCTTCTTTTTTTCTTACTGTTACATAGTTTCATTATTTCTTGACATCTGTATTACTTGTGAATGTGTGATTTAATGTTTCTGGACTGGGAGACTCCTGTTGTCTCTCATTGAAGACGTCTATTTTAGTTTTGTTGTATTCACAGAACACATCTCGAGGGGTGGAGATGCAGCTCAGTGGACAGAGTGCTCACTTGGCTCTCACACAGCTCGGGGCTCCACCTACAGAACCTCATCAGCCTGGTGTGGTGGTCCATGCCCAGAGTCCCATTACCAGGAGTAGAACCAGGAGTTCAAAATCATCCTCGGGTGCATAGTGTGTTTGAGGCCAGCCTGGGCTACATGAAACCTGTATAAACAAATATGTCCCACAAGACATCCTTTCTTAGGCTTTTGCCACACTTTGTTCTGTGGTTTCTGAGTGTCTGAAAAGTCCAGGGTACTTGAAGGAAAAGAACATCCTGGTGCTACTAGGGACTGTCAGTCAGAGACATTGGCTGGTGAAGCCATCTCATCCCAGCTGGTTTTCTGCCTGCTTCTGTTGCTGATGGGCTGATGCGTGTCCACAGCTTTACTCATGATCACCCTGCTTCCCTTTATCTGTACCCATTTTTGCTTCTTGCTGAGGCTGTGATGGAGTAGTGACACAAAGAATTGGGGTCTCCTTCCAGCCCACTGATTATCTCAACAATAAGTTCTTTCTCTGTAGAAATAGTTTCTCTGTTGCCTACATTATCAGACATAAATATAAAACTCTTTTCTGTTTTATTTTGACACTGGGTTTCATTATGTAGTTAGGGCTTGCCTGAAACTCACTGTATAAACCAGGTCGGCCTTGAACTCACAGAGATCAGCTTGCTTCTGAGTGCTGGGACTAAAGGGGCATAACTGGCTCCTTCTTTTTTTTAATTTTTTTTTAATTTATCTCTATGGGGTGTGTGTGTGTGTGTGTGTGTGTGTGTGTGTGTGTGTGTTTTGACCAGAGTCCATCAGATCCTCTGATCCCTGATCCTCTGCAAGAGCATCCAGTGTTCCTAAGTAGTGAGCCATCTCCCCAGTCACTTCTGCCTGCTCTAAACTCCACTTCATTGTTCATCTTGCCCAGACTTGCCTTTAATTCCTACTCTGTTTGTTTTAATAAAGTGAGTTCCTATTCGATTTTCTCCTGTTTATTCTATTACATCACCAAGATTATGTGTATACTTTTGTTTTGGAAGTTTCTCATTGACCCTTGCTGACAATTCTGACAAGGGTTTTCTCTTGGTGCCACAACCAGGGAACTGGTTTTTCTCCTTTGCTTTTCATTTAGGGGGATGGTCATGGTGTGGCGTGATTTCCATTTTGACATCGTTTGTCTAAGATGTCAGCAGTCCTGACACTGTGGGTGCAGTGACTGTTTATCCTTCATAACCTTTTGGTGGTGTTTTGGTTTTTCTGGATTTGCCTGATTGAATAAAAGGGATTATACCTCCAGTCCATGCCTATAGGCATATCTTAGAGGGGTCAGGAAGAGTGGTTCTCAACCTTCCTAATGTAACTGTTGCAGTTTGTTGCAGTTTCCTCTCCAACCAGAATCGGCCAGTACAAAGAAAACGCAACTCAATTAATATGAAAACAATCTAGCGTCTAGATTGGGCAGATCCACCCTACACTGTCCTATTCCTAGCTCCCAAATCCCTCATCCCTTGCACCTTTTATTTGCCTGGTCTCCAGCTTCTACTTCTCCCATGATAACTCTCTCCTCACTTCTTTCCTTTTTATTCCCTGACTCCTCCCCCTTCTGACTCCCCCCTCCTGACTCCTCCCCTCTCCTGACTCCTCCCCTCTCGCTCCCGACTCCTCCCTCTGCCCAAATCTCGAGCTCTTGCCTTTATTTTACTAATTCAGAGAGAACTCCAAGGCAGACCAGAACATTTCCCCCTTTTTGTCCAGTTAAAAAAACTTTTCCCTATACATATATGAACTGAGTATTATTACCATTCTGCAATTTATAAAACCAAAAATACACTCATCACCCAGTGCATCAATTTTGTTCATTAACCATGTCATCTCTACTAAAAACTATACCTGACTATATCCTGGTTCCAGATCCTATGCCACCTGAAAACCACCCTAACAGATTTATCATCTTTCTCAATACTAAACCGCTTGGGTTGTCTATGAGACTACCAGTCTCCAACCACATCAGAAATCCAAGAATGATTAATATTACCTGAAAATATGGGAAGCACAAAACATGGCTTCCAAGCTTAGCCAATTTATAGAGACTGCTGATCACCTGGACAGTCCCCCTATTCCTTAATATGT
Organism: Rattus norvegicus; assembly: GCF_021556685.1. Lineage (NCBI taxonomy): Eukaryota > Metazoa > Chordata > Mammalia > Rodentia > Muridae > Rattus > Rattus norvegicus. The sequence continues at coordinate 63,824,653 of NC_141555.1, forward strand.
CGGAGCATCAGTCTTCAGCCTTCTGGCCCAGGATCAGCTGACAGACCTTTGTAATGTAGATTTTCAAGGGCTGATCACCCTGCCTTGGCAGAGACTATCAGTCGACTATTCTGCATAATTTGTCCTTTTCTGGACAGTGTTTTGTCTGTAGATGAATTGAAGCAATTTGCTCAGTGGCTGTGTCACCACGATTTGAGCAACTCCATTGATGCTCAATTTCTTCTTTGAGTCTAAGGGGTCCTGTCAGGGGCAGACAGGTCTCTAGTCAAATGATCTAGACGAAGAAATGTCCATAAACGGGTTATTCTGTGGACTTCTGACGCCCTTGAAGATTTCCTATCTACATAGGCGTTTCTGAACTGTTAAGCATAGACTACCGTTGGCCCTCTCTAATCGAAGTATTTCCAAAACCCATCTAAACTGACTCAGAACCATTACTTTGCAATCTGGTCTTTAGCTGGTACTGGTTAATCAACTAAAAATAATGTATAATAGCAGTTATAGGACTGGAGCTAAGACTTGTATTCTTAGATGCATAGTGGAGGCACAATGCTAATGTTAAAGTAGCAATATTAATCTCAATTATAAATCAATAAGAAAGTATACCAATGAAAACCTCGCATTTGTGTAAAATGCATTCTATACCAATGAAAAGATTGCAGCTTCAACTTTGTATCAATTACAAACATTTCTATCAATGTAAGATATAGCTGTAAAATTTTGTTTAAGAGTAAGTTTGCTAATCTATCCCTGTTTGTCTATTTCTCTAACTTCTATGTATTACTATATCACCCCCCCTTTTCTTTTTAACTAAGAAGGATAGAAAAGAGGAAAGGAAAGGTAGCAATCCCTGAGTTTAAATTCTCTAGTTCCCCCTGCCCAAAGCTACATTTGTATAGTATCCCTTAAAAGAAAACATATCCACTGTTCTTAGAATAACCATAACCATCCACCCCAACATAAGGAACTGGGAAGATAATCTTCCTCATCTGATTCCAGCTGAATTGGGGTGAAGAATTCACTCCTGGGGCCCAAGGGGAATTAGGAAGAGTTGGCTTTGTCGGAGTAGAAGTAGCTGGGATTTGCCTGCCAGTCACTCTGTGCTGAGAAAGTTCATCTCTTAGCTGACATCTTGACTATGACAGTCTGAAGGGCTGGATAAGTAAGATGGACATTCTGGAAAAGTTCCGAAAGCAGGCCTTGAAATGAAGCAGCTTCAGTGTAATTGAGGGAGAATCAAACACAAAGTTGGACTGGAAAGTCCCGGAATCTCAGCATCCCAGAGTGTGGGTCATTTCAGGGCTGTCTTTCTCTTCTTTCCTCCTGCAGCACACAAAACTGTACAAGCATCATATAGTTCTGTAAGCGCATTCACATGGAGTAAGCTGGGTGCACAGCTTAGTTAATAAAGATCAACAAAGAGAGGTGACTGCCTTTCTTCAGGTTAGTTGGATCGTATAATCAAACTGTAACATAATTTTGTAAAACATGCCATTTTACAGGATGCATGTAATAAAAAGTTATGAGAAATTCGTACTCAAAATGATACTGGCTGTTTATAGACATGTTTTTCTCAGCCAATTCATACATGGAGACCTAAACATCCTCATATATACATCACCTATTTGTTGATTGTCTTAGTCTCCCTTTTCTTCTGTGTTGCCGAGGACTTCAGGAGATCTCCCCTTGTCATGTCTGATCTTTATCAGCTTGGAAGGAACCCACAGCTTTTCTCCTCCTGTACAAACATAGGCATAACCCCTTCCCCAGCGTAACACATTTCCCATTTTCCATTCTGATGTCAGAATATCCTTAATATAACCAGGCTGGTTTAGTTCAGTAGTCTTTTCCACAATCCAATGTCTTTCAGCAGCTGTGCTGTTTTGTTCATCAGCATTTAAAAAATTTAAGGTTAATAAAGCACAATGTAGCCTACCTCAGGGAGTTTTTGTTGCCCCTTTTTGCCTGTTAAGCATCTCCTTTAGACTTCGATTAGATCTCTTCACAATCGCTTGTCCTGTAGGATTGTGTGGTATACCTGTAACATGTTTTATATTATAATATTCAAAGAAGCGCTCAATCTTGTTAGAGATACATGCTGGACCATTGTCCGTTTTAATTTGTATGGGTATTCCCATTATAGCCATAACTTCTAACACATGTGTAATTACAGAATCAGCCTTTTCTGACGCTAAGGCAGTTGCCCATTGAAATCCTGAGTATGTATCTATGTATCTATGTATCTGAGTATGGTGTATGTATTTCAGCTCACCAAACTCTGCAAAATGGAGAATATCCATTCGCCAAATTTCATTTCTTTGGGTGCCTTTAGGGTTAGTTCCTGTAGGCAATGGAGTTTGATTATATAACGAGCAAGTAGGACATTGCCTCACAGTCTCCTTGGCTTATTGCCAAGTGATAGAGAATTCTTTCTTTAAGCCTTTGCTATTGACATGGTGTTTTTTATGGAGTTCTGAAGCCTCTTATACACTTCCTATCAGTAGCTGGTCAATTTCATTATTACGTTGCGCCAGAGGGCCTGGCAGACCTGTATGGGATCTTATGTGTGTTATATATAGCGGGTAACTCCTATTTCTGATCTTTTGTTGTAGCTGAATAAATAGTGATGTCAATTCAGAATAATCCTGAATAAGCTCTGCAGTCTCTATGTGCAAAGCAACACTTTCTGAATATTGAGAGTCAGTTACTATATTAAGACGCTCTTGAAAATCTGACAACACCATGAGTATTGCATACAATTCAGATTTTTGAACTGCCTTATAGGGACTCTCAATCACCTTGCTTACATTTTCTGATTTACATCCTGCCTTTCCTGACTCACTGGCATCAGTGTAAAATGTAGGGTCTCCAGATATTGGGGTTCCCTTTATTATACGAGGGAGGATCCAGTTAGTTCGTTTTATGAACTGAAGTCGCTTGCTTTTAGGGTATCTGTTGTTAATCTCTCCTAAGAACTTACTGCATGCTCTTTGCAAATGTTCAATTTGTACCCACAAAGATGCAATTTCTGTATTAGTAAAAGGTACCACAATTTCAGCCAGATCCATTCCAACTAATTGTCGAAGTCTCAATTTTCCTTTAAGTATCAATTCAGAGACCTTCTCAATGTATGTTTTCAGTTTCTTACTCTGTTTATGTGCTAAAAATATCCATTCTAAGATATAATCTTCCCTCTGCATGAGAATTCCTGTAGAGGAATGAGTAGAGGGTAAGATGACTAATATGCAGGCCATCTTTGGATCAATACGATCTAGATGTGTGTCCTGCAATTTCCTTTCTACCAAAGCTAGCTCTTTCTCAGCCTCAGCTGACAGTTTCCTTGGGCTATTTAAATCTTTATCGCCTTGTAATGTTTGAAATAAATTGCTCAACTCTTGACTGGTCAAGCCAATCACAGGCCTCAACCAGTTAATATCTCCCATTAGTTTCTGAAAAATCATTAAGTGTCCTTAATTGCTTTCTTTTGAATTGCACCTTTTGTGGCCTAAACCTTTGTAGACATATTTTATACCCTAGATAATTAATAGAATCCCCTCTTTGTATTTTCTCAGGGGCGATTCGTAATCCCCAGCAAGGTAAGGTTTTTTTCACTTCATCACACATTCTTTCCAGGATCTTTATATCTGAATCAGACAATAAAATGTCATCCATGTAATGATAAATAATAGATTGGGGAAATTGTTTGCGAATCATCTCCAATGACTGCTGTACAAAATATTGACACAAGGTAGGGCTATTCAACATTCCCTGTGGCAGGACTTTCCATTGATATCTTTTTATGGGCCGACCTCTATTGAGGGAATGCACTGAAAAGGCAAACCTTTCCTTATCGCCTTCATGTAGAGGAATAGTGAAAAAACAATATTAAGTCAATCACTACAATAGGCCATTCCTTAGGCAACAAAGAAGGCAGCGGGATCCCAGGCTGCAGGGAACCCACCAGCTGAATAATCTTACTAATTGCTCTGAGATCTGTCAACACCCTCCATTTTCCAGACCTTTTTTTAATGACAAATACTGGAGAATTCCAAGGGCTGGTGGACTCCTCTATATGCTGAGCCTCCAGCTGCTCCTGGACTAGCTGTTCTAATGCCTGTAGTTTTTCTTTTGTCATAGACCACAGATCAATCCAGATGGGTTGGTCAGTCAGCCAACTTAGTGGCAAGGCTGTTGTTGTCTGAACAGCCATGGCTCCTTGGGGTAGCACTAAATTGTCAGCCTCTGCTGTATGTTGCTTATGGACAGCTTGGACTGTCTCTAACTATCCTTGATAACATTCCCTGACTGATTTATAGTTTTTATTAGGAGCCTGATGAATTTCAGGGCCAGACCCTGAAACTGAGGGGATATTAATTTGAGTTTTCCACTGCTGTAGTAGGTCTCTTCCCCATAATTTAAAGGCTATATCAGCCACGTATGGCCTTAATTTTCCTACCTGACCTTCTGGTCCTATACATTTAAGCCACCTGGTGCTTTGTTTTATTTGGGATAAAGTGCCAACACCTTAAAGCTGCATATCCACTCTTTGAAGTGGCCAACTAGTGGGCCAAGATTTTGGAGAGATGATGGTTACATCTGCTGCAGTGTCAACCATTCCTTCAATTTCAATATTGTTTACCCGTATTTTTAGTTTTGGCCTTTGGTCCTCTATAGATGTTTTCCAAAATATTCGTTTTTCGCTCCCTTTGAGGCTTTTGGGATTGTCCATAGGACTTCCCTCAGCCTCCTCTGGTCCCAGAACATCTATTTTTGAAGTCATGCCATTTAATTGTTCTGAGGAAGAGAACTCTTCCTGCCTGGCATTGGGGCCTGCAAGAGGCCCCCTGGAAGTTTAATGGCAGGATGTGGCCCCATCTGTCTGTTATTGCTCTACATTGCTTAGTCCAATGTCCACCTCTGTCACATTTTTGACACATTCCAGGAGGCATAGTCCCCCTTTTGGTATTACTTTGTTTTTTCTTGCTGTAATATCAGAGATGACCCTGCTAACCACAATTAAAACATTTGAAATCTTGGGTCATCTCTAGTTGCCCAGTGGCAGCTTCTCCTATCACAGTCGTATCAGGAGAACAAGATCCAACAATAGCTGTATATCTAATCCACTCATCTATTGGTGCGGACCTCGCCTTCAGTGGTCTGATTACTTCCCTGCATTCGGTATTTGCATTTTCAAAGGCTAAAGACTCAATTATTGCCTTTCTTGCTGCAGAATCTGATACACTCCTTTCCACAGCTGAGGTAAGCATTTGTAAAAAGTCAGGGGAGGTTTCTTTAGGACCTTGTATGACTTGAGTGAATGTTTCAAGTCTTTTCCCTGATTCTGCGACTTTGTCCCAGTCCTTTAAGGCTGACGATCGACACCATGCCAGAGTTTCTTCATCATATACAGCCTGCACCTCTACTTCAACAAAGCGGCCTTCACCAAGCAGTTGATCTGTGTAAATCTCTCTGCCCCCAGCTCTATTTTGTCGTGCTATCTCCCTCACTTCTTCTCTCCACCACGAAATCCATTGTAAATTTTCAGCAGGTTCTAGAATTGCTCTTACCATATCTTTCCAGTCTTGGGGGATTACTCTATTTTTAATAGCCCAAGAAATCAAGATTTGTTTTACAAATGGTGAATGCATTCCAAAATTAGTTACAGTTTCCTTAAATTTCCTTAATTCTAACACATCCATGGGTTGCCATTCAAATTCTTCATAACCCTGTGGATGATCATCGTTTGGAGGCTTTTGTTGTACACTAACTGGATAGACTAAAGTTTGTTTCCTAATAACCTTAGGTTGGCTTTCCCTAATTTTATCTTCTGTCTCTACCTGAGTTTTTCTTTAGTTGTAATTTTAAATTCCTCTCTTAAAGTCTGTACCCATGCTTCATATTTCTCCTTCTGTCTTCCCCCCTGTTCCTTGAGTTCCTGAATTCTCTGTTCAAGGCTTTGCTTCCACACTTTGAATTTTTCTTTATATTGTACTTCTAATAATTTGTTTTCCATTATCTTTTGAGTGATAAATTTTAAAAAGTTATTCTCCAAGTCTTGCTTCCAAACCTCATTACTTTCTCTCTGCTGTTCAGTATGACTTGTGAGCTGTTGTATGTTCTGTTCTAACATCCTTTCTAGTTCCTGTCTACCACTTTTATTTTCATCTTTCTGTCTCTTATTCTGATGTATAATTTCCTGTGTCTTCGGTTCTAGTGTTCCTTCTAGGCTATATTGCCAAGATTTAATTTTCTCTTTCTGTTGTTCATGTTGTTCCATAATTACCTGTATCTTCTCTTCTAAGCCCTGCTTCCATAATTTTAGCTTCTCTTTATGTTGTAATTCTGATATTGCAGCCTCTGCCTTATTTTGATTTGCTAGTTTTAGTAAATTATCTTCTAGACTTTGCTTCCAGATTCTATCTCTATTTTCCTGCTGTTCAATTTGATCTTTGAGTTGTCGAATTCTTTTTTCTAGTGTCTCTTCTAGCTCCTGTTGCCAAAACTTAAGCTTATCTCACTGTTGTTCAGAGTCATCTATATATCTGAGAAATTTCTGTTCTAGCATTACTTGTAATTTCTTTCCTAAGGCTAGAAATTTGCTATTTAGGGCCCTGTCTTTTGATAAGATATAGTAAATCAGAAGAATGAATATTGCAATACCGGTCAATGATAAAGTGTCTTTTTCCTCCAAATTCACAACCGTCAGACCACTCAAAATATCATTCCATAAGGACCAAAAGATATTCATTGTGTTTCTCATCTTTAAGTATCAAAAAGTTGTATATCTCTCTTACATCAAAGTAGTATCTGATCCGAAGCCATTTGTACCTTTTTCTCCCTCTATTCAGAACACTTGCAGTCTTCTCGATTCTTCCTAGACCCCTCAGACCCAGTCTTCAACTTCTAATCCACCAGTACTCCTGCATAGATCTCTATCAGAGCCCTATTCTGGGGGTGAAAGGGAAGTAAACTTTTATCTCAGGTTAGTTGAGTTCTAATGGACACGTTGGGCGCCAGTTGTTGCAGTTTCCTCTCCAACACAAATCGGCCCGTACAAAGAAAACGCAACTCAATTAATGTGAAAACAATCCAGCATCTAGATTGGGCAGATCCACCCTACACTGTCCTATTCCTAGCTCTCAAATCCCTCATCCCTTGCACCTTTTATTTGCCTGGTCTCCAGCTTTTCCTTCTCCCATGATAACTCTCTCCTCATTTCTTTCATTTTTTTCCCTGACTCCTCCCCCTTGTGACTCCCCCCTCCTGACTCCTCCCCTCTCCTGACTCCTCCCCTCTCGCTCCCGACTCCTCCATCTGCCCAAATCTCGAGCTCTTGCCTTTATTTTACAAATCCAGAGAGAAATCCAAGGCAAACCACAACAGAAAAGTAAGCTTTTTAGATTCTACAACCAATTAAAACTAAGCTTATTGGCCAAGTAAAAACAATTCACTGTGCAAATCACTAGCTGTGTGTATATCTTGAAAGTCAAATTCCTACAAGCTTTTCCCCCTTGGAACGAACAAACGTCGCCTAAGAATGTGTTATTCAGACTGGGAAATGCACTTTTTTCTATATAGAAAAGTATATATTATATAGCATATAATATATTTATTATATATTTATATAATACATATAGAATAGTCTATATTGGAAAGTCTGCTTTTTACCCGCTAGAACCACTTAATACTAAGCTTATTCGCCAAGTAACAGCAATTCACTTTGCAAATCACTAGCTGTGTGTTTATCTTGAAAGTCAAATTCCTACAAGCTTTTCCCTCTTGGAATGAACAGAATTCGATAAAGAATGAGAGATTGAGACTGGGAAAAGCTTTTTTAGTCTACATAAATAAGTCTGATTTTACCGTCTAGAACCACGTAAAACTAAGCTTATTGACCAAGTATCAGCAATTCACTTTGCAAAACACTAGCTGTGTGTTTATCTTCAAAGTCAACTTCCTATAAGCTTTTCCTGCTTGGAAAGAACAGAATTCACCTAAGAATGTGTGATTCAGACTGGGAAACGCAGGTTTTGTCCATATAGAAGAGTATGCTTCTTACCATCTAAAACCACTTAAAATTAAACTTATTGGCTTAGTAACAGCAATTCACTTTGCAAAACACTACCTGTGTTTTTATCTTGAAAGTCAACTTCCTATGAGCTTTTCCCCTTGGAATGAACAGAATTTGCCAAAGAATGATAGATTCAGGCAGGAAAACCATGTTTTGTCTATATTGAAAAGTCTGCTCTTTACCCTATAAAGCCACTTAAAACTAAGCACATTGGCCAAGTAACAGCAATTCACTTAACAAAACACTTGCTGTGTTTTTATCTTCAATGTCAATTTCCTCCAAACTTTTCCCGATTGGAACGAACACGATTCCTCCAACAATGTGTGATTCAGACTGGGAAAGACACGTTTTGTGTACATATAAAATTCTGCTTTTTCTCCTCTTGAACCACTGAAAACTAAGCTTATTTTTCAAGTAACAGCACTTCACTTTGCAAAACACTAGCTGTGTGTTTATCTTGAAAGTCAACTTCCTACAAGTTTTACCCCCTTGGAAAGAACAGAGTTCGCCAAAGAATGAGAGATTCAGACTGGGAAACCCATGTTTGACTATATTGAAAAGTCTGCTTTTTAGCCTCTAGAACCACTTAAAACTAAGCTTATTCGCCAGGTAACAGCCATTCACTTTGCAAATCACTAGCTTTGTGTTCAGCTTCAAAGTCAAGTTCCTACGAGCTTTTCCCGCTTGGAACGAACAGAATTCGCCAAAGAATGAGAGATTGAGACTGGGAAAAGGATTTTTAGTCTATATAGAAAAGTATGCTTTTTACCATCTAGAACTACTTAAAACTAAGCTTAATCGTCAAGTAAGAACAATTCACTTTGTAAAACGAAAAAAAAAGGCTGTTTTTTTTATATTCAAAGTCAACTTCCTACAAGCTTTTCCCGCTAGGAACCAACAGAATTCCCCAAAGAATGTTCGATTCAGACTGGGAAAACCAGGTTTTGTCTATCCTGAAAAGTCTGCTTTTTACTCTCTAGAACCACGTAAAACTAATCTTATTCACCAAGTAACACCTTTCACTTTGCAAATCACTAGCTGTGTTTTTATCTTCAAAGTCAAGTTCCTACTAGCTTTTCCCGCTTGGAACGAACAGAATTCGCCTGAGAATGTGTGATTCAGACAGGGAAACGAACTTTTTTTCTATATAGAAAAGTATGCTTTTTACCTTCTAGGACCATTTAAAACAAAGCTTATTGGCCAAGTAACAGCAATTCACTTTGTAAAACACTAGCTGTGTGTCTACCTTCAAAGTCAACTTCCTACAAGCTTTTCCTGCTTAGATGAACAGAATTCGCCCAAGAATGAGAGATTCAGACTGGGAAAACCATGTTTTGTCTATACTGAAAAGTCTGCTTTTTAGCCTCTAGAACCACTTTAAAGTAAGCTTATTCGCCTAGTAACAGAAATTCACTTTGTAAAACACTAGCTGTGTGTTTATCTTCAAAGTCAACTTCCTAAAAGCTTTTCCTGCTGGAACGAACAGAATTCTCCAAAGAATGTTCGATTCAGACTGGGAAACCCATGTTTTGTCTATATTGAAAAGTGTGCTTTTTACCCACTAGAACTGCTTAAAACTAAGCTTATTCGCCAAGTAACAGCCATTCACTTTGCAAATCACTAGCTTTGTGTTCAGCTTCAAAGTCAAGTTCCTACAAGCTTTTCCCACTTAGAAGGAACAGAATTCGTCAAAGAATGAGAGATTGAGACTGGGAAAAGGATGTTTAGTCTATATAGAAAAGTATGCTTTCTAGAACTACTTAAAACTAAGCTTAATCGCCAAGTAAGAACAATTCACTTTGTAAAACACTAGCTGTGTGTTTATCTTCAAAGTCAACTTCCTCCAAACTTTTCCCACTTGGAACGCACAGAATTCCCCTAAGAATCTGTGATTCAGACTGGGAAAGGCAAGTTTTGTCTATACAGGAAAGTATGCTTTTTACCATCTAGAACCACTTAAAACTAAGCTTATTCGCCTAGTAACAGAAATTCACTTTGCAAAACACTAGCTATGTGTTTATCTTGAAAGTCAACTTCCTAGAAGCTTTTCCCGCTTGAAACGAACAGAATTCGCCAAAGAGTGAGAGATTGAGACTGGGAAAACCTTTTTTAGTCTGTATAGATATGTATGCTTTTTTCCATAGAGAACTACTTAAATCTAAGCTTAATTGCCAAGTAAGAACAATAACTTTGTAAAACACTAGCTGTGTGTTTATCTTCAAAGTCACCTTCATACAAACTTTTCCTGCTTGGAACGAACAAGATTCGCCAACGAATGTGTGGTTCAGACTGGGAAATGCATGTTTTGTCTATATATAAAAGTCGGCTTTTTCTCCTCTAGAACGACTGAAAACTAAGCTTATTGGGCAAGTAACAGCAATTCACTTTGCAAAACACTAGCTGTGTGTTTATCTTCAAAGTCAAGTTCCTACAAGCTTTTCCCGCTTGGAACCAACAGAATTCGCCAAAGAATGAGAGATTGATCCTGGGAAAAGCTTTTTTAGTCAATATAGAAAAGTATGCTTTTTACCATCTACAACCACTTAAAACTAAGCTTAATGGCCAAGTTAGAACAATTCACTTTGTAAAACACTAGCGTGTTTTTATATTCAAAGTCAACTTCCTACTAATTTTCGGGCTTGGAAGGAACACGTTTCGTCTAAGAATGTGTGATTCAGACTTGGAAATGCAAGTTTTGTCAATAGAGTAAAGTATGCTTTTTACCTTCTCAGACCACTTAAAACTAAGCTCGTTAGCTAAGTAACAACAATTTACTTTGAAAAACACTAGCTGTGTGTTTCTCTTCAAAGTCAAGTTCCTACAAGATTTTCCCGCTTGTAATGAACAGAATTCGCGAAAGAATGAGAGATTGAGATGGGGAAAAGCTTTTTTAGTCTATATAGAAAAGTATGCTTTTTAACGTCTAGAACTAATTAAAACTAAGCTTAATTGCCAAGTAAGAACAATTCACATTGTAAAACAATAGCTGTGTTTTTTATCTTCAAAGTCAACTTTCCACAAACTTTTCCTGTTGGAACGAACACGATTCACCTAAGAATGTGTGATTAAGACTGTGAAACAGAGGTTTTCTCTATATAGAAAATTATGCTTTTTACCTTCTAGGACCACTTAAAACTAAGCCTATTGTCCAAGTAACAGCAATTCACTTTGCAAAACTCTAGTTGTGTTTTTATCTTCAAAGTCAACTTTCTACGAGCTTTTCCCACTTGGAATGAACAGAATTCGCCAAAGAATGAGAGATTCAGGCAGGGAAAACCATGTTTTGTCTATATTGAAAAGTCTGCTTTTTTACCCTATAGATCCACTTAAAACTAAGCATATTTGCCAAGTAACACCATTCACATTGCAAATCACTGGTTATGTTTATCTTCAAAGTCAAATTCCTACAAGCTTTTCCCGTTTGGAACGAACAGAAATCGCCAAAGAATGAGAGATTGAGACTGGGAAAAGCTTTTTTAGTCTATATAGAAAAGTATGCTTTTTACCATCTAGCACCACTTAAAAGGAAGCTTAATCTCCAAGTAAGAACAATTCATTTGTAAAACTGTAGCTGTGTTTTTATCTTCAAAGTCAACTTCCTACACACTTTTCTGGCTTGGAAAGAACACCATTTGCCTAAGAATGTGTGATTCAGACTGGGAAATGCAGGTTTTGTCCATTAGAAGAGTATGCTTTTTACGATCTAGAACCACTTATAATTAAGCTTATTGGCCAAGTAACAGCATTTAAGTTTGCAAATTACTAGCTGTGTGTTCATGTTCAAAGTCAACTTATTACTAGCTTTTCCCGCTTTGACCGAACAGAATTTGCCTAAGAATTTGTGATTCAGACTGGGAAATGCATGCTATGTCTATATAGAAAAGTATGCTTCTTACCGTCTAGAACCATTTAAAATTAAACTTATTGGCCAAGTAACAGCATTTCACTTTGCAAAACACGGCTCTGTGTTTATCTTAAAAGTCAACTTCCGAAAAGCTTTTCCTGCTCGGTATGAACAGAATTTGCCTTAGAATGTGTAGTTCACGCTGGGAAATGCATGTTTTGTCTATACAGAAAAGTATGCTTTTTACCGTCTAGAACCACTTAAAATTAAACTTATTAGCCAAGTAACAGCATTTCACTTTGCATAACACTAACTGTGTTATCTTCAAAGTCAAATTCTTACAAGCTTTTCTCACTTGGAATGAACCGATTTCGCCTAAGAATGTGTTATTCAGACTTGGAAACGCAGATTTTGTCCCTATAGAAGAGTATGCTTCTTACTGTCTAGAAACACTTAAAATTAAACTTATTGACCAAGGAACAGCATTTAACTTTGCAAATTACTAGTTGTGTGTTCATGTTCAAAGTCAACTTATTACAAGCTTTTCCCGCTTTGACCGAACAGAATTTGCCTAAGAACGTGTGATTCGACTGGGAAACGCATGTTTTGTCTATATAGAAAATTATGCTTTTTATGGTCTACAACCACTTAAACCTAAGCTTATTCGACAAGTAACAGCAATTCACTTTGCAAAACACTAGCTGTGTGTTTATCCTGAAAGTCAACTTCCTATAAACTTTTCCAGCTTGGAACGAATAGAATTCACTTAAGAATGTGTGATTCTGACTGGCAAACGCATGTTTTGTCTATATAGAAAAGTATGCTTTTTACCGAATAGAACCACTTCAAATTATGCTTATTGGCCAAGTAACAGCAATTCACTTTGCAAAACACTAGCTGTGTGTTTATCTTCAAATTCAACTTCCTACAAGCTTTTCCCACTTGGAACGATCAGAAGTCGCCAAAGAGTGAGAGATTGAGACTTGGAAAAGCTTTTTTAGACTATATAGATAAGTATGCTTTTTACCATCTAGGACTACTTAAAACTAAGCTTAATCCCCAAGTAAGAACAATTCACTTTGTAAAACACTAGTTGTGTGTTTATCTTCAAAGTCACCTCCATAAAAACTTTCCCGCTTGGAACGAACACGATTCGCCAAAGAATGTGTGGTTCTCACAATTTTCTTTTTGCTCAAGGAGACCAAGATTAAAGAGTCCTGAGAGCATACTCAACCTTCATACGGGCTTCTAATAGGGAGCTTTAGATCATGTCCATCTAATTATGACCACTAAGAAAATACAGGTGTGACCAAAGGAACTTCACTTAATCATGACCTGTGTTAGTAGGTCGTGAAACTTTCATTATTTGTCCTATATACCATCCTTCATGCTTATACCCATGTCATTGATGATTAGCTTCAAGAGGACTTAGAGAATGAAAATCATCAATGCTGAATAATACCAATGCTTGGATCCTGACAGGCCTACCGTGGTGTAACTGAGGATGGGGATACGTGAATTAGCACTAGCCTTCCTGCTCAAGGTAGGCTTGGAAACTCCCTTATCCTTAAATAGGTTTGTCACTTTAAGCAGATTCTAAGTCTTCTTTAATATTCTACTCTTAAACGTCATTACTTTACATCACCAATTTATGTCCACTATATGTCCAATGTACATTCTGTATATCAGAGGGTCCAATATCCGTCTTAAAAGACTGACCATTCCTGAGATCATCTCTGGCACCTGGGTCTCAAACTCCACTTCCAGTCAAAAAGGTCCTCAGAGGGTTGGGGATGTAGCTCAGTGGTTAAAGTGCTTGCCTAGCGAGCGTGAGGTTCTGGGTTCGGTCCCGAGCTCCGGAAAAAAAAATGTGGGGTCGGGGATGTAGCCCAGTGGTTAGAGCACTGGCCTAGCAAACGTAAGGCCCTGGGATCGGTCCCCAGCAAAGCGCTCGGATATGACTCTCTTCATTGTCATTGATACTCCTTCCAGATAGACTCAAAATCATCCTTCAAATCCTTCTCTGTATCATTTCATAATACATAAGTAAACAGAGTCCCTTCCTATATACATAGTGAGGTAAAGAAACTTATTTAAAACTATCCAATGATTTCTAAGACATTTTCAGTAAATAAAAATTATGTCACTAATATTGTTTCTATATTCCCATACGTGACGTTGCCTAAGCGTCAGCTTTATTTGGTTCACTCTCCTATCTCTTAATCAATACAAACTGCTCTCATATTTACTTTTTGTATATGTCAAGGTCTTTGTCCTTTTATCGACCTTATATTTACTGTGATTTTGCCCAAAATATAGTTCAATTATTTTTCATCTAGTTTAAATTAAATGTCACTTCCTTAGGAAAATCTCCATGACTTTATTTCTAAAATAGATTCTTCAATTACTAGCATACTACCAACTCCAACACACTGATTTATGCATTCATTTCTTTCTTTTTTCTTGTACTATAATGTAATTTTTATAAAAAAATTTCATAATACTTTTTATTCATTCCTAATCTATACCACTATTATGGACCTGGTACATTAATGGAGATTTATTATTTATTCCATGATTCAGTAAGTTGTAAAAAATAAACTTTATTCTATTCTTCGTTTTAATGAACATGCATCTCATGCATTGGTTAGACCATCATGGAGTAATTATGTGAATTCTTCAATATATTACAATTTAATCACCTAGATGATATTGCCTATAGATTTTAATTTGTCACAGATAGTGTATTTCATATTCAACACAAGACTTTGTTCGCTGAGCAATTATCTCAGCTGGGAACACATTTGTCATGAAAGAATGAGATTCCTCAATTTCCTTCACAGCACCCACGTGAGGATGCCACGTGACACATGTATGTGGTCCCGTCTCTGAAGAGACAGAGAGATGATGGTTCCTCGGAGCTCCCTGATCAGGGAATCAAATTTCTTCTGTGAGCGGTTCCCAGGGAAAGATTAAAAATCAAGAGGCCCCCGAGCCGTGTCCCCAGACCTGAACCTGAACCTCAGCTCTCGGTCCCCGGACCCCACGAGGAGACAGACAGACAGACGTCCAGGAGAGCTGACACAGTTGGATCACAGGACAGACGGCCTCAGAGGGACCTTCCTGGGGCGCTCAGAACCCACGGACGGAGGCGCAGGCTGTTCCAGGACACTCCTGGTTTCTGTCTATTCCCTAGAGCTGAGCCTGATCCGCGGCTCTAGGTGCACAAGATGCTTGAAGAGAGAGCGACTGTCCCGTTAGTGCTGACACGCGGGCTTGGAGGAGACTCACGCCGCCGTCTGAGACAGCAAAGCCAGCTCAGTCCAGAGATAACCAGATGGCGAGGGGCCAGCATAACCCCCAAAGCGACACAAACTGAGGTCACTAGACGTCGTCAGAACCCGGTTCTCCCCCCCCAAAGCCAGCCCCGTGTACCTCCGACACACCAGAAGAGAGATGGAAGGGTTTGACCTTCAAGTCACTCAGCATGATGAGGTCAAAGGATTTTAAGAAGGACGTAAATAACTCCATCAAAGAAGTACAAGGAAACAGACGTAAAGAGATAGAAGCCCTTATAGAGGAAACACAAAAGTGCCTTAAAGAATTACAGGACAACATAACCAAGCAGCTGGAGGAATTGAACTAACCATCAGGAAGTAAAAATGGAAACAGAAACAACAACAACAACAACAACAACAACAACAATAACAACAACAAGAACAACAAGAACAACGACAACAACAACAAAAACAACAACAATAACAAGAACAACAACAAAAACAACAATAACAACAAAAACAAAAACAACCACAAAACAACCACAAACCACACAAGAGAGACACTCTGGACATAGAAAACCTGGAAAGAGATTAGGAGTCATAAACACAAGCATCAACCAACAGAATATAAAGTATAGAAAACAATCTGAGGGGCAGAAGATACCACAGAAAACAGTGACACAATCGTCAAAAAATGCAAAACAAGAAAGTCCTAGCCCAAAACATCTGGGAAATTCCAGAGAAAATGAGAAGATAAAACCTAAGGATTATAGGGATAGAAGAGAATGAAGACTCGCACTTTGAAGGGTCAGGGAATATCTTCAACACAATTATAGTAGAAATCTTCCCTAATGTAAAGAAAGAGACAACCTTAAACGTACAAAAAGCAAAAAGAACTCCAAAAAAAAATGGGAGCAGAAAAGAAATAATAGTCAAAACATAAAATGCACAAAACAAAGAAAAAATGATAAAAGCAGTAAGAGAAAAAGGTCGCGTAACATAGAAAGGGAGACCAATCAGAATCCCACACTTATTAAAATAGATTGTGAAAGCTCGCAGTTCCTGGGCGTATATCACACAGATCGTAATGAACAGAAACGTCAGCCCCGGCGGCTGTAAAACCTCTCAAGTACCACAGACGGAGATTCCAGGATATGCCATGACAAGAGCAAATTTACACAATATATTTCCACAAATCAGTCCTATAAAAGAGAATAGATGGAAAATTCCACCACAAGGCGAGAAACTACAGCCAGAAAAAGAAGAAAAATAATCTCCTTTGAAGAAACACAAAAGAAGATAAAGAAGGTAAACACAGACACATAATTCGACATCAAACAAGAAAAAAATAATAATAATAGAAAAAAAACAATCATTTGTCCCTGATATCATTAAACAACAAACGACTCAGAGACCCATAAAACGACATACACTAGAAGTCAACTGCCCCGGAATAAAAACACGTTATTCTTCCTGCGTGTGCACTGGAGGGTCAGAGACGCGGCCATCTGATGGGACAAGCTCTAGGATTGACCTTGTGATGGAGGAGTGAGTCTCAGACACTCAGCCTCCGCTGGAGTGCACGTGAGACTGAATCCTTGTGAACAAGTATCCCCAGGAGATCCTCACTTTGTTCGAGGCTGGCTCAGGTATTACCATAAAACTAAGAGAGACCAGAACAGGGTTTGGGCGTGTAGCTCAGTGGTTAGACCGCTTGCCTAGGAAGCGCAAGGCTCTGGGTTTGGTCCCCAGCTACAAAAAAAGAAAAGAAAAGAAAAGAAAAGGAAGACCAGAACAGGGGTTGGGGTGTAGCTCAGTGGTTAGAGCGCTTACATTCCTGGTCTTGCTTTCCTTTCTTTTTTTTTTTCTTTATTTTTGGAGCTGGGGACCGAACTTGTTCCTCAAACTTTATTCAGTAGTCAAAACAACTTTGATCACAAAAAAAATTTCCAAGAACAATGGACTGACGTGTCAGCCAATGAATAAAAATCCCAGCCTGGATCCGAGGCCATTTCTCTAACCTTCTCACCAGAAAGGTCGCTGTCCCCCACACCCACACCTCTGTGGCTTATCGTGAGTTAAAATGGGGATTAGATCCAGTGATGTTGACACCAGGATTAGATTCAGGGACGTTGCCACCAGGATTAGATCCAGGGACGTTGACACAATGATTAGATCCAGTGACGTTGACACCAGGATTAGATCCAGTGACGTTGACACCAGGATTAGGTCCAGTGATGTTGACACGAGGATTAGATCCATGGACGTTGACACGAGGATTAGATCCAGTGACATTGACACCAGGACTAGATCTGGTGACGTTGACACCAGGATTAGATCCAGGGACGTTGACACCAGGATTAGATCCAGACACGTTGACACCAGGATCAGAACCAGGGACGTTGACACCAGGATTAGATCCAGTGACGCTGACACCAGGATTAGATCCAGTGACGCTGACACAAGGATTAGATCCAGGGACGTTGACACCAGGATTAGATCCAGGGACATTGACACCAGGATTAGATCCAGTTTCGTTGACAACAGGATTAGATCCAGGGACGTTGACACCAGGATGAGATCCAGGGACGTTGACACCGGGATTAGATCCAGGGACGTTGATACTGGGATTAGATCCAGACACGTTGACACTAGAATTAGATCCAGGTACGTTGACACCAGGATTAGATCCAGTGACGCTGACACCAGGATTAGATCCAGTGACGCTGACACAAGGATTAGATACAGGGACGTTGACACCAGGATTAGATCCAGGGACATTGACACCAGGATTAGATCCAGTTTCGTTGACACCATAATTAGATCCAGTTTCAATGACACCAGGATTAGACCCAGGGACGTTGACACCAGGATTAGATCCAGTGACGTTGACACCAGGATTAGGTCTAGGGATGTTGACACCAGGATTAGATCCAGGGACGTTGACAACAGATTTGATCCAGAGATGCTGACACCAGAATAAGATCCAGGGATGTTGACACCAGGATTAGATCCAGTGACGTTGACACCAGGGTTACATCCAGTGACGTTGACACCGGGATTAGATCCGTGACGTTGACAAAAGTGTTAGATCCAATGACGTTGACACGAGGATCAGGTCCAGTGACATTGACACCATGATTAGATCCAGTGACGCTGACACCAGGATGAGATCCAGGGACGTTGACACCAGGATTAGATCCAGTTTTGTTGACACCAGGATTAGATCCAGGGACGTTGACACTAGGATTAGATCCAGGGATGTTGACACCAGGATTAGATCCAGTTTTGTTGACACCAGGATTAGATCCAGGGACGTTGACACTAGGATTAGATCCAGTGACGTTGACACCAGGATTAGATCCAGTGACATTGACACCAGGATTAGATCCAGTGACGCTGACACCGAGATTAGATCCATGGACATTAACACCAGGATTAGATCCAGTGACGTTGAACCAGGATTAGATCCAGTGACGTTGAAACCAAGATGAGATCGAGGAACGTTAACACCAAGATTAGATCCAGGGACGTTGACACCAGGATTAGATCCATGGACGTTGACACCAGGAATAGATCCAGTGACGTTGACACCAGGATTAGATCCAGTGACATTGACACCAGGATTGGGTCCAGGGACGTTGACACCAGGATTAGATCCAGTGTCGCTGAAACCAGGATTAGATCCAGGAATTTTGACACCAGGATTAGATCCAGGGACGTTGACACCAGGATTAGATCCAGGTACGTTGACACTAGGATTAGATCCAGGGACGTTGACACCAGGATTAGGTCCAGGGACGTTGACACCAGGATTAGGTCCAGGGACGTTGACACCAGGATTAGATCCAGTGACGTTGACACCAGGATGAGTTACAGGTACGTTGACACCATAATTAGATCCAGTGACGCTGACACCAGAATGAGATCCAGGGACGCAGAAACCAGGATTAGGTCCAGGTACGTTGACACCAGGATTACGTCCAGGGACATTGACACCAGGATTAGATCCAGTGACGTTGACAACAGGATTAGATAAAGTGATGTTGACACCAAGATTAGTTCCAGGGACGTTGACACCAGGATTAGATCCAGTGACGCTGGCACGAAATTAGATCCATGGACATTGACACCAAGATTAGACCCAGGGAGGTTGACACCAGTATTAGGTCCAGTGACGTTGACACCAGGATTAGATCCAGTGACGTTGAACCAGGATTAGATCCAGTGACATTGACACCAAGATGAGATCGAGGAATGTTAACACCAAGATTAGATCCAGTGACGCTGACACCAGGATGAGATCCAGGGACGTTGACACAAGGATTAGATCCAGGGACGTTGATAGCTGGATTAGATCCAGGGACGTTGACACCAGGATTAGATCCAGTTTTGTTGACACCAGGATTAGATCCAGGGACGTTGATAGCTGGATTAGATCCAGGGACGTTGACACCAGGATTAGATCCAGTATGTTGACACCAGGATTAGATCCAGGGACGTTGACACTAGGATTAAATCCAGTGACGTTGACACCAGGATTAGATCCAGTGACATTGACACAAGGATTAGATCCACTGACGCTGACACCAGGATTAGATCCAGTGACGTTGACACCAGGATTAGGTCCAGTGATGCTTACACCAGGATTAGATCCAGGGACATTGACACCAGGATTAGATCCAGTGCCGCTGACACAAGGATTAGATCCAGTTTTGTTGACTCCAGGATTAGATCCAGTGACATTGACACCAGGATTAGATCCAGTGACGTTGACAACAGGATTAGATCCAGTTTTTTTGACACCAGGATTAGATCCAGGGACGTTGAAACCAGGATTAGATCCTTTTTCTTTGACACCAGGATTAGAACCAGTGACGTTGACACCAGGATTAGATCCAGTGTTGTTGACACCAGGATTAGATCCACTGACGCTGACACCAGGATTAGATTAGTGACGTTGACACCAGGATTAGATCCAGTGACGTTGACACCATGATTAGATCCAGTGACGCTGACACCAGGATTAGATCCAGGGACGCTGACACCAGGAATAGATCCAGTGACGCTGACACCAGGAATAGATCCAGGAACGCTGACACCAGGATTAGATCCATGGACGTTGACACCAGGAATAGATCCAGTGACATTGACACCAGGATTAGATCCAGTGACATTGACACCAGGATTAGGTCCAAGGACGTTGACACCAGGATTAGATCCAGTGACGCTGAAACCAGGATTAGATCCAGGGACTTTGACACCAGGATTAGATCCAGTTTCGTTGACACCAGGATTAGATCAGGAAAGGTTGACACAGGGTTAGATCCAGTGACGTTGACACCAGGATTAGATCCAGTGACATTGACACCAGGATTAGATCCACTGACGCTGACACCAGGATTAGATCCAGTGACGTTGACACCAGGATTAGGTCCAGTGATGCTTACACCAGGATTAGATCCAGGGACATTGACACCAGGATTAGATCCAGTGCCGTTGACACAAGGATTAGATCCAGTTTTGTTGACTCCAGGATTAGATCCAGTGACATTGACACCAGGATTAGATCCAGTGACGTTGACAACAGGATTAGATCCAGTTTTTTTGACACCAGGATTAGATCCAGGGACGTTGAAACCAGGATTAGATCCTTTTTCTTTGACACCAGGATTAGATCCAGTGACGTTGACACCAGGATTAGATCCAGTGTTGTTGACACCAGGATTAGATCCACTGACGCTGACACCAGGATTAGATTAGTGACGTTGACACCAGGATTAGATCCAGTGACGTTGACTCCATGATTAGATCCAGTGACGCTGACACCAGGATTAGATCCAGGGACGCTGACACCAGGAATAGATCCAGTGACGCTGACACCAGGATTAGATCCAGGGACGCTGACACCAGGAATAGATCCAGTGACGCTGACACCAGGAATAGATCCAGGAACGCTGACACCAGGATTAGATCCATGGACGTTGACACCAGGAATAGATCCAGTGACATTGACACCAGGATTAGATCCAGTGACATTGACACCAGGATTAGGTCCAAGGACGTTGACACCAGGATTAGATCCAGTGACGCTGAAACCAGGATTAGATCCAGGGACTTTGACACCAGGATTAGATCCAGTTTCGTTGACACCAGGATTAGATCAGGAAAGGTTGACACAGGGTTAGATCCAGTGACGTTGACACCAGGATTAGATCCAGTGACATTGACACCAGGATTAGATCCAGGGACGTTGACTCAAGGATTAGATCCAGTGATGTTTACACCAGGATTAGATCCAGGGACGTTGACACAAGGATTAGATCCAGGGACGTTGACACCAGGATAGGATCCAGTGACGTTGACACAAGGATTAGATCCAAGTACCATGACAACAGTATTAAATCCAGGGACGTTGACACCAGTATTAGATTCAGGGACGTTGACACTAGGATTAGATCCAGTGAAGCTGACACCAGGATTAGATCCAGGGATGTTGACACCAAGATTAGATCAAGGGACGTTGACACCAGGATTAGATCAAGGGACGTTGACCCAGGATTAGATCCAGGGACTTTGACACCAGGATTAGATCCACGGTCGTTGAGACCAGGATAAGATCCAGGGACGTTGACACCAGTGTTAGATCCATTGACGTTGACACCAGGATCAGGTCCAGTGACGTTGACATCAGGATCAGATCCAGGGACATAAAAAAAGATTAGATCCAGTGACGTTGACCCCAGGATAAGATACAGGGACGTTGACACCAGGATCAGATCCAGTGACGTTGACACCAGGATTAGATCCAGGGACGTTGACACCAGGATTAGATCCAGTAACGTTGACACCAGGATTAGATCTAGTGACGTTGACACCAAAATTAGGACTAGGGACGTTGACACCAGGATTAGATCTAGGGACGTTGACACCAGATTTGATCCAGTGACGCTGACACCAGGATTAGATCTAGGGATGTGAGAAAAGGATTAGAACCGGTGACGTTGACACCAGGATGAGATCCAGTGACGGTAACACCAGGATTAGATCCAGTGACGTTGACACCAGGATTAGATCCGGGGACTTTGACCCCAGGATTAGATACAGGGACGTTGACACCAGGATTAGATCCTGTGACGTTGACAAAGGGTTACATTCAGTGACGTTGACACCGGGATTAGATCCGTGACGTTGACACCAGGGTTAGATCCGTGACGTTTACACGAGGATCAGGTCCAGTGACGTTGACACCAGGATCAGATCCAGTAAGCTGACACCAGGATTAGATCCAGTGACGTTGACACCAGGATTAGGTCCAGGGACGTTGACATCAGTATTAGATCCAGTGACGTTGACACCAGGGTTAAATCCAGTGACGTTGACACGAGGATCATATCCAGTGACGTTGACACCAGGATTAGATCCAGGGACTTTGACCCCAGGATTAGATCCACGGACGTTGAAACCAGGATTAGATCCTGTTTCGTTGACACCAGGATTAGATTCAGTGACGTTGACACCAGGATTAGATCCAGTGATGTTGACACCAGGATTAGATCCACTGACGCAGACACCAGGATTAGATCCAGTGACGCTGACACCAGGATTAGATCCAGTGACGCTGACACCAGGGTTAGATCCAGTGACGTTGACACCAGGATTAGGTCCAGTGACGTTGACACCAGGGTTACATACAGTGACGTTGACACGAGGATCATATCCAGTGACGTTGGACCAGGTTTAGATCCAGGAACGTTGACACCAGGATTAGATCCAGTGACGTTGACACCAGGATTAGATCCAGGGACGTTGACCCCAGGATTAGATCCAGGGACGGTGAAACCAGGATTAGATACTGTTTCATTGACACCAGGATTAGATCCATTGACGTTGACACCAGGATTAGATCCAGTGATGTTGCCACCAGGATTAGATCCACTGACGCTAACACCAGGATTAGATTAGTGACGTTGACACCAGGATTAGATCCAGTGACGTTGACACCAGGAATAGATCCAGGGATGCTACACCAGGATTAGATCCAATTTCGTTGACACCAGGATTAGATCCAGGGACGTTGACACCAGGATTAGATCCATGGACGTTGACACCAGGAATAGATCCATTGACGTTGACACCAGGATTAGATCCAGTGACATTGACACCAGGATTGGGTCCAGGGACGTTGACACCAGGATTAGATCCAGTTTCGCTGAAACCAGGATTAGATCCAGGAATTTTGACACCAGGATTAGATCCAGGGACGTTGACACCAGGATTAGATCCAGTTACGTTGACACTAGGATTAGATCCAGGGACGTTGACACCAGGAATAGGTCCAGGGACGTTGACACCAGGATTAGGTCCAGGGACGTTGAAACCAGGATTAGATCCAGTGACGTTGACACCAGGATGAGTTCCAGGTACGTTGACACCATAATTAGATCCAGTGACGCTGACAACAGAATGAGATACAGGGACGCAGAAACCAGGATTAGGTCCAGGTACCTTGACAACAGGATTACGTCCACGGACATTGACACCAGGATTAGATCCAGTGACGTTGACAACAGGATTAGATAAAGTGATGTTGACACCAAGATTAGTTCCAGGGACGTTGACACCAGGATTAGATCCAGTGACGCTGACACCGAGATTAGATCCATGGACATTGACACCAGGATTAGACCCAGGGAGGTTGACACCAGGATTAGGTCCAGTGACGTTGACACCAGGATTAGATCCAGTGACGTTGAACCAGGATTAGATCCAGTGACGGTGACACCAAGATGAGATCGAGGAACGTTAACACCAAGATTAGATCCAGTGACGCTGACACCAGGATGAGATCCAGGGACGTTGACACGAGGATTAGATCCAGGGACGTTGATAGCTGGATTAGATCCAGGGACCTTGACACCAGGATTAGATCCAGTTTTGTTGACACCAGTATTAGATCCAGGGACGTTGATAGCTGGATTAGATCCAGGGATGTTGACACCAGGATTATATCCAGTATGTTGACACCAGGATTAGATCCAGGGATGTTGACACTAGGATTAAATCCAGTGACATGACACCAGGATTAGATCCAGTGACATTGACACCAGGATTAGATCCACTGATGCTGACACCAGGATTAGATCCAGTGACGTTGACACCAGGATAGGTCCAGTGATGCTTACCCCAGGTTTAGATCCAGGGACATTGACACCAGTATTAGATCCAGTGCCGTTGACACAAGGATTAGATCCAGTTTTGTTGACACCAGGATTAGATCCAGTGACATTGACACCAGTATTAGATCCAGTGACGATGACAACAGGATTAGATCCAGTTTTGTTGACACCAGGATTAGATCCAGGGACGTTGAAACCAGGATTAGATCCTTTTTCTTTGACACCAGGATTAGATCCAGTGACGTTGACACCAGGATTAGATCCAGTGATGTTGACACCAGGATTAGATCCACTGACGCTGACACCAGGTTTAGATTAGTGACGTTGACACCAGGATTAGATCCAGTGACGTTGACACCATGATTAGATCCAGTGACGCTGACACCAGGATTAGATCCAGGGACGCTGACACTAGGAATAGATCCAGTGACGCTGACACCAGGAACAGATCCAGGGACGCTGACACCAGGATTAGATCCATGGATGTTGATACCAGGAATAGATCCAGTGACATTAACACCAGGATTAGATCCAGTGACATTGACACCAGGATTAGGTCCAGGGACGTTGACAAAAGGATTAGATCCAGTGACGCTGAAACCAGGATTAGATCCAGGGACTTTGACACCAGGATTAGATCCAGTTTCGTTGACAGCAGGATTAGATCAAGAAATGTTGACACAGGGTTAGATCCAGTGACGTTGACACCAGGATTAGATCCAGTGACATTGACACCAGGATTAGATCCAGGGACGTTGACTCAAGGATTAGATCCAGTGATGTTTACACCAGGATTAGATCCAGGGACGTTGACACAAGGATTAGATCCAGGGACGTTGACACCAGGATAGGATCCAGTGACGTTGACACAAGGATTAGATCCAAGTACCATAACACCAGGATTAGATCCATTGACGTTGACACCAGGATCAAGTCCAGTGACGTTGACATCAGGATCAGATCCAGGGACATAAAAAAAGATTACATCCAGTGACGTTGACCCCAGGATAAGATACAGGGACGTTGACACCAGGATTAGATCCAGGGACGTTGACACCAGGATTAGATACAGGGACGTTGACACCAGGATTAGATCCAGTGAAGCTGACACCAGGATTAGATCCAGGGATGTTGACACCAAGATTAGATCCAGTGACGCTGTCACCAGGATTATATACAGGGACGTTGACACCAGGATTAGATCCATTGACGTTGACACCAGGATTAGATCCAGTGACGTTGACACCAGGATTAGGTCCAGGGACGTTGACATCAGTATTAGATCCAGTGACATTGACACCAGGGTTAAATCCAGTGACGTTGACACGAGGATCATATCCAGTGACGTTGACACCAGGATTAGATCCAGGGACTTTGACCCCAGGATTAGATCCAGGGACGTTGAAACCAGGATTAGATCCAGTTTTGTTGACCCCAGGATTAGATCCAGTGACGTTGACACCAGGATTAGATCCAGTGATGTTGACACCAGGATTAGATCCACTGACGCAGACACCAGGATTAGATCCAGTGACGCTGACACCAGGATTAGATCCAGTGACGCTGACACCAGGATTAGATCCAGGGACTTTGACCCCAGGATTAGATACAGGGACGTTGACATCAGGATTAGATCCAGTAAGCTGACACCAGGATTAGATCCAGTGACGTTGACACAAGGATTAGGTCCAGTGACGTTGACATCAGTATTAGAGCCAGTGACGTTGACACCAGGGTTACATCCAGTGAAGTTGACACGAGGATCATATCCAGTGACGTTGGACCAGGTTTAGATCCAGGAACGTTGACACCAGGATTAGATACAGTGACGTTGACACCAGGATTAGATCCAGGGACGTTGACCCCAGGATTAGATCCAGGGACGTTGAAACCAGGATTAGATCCTGTTTCGTTGACACCAGGATTAGATCCAGTGACGTTGACACCAGGATTAGATCCAGTGACGTTGACACCAGGAATAGATCCAGGGACGCTACACCAGGATTAGATCAAGGCATATTGGCACCAGGATTAGATACAGGGACGCTGACACCAGGATTAGGTCCAGGGACGTTGACACCAGATTTAGGCCCAGGGACGTTGACACCAGGATAAGATCCAGGGACTTTGACACCAGGATTAGATGCAGGGATCATGACACCAGGATTAGAACCAGTGACGTTGACACCAGGATCAGATCCAGTGACGCTGACACCAGGTTCAGATCCATGACGTTGACACCAGGATTAGATCCAGTGACTTTGACACCAAGATTACATCCAGGGACGTTCACACAAGGATTAGATCCAGCGATGTTGACACCAGGATTAGATCCAGGGACGTTGGAACCAGGATTAGATCCAGGGAAGTTGACACCAGGATCAGAACCAGGGACGTTGTCACCAGGATCAGGTCCAGGGACGTTGACACTAGGGTCAGATCAAGTGACTTTGACACAAGGATCAGATCCATGACGTTGAAACCAGGATTAGATCCAGTGACTTTGACACAAGGATTAGATCCAGGAACGTTGACACCAGGATCAGATCCAGGGACGTTGACAGCAGGATTAGATACAGGGACTTTGACACCAGTATTAGATACAGGGACTTTGAAACCAGGATTAGATCCAGGAACGTTGACACCAGGATCAGATCCAGGGACGTTGACACCAGGATTAGATGCATGGACGTTGAAACCAGGATTAGATCCAGGGTCGTTGACACCAGGATTAGATCCAGTGACGTTGACAACAGGATTAGATCCAGGGACGTTGATACCAGGATTAGATCGAGGGACGTGGACACCAGGATTAGATCCATTTTCGTTGACACCGCGATTAGATTCAGGTACGTTGACACCAGGATCAGATCGAGGGACGTTAATACCAGAATCAGATCCAGGGACGTTGACACCAGGATCAGATCCGGTGACGCCTACACCAGGATCAGATCCAGGGACGTTGAAACCAGGATTAGATCCAGGGACGTTGACAGCAGGATTAGATCCAGGGACGTTGACACCAGGATTAGATCCACTGACGTTGACACCAGGATTAGATCCAGTGATGCTGACACCAGGATTAGATCCAGGGACGTTGAAACCAGGATCAGGTCCAGGGACGTTGACACCAGGATCAGATCCAGGGACATTGACACCAGGATCAGATCCAGTGACGTTGACACCAGGATCAGATCCAGGGACGTTGAAACCAGGGTAGATCCAGTGACGTTGACACCACGATTAGACCAAGTGACGTGGACACCAGGATTAGATCCAGGGACGTTGACACCAGGTTTAGATCCAGTGACGTTGACACCAGGATTAGATCCATTGACGCTGACACCGAGATTAGATCCATGGACATTGACACCAGGATAAGATCCAGGGACGTTGACACCAGATTAGGTCCAGTGACGTTGACACCAGGATTAGATCCAGTGACGTTGAACCAGGATTAGATCCAGTGACGTTGACACCAAGATGAGATCGAGGAACGTTAACACCAAGATTAGATCCAGTGACGCTGACACCAGAATGAAATCCAGGGACGTTGACACCAGGAATAGATACAAGAGGTTAACACCAAGATTAGATCCAGTGACGCTGACACCAGGATGAGATCCAGGGACGTTGACACCAGGATAAGATCCAGTGACGTTGACACCAGGGTTACATCCAGTGACGTTGACACCAGGGTTACATCCAGTGACGTTGACACGAGGATCATATCCAGTGACGTTGACACCAGGTTTAGATGCAGGGACGTTGACACCAGGATTAGATTCAGTGACGTTGATACCAGGATTAGATCCAGGGACGTTGACCCCAGGATTAGATCCAGTAACGTTGACACCAGGATTAGATCCAGTGATGTTGACACCAGGATTAGATCCACTGACGCTGACACCAGGATTAGATTAGTGACGTTGACACCAGGATTAGATCCAGTTACGTTGACACCAGGATTAGATCCAGTGACGCTGATACCAGGATTAGATCCAGGGACGCTGACACCAAAAATAGATCCAGTGACGCTGACACTAGGAATAGATCCAGGGACGCTGACACCAGGATTAGATCCAAGGACGTTGACACCAGGAATAGATCCAGTGACGTTGACACCAGGATTAGATCCCGTGACATTGACACCAGGATTAGGTCCGGGGACGTTGACACCAGGATTAGATCCAGTGACGTTGAACCAGGATTAGATCCAGTGACGTTGACACCAAGATGAGATCGAGGAACGTTAACACCAAGATTAGATCCAGTGACGCTGACACCAGGATGAAATCCAAGGACGTTGACACCAGGAATAGATACAGGGACGTTAACACCAAGATTAGATCCAGTGACGCTGACACCAGGATGAGATCCAGGGACGTTGACACCAGGATAAGGTCCAGTGACGTTGACACCAGGATTAGATCCAGTGATGTTGAAACCAGGATTAGATCCACTGACGCTGACACCAGGATTAGATTAGTGACGTTGACACCAGGATTAGATCCAGTGACGTTGACACCAGGATTAGATCCAGTGACGCTGACACCAGGATTAGATCCAGGGACGCTGACACCAAAAATAGATCCAGTGACGCTGACACTAGGAATAGATCCAGGGACGCTGACACCAGGATTAGATCCATGGTCGTTGACACCAGGAATAGATCCAGTGACGTTGACACCAGGATTAGATCCCGTGACATTGACACCAGGATTAGGTCCAGGGACGTTGACACCAGGATTAGATCCAGGGACGTTGACAACAGAATTAGATCCAGGGACGTTGAAACAGGATTAGATCCAGTGACGTTGACAAGAAGATGAGAACGAGGAACGTTAACACCAAGATTAGATCCAGTGACGCTGACACCAGGATGAGATCCAGGGACGTTGACACCAGGATTAGATACAGGGACGTTGATAGCTGGATTAGATCCAGGGACGTTGACACCAGGATGAGATCCAGTTTTGTTGACACCAGGATTAGATCCAGGGACGTTGATAGCTGGATTAGATCCAGGGACGTTGACACGAGGATTAGATCCAGTTTTGTTGACACCAGGATTAGATCCAGGGACGTTGAAACTAGGATTAGATCCAGGGATGTTGACACCAGGATTAGATCCAGTTTTGTTGACACCAGGATTAGATCCAGGGACGTTGACACTAGGATTAAATCCAGTGACGTTGACACCAGGATTAGATCCAGTGACATTGACATCAGGATTAGATCCAGTGATGCTGACACCGAGAATAGATCCATGGACATTGACACCAGGATTAGATCCAGTGACGTTGAACCAGGATTAGATCCAGTGATGTTGAAACCAAGATGAGATCGAGGAACGTTAACACCAAGATTAGATCCAGGGACGTGACGCCAGGATTAGATCCATGGACGTTGACACCAGGAATAGATCCAGTGACGTTGACACCAGGATTAGATCCAGTGACATTGACACCAGGATTGGGTCCAGGGACATTGACACCAGGATTAGATCCAGTGTCGCGGAAACCAGGATTAGATCCAGGAATTTTGACACCAGGATTAGATCCAGGGACGTTGACACCAGGATTAGATCCAGTTACGTTGACACTAGGATTAGATCCAGGGACGTTTACACCAGGATTAGGTCCAGGGATGTTGACACCAGGATTAGGTCCAGGGACGTTGACACCAGGATTAGATCCAGTGACGTTGACACCAGGATGAGTTACAGGTACGTTGACACCATAATTAGATCCAGTGACGCTGACAACAGAATGAGATCCAGGGACGCAGAAACCAGGATTAGGTCCAGGTACGTTGACACCAGGATTACGTCCAGGGACATTGACACCAGGATTAGATCCAGTGACGTTGACAACAGGATTAGATAAAGTGATGTTGACACCAAGATTAGTTCCAGGGACGTTGACACCAGGATTAGATCCAGTGACGCTGACA
This sequence comes from Rattus norvegicus, assembly GCF_021556685.1. Lineage (NCBI taxonomy): Eukaryota > Metazoa > Chordata > Mammalia > Rodentia > Muridae > Rattus > Rattus norvegicus. The sequence goes on from NC_141555.1 coordinate 63,854,980, forward strand.
CCGAGATTAGATCCATGGACATTGACACCAGGATTAGACCCAGGGAGGTTGACACCAGGATTAGGTCCAGTGACGTTGACACCAGGATTAGATCCAGTGACGTTGAACCAGGATTAGATCCAGTGACGTTGACACCAAGATGAGATCGAGGAACGTTAACACCAAGATTAGATCCAGTGACGCTGACACCAGGATGAGATCCAGGGACGTTGACAGGAGGATTAGATCCAGGGACGTTGATAGCTGGATTAGATCCAGGGACGTTGAAACCAGGATTAGATCCAGTTTTGTTGACACCAGGATTAGATCCAGGGACGTTGATAGCTGGATTAGATCCAGGGACGTTGACACCAGGATTAGATCCAGTATGTTGACACCAGGATTAGATCCAGTGACGTTGACACTAGGATTAAATCCAGTGACGTTGACACCAGGATTAGATCCAGTGACATTGACACCAGGATTAGATCCACTGATGCTGACACCAGGATTAGATCCAGTGACATTGACACCAGGATTAGGTCCAGTGATGCTTAACCCAGGATTACATCCAGGGACATTGACACCAGTATTAGATCCAGTGCCGTTGACACAAGGATTAGACCCAGTTTTGTTGACACCAGGATTAGATCCAGTGACATTGACACCAGGATTAGATCCAGTGACGTTGACAACAGGATTAGATCCAGTTTTGTTGACACCAGGATTAGATCCAGGGACGTTGAAACCAGGATTAGATCCTTTTTCTTTGACACCAGGATTAGATCCAGTGACGTTGACACCAGGATTAGATCCAGTGATGTTGACACCAGGATTAGATCCACTGACGCTGACACCAGGATTAGATCCAGTGACGTTGACACCATGATTAGATCCAGTGACGCTGACACCAGGATTAGATCCAGGGACGCTGACACCAGGAATAGATCCAGTGACGCTGACACCAGGAATAGATCCAGTGACATTGACACCAGGATTAGATCCAGTGATATTGACACCAGGATTAGGTCCAGGGACGTTGACACCAGGATTAGATCCAGTGACGCTGAAACCAGGATTAGATCCAGGGACTTTGACACCAGGATTAGATCCAGTTTCGTTGACACCAGGATTAGATCAAGAAATGTTGACACAGGGTTAGATCCAGTGACGTTGACACCAGGATTAGATCCAGTGACATTGACACCAGGATTAGATCCAGGGACGTTGACTCAAGGATTAGATCCAGTGATGTTTACACCAGGATTAGATCCAGGGACTTTGACACCAGGATAGGATCCAGTGACGTTGACACAAGGATTAGATCCAAGTACCATGACAACAGTATTAGATCCAGGGACGTTGACACCGGATTAGATCCAGGGAGGTTGACCCAGGATTAGATCCAGGGACTTTGACACCAGGATTAGATCCACAGTCGTTGAGACCAGGATTAAATCCAGGGACGTTGACACCAGTGTTAGATCCATTGACGTTGACACCAGGATCAGGTCCAGTGACGTTGACATCAGGATCAGATCCAGGGACATAAAAAAAGATTAGATCCAGTGACGTTGACCCCAGGATAAGATACAGGGACGTTGACACCAGGATCAGATCCAGTGACGTTGACACCAGGATTAGATCCAGGGAAGTTGACACCAGGATTAGATCCAGTAACGTTGACATGAGGATTAGATCTAGTGACGTTGACACCAAGATTAGGACTAGGGACGTTGACACCAGGATTAGATCCAGGGACGTTGACACCAGATTTGATCCAGTGACGCTGTCACCAGGATTAGATCTAGGGATGTTGAGAAAAGGATTAGAATCGGTGACGTTGACACCAGGATGAGATCCAGTGACGGTGACACCAGGATTAGATCCAGTGACGTTGACACCAGGATTAGATCCGGGGACTTTGACCCCAGGATTAGATACAGGGACGTTGACACCAGGATTAGATCCAGTAAGCTGACACCAGGATTAGATTCAGTGACGTTGACACCAGGATTAGGTCCAGTGACGTTGACATCAGTATTAGAGCCAGTGACGTTGACACCAGGGTTACATCCAGTGACGTTGAAACGAGGATCATATCCAGTGACGTTGGAACAGGTTTAGATCCAGGAACGTTGACACCAGGATTAGATCCATGGACGTTGACACCTGGATTAGATACAGTGATGTTGACACCAGGATTAGATCCAGGGACGTTGACACCAGATTTGGCCCAGGGACGTTGACACCAGGAGTAGGTCCAGGGACGTTGACACCAGGATTAGATCCAGTGACGTTGACACCAGGATGAGTTCCAGGTACATTGACACCATGATTAGATCCAGTTACGCTGACACCAGGATGAGATCCAGGGACGTAGACACAAGGATTAGGTCCAGGGGTGTTGACACCAGGATTACGTCCAGGGACGTTGATACCAGGATTAGATCCAGTGACGTAGACAACAGGATTAGATAAAGTGACGTTGACACCAGGATTAGTTCCAGTGACGTTGACACCAGGATTAGATCCAATGACGCTGACACCGAGATTAGATCCATGGACATTGACACCAGGATTAGATCCAGGGACGTTGACACCAGGAATAGGTCCAGTGACGTTGAACCAGGATTAGATCCAGTGACGTTGAAACAGGATTAGATCCAGTGACGTTGACACCAAGATGAGGTCGAGGAACGTTAACACCAAGATTAGATCCAGTGACGTTGACAGCAGGATGAGATCCAGTGACGTTGACATCAGGATGAGATCAAGGGACGTTGATAGCTGGATTAGATCCAGGGATGTTGACACCAGGATTAGATCCAGTTTTGTTGACACCAGGATTAGATCGAGGGACGTTGACACCAGGATTAGATCCAGTTTCGTTGACACCAGGATTAGATCAAGGGATGTTGACACAGGGTTAGATCCAGTGATATTGACACCAGGGTTAGATCCAGTGACATTGACACCAGGATTAGATCCAGGGACGTTGACCTAAGGATTAAATCCAGTGATGTTGACACCAGGATTAGATCCAGAAACGTTGACACAAGGATTAGATCCAGGGACGTTGACACCAGGATAGGATCCAGTGATGTTGACACAAGGATTAGATCCAAGTACCATGACAACAGTATTAGGTCCAGGGACGTTGACACCAGGATTAGATCCAGGGACTTTGACACCAGGATTAGATCCAGTGAAGCTGACACCAGGTTAGATCCAGGGCTGTTGACACCAAGATTAGATCCAGTGACGCTGTCACCAGGATTATATACAGGGACGTTGACACCAGGATTAGATCCATTGACGTTGACACCAGTATTAGATCCAGTGACGCTGATACCAGGATTAGATCCATGGACGTTGACACTTGGATTAGATACAGTGATGTTGACACCAGGATTAGATCCACGGACGTTGACACCAGATTTAGGCCCAGGGGCGTTGACACCAGGATAAGATCCAGTGACTTTGACACCAGGATTAGATTCAGGGATCATGACACCAGGATTAGAACCAGTGACGTTGACACCAGGATCAGATCCAGTGACGCTGACACCAGGTTCAGATCCATGACGTTGACACCAGGATTAGATCCAGTGACTTTGACACCATGATTACATCCAGGGACGTTCACACAAGGATTAGATCCAGCGACGTTGACACCAGGATTAGATCCAGGGACGTTGGAACCAGGATTAGATCCAGGGAAGTTGACACCAGGATCAGAACCAGGGACGTTGTCACCAGGATCAGGTCCAGGGACGTTGACACTAGGGTCAGATCAAGTGACGTTGACACAAGGATCAGATCCATGACGTTGAAACCAGGATTAGATCCAGTGACTTTGACACAAGGATTAGATCCAGGAACGTTGACACCAGGATTAGATCCAGGGACGTTGACAGCAGGATTAGATACAGGGACTTTGACACCAGTATTAGATACAGGGAATTTGAAACCAGGATTAGATCCAGGAACGTTGACACCAGGATCAGATACAGGGACGTTGACACCAGGATCAGATCCAGTGACGTTGACACCAGGATTAGATGCACGGACGTTGAAACCAGGATTAGATCCAGGGTCGTTGACACCAGGATTAGATCCAGTGACGTGACAACAGGATTAGATACAGGGACGTTGATACCAGGATTAGATCGAGGGACGTGGACACCAGGATTAGATCCATTTTCGTTGACACCGCGATTAGATTCAGGTACGTTGACACCAGGATCAGATCGAGGGACGTTAATACCAGGATCAGATCCAGGGACGTTGACACCAGGATCAGATCCGGTGACGCCTACACCAGGATCAGATCCAGGGACGTTGAAACCAGGATTAGATCCAGGGATGTTGACAGCAGGATTAGATCCAGGGACGTTGACACCAGGATTAGATCCACTGACGTTGACACCAGGATTAGATCCAGTTATGCTGACACCAGGATTAGATCCAGGGACGTTGAAACCAGGATCAGGTCCAGGGACGTTGACACCAGGATCAGATCCAGGGACATTGACACTAGGATCAGATCCAGTGACATTGACACCAGGATCAGATCCAGGGACGTTGAAACCAGGGTAGATCCAGTGACGTTGACACCACGATTAGATCCAGTGACATGGACACCAGGATTAGATCCAGGGACGTTGACACCAGGATTAGATCCAGGGACGTTGACTCCAGGATTAGATCCAGGGACGTTGACACCAGAATTGGTTCTAGGGACATTGACACCGGGATTAGATCCAGGGACGTTGACAGCAGGATAAGATCCAGTGACTTTGACACCAGGCTTAGGTCAAGGGACGTTGAAAAAAGGATTAGAACCAGGGACGTTGACCTCATGATAAGATCCAGTGACGTTGACATCAGGATTAGATCAAGTGACGATGACACCAGGATTAAATCAAGGGACGTTGACACCAAGATTAGATCCAGGGACGTTGACACCAGGATAAGATCCATTGACGTTGTCACCAGGATTAGCTCCAGTGACACTGACACCAGGATTAGATCCAGGGACGTTGAAACCAAGATCAGGTCCAGGGACGTGGACACCAGGATCAGATCCAGTGACGTTGACTCCTGGATCAGATCCAGAGATGTTGACACCAGGATCAGATCCAGGGACGTTGAAAACAGAATTAGATCCAGTCACGTTGACACCAGTATTAGATCCAGGGACGTTGACACCAGGATTAGAATCAGGGACGTTGACTCCAGAATTAAATCCAGTGACTTTGACACCAGGATTAGATCCAGTGACGCTGACTCAAGGATCAGATCCAGGGACGTTGACACCAGGATTAGATCCAGGGTCGTTGACACCAGGATTAAATCCAGTGACGTTGACAACAGGATTAGATCCAGGGACGTTGAGACCAGGATTACATCGAGGGATGTGGACACCAGGATTAGATCCATTTTCGTTGACACCACGATTAGATTCAGGTACATTGACACCAGGATCAGATCGAGGGACGTTAACCCAGGATCAGATCCAGGGACGTTGACACCAGGAGCAGATCCGGTGACGCCTACACCATGATCAGATCCAGGGACGTAGACACCAGGATTAGGTCCAGGGACGTTGACACCAGGATTACGTCCAGGGACGTTGATACCAGGATTAGATCCAGTGACGTTGACAACAGGATTAGATAAAGTGACGTTGACACCAGGATTAGTTCCAGTGACGTTGACACCAGGATTAGTTCCAATGACGCTGACACCGAGAATAGATCCATGGACATTGACACCAGGATTAGATCCAGGGACGTTGACACCAGGAATAGGTCCAGTGACGTTGACACCAGGATTATATCCAGTGACGTTGAAACAGGATTAGATCCAGTGACGTTGACACCAAGATGAGATCGAGGAACGTTAACACCAAGATTAGATCCAGTGACGTTGACACCAGGATGTGATCCAGGAACGTTGACACCAGGATGAGATCAAGGGACGTTGATAGCTGGATTAGATCCAGGGACGTTGACACCAGGATTAGATCCAATTTTGTTGACACCAGGATTAGATCCAGGGACGTTGACACCAGGATTAGATCCAGTTTCGTTGACACCAGGATTAGATCAAGGGATGTTGACACAGGGTTAGATCCAGTGATATTGACACCAGGGTTAGATCCAGTGACATTGACACCAGGATTAGATCCAGGGACGTTGACCTAAGGATTAGATCCAGTGATGTTGACACCAGGATTAGATCCAGAAACGTTGACACAAGGATTAGATCCAGGGACGTTGACACCAGGATAGGATCCAGTGATGTTGACACAAGGATTAGATCCAAGTACCATGACAACAGTATTAGATCCAGGGACGTTAACACCAGGATTAGATCCAGGGACTTGACCCAAGTATTAAATCCAGGAACGAAGACACCAGGATTAGATCCAGGGATGTTGACACCAAGATTAGATCCAGTGACGCTGTCACCAGGATTATATACAGGGACGTTGACACCAGGATTAGATCCATTGACGTTGACACCAGTATTAGATCCAGTGACGCTGATACCAGGATTAGATCCATGGACGTTGACACCTGGATTAGATACAGTGATGTTGACACCAGGATTAGATCCAGGGACGTTGACACCAGATTTAGACCCATGGACGTTGACACCAGGATAAGATCCAGTGACTTTGACACCAGGATTAGATGCAGGGATCATGACACCAGGATTAGAACCAGTGTCGTTGACACCAGGATCAGATCCAGTGACGCTGACACCAGGTTCAGATCCATGACGTTGACACCAGGATTAGATCCAGTGACTTTGACACCATGATTACATCCAGGGACGTTCACACAAGGATTAGATCCAGGGACGTTGACACCAGGATTAGATCCAGGCACGTTGACTCCAGGATTAGATACAGGGACTTTGACACCAGTATTAGATACAGGGACTTTAAAACCAGGATTAGATCCAGGAACGTTGACACCAGGATCAGATCCAGGGACGTTGACACCAGGATTAGATCCAGAAACGTTGACACAAGGATTAGATCCAGGAACGTTGACACCAGGATCTGATCCAGGGACGTTGACACCAGGATTAGATCCATTTTCGTTGACACCGCGATTAGATTCAGGTACGTTGACACCAGGATCAGATCGAGGGACGTTAATACCAGGATCAGATCCAGGGACGTTGACACCAGGATCAGATCCGGTGACGCCTACACCAGGATCAGATCCAGGAACGTTGAAACCAGGATTAGATCCAGGGACGTTGACAGCAGGATTAGTTCCAGGGACGTTGACACCAGGATTAGATCCACTGATGTTGACACCAGGATTAGATCCAGTGATGCTGACACCAGGATTAGATCCAGGGACGTTGAAACCAGGATCAGGTCCAGGGACGTTGACACCAGGATTAGATCCAGGGACATTGACACCAGGATCAGATCCAGTGACGTTGACACCAGGATCAGATCCAGGGACGTTGACACCAGGATTAGATCCAGTGACGTTGACACCAGGATTAGATCCAGGGACGTTGACACCAGGATTAGATCCAGGGACGTTGACTCCAGGAATAGATCCAGCGACGTTGACACCAGAATTAGATCTATGGACGTTGACACCAGGATTAGAATCATGGACGTTGACAGCAGGATTAGATCCAGTGACTTTGACACCAGGCTTAGGTTCAGGGATGTTGAAAAAAGGATTAGAACCAGGGACGTTGACCTCAGGATAAGATCCAGTGACGTTGAAACCAGGATTAGATCCAGTGACGATGACACCAGGATTAGATCAAGGGACGTTGACACCAAGATTAGATCCAGGGACGTTGACACCAGGATTATATCCATTGACGTTGACACCAGATTTAGATCCAGTGACGCTGACACCTGGATTAGATCCAGGGACATTGAAACCAAGATCAGGTCCAGGGACGTTGACACCAGGATCAGATCCAGTGACATTGAAACCAGGAACAGATCCAGGGACGTTGAAACGAGGATTTGATCCAGTGACGTTTATACCAGGATTAGATCCAGGGACGTTGACACCAGGATTAGAATCAGGGACGTTGACTCCAGAATTAAATCCAGTGACGTTGACACCAGGATTAGATACAGTGACGCTGACACCAGGATTAGATCCAGGGAGGTTGACACCAGAATTAGACCCTGGGACGTTGACACCAGGATAAGATTCAGTGACGTTGACACCAAGATTAGATCCAGGGACCATGACACCAAGTCAGAACCAGTGACGTTGACACCAGGATTAGATACAGTGACGCTGACACCAGGATCAGATCCATGACGTTGACACCAGGATTAGATCCAGGGACGTTGACACCAGGATTAGATACAGTGATGCTGACACCAGGATTAGAACCAGGGACGTTGACAGCAAGATTAGATCCAGTGACTTTCACACCAGGATTAGGTACATGGACGTAGAAAAAAGGATTATAACCAGGGACATTGACACCAGGATAAGATCCAGTGACGTTGACACCAGGATTAGATCCAGTGACTATGACACCAGGATTAGATCAAGGGACGTTGACACAAGATTAGATCCAGGGACGTTGAAACCAGGATTAGATCCAGGTACGCTGACACCAGGATTAGATCCAGTGACGCTGACACCAGGATTAGATCCAGTGAGGTTGACACCAGTAATAGATCCAGTGACGCTGACACCAGGATTAGATCCAGTGACATTGACACAAGGATTAGATCCAGTGACGCTGACACCAGGATTAGATCCAGGGACGTTGACACCAGGATTAGATCAAGGGACATTGACACCAGGATTAGAGCCAGGGACGTTGACACCATGATTAGATCCAGTGACGTTGACACCAGGATTAGATCAAGGGACGTTGACACCAGGATTAGAGCCAGGGACGTTGACACCATGATTAGATCCGGTGATGTTGACACCAGGATAAGATCCAGGGACGTTGACACCAAGATTGGATCCAGGGATGCTGACACCAGGATTAGACCAGGGACGTTGACACCTGGATTAGATCCAGGGACGTTGACACCAGGATTAGATCCAACGACTTTGCCTCCAGGAATAGATCCAGGGACGTTGACACCATGATTAGATCCGGTGACGTTGACACCAGGATAAGATCCAGGGACGTTGACACCAGGATTAAATCCAGGGACGTTGACACCAGGATTAGATACAGGGACCTTGACACCAGAATTAGATCCAGGAACGCTGATACCAGGATTAGATCCATGGCCGTTGACACCAGGATTAGATACAGTGATGTTGACACCAGGATTAGATTTAGGGACGTTACACCTGGATTAGATCCAGGGACGTTGATACCAGGATTAGATCCAGGGACGTTGACACCAGATTTAGACCCAGGGATGTTGACACCAGGATAAGATCCAGTGACGTTGACACCAGGATTACATCCAGGGACGTTGACACAAGGATTAGATCCAGGGACGGTGACTCCAGGATTAGATCCAGGGACGTTACACCAGGATTATATCCAGGGACGTTGAAACCAGGAATAGATTCAGGGACGTTGACACCAGGATCAGGTCCAGGGACGTTGACACCAGGGTCAGATCCAGTGACGTTGACACTAGGATCAGATCCATGACGTTGACACCAGGTTTAGATCCAGTGACTTTGACACCAGGATTAGATCCAGGGACGTTGACACCAGGATCAGAACCAGGGACGTTGACACCAGGATCAGGTCCAGGGACGTTGACTTAATGATTAGATCCAGGGACGGTGACTCCAGGATTAGATCCAGTGACGTTGACACCAGGATTAGATCCAGTGACTTTGACACCAGGATTACATCCAGGGACGTTGACACAAGGATTAGATCCAGGGACGCTGATACCAGGATTAGATCCATGGCCGTTGACACCAGGATTAAATACAGTGATGTTGACACCAGGATTAGATTCAGGGACGTTGACACCTGGATTAGATCCAGGGACGTTGACACCCGGATTAGATCCAGGGACGTTGACACCAGATTTAGACCCAGGGATGTTGACACCAGGATAAGGTCCAGTGACGTTGACACCAGGATTTAATCCAGGAACCATGACACCAGGATTAGAACCAGTGAAGTTGACACCAGGATCAGATCCAGTGACGCTGACACCAGGATCAGATCCATGACGTTGACACCAGGATTAGATCCAGTGACTTTGACACCAGGATTACATCCAGGGACGTTGACACAAGGATCAGAACCAGGGACGTTGACACCAAGATCAGGTCCAGGGACGTTGACTTAATGATTAGATCCAGGGACGGTGACTCCAGGATTAGATCCAGGGACGTTGACACCAGGATTAGATCCAGGGACGTTGAAACCAGGATTAGATCCAGGGACGTTGACACCAGGATCAGAACCAGGGACGTTGACACCTGGATCAGATCCTGTGAGGTTGACACCAGGATTAGATCCAGGGACGTTTCAACCAGGAATAGATTCAGGGACGTTGACACCAGGATCAGGTCCAGGGACGTTGACACCAGGGTCAGATCCAGTGACGTTGACACAAGGATCAGATCCATGACGTTGACACCAGGTTTAGATCCAGTGACTTTGACACCAGGATTAGATTCAGGAACGTTGACACCAGGATTAGATCCAGGGACGTTGACTCCAGGATTAGATCCAGGGACGTTGACACCAGGATTAGACCAGGGACGTTGAAACCAGGATTAGATCCAGTGACGATGACACCAGGATTAGATCAAGGGACGTTGACACCAAGATTAGATCCAGGGACGTTGAAACCAGGATTAGATCCATTGACGTTGACACCAGATTTAGATCCAGTGACGCTGACACCAAGATTAGATCCAGGGACATTGAAAACAAGATCAGGTCCAGGGACGTTGAGACCAGGATCAGATCCAGTGACGTTGACACCAGGATCAGATCCAGGGACGTTGAAACCAGGATTTGATCAAGTGACGTTGATACCAGGATTAGATCCAGTGACGTTGACACCAGGATTAGATTTAGGACGTTGACACCAGGATTAGATCCAGGCACGTTGACTCCAGGATTAGATCCATTGACGTTGACACCATGTTTAGATCAAGTGAAGCTGACACCAGGATTAGATCCAGGGACGTTGACACCAGGATTAGATCCAGGGACGTTGACTCCAGGTTTAGATCCAGGGACGTTGACAGCAGGATTAGATCCAGGGACCATTACACCAGGATTAGAACCAGGGACGTTGACACCAGAATTAGACCCAGGGACGTTGACACCATAATAAAATCCAGGGACGTTGACACCAGGATTAGTTCCATTGACGTTGACACCACGATTAGACCCAGTGACCCTGTCACCAGGATTGTATACAGGGACCTTGACACTCGGATTAGATCCATTGACGTTGACACCAGGATTAGATCCAGTGACGCTGATAACAGGATTAGATCCATGGACGTTGACACCAGGATTAGATACAGTGATGTTGACACCAGGATTAGATCCAGGAACATTCACACCTGATTTAGAACCAGGGACAATGACAGCAGGGTAAGATCCAGTGATGTTGACAGCAGGATTAGATCCAGGGATCATGACACCAGGATTAGAACCAGTGTCGTTGACACCAGGATCAGATCCAGTCACGCTGACACCAGGATTAGATCCATGACGTTGACACCAGGATTAGATCCAGTGACTTTGACACAAGGATTACATCCAGGGACTTTGACACAAGGATAAGATCCAGGGAAGGTGACTCTAGGATTAGATCCAGAGACGTGGACACCAGGATTAGATCCAGGGACGTTGAATCCAGGATTAAAACCAGGGAAGTTGACACCAGGATCAGAACCAGGGACGTTGACACCAGGATCAGATCCAGGGACGTTGAAACGAGGATTTGATCCAGTGACGTTTATACCAGGATTATTTCCAGTGACGTTGACACCAGGATTAGAATCAGGGACGTTGACTCCAGAATTAAATCCAGTGACGTTGACACCAGGATTAGATACAGTGACGTTGACACCAGAATTAGACCCTGGGACGTTGACACCAGGATAAGATTCAGTGACGTTGACACCAAGATTAGATCCAGGGACCATGACACCAAGTCAGAACCAGTGACGTTGACACCAGGATTAGATACAGTGACGCTGACACCAGGATCAGATCCATGATGTTGACACCAGGATAAGATCCAGGGATGTTGACACCAGGATTAGATACAGTGATGCTGACACCAGGATTAGAACCAGGGACGTTGACAGCAAGATTAGATCCAGTGACTTTCACACCAGGATTAGGTACATGGACGTAGAAAAAAGGATTATAACCAGGGACATTGACACCAGGATAAGATCCAGTGACGTTGACACCAGGATTAGATCCAGTGACTATGACACCAGGATTAGATCAAGGGACGTTGACACAAGATTAGATCCAGGGACGTTGAAACCAGGATTAGATCCAGGTACGCTGACACCAGGATTAGATCCAGTGACGCTGACACCAGGATTAGATCCAGTGAGGTTGACACCAGTAATAGATCCAGTGACGCTGACACCAGGATTAGATCCAGTGACATTGCCACAAGGATTAGATCCAGTGACGCTGACACCAGGATTAGATCCAGGGACGTTGACACCAGGATTAGATCAAGGGACGTTGACACCAGGATTAGAGCCAGGGACGTTGACACCATGATTAGATCCAGTGACGTTGACACCAGGATTAGATCAAGTGACGTTGACACCAGGATTAGAGCCAGGGACGTTGACACCATGATTAGATCCGGTGATGTTGACACCAGGATAAGATCCAGGGACGTTGACACCAAGATTGGAACCAGGGATGCTGACACCAGGATTAGACCAGGGACGTTGACACCTGGATTAGATCCAGGGACGTTGACACCAGGATTAGATCCAACGACTTTGCCTCCAAGAATAGATCCAGGGACGTTGACACCATGATTAGATCCGGTGACGTTGACACCAGGATAAGATCCAGGGACGTTGACACCAGGATTAAATCCAGGGACGTTGACACCAGGATTAGATACAGGGACCTTGACACCAGAATTAGATCCAGGAACGCTGATACCAGGAGTAGATCCATGGCCGTTGACACCAGGATTAGATACAGTGTTGTTGACACCAGGATTAGATTTAGGGACGTTACACCTGGATTAGATCCAGGGACGTTGACACCAGGATTAGATCCAGGGACGTTGACACCAGATTTAGACCCAGGGATGTTGACACCAGGATAAGATCCAGTGACATTGACACCAGGATTAAATCCAGGGACCATGACACCAGGATTAGAACCAGTGAAGTTGACACCAGGATCAGATCCAGTGACGCGGACACCAGGATCAGATACATGACGTTGACACCAGGATTAGATCCAGTGACTTTGACACCAGGATTACATCCAGGGACGTTGACACAAGGATTAGATCTAGGGACGGTGACTCCAGGATTAGATCCAGGGACGTTGACACCAGGATTAGATCCAGGGACATTGACACTAGGATTAGATCCAAGGACGTTGACACCAGGATTAGATCTAGTGACGTTGAAACCAGGATCAGATCCAGGGACGTTGACACCAATATCAGATCCAGGGACGTTGACACCAGGATCAGATCCAAGGACGTTGACACCAGGATCAGATCCAGTGACGCTGACACCAGGATCAGATCCAGGGAAGTGGAAACCAGGATTAGATCCAGTGTCATTGACACCAGGATTAGATCCAGGGACGATGACACCAGGATTAGATCCAGTGACGTTGATACCAGGATTAGATCCCGGGACGTTGACACCAGGATTAGACCAGGGACGTGGCAACAGGATTAGATCCAGGGACGTTGACTCCAGGATTAGATCCAGGGACGTTGACACCAGGATTAGATCCAGTGATTTTGACACCAGAATTAGATCCACGGACTTTGACACCAGGATTAGATCCAGGGACGTTGACAACAGGATTATATCAAGGGACCTTGACACCAGGATTAGATCCAGGGACGTTGTTCCAGGATTAGATCCAGGGATGTTGACACCAGGATTAGATCCAGTGATTCTTCACCAGGATTAGTTCCAGGGATGTTGACACCAGGATTAGATCCTGTGACGCTGACACCAGGATTAGATCCAGGGACGTTAACACCAGAATTAGATCCAGGGACGATGACACCAGGATAAGATCCAGTGACGCTGATACCAGGATCAGATCCAGTGACGCTGATACCAGAATCAGATCCAGAGATGTTGATACCAGGTTTAGATCCAGTAACGTTGACACCAGGATTAGATCCAGGGACATTGACACCAGGATTCGATCCAGTGACGTTGATACCAGGATCAGATCCATGGACGTTGACACCAGGATTAGAATCATGGACGTTTACTCCAGAATTAGATCCAGTGATTTGACACCATGATTAGATCCAGTGACGCTGACACTAGGATCAGATCCATGGACGTTGACACCAGGATTAGATCCAGTGATGTTGACACCAGGATTAGATCCAGAGACGTTGACACCAGTATTAGGTCCAGCGACATTGACACGAGGATTAGATCCAGAGACCTTGACACCAGGATTAGATCCAGAGACCTTGACACCAGGATTACATCCAGGGACGTTGAAACCAGGATTAGATCCAGGGACATGACACCATGATCAGATCCATTGACGTTGTCACCAGGATCAGATCCAGTGAAGTTGACAACAGGATCAGATCCAGGGACGTTGAAACCAGGATTAGATCCAGGGTCGTTGAACCAGGATTAGATCTAGTGACGTTGACAACAGGATTAGATCCAAGGACGTTGATACCAGGATTAGACCCAGGGATGATGACACCAGGAGTAGATCCAGTTTCGTTGACACCAGGATTAATCCAGGGAAGTTGACATCAGGATTAGATCCATTGACATTGACACCAGAATTAGATCCAGTGATGCTGACAACAGGATTTGATCCAGGGACGTTGAAACCAGGATCTGATCCAGGGACGTTGACACCAGGATTAGAATCAGGGACGTTGACTCCAGAATTAGATCCAGTGACTTTGACACCAGGATTAGATCCAGTGATGCTGACACTAGGATCAGATCCAGGAACGTTTACAGCAGGAATAGATCAAGGGACAATGACACCAGGATTACATCCATTGACGTTGACACCAGTATTAGATCCAGTGACGCTGACACCAGGATCAGATCCAGGGACGTTGAAACCAGGATCAGATCCAGGGACGTTGAGACCAGAATCTTATCCAGGGACGTTGACACCAGGGTTAGATCCAGGGACGCTGACACCAGGATTAGATCCAGTGAGGTTGACACCAGGATAATTCCAATGACGTTGACACCAGGATTAGATCCAGTGGCGCTGACACCAGGATTAGATCCAGTGACGTTGACACCAGGATTAGATCCAGTGACTCTGACACCAGGATTAGATCCAGGGATGTTGACCACAGGATTAGATCCAGTGACGCAGACACCAGGATTATATCTAGGGATGTTGACACCAGGATTAGATCCAGGGACGTTGACACAAGGATAAGATCCAGTGACGTTGATACCAGGTTTAGATTCAAGGACGTTGCCTCCAGGATTAGATCCAGTGACGTTGATACCAGGATTAGATCCGGGGCGTTGACACCAGGATTATATCCAGGAACGTTGATACCATGATTAGATCCATTGAAGTTGACACCAGGATTTGATCCAGTGACGCTGACACCAGGATTAGATCTAGGGATGTTGACACCATGATTAAATCCAGTGACGCTGACACCAGTATTAGATCCAGGGACGTTGACACCAGGTTTAGATCCAGTGACGTTGACACCAGGATAAGATCCAGTGAAGCTGACACCAGGATTAGATCCAGGGACGTTTAAACCAGGATCAGATCCAGGGACGTTGACACCAGGAGTAGATCCAGTGAAGCTGACACCAGGATTAGATCCAGGGACGTTGAAACCAGGATCAGATCCAGGGACATTGACACCAGGATCAGATCCAGGGACGTTGACACGAGGGTGAGATCCAGGGACGCTGACACCAGGATTAGATCCAGTGACGCTGACACCAGGATTAGATCCAATTACGTTGACACCAGGATTAGATCCAGTGGCGCTGACACTAGGATTATATCCAGTGACGTTGACACCAGGATTAGATCCAGTGACGCGGACACCAGGATAAGTACCAGTGATGTTGACACCAGGAATAGATCCAGGGACCATGACACCAGGATTAGATCAAGTGATGTTGACACCAGGATTAGATCCAGTGACGCTGACACCAGGATCACATCCATGACGTTGAACCATGATTAGATCCAGTGACGCTGACACTAGGATTACATCCAGGGACGTTGACACCAGGATCAGATCCAGGGACGTTGACACCAGGATTAGATCCAGAGACATTGACACCAGTATTAGGTCCAGCGACATTGACACCAGGATTAGATCCAGAGACCTTGACACCAGGATTAGATCCAGAGACCTTGACACCAGGATTACATCCAGGGACGTTGAAACCAGGATTAGATCCAGGGACATGACACCATGATCAGATCCATTGACGTTGTCACCAGGATCAGATCCAGTGAAGTTGACAACAGGATCAGATCCAGGGACGTTGAAACCAGGATTAGATCCAGGGTCGTTGAACCAGGATTAGATCTAGTGACGTTGACAACAGGATTAGATCCAAGGAAGTTGATACCAGGATTAGATCCAGGGATGATGACACCAGGATTAGATCCAGTTTCGTTGACACCAGGATTAATCCAGGGAAGTTGACATCAGGATTAGATCCGTTGACATTGACACCAGGATTAGATCCAGTGATGCTGACAAGAGGATTTGATCCAGGGACGTTGAAACCAGGATCTGATCCAGGGATGTTGACACCAGGATTAGAATCAGGGACGTTGACTCCAGAATTAGATCCAGTGACTTTGACACCAGGATTAGATCCAGTGAGGTTGACACCAGGATTAGATCCAATGACGTTGACACCAGGATTAGATCCAGTGGCGCTGACACCAGGATTAGATCCAGTGACGTTGACACCAGGATTAGATCCAGTGACGCTGACACCAGGATTATATCTAGGGATGTTGACACCAGGATTAGATCCAGGGACGTTGACACCAGGATAAGATCCAGTGACGTTGATACCAGGTTTAGATTCAAGGACGTTGCCTCCAGGATTAGATCCAGTGACGCGGACACCAGGATAAGTACCAGTGATGTTGACACCAGGAATAGATCCAGGGACCATGACACCAGGATTAGATCAAGTGATGTTGACACCAGGATTAGATCCAGTGACGCTGACACCAGGATCACATCCATGATGTTGAACCATGATTAGATCCAGTGACGCTGACACTAGGATTACATCCAGGGACGTTGACACCAGGATCAGATCCAGGGACGTTGACACCAGGATCAGATCCAGTGACGCTGACACCAGGATCAGATCCAGGGACTTTGACACCAGGATTAGATCCAGTGACGTTGACACCAGGATTAGATCCATAGACGTTGACACCAGGATTAGATCCAGGGACGTTGACACCTGGATTAGATCCAGTGACGTTGACACCTGGATTAGATCCAGTGACGTTGACACCAGAATTAGAGCCAGGGACGTTGACACCAGGATTTGATCCAGGGACGTTGACAGTAGGATAAGATCCAGTGCTGTTGTCACCAGGATTAGATCCAGGGACCATGACACCAGGATTAGATCCAGGGTCGTTGACACCAGGATTAGATCCAGGGACGTTGACACCATGATTAGATCCAGAGATCTTGACTCCAGGATTAGATCCAGGGACATTGACATCAGGATTAGATCCAGGGACATTCATACAAGTATTAGATCAATTGACGTTGACACCAGGATTAGATCCAGTGCCGCTGACACCAGGATTACATCCAGGGACGTTGAAACCAGGATCAAATCCAGGGACGTTGACACCAGGATCAGATCCAGGGACGTTGACACCAGGATCAGATCCAGTGACGCTGACACCAGGATCAGATCCAGGGAGTTGACACCAGGATTAGATCCCGTGACGCTTACACCAGGACTAGATCCAGGGACGTTGACACCAGGATCACATCCAGGGACGTTGACATCAGGATCAGATCCAGTGAGGCTGACACCAGGATTAGATACAGGGACGTTGACACCAGGATTAGATCCAGGGTCGTTGACACCAGGATTAGGTCCCGTGACGTTGACACCAGGATTAGAACCAGGGACATTGACACCAGGATTAGATCCAGGGTCGTTGACACCAGGATTATATCCAGGAACGTTGATACCATGATTAGATCCATTGAAGTTGACACCAGGATTTGATCCAGTGACGCTGACACCAGGATTAGATCTAGGGACGTTGACACCATGATTAAATCCAGTGACGCTGACACCAGTATTAGATCCAGGGACATTGACACCAGGATTAGATCCAGGGACGTTGACACCAGGATAAGATCCAGTGAAGCTGACACCAGGATTAGATCCAGGGACGTTTAAACCAGGATCAGATCCAGGGACGTTGACACCAGGAGTAGATCCAGTGAAGCTGACACCAGGATTAGATCCAGGGACGTTGAATCCAGGATCAGATCCAGGGACATTGACACCAGGATCAGATCCAGGGACGTTGACACGAGGGTGAGATCCAGGGACGCTGACACCAGGATTAGATCCAGTGACGCTGACACCAGGATTAGATCCAATGACGTTGACACCAGGTTTAGATCCAGTGGCGCTGACACTAGGATTATATCCAGTGACGTTGACACCAGGATTAGATCCAGTGACGCGGACACCAGGATAAGTACCAGTGATGTTGACACCAGGAATAGATCCAGGGACCATGACACCAGGATTAGATCAAGTGATGTTGACACCAGGATTAGATCCAGTGACGCTGACACCAGGATCACATCCATGACGTTGAACCATGATTAGATCCAGTGACGCTGACACTAGGATTACATCCAGGGACGTTGACACCAGGATCAGATCCAGGGACGTTGACACCAGGATTAGATCCAGAGACATTGACACCAGTATTAGGTCCAGCGACATTGACACCAGGATTAGATCCAGAGACCTTGACACCAGGATTAGATCCAGAGACCTTGACACCAGGATTACATCCAGGGACGTTGAAACCAGGATTAGATCCAGGGACATGACACCATGATCAGATCCATTGACGTTGTCACCAGGATCAGATCCAGTGAAGTTGACAACAGGATCAGATCCAGGGACGTTGAAACCAGGATTATATCCAGGGTCGTTGAACCAGGATTAGATCTAGTGACGTTGACAACAGGATTAGATCCAAGGACGTTGATACCAGGATTAGATCCAGGGATGATGACACCAGGATTAGATCCAGTTTCGTTGACACCAGGATTAATCCAGGGAAGTTGACATCAGGATTAGATCCGTTGACATTGACACCAGGATTAGATCCAGTGACGCGGACACCAGGATAAGTACCAGTGATGTTGACACCAGGAATAGATCCAGGGACCATGACACCAGGATTAGATCAAGTGATGTTGACACCAGGATTAGATCCAGTGACGCTGACACCAGGATCACATCCATGATGTTGAACCATGATTAGATCCAGTGACGCTGACACTAGGATTACATCCAGGGACGTTGACACCAGGATCAGATCCAGGGACGTTGACACCAGGATCAGATCCAGTGACGCTGACACCAGGATCAGATCCAGGGACTTTGACACCAGGATTAGATCCAGTGACGTTGACACCAGGATTAGATCCATAGACGTTGACACCAGGATTAGATCCAGGGACGTTGACACCTGTATTAGATCCAGTGACGTTGACACCTGGATTAGATCCAGTGACGTTGACACCAGAATTAGAGCCAGGGACGTTGACACCAGGATTTGATCCAGGGACGTTGACACTAGGATAAGATCCAGTGCTGTTGTCACCAGGATTAGATCCAGGGACCATGACACCAGGATTAGATCCAGGGTCGTTGACACCAGGATTAGATCCAGGGACGTTGACACCATGATTAGATCCAGAGATCTTGACTCCAGGATTAGATCCAGGGACATTGACACCAGGATTAGATCCAGGGACATTCATACAAGTATTAGATCAATTGACGTTGACACCAGGATTAGATCCAGTGCCGCTGTCACCAGGATTACATCCAGGGACGTTGAAACCAGGATCAAATCCAGGGACGTTGACACCAGGATCAGATCCAGGGACGTTGACACCAGGATCAGATCCAGTGACGCTGACACCAGGATCAGATCCAGGGACGTTGACACCAGGATTAGATCCAGGGACGTTGACACCAGGATTAGATCAAGTGACGCTGACACCTGGATTAGATGCAGGGACGTTGAAACTAGGATCAGATCCAGGAACATTGACACCAGGATCAGATCCAGGGACGTTGACATCAGGATCAGATCCAGTGAGGCTGACACCAGGATTAGATACAGGGACGTTGACACCAGGATTAGATCCAGGGTCGTTGACACCAGGATTAGGTCCCGTGACGTTGACACCAGGATTAGAACCAGGGACATTGACACCAGGATTAGATCCAGGGACGTTGACACCAGGATTAGATCCAGTGATGCTGACACCAGGATTAGATCCAGGGACATTGACACCAGGATTAGATCCAGGAACGTTGACACCAGGATTAAATCAAGGGACCCTGACACCAGGATTAGATCCAGGGACGTTGACCCCAGGATTAAATCCAGTGATGCTGACACCAGGATTAGTTCCAGGGACGTTGACACCAGGATTAGATCCGGTGACGCTGACACCAGGTTTAGATCCAGGGACGTTAACACCAGAATTAGATCCAGGGACATTGACACCAGGATAAGATCCAGTGACGTTTACACCAGGATTAGATCCAGGGACCATGACACCAGGATTAGATCCAGTGACGCTGACACCAGGATCTGATCCATGACGTTGACACCAGTATTAGATGCAGGGACAATGACACCAGGATTAGATCCAGTGACGTTGATACCAGGATTAGATCCAGGGACGTTGACACCAGGATTAGAATCATGGACGTCGACTCCAGAATAAGATCCAGTGTCTTTGACACCAGGATTATATCCAGTGACGCTGACATTAGGATTAGATCCAGGGACGTTGACACCAGGATTAGAACCAGTGACGTTGACACCAGGTTTAGATCCCGGGACGTTGACACCAGGATTAGATCCAGGGATGATGACACCAGGATTAGAACCAGGGACGTAACACAAGGATTAGATCCATTGATGTTGACACCAGGATTAGATCCAGTGATGCTGACACCAGGATTTGATCCAGGGACATTGAAACCAGGATCAGATCCAGGGACGTTGACCTCAGGATCAGATCCAGGGACTTTGAAACAAGTATTAGATCCAGTGACGCTGACACCAGGATTAGAACCAGGGATGTTGAAACCAGGATCAGATCCAGGTTCGTTGACACCAGGATCAGTTCCAGGGACTTTGATATCAGGATCAGATCCAGTGACACTGACACCAGGATTAGATCCAGTGACGCTGACACCAGGATCAGATCCAGAGATGTTGATACCAGGTTTAGATCCAGTAACGTTGACACCAGGATTAGATCCAGGGACGTTGACACCAGGATTCGATCCAGTGACGTTGAATCCAGGATCAGACCCAGGGACGTTGAAACCAGGATCAAATCCAGGGACGTTGACACCAGGATCAGATCCAGGGACGTTGACACCAGGATCAGATCCAGTGACGCTGACACCAGGATCAGATCCTGGGACGTTGACACCAGGATTAGATCCCGTGACGCTTACACCAGGACTAGATCCAGGGACGTTGACACCAGGATTAGATCCAGGGACGTTGACACCAGGATTAGAACCAGGGACATTGACACCAGGGTTAGATCCAGGGACGTTGACACCAGGATTAGATCCAGTGATGCTGACACCAGGATTAGATCCAGGGACATTGACACCAGGATTAGATCCAGGAACGTTGACAGCAGGATTAGATCCAGGGTCGTTGACACCAGGATTAGGTCCCGTGACGTTGACACCAGGATTAGAACCAGGGACATTGACACCAGGATTAGATCCAGGGACGTTGACACCAGGATTAGATCCAGTGATCCTGACACCAGGATTAGATCCAGGGACATTGACACCAGGATTAGATCCAGGAACGTTGACACCAGGATTAAATCAAGGGACCCTGACACCAGGATTAGATCCAGGGACGTTGACCCCAGGATTAAATCCAGTGATGCTGACACCAGGATTAGTTCCAGGGACGTTGACACCAGGATTAGATCCGGTGACGCTGACACCAGGTTTAGATCCAGGGACGTTAACACCAGAATTAGATCCAGGGACATTGACACCAGGATAAGATCCAGTGACGTTTACACCAGGATTAGATCCAGGGACCATGACACCAGGATTAGATCCAGTGACGCTGACACCAGGATCTGATCCATGACGTTGACACCAGTATTAGATGCAGGGACAATGACACCAGGATTAGATCCAGTGACGTTGATACCAGGATTAGATCCAGGGACGTTGACACCAGGATTAGAATCATGGACGTCGACTCCAGAATAAGATCCAGTGTCTTTGACACCAGGATTATATCCAGTGACGCTGACATTAGGATTAGATCCAGGGACGTTGACACCAGGATTAGAACCAGTGACGTTGACACCAGGTTTAGATCCCGGGACGTTGACACCAGGATTAGATCCAGGGATGATGACACCAGGATTAGAACCAGGGACGTAACACAAGGATTAGATCCATTGATGTTGACACCAGGATTAGATCCAGTGATGCTGACACCAGGATTTGATCCAGGGACATTGAAACCAGGATCAGATCCAGGGACGTTGACCTCAGGATCAGATCCAGGGACTTTGAAACAAGTATTAGATCCAGTGACGCTGACACCAGGATTAGAACCAGGGATGTTGAAACCAGGATCAGATCCAGGTTCGTTGACACCAGGATCAGTTCCAGGGACTTTGATATCAGGATCAGATCCAGTGACACTGACACCAGGATTAGATCCAGTGACGCTGACACCAGGATCAGATCCAGAGATGTTGATACCAGGTTTAGATCCAGTAACGTTGACACCAGGATTAGATCCAGGGACGTTGACACCAGGATTCGATCCAGTGACGTTGAATCCAGGATCAGACCCAGGGACGTTGAAACCAGGATCAAATCCAGGGACGTTGACACCAGGATCAGATCCAGGGACGTTGACACCAGGATCAGATCCAGTGACGCTGACACCAGGATCAGATCCTGGGACGTTGACACCAGGATTAGATCCCGTGACGCTTACACCAGGACTAGATCCAGGGACGTTGACACCAGGATTAGATCCAGGGACGTTGACACCAGGATTAGAACCAGGGACATTGACACCAGGGTTAGATCCAGGGACGTTGACACCAGGATTAGATCCAGTGATGCTGACACCAGGATTAGATCCAGGGACATTGACACCAGGATTAGATCCAGGAACGTTGACAGCAGGATTAGATCCAGGGTCGTTGACACCAGGATTAGGTCCCGTGACGTTGACACCAGGATTAGAACCAGGGACATTGACACCAGGATTAGATCCAGGGACGTTGACACCAGGATTAGATCCAGTGATCCTGACACCAGGATTAGATCCAGGGACATTGACACCAGGATTAGATCCAGGAACGTTGACACCAGGATTAAATCAAGGGACCCTGACACCAGGATTAGATCCAGGGACGTTGACCCCAGGATTAAATCCAGTGATGCTGACACCAGGATTAGTTCCAGGGACGTTGACACCAGGATTAGATCCGGTGACGCTGACACCAGGTTTAGATCCAGGGACGTTAACACCAGAATTAGATCCAGGGACATTGACACCAGGATAAGATCCAGTGACGTTTACACCAGGATTAGATCCAGGGACCATGACACCAGGATTAGATCCAGTGACGCTGACACCAGGATCTGATCCATGACGTTGACACCAGTATTAGATGCAGGGACAATGACACCAGGATTAGATCCAGTGACGTTGATACCAGGATTAGATCCAGGGACGTTGACACCAGGATTAGAATCATGGACGTCGACTCCAGAATAAGATCCAGTGTCTTTGACACCAGGATTATATCCAGTGACGCTGACATTAGGATTAGATCCAGGGACGTTGACACCAGGATTAGAACCAGTGACGTTGACACCAGGTTTAGATCCCGGGACGTTGACACCAGGATTAGATCCAGGGATGATGACACCAGGATTAGAACCAGGGACGTAACACAAGGATTAGATCCATTGATGTTGACACCAGGATTAGATCCAGTGATGCTGACACCAGGATTTGATCCAGGGACATTGAAACCAGGATCAGATCCAGGGACGTTGACCTCAGGATCAGATCCAGGGACTTTGAAACAAGTATTAGATCCAGTGACGCTGACACCAGGATTAGAACCAGGGATGTTGAAACCAGGATCAGATCCAGGTTCGTTGACACCAGGATCAGTTCCAGGGACTTTGATATCAGGATCAGATCCAGTGACACTGACACCAGGATTAGATCCAGTGACGCTGACACCAGGATCAGATCCAGAGATGTTGATACCAGGTTTAGATCCAGTAACGTTGACACCAGGATTAGATCCAGGGACGTTGACACCAGGATTCGATCCAGTGACGTTGAATCCAGGATCAGACCCAGGGACGTTGAAACCAGGATCAAATCCAGGGACGTTGACACCAGGATCAGATCCAGGGACGTTGACACCAGGATCAGATCCAGTGACGCTGACACCAGGATCAGATCCTGGGACGTTGACACCAGGATTAGATCCCGTGACGCTTACACCAGGACTAGATCCAGGGACGTTGACACCAGGATTAGATCCAGGGACGTTGACACCAGGATTAGAACCAGGGACATTGACACCAGGGTTAGATCCAGGGACGTTGACACCAGGATTAGATCCAGTGATGCTGACACCAGGATTAGATCCAGGGACATTGACACCAGGATTAGATCCAGGAACGTTGACAGCAGGATTAGATCCAGGGTCGTTGACACCAGGATTAGGTCCCGTGACGTTGACACCAGGATTAGAACCAGGGACATTGACACCAGGATTAGATCCAGGGACGTTGACACCAGGATTAGATCCAGTGATGCTGACACCAGGATTAGATCCAGGGACATTGACACCAGGATTAGATCCAGGAACGTTGACACCAGGATTAAATCAAGGGACCCTGACACCAGGATTAGATCCAGGGACGTTGACCCCAGGATTAAATCCAGTGATGCTGACACCAGGATTAGTTCCAGGGACGTTGACACCAGGATTAGATCCGGTGACGCTGACACCAGGTTTAGATCCAGGGACGTTAACACCAGAATTAGATCCAGGGACATTGACACCAGGATAAGATCCAGTGACGTTTACACCAGGATTAGATCCAGGGACCATGACACCAGGATTAGATCCAGTGACGCTGACACCAGGATCTGATCCATGACGTTGACACCAGTATTAGATGCAGGGACAATGACACCAGGATTAGATCCAGTGACGTTGATACCAGGATTAGATCCAGGGACGTTGACACCAGGATTAGAATCATGGACGTCGACTCCAGAATAAGATCCAGTGTCTTTGACACCAGGATTATATCCAGTGACGCTGACATTAGGATTAGATCCAGGGACGTTGACACCAGGATTAGAACCAGTGACGTTGACACCAGGTTTAGATCCCGGGACGTTGACACCAGGATTAGATCCAGGGATGATGACACCAGGATTAGAACCAGGGACGTAACACAAGGATTAGATCCATTGATGTTGACACCAGGATTAGATCCAGTGATGCTGACACCAGGATTTGATCCAGGGACATTGAAACCAGGATCAGATCCAGGGACGTTGACCTCAGGATCAGATCCAGGGACTTTGAAACAAGTATTAGATCCAGTGACGCTGACACCAGGATTAGAACCAGGGATGTTGAAACCAGGATCAGATCCAGGTTCGTTGACACCAGGATCAGTTCCAGGGACTTTGATATCAGGATCAGATCCAGTGACACTGACACCAGGATTAGATCCAGTGACGCTGACACCAGGATCAGATCCAGAGATGTTGATACCAGGTTTAGATCCAGTAACGTTGACACCAGGATTAGATCCAGGGACGTTGACACCAGGATTCGATCCAGTGACGTTGAATCCAGGATCAGACCCAGGGACGTTGAAACCAGGATCAAATCCAGGGACGTTGACACCAGGATCAGATCCAGGGACGTTGACACCAGGATCAGATCCAGTGACGCTGACACCAGGATCAGATCCTGGGACGTTGACACCAGGATTAGATCCCGTGACGCTTACACCAGGACTAGATCCAGGGACGTTGACACCAGGATTAGATCCAGGGACGTTGACACCAGGATTAGAACCAGGGACATTGACACCAGGGTTAGATCCAGGGACGTTGACACCAGGATTAGATCCAGTGATGCTGACACCAGGATTAGATCCAGGGACATTGACACCAGGATTAGATCCAGGAACGTTGACAGCAGGATTAGATCCAGGGTCGTTGACACCAGGATTAGGTCCCGTGACGTTGACACCAGGATTAGAACCAGGGACATTGACACCAGGATTAGATCCAGGGACGTTGACACCAGGATTAGATCCAGTGATCCTGACACCAGGATTAGATCCAGGGACATTGACACCAGGATTAGATCCAGGAACGTTGACACCAGGATTAAATCAAGGGACCCTGACACCAGGATTAGATCCAGGGACGTTGACCCCAGGATTAAATCCAGTGATGCTGACACCAGGATTAGTTCCAGGGACGTTGACACCAGGATTAGATCCGGTGACGCTGACACCAGGTTTAGATCCAGGGACGTTAACACCAGAATTAGATCCAGGGACATTGACACCAGGATAAGATCCAGTGACGTTTACACCAGGATTAGATCCAGGGACCATGACACCAGGATTAGATCCAGTGACGCTGACACCAGGATCTGATCCATGACGTTGACACCAGTATTAGATGCAGGGACAATGACACCAGGATTAGATCCAGTGACGTTGATACCAGGATTAGATCCAGGGACGTTGACACCAGGATTAGAATCATGGACGTCGACTCCAGAATAAGATCCAGTGTCTTTGACACCAGGATTATATCCAGTGACGCTGACATTAGGATTAGATCCAGGGACGTTGACACCAGGATTAGAACCAGTGACGTTGACACCAGGTTTAGATCCCGGGACGTTGACACCAGGATTAGATCCAGGGATGATGACACCAGGATTAGAACCAGGGACGTAACACAAGGATTAGATCCATTGATGTTGACACCAGGATTAGATCCAGTGATGCTGACACCAGGATTTGATCCAGGGACATTGAAACCAGGATCAGATCCAGGGACGTTGACCTCAGGATCAGATCCAGGGACTTTGAAACAAGTATTAGATCCAGTGACGCTGACACCAGGATTAGAACCAGGGATGTTGAAACCAGGATCAGATCCAGGTTCGTTGACACCAGGATCAGTTCCAGGGACTTTGATATCAGGATCAGATCCAGTGACACTGACACCAGGATTAGATCCAGTGACGCTGACACCAGGATCAGATCCAGAGATGTTGATACCAGGTTTAGATCCAGTAACGTTGACACCAGGATTAGATCCAGGGACGTTGACACCAGGATTCGATCCAGTGACGTTGAATCCAGGATCAGACCCAGGGACGTTGAAACCAGGATCAAATCCAGGGACGTTGACACCAGGATCAGATCCAGGGACGTTGACACCAGGATCAGATCCAGTGACGCTGACACCAGGATCAGATCCTGGGACGTTGACACCAGGATTAGATCCCGTGACGCTTACACCAGGACTAGATCCAGGGACGTTGACACCAGGATTAGATCCAGGGACGTTGACACCAGGATTAGAACCAGGGACATTGACACCAGGGTTAGATCCAGGGACGTTGACACCAGGATTAGATCCAGTGATGCTGACACCAGGATTAGATCCAGGGACATTGACACCAGGATTAGATCCAGGAACGTTGACAGCAGGATTAGATCCAGGGTCGTTGACACCAGGATTAGGTCCCGTGACGTTGACACCAGGATTAGAACCAGGGACATTGACACCAGGATTAGATCCAGGGACGTTGACACCAGGATTAGATCCAGTGATCCTGACACCAGGATTAGATCCAGGGACATTGACACCAGGATTAGATCCAGGAACGTTGACACCAGGATTAAATCAAGGGACCCTGACACCAGGATTAGATCCAGGGACGTTGACCCCAGGATTAAATCCAGTGATGCTGACACCAGGATTAGTTCCAGGGACGTTGACACCAGGATTAGATCCGGTGACGCTGACACCAGGTTTAGATCCAGGGACGTTAACACCAGAATTAGATCCAGGGACATTGACACCAGGATAAGATCCAGTGACGTTTACACCAGGATTAGATCCAGGGACCATGACACCAGGATTAGATCCAGTGACGCTGACACCAGGATCTGATCCATGACGTTGACACCAGTATTAGATGCAGGGACAATGACACCAGGATTAGATCCAGTGACGTTGATACCAGGATTAGATCCAGGGACGTTGACACCAGGATTAGAATCATGGACGTCGACTCCAGAATAAGATCCAGTGTCTTTGACACCAGGATTATATCCAGTGACGCTGACATTAGGATTAGATCCAGGGACGTTGACACCAGGATTAGAACCAGTGACGTTGACACCAGGTTTAGATCCCGGGACGTTGACACCAGGATTAGATCCAGGGATGATGACACCAGGATTAGAACCAGGGACGTAACACAAGGATTAGATCCATTGATGTTGACACCAGGATTAGATCCAGTGATGCTGACACCAGGATTTGATCCAGGGACATTGAAACCAGGATCAGATCCAGGGACGTTGACCTCAGGATCAGATCCAGGGACTTTGAAACAAGTATTAGATCCAGTGACGCTGACACCAGGATTAGAACCAGGGATGTTGAAACCAGGATCAGA
The DNA here is from genome assembly GCF_021556685.1 of Rattus norvegicus. Lineage (NCBI taxonomy): Eukaryota > Metazoa > Chordata > Mammalia > Rodentia > Muridae > Rattus > Rattus norvegicus. The sequence goes on from NC_141555.1 coordinate 63,884,234, forward strand.
TCCAGGTTCGTTGACACCAGGATCAGTTCCAGGGACTTTGATATCAGGATCAGATCCAGTGACACTGACACCAGGATTAGATCCAGTGACGCTGACACCAGGATCAGATCCAGAGATGTTGATACCAGGTTTAGATCCAGTAACGTTGACACCAGGATTAGATCCAGGGACGTTGACACCAGGATTCGATCCAGTGACGTTGAATCCAGGATCAGACCCAGGGACGTTGAAACCAGGATCAAATCCAGGGACGTTGACACCAGGATCAGATCCAGGGACGTTGACACCAGGATCAGATCCAGTGACGCTGACACCAGGATCAGATCCTGGGACGTTGACACCAGGATTAGATCCCGTGACGCTTACACCAGGACTAGATCCAGGGACGTTGACACCAGGATTAGATCCAGGGACGTTGACACCAGGATTAGAACCAGGGACATTGACACCAGGGTTAGATCCAGGGACGTTGACACCAGGATTAGATCCAGTGATGCTGACACCAGGATTAGATCCAGGGACATTGACACCAGGATTAGATCCAGGAACGTTGACAGCAGGATTAGATCCAGGGTCGTTGACACCAGGATTAGGTCCCGTGACGTTGACACCAGGATTAGAACCAGGGACATTGACACCAGGATTAGATCCAGGGACGTTGACACCAGGATTAGATCCAGTGATCCTGACACCAGGATTAGATCCAGGGACATTGACACCAGGATTAGATCCAGGAACGTTGACACCAGGATTAAATCAAGGGACCCTGACACCAGGATTAGATCCAGGGACGTTGACCCCAGGATTAAATCCAGTGATGCTGACACCAGGATTAGTTCCAGGGACGTTGACACCAGGATTAGATCCGGTGACGCTGACACCAGGTTTAGATCCAGGGACGTTAACACCAGAATTAGATCCAGGGACATTGACACCAGGATAAGATCCAGTGACGTTTACACCAGGATTAGATCCAGGGACCATGACACCAGGATTAGATCCAGTGACGCTGACACCAGGATCTGATCCATGACGTTGACACCAGTATTAGATGCAGGGACAATGACACCAGGATTAGATCCAGTGACGTTGATACCAGGATTAGATCCAGGGACGTTGACACCAGGATTAGAATCATGGACGTCGACTCCAGAATAAGATCCAGTGTCTTTGACACCAGGATTATATCCAGTGACGCTGACATTAGGATTAGATCCAGGGACGTTGACACCAGGATTAGAACCAGTGACGTTGACACCAGGTTTAGATCCCGGGACGTTGACACCAGGATTAGATCCAGGGATGATGACACCAGGATTAGAACCAGGGACGTAACACAAGGATTAGATCCATTGATGTTGACACCAGGATTAGATCCAGTGATGCTGACACCAGGATTTGATCCAGGGACATTGAAACCAGGATCAGATCCAGGGACGTTGACCTCAGGATCAGATCCAGGGACTTTGAAACAAGTATTAGATCCAGTGACGCTGACACCAGGATTAGAACCAGGGATGTTGAAACCAGGATCAGATCCAGGTTCGTTGACACCAGGATCAGTTCCAGGGACTTTGATATCAGGATCAGATCCAGTGACACTGACACCAGGATTAGATCCAGTGACGCTGACACCAGGATCAGATCCAGAGATGTTGATACCAGGTTTAGATCCAGTAACGTTGACACCAGGATTAGATCCAGGGACGTTGACACCAGGATTCGATCCAGTGACGTTGATACCAGGATCAGATCCATGGACGTTGACACCAGGATGAGAATCATGGACGTTGACTCCAGAATTAGATCCAGTAATGCTGACACCAGGATTTGATCCAGGGACGTTGAATCCAGGATCAGACCCAGGGACGTTGAAACCAGGATCAAATCCAGGGACGTTGACACCAGGATCAGATCCAGGGACGTTGACACCAGGATCAGATCCAGTGACGCTGACACCAGGATCAGATCCTGGGACGTTGACACCAGGATTACATCCCGTGACGCTTACACCAGGACTAGATCCAGGGACGTTGACACCAGGATTAGATCCAGGGACGTTGACACCAGGATTAGAACCAGGGACATTGACACCAGGGTTAGATCCAGGGACGTTGACACCAGGATTAGATCCAGTGATGCTGACACCAGGATTAGATCCAGGGACATTGACACCAGGATTAGATCCAGGAACGTTGACAGCAGGATTAGATCCAGGGTCGTTGACACCAGGATTAGGTCCCGTGACGTTGACACCAGGATTAGAACCAGGGACATTGACACCAGGATTAGATCCAGGGACGTTGACACCAGGATTAGATCCAGTGATCCTGACACCAGGATTAGATCCAGGGACATTGACACCAGGATTAGATCCAGGAACGTTGACACCAGGATTAAATCAAGGGACCCTGACACCAGGATTAGATCCAGGGACGTTGACCCCAGGATTAAATCCAGTGATGCTGACACCAGGATTAGTTCCAGGGACGTTGACACCAGGATTAGATCCGGTGACGCTGACACCAGGTTTAGATCCAGGGACGTTAACACCAGAATTAGATCCAGGGACATTGACACCAGGATAAGATCCAGTGACGTTTACACCAGGATTAGATCCAGGGACCATGACACCAGGATTAGATCCAGTGACGCTGACACCAGGATCTGATCCATGACGTTGACACCAGTATTAGATGCAGGGACAATGACACCAGGATTAGATCCAGTGACGTTGATACCAGGATTAGATCCAGGGACGTTGACACCAGGATTAGAATCATGGACGTCGACTCCAGAATAAGATCCAGTGTCTTTGACACCAGGATTATATCCAGTGACGCTGACATTAGGATTAGATCCAGGGACGTTGACACCAGGATTAGAACCAGTGACGTTGACACCAGGTTTAGATCCCGGGACGTTGACACCAGGATTAGATCCAGGGATGATGACACCAGGATTAGAACCAGGGACGTAACACAAGGATTAGATCCATTGATGTTGACACCAGGATTAGATCCAGTGATGCTGACACCAGGATTTGATCCAGGGACATTGAAACCAGGATCAGATCCAGGGACGTTGACCTCAGGATCAGATCCAGGGACTTTGAAACAAGTATTAGATCCAGTGACGCTGACACCAGGATTAGAACCAGGGATGTTGAAACCAGGATCAGATCCAGGTTCGTTGACACCAGGATCAGATCCAGGGACTTTGATATCAGGATCAGATCCAGTGACACTGACACCAGGATTAGATCCAGTGACGCTGACACCAGGATCAGATCCAGAGATGTTGATACCAGGTTTAGATCCAGTAACGTTGACACCAGGATTAGATCCAGGGACGTTGACACCAGGATTCGATCCAGTGACGTTGATACCAGGATCAGATCCATGGACGTTGACACCAGGATGAGAATCATGGACGTTGACTCCAGAATTAGATCCAGTAATGCTGACACCAGGATTTGATCCAGGGACGTTGAATCCAGGATCAGACCCAGGGACGTTGACACCAGGATTAGAATCAGGGACGTTGACTCCAGAATTAGATCCAGTGACTTTGACACCAGGATTAGATCCAGTGACTCTGACACTAAGATCAGATCCAGGAACGTTTACAGCAGGAATAGATCAAGGGACAATGACACCAGGATTACATCCATTGACGTTGACACCAGGATTTGATCCAGGGACGTTGACTCTAGGATAAGATCCAGTGCTGTTGTCACCAGGATTAGATCCAGGGACCATGACACCAGGATTAGATCCAGGGTCGTTGACACCAGGATTAGATCCAGGGACGTTGACACCAGGATTAGATCCAGAGATCTTGACTCAAGGATTAGATCCAGGGACATTGACACCAGGATTAGATCCAGGGACATTCATACAAGTATTAGATCAATTGACGTTGACACCAGGATTAGATCCAGTGCCGCTGACACCAGGATTACATCCAGGGACGTTGAAACTAGGATCAAATCCAGGGACGTTGACACCAGGATCAGATCCAGGGACGTTGACACCAGGATCAGATCCAGTGACGCTGACACCAGGATCAGATCCAGGGACGTTGACACCAGGATTAGATCCCGTGACGCTTACACCAGGACTAGATCCAGGGACGTTGACACCAGGATTAGATCCAGGGACGTTGACACCAGGAGTAGATCAAGTGACGCTGACACCTGGATTAGATGCAGGGACGTTGAAACCAGGATCAGATCCAGGAACATTGACACCAGGATCAGATCCAGAGACCTTGACACCAGGTTTAGATCCAGAGACCTTGACACCAGGATTACATCCAGGGACGTTGAAACCAGGATTAGATCCAGGGACGTGACACCATGATCAGATCCATTGACGTTGTCACCAGGATCAGATCCAGTGAAGTTTACAACAGGATCAGATCCAGGGACGTTGAAACCAGGATTAGATCAAGGGTCGTTGAACCAGGATTAGATCTAGTGACGTTGACAACAGGATTAGATCAAGAAACGTTGACACCAGAATTAGATCCAGGGACCATGACACCAGGATTAGATCCAGGGACATTCATACCAGTATTAGATCCATTGACGTTGACACCAGGATTAGATCCACTGCCGCTGACACCGGAATTACATCCAGGGACGTTGAAACCAGGATCAAATCCAGGGACGTTGAAACTAGGATCAGATCCAGGGACATTGACACCAGGATCAGATCCAGGGACGTTGACATCAGGATCAGATCCAGGGACGTTGACACCAGGATTAGAATAGGGACGTTGACTCCAGAATTAGATCCAGTGACTTTGACACCAGGATTAGATCCAGTGACTCTGACACTAGGATCAGATCCAGGAACGTTTACAGCAGGAATAGATCAAGGGACAATGACACCAGGATTAGATCCAGGGACATTCATACCAGTATTAGATCCAGTGACGCTGACACCAGGATCAGATCCAGTGCCGCTGACACCAGGATTACATCCAGGGACGTTGAAACCAGGAATAAATCAGGGACATTGACACCAGGGTTAGATCCATGGACGCTGACACCAGGATTAGATCCAGGGACGTTGACACCAGGATTAGATCCAGTGACACTGACACCAGGATTAGATCCAGGGATGTTGACCCCAGGATTAGATCCAGTGACGCTGATACCAGGTTTAGATTCAAGGACGTTGCCTCCAGGATTAGATCCAGTGACTTGATACCAGGATTAGATCCGGGGCGTTGACACCAGGATTATATCCAGGAACGTTGACACCATGATTAGATCCATTGAATTTGACACCAGGATTTGATCCAGTGACGCTGACACCAGGATTAGATCTAGGGACGTTGACACCATGATTAAATCCAGTGACGCTGACACCAGTATTAGATCCAGGGATGTTGACACCAGGATTAGATCCAGGGACATTGACACCAGGATAAGATCAAGTGACATTGACACCAGGATTAAATCCAGGGACGTTGATACCAGGATTAGATCCAGGGATGTTGACACCAGGATTAGATCCAGTTTCGTTGACCCCAGGATTAATCCAAGGACGTTGACACCAGAATTAGTTCCAGGGACGTTGACACCAGGATTAGATCCAGGGACGTTGACACCAGGATTAGATCCAGTGAAGCTGACACCAGGATTAGATCCAGGGACGTTGAAACCAGGATCAGATCCAGGGACATTGACACCAGGATCAGATCCAGGGACGTTGACACCAGGGTGAGATCCAGGGACGCTGACACCAGGATTAGATCCAGTGACCCTGACACCAGGATTAGATCCAATGACGTTGACAATAGGATTAGATCCAGTGGCGCTGACACTAGGATTATATCCAGTGACGTTGACACCAGGATTAGATCCAGTGACGCGGACACCAGGATAAGTACCAGTGACGTTGACACCAGGATTAGATCCAGGGACCATGACACCAGGATTAGATCAAGTGATGTTGACACCAGGATTAGATCCAGTGACGCTGACACCAGGATCACATCCATGACGTTGAACCATGATTAGATCCAGTGACGATGACACCAAGATTAGATCCTGGGAAGGTGATATCAGGATTAGGTCCAGAGACGTTGACACCAGGATTAGATCCAGGGATGTGACACCAGGTCAGATCCAGGGAAGTAGACACCAGGATCAGATCCAGTGATGTTGACACCAGGATTAGATCCAGTTTCGTTGACATCAGGATTAATCCAGGGACGTTGACACCAGGATTAGATCCAGGGACATTGAACCAGGATTAGATCCAGGGACGTTGACACCAGGATTACATCCATTGACGTTGACTCCAGGATTAGATCCAGTGACGCTGACACCAGGATTAGATCCAGGGACGTTGAAACCAGGATCAGATCCGGGGACGTTGAGAACAGAATCAGATGCAGGGACGCTGACACAAGGATTAGATCCAGGGACATTCATACCAGTATTAGATCCATTGATGTTGACACCAGGATTAGATCCAGTGACGCTGACACTAGGATTACATCCAGGGACGTTGACACGAGGATCAGATCCAGGGACGTTGACACCAGGATCAGATCCAGTGACGCTGACACCAGGATCAGATCCAGGGACGTTGACACCAGGATTAGGTCCAGTGACGTTGACACCAGGATTAGATCCAGGGACCATGACGCCAGGATTATATCCAGTAACGTTGACACCAGGATTAGATCCAGTGACGTTGACACCTGGACTAGATCCAGTGATGTTGACACCAGAATTAGATCCAGGGACCATGACACCAGGATTAGATCCAGGGTCGTTGACACCAGGATTAGATCCAGGGACGTTGACACCAGGATTTGATCCAGGGACGTTGACACCAGGATTTGATCAAGGGACGTTGACACTAGGATAAGATCCAGTTCTGTTGTCACCAGGATTAGATCCAGGGACCATGACACCAGGATTAGATCCAGGGTCGTTGACACCAGGATTAGATCCAGGGACGTTGACACCAGGATTAGATCCAGAGATCTTGACTCCAGGATTAGATCCAGGGACGTTGACCCCAGGATTAAATCCAGGGACGTTGACACCAGGATTAGATCCAGTGATGTTTACACCAGGATTAGATCCAGTGATGCTGACACCCGGATTAGATCCAGGGATGTTGACACCAGGATTAGATCCAGGGACCTTGACACCAGGATTAGATCCAGTGATGTTGACACCAGGATTAGATCCTGGGACATTGACCCCAGGATTAGAACCAGGGACGTAGACACCTGGACTAGATCTAGTGATGTTGACACCAGGATTAGATCCAGGGACTTTGACACCAGGATTAGATCCAGGGACGTTGACACTAGGATAAGATCCAGTGACGTTGACTCCAGGATTAGATCCAGGGACCATGACACCAGGATTAGATCCAGGGACGTTGACACCAGGATGAGATCCAGTGATGCTGACAACAGGATTAGATCAAGGGACGTTGATACCAGATTAGATCCAGGGACCATGACACCATGATTAGATCCAGGGACATTCATACCAGTATTAGATCCATTGACGTTGACACCAGGATTAGATCCAGTGCCGCTGACACCGGGATTACATCCAGGGACATTGAAACCAGGATCAAATCCAGGGACGTTGACACCAGTATCAGATCCAGGGACGTTGACAGCAGGATCAGATCCAGTGACGCTGACACCAGGATCAGATCCAGGGACGTTGACACCAGGATTACATCCAGTGACGCTGACACCAGGACTAGATCCAGGGACGTTGACACCAGGATTAGATCCAGTGACGCTGACACCAGGACTAGATCCAGGGACGTTGACACCAGGATCAGATCCAGGGACGTTGACACCAGGATCAGATACAGGGACCTTGAAACCAGGATTAGATCCAGTGATGCTGACAATAGGATTAGATCAAGAAACGTTGAAACCAGAATTAGATCCAGGGACCATGACACCAGGATTAGATCCAGGGACATTCATACCAGTATTAGATCCATTGACGTTGACACCAGGATTAGATCCAGTGCCGCTGACACCGAGATTACATCCAGGGACGTTGAAACCAGGATCAAATCCAGGGACGTTGAAACTTGGACCAGATCCAGGGACATTGACACCAGGATCAGATCCAGGGACGTTGACATCAGGATCAGATCCAGTGACGCTGACACCAGGATTAGATCCAGGGACGTTGACACCAGGATTAGATCCAGGGACGTTGACACCAGGATTAGGTCCGTGACGTTGACACCAGGATTAGAACCAGGGACATTGACACCAGGATTAGATCCAGGGACGTTGACACCAGTATTAGATCCAGTGATGCTGACACCAGGATTAGATGCAGGGACGTTGAAACTAGGATCAGATTCAGGGACATTGACACCAGGATCAGATCCAGGGACGTTGACATCAGGATCAGATCCAGTGACGCTGACACCAGGATTAGATCCAGGGACGTTGACACCAGGATTAGATCCAGGGACGTTGACACCAGGATTAGATCCAGTGATGCTGACACCAGGATTAGATCCAGGTACATTGACACCAGGATTAGATCCAGGAACGTTGACACCAGGATTAAATCAAGGGACCCTGACACCAGGATTAGATCCAGGGACGTTGACCCCAGGATTAAATCCAGTGATGCTGACACCAGGATTAGTTCCAGGGACGTTGACACCAGGATTAGATCCTGTGACGCTGACACCATGTTTAGATCCAGGGACGTTAACACCAGAATTAGATCCAGGGACATTGACACCAGGATAAGATCCAGTGACGTTTACACCAGGATTAGATCCAGGGACCATGACACCAGGATTAGATCCAGTGACGCTGACACCAGGATCTGATCCATGACGTTGACACCAGTATTAGATGCAGGGACAATGACACCAGGATTAGATCCAGTGACGTTGATACCAGGATTAGATCCAGGGACGTTGACACCAGGATTAGAATCATGGACGTCGACTCCAGAATAAGATCCAGTGTCTTTGACACCAGGATTATATCCAGTGACGCTGACATTAGGATTAGATCCAGGGACGTTGACACCAGGATTAGAACCAGTGACGTTGACACCAGGTTTAGATCCCGGGACATTGACACCAGGATTAGATCCAGGGATGATGACACCAGGATTAGAACCAGGGACGTAACACAAGGATTAGATCCATTGATGTTGACACCAGGATTAGATCCAGTGATGCTGACACCAGGATTTGATCCAGGGACATTGAAACCAGGATCAGATCCAGGGACGTTGACCTCAGGATCAGATCCAGGGACTTTGAAACAAGTATTAGATCCAGTGACGCTGACACCAGGATTAGAACCAGGGATGTTGAAACCAGGATCAGATCCAGGTTCGTTGACACCAGGATCAGATCCAGGGACTTTGATATCAGGATCAGATCCAGTGACACTGACACCAGGATTAGATCCAGTGACGCTGACACCAGGATCAGATCCAGAGATGTTGATACCAGGTTTAGATCCAGTAACGTTGACACCAGGATTAGATCCAGGGACGTTGACACCAGGATTCGATCCAGTGACGTTGATACCAGGATCAGATCCATGGACGTTGACACCAGGATGAGAATCATGGACGTTGACTCCAGAATTAGATCCAGTAATGCTGACACCAGGATTTGATCCAGGGACGTTGAATCCAGGATCAGACCCAGGGACGTTGACACCAGGATTAGAATCAGGGACGTTGACTCCAGAATTAGATCCAGTGACTTTGACACCAGGATTAGATCCAGTGACTCTGACACTAAGATCAGATCCAGGAACGTTTACAGCAGGAATAGATCAAGGGACAATGACACCAGGATTACATCCATTGACGTTGACACCAGGATTTGATCCAGGGACGTTGACTCTAGGATAAGATCCAGTGCTGTTGTCACCAGGATTAGATCCAGGGACCATGACACCAGGATTAGATCCAGTGATGTTTACACCAGGATTAGATCCAGTGATGCTGACACCCGGATTAGATCCAGGGATGTTGACACCAGGATTAGATCCAGGGACCTTGACACCAGGATTAGATCCAGTGATGTTGACACCAGGATTAGATCCTGGGACATTGACCCCAGGATTAGAACCAGGGACGTAGACACCTGGACTAGATCTAGTGATGTTGACACCAGGATTAGATCCAGGGACTTTGACACCAGGATTAGATCCAGGGACGTTGACACTAGGATAAGATCCAGTGACGTTGACTCCAGGATTAGATCCAGGGACCATGACACCAGGATTAGATCCAGGGACGTTGACACCAGGATGAGATCCAGTGATGCTGACAACAGGATTAGATCAAGGGACGTTGATACCAGATTAGATCCAGGGACCATGACACCATGATTAGATCCAGGGACATTCATACCAGTATTAGATCCATTGACGTTGACACCAGGATTAGATCCAGTGCCGCTGACACCGGGATTACATCCAGGGACATTGAAACCAGGATCAAATCCAGGGACGTTGACACCAGTATCAGATCCAGGGACGTTGACAGCAGGATCAGATCCAGTGACGCTGACACCAGGATCAGATCCAGGGACGTTGACACCAGGATTACATCCAGTGACGCTGACACCAGGACTAGATCCAGGGACGTTGACACCAGGATTAGATCCAGTGACGCTGACACCAGGACTAGATCCAGGGACGTTGACACCAGGATCAGATCCAGGGACGTTGACACCAGGATCAGATACAGGGACCTTGAAACCAGGATTAGATCCAGTGATGCTGACAACAGGATTAGATCAAGAAACGTTGAAACCAGAATTAGATCCAGGGACCATGACACCAGGATTAGATCCAGGGACATTCATACCAGTATTAGATCCATTGACGTTGACACCAGGATTAGATCCAGTGCCGCTGACACCGAGATTACATCCAGGGACGTTGAAACCAGGATCAAATCCAGGGACGTTGAAACTTGGACCAGATCCAGGGACATTGACACCAGGATCAGATCCAGGGACGTTGACATCAGGATCAGATCCAGTGACGCTGACACCAGGATTAGATCCAGGGACGTTGACACCAGGATTAGATCCAGGGACGTTGACACCAGGATTAGGTCCGTGACGTTGACACCAGGATTAGAACCAGGGACATTGACACCAGGATTAGATCCAGGGACGTTGACACCAGTATTAGATCCAGTGATGCTGACACCAGGATTAGATGCAGGGACGTTGAAACTAGGATCAGATTCAGGGACATTGACACCAGGATCAGATCCAGGGACGTTGACATCAGGATCAGATCCAGTGACGCTGACACCAGGATTAGATCCAGGGACGTTGACACCAGGATTAGATCCAGGGACGTTGACACCAGGATTAGATCCAGTGATGCTGACACCAGGATTAGATCCAGGTACATTGACACCAGGATTAGATCCAGGAACGTTGACACCAGGATTAAATCAAGGGACCCTGACACCAGGATTAGATCCAGGGACGTTGACCCCAGGATTAAATCCAGTGATGCTGACACCAGGATTAGTTCCAGGGACGTTGACACCAGGATTAGATCCTGTGACGCTGACACCATGTTTAGATCCAGGGACGTTAACACCAGAATTAGATCCAGGGACATTGACACCAGGATAAGATCCAGTGACGTTTACACCAGGATTAGATCCAGGGACCATGACACCAGGATTAGATCCAGTGACGCTGACACCAGGATCTGATCCATGACGTTGACACCAGTATTAGATGCAGGGACAATGAGACCAGGATTAGATCCAGTGACGTTGATACCAGGATTAGATCCAGGGACGTTGACACCAGGATTAGAATCATGGACGTCGACTCCAGAATAAGATCCAGTGTCTTTGACACCAGGATTATATCCAGTGACGCTGACATTAGGATTAGATCCAGGGACGTTGACACCAGGATTAGAACCAGTGACGTTGACACCAGGTTTAGATCCCGGGACATTGACACCAGGATTAGATCCAGGGATGATGACACCAGGATTAGAACCAGGGACGTAACACAAGGATTAGATCCATTGATGTTGACACCAGGATTAGATCCAGTGATGCTGACACCAGGATTTGATCCAGGGACATTGAAACCAGGATCAGATCCAGGGACGTTGACCTCAGGATCAGATCCAGGGACTTTGAAACAAGTATTAGATCCAGTGACGCTGACACCAGGATTAGAACCAGGGATGTTGAAACCAGGATCAGATCCAGGTTCGTTGACACCAGGATCAGATCCAGGGACTTTGATATCAGGATCAGATCCAGTGACACTGACACCAGGATTAGATCCAGTGACGCTGACACCAGGATCAGATCCAGAGATGTTGATACCAGGTTTAGATCCAGTAACGTTGACACCAGGATTAGATCCAGGGACGTTGACACCAGGATTCGATCCAGTGACGTTGATACCAGGATCAGATCCATGGACGTTGACACCAGGATGAGAATCATGGACGTTGACTCCAGAATTAGATCCAGTAATGCTGACACCAGGATTTGATCCAGGGACGTTGAATCCAGGATCAGACCCAGGGACGTTGACACCAGGATTAGAATCAGGGACGTTGACTCCAGAATTAGATCCAGTGACTTTGACACCAGGATTAGATCCAGTGACTCTGACACTAAGATCAGATCCAGGAACGTTTACAGCAGGAATAGATCAAGGGACAATGACACCAGGATTACATCCATTGACGTTGACACCAGGATTTGATCCAGGGACGTTGACTCTAGGATAAGATCCAGTGCTGTTGTCACCAGGATTAGATCCAGGGACCATGACACCAGGATTAGATCCAGGGTCGTTGACACCAGGATTAGATCCAGGGACGTTGACACCAGGATTAGATCCAGAGATCTTGACTCCAGGATTAGATCCAGGGACATTGACACCAGGATTAGATCCAGGGACATTGACACCAGGATTAGATCCAGGGACATTCATACAAGTATTAGATCAATTGACGTTGACACCAGGATTAGATCCAGTGCCGCTGACACCAGGATTACATCCAGGGACGTTGAAACCAGGATCAAATCCAGGGACGTTGACACCAGGATCAGATCCAGGGACGTTGACACCAGGATCAGATCCAGTGACGCTGACACCAGGATCAGATCCAGGGACGTTGACACCAGGATTAGATCCCGTGACGCTTACACCAGGACTAGATCCAGGGACGTTGACACCAGGATTAGATCCAGGGACGTTGACACCAGGATTAGATCAAGTGACGCTGACACCTGGATTAGATGCAGGGACGTTGAAACCAGGATCAGATCCAGGAACATTGACACCAGGATCAGATCCAGAGACCTTGACACCAGGTTTAGATCCAGAGACCTTGACACCATGATTACATCCAGGGACGTTGAAACCAGGATTAGATCCAGGGACGTGACACCATGATCAGATCCATTGACGTTGTCACCAGGATCAGATCCAGTGAAGTTGACAACAGGATCAGATCCAGGGACGTTGAAACCAGGATTAGATCCAGGGTCGTTGAACCAGGATTAGATCTAGTGACGTTGAAAACAGGATTAGATCAAGAAACGTTGACACCAGAATTAGATCCAGGGACCATGACACCAGGATTAGATCCAGGGACATTCATACCAGTATTAGATCCATTGACATTGACACCAGGATTAGATCCAGTGCCGCTGACACCGGGATTACATCCAGGGACGTTGAAACCAGGATCAAATCCCGGGACGTTGAAACTAGGATCAGATCCAGGGACATTGACACCAGGATCAGATCCAGGGACGTTGACATCAGGATCAGATCCAGGGACGTTGACACCAGGATTAGAATAGGGACGTTGACTCCAGAATTAGATCCAGTGACTTTGACACCAGGATTAGATCCAGTGACTCTGACACTAGGATCAGATCCAGGAACGTTTACAGCAGGAATAGATCAAGGTACAATGACACCAGGATTAGATCCAGGGACATTCATACCAGTATTAGATCCAGTGACGCTGACACCAGGATCAGATCCAGTGCTGCTGACACCAGGATTACATCCAGGGACGTTGAAACCAGGATCAAATCAGGGACATTGACACCAGTATTAGATCCATGGACGCTGACACCAGGATTAGATCCAGGGACGTTGACACCAGGATTAGATCCAGTGACACAGACACCAGGATTAGATCCTGGGATGTTGACCCCAGGATTAGATCCAGTGACGCTGATACCAGGTTTAGATTCAAGGACGTTGCCTCCAGGATTAGATCCAGTGACGTTGATACCAGGATTAGATCCGGGGCGTTGACACCAGGATTATATCCAGGAACGTTGACACCATGATTAGATCCATTGAATTTGACACCAGGATTTGATCCAGTGACGCTGACACCAGGATTAGATCTAGGGACGTTGACACCATGATTAAATCCAGTGACGCTGACACCAGTATTAGATCCAAGGATGTTGACACCAGGATTAGATCCAGGGACATTGACACCAGGATAAGATCAAGTGACATTGACACCAGGATTAAATCCAGGGACGTTGATACCAGGATTAGATCCAGGGATGTTGACACCAGGATTAGATCCAGTTTCGTTGACCCCAGGATTAATCCAAGGACGTTGACACCAGAATTAGATCCAGGGACGTTGACACCAGGATTAGATCCAGGGACGTTGACACCAGGATTAGATCCAGTGAAGCTGACACCAGGATTAGATCCAGGGACGTTGAAACCAGGATCAGATCCAGGGACATTGACACCAGGATCAGATCCAGGGACGTTGACACCAGGGTGAGATCCAGGGACGCTGACACCAGGATTAGATCCAGTGACGCTGACACCAGTATTAGATCCAATGACGTTGACAATAGGATTAGATCCAGTGGCGCTGACACTAGGATTATATCCAGTGACGTTGACACCAGGATTAGATCCAGTGACGCGGACACCAGGATAAGTACCAGTGACGTTGACACCAGGATTAGATCCAGGGACCATGACACCAGGATTAGATCAAGTGATGTTGACACCAGGATTAGATCCAGTGACGCTGACACCAGGATCACATCCATGACGTTGAACCATGATTAGATCCAGTGACGATGACACCAAGATTAGATCCTGGGAAGGTGATATCAGGATTAGGTCCAGAGACGTTGACACCAGGATTAGATCCAGGGACGTGACACCAGGTCAGATCCAGGGAAGTAGACACCAGGATCAGATCCAGTGATGTTGACACCAGGATTAGATCCAGTTTCGTTGACATCAGGATTAATCCAGGGACGTTGACACCAGGATTAGATCCAGGGACATTGAACCAGGATTAGATCCAGGGACGTTGACACCAGGATTACATCCATTGACGTTGACTCCAGGATTAGATCCAGTGACGCTGACACAAGGATTAGATCCAGGGACGTTGAAACCAGGATCAGATCCGGGGACGTTGAGAACAGAATCAGATGCAGGGACGTTGACACCAGGGTTAGATCCAGGGACGCTGACACCAGGATTAGATCCAGGGACATTCATACCAGTATTAGATCCAATGATGTTGACACCAGGATTAGATCCAGTGACGCTGACACTAGGATTACATCCAGGGACGTTGACACGAGGATCAGATCCAGGGACGTTGACACCAGGATCAGATCCAGTGACGCTGACACCAGGATCAGATCCAGGGACGTTGACACCAGGATTAGGTCCAGTGACGTTGACACCAGGATTAGATCCAGGGACCATGACGCCAGGATTATATCCAGTAACGTTGACACCAGGATTAGATCCAGGGACGTTGACACCTGGATTAGATCCAGTGATGTTGACACCAGAATTAGATCCAGGGACCATGACACCAGGATTAGATCCAGGGTCGTTGACACCAGGATTAGATCCAGGGACGTTGACACCAGGATTTGATCCAGGGACGTTGACACCAGGATTTGATCAAGGGACGTTGACACTAGGATAAGATCCAGTTCTGTTGTCACCAGGATTAGATCCAGGGACCATGACACCAGAATTAGATCGAGGGTCGTTGACACCAGGATTAGATGCAGGGACGTTGACACCAGGATTAGATCCAGAGATCTTGACTCCAGGATTAGATCCAGGGACGTTGACCCCAGGATTAAATCCAGGGACGTTGACACCAGGATTAGATCCAGAGATGTTTACACCAGGATTAGATCCAGTGATGCTGACACCCAGATTAGATCCAGGGATGTTGACACCAGGATTAGATCCAGGGACCTTGACACCAGGATTAGATCCAGTGATGTTGACACCAGGATTAGATCCTGGGACATTGACCCCAGGATTAGAACCAGGGACGTAGACACCTGGACTAGATCTAGTGATGTTGACACCAGGATTAGATCCAGGGACATTGACACCAGGATTAGATCCAGGGACGTTGACACTAGGATAAGATCCAGTGACGTTGACTCCAGGATTAGATCCAGGGACCATGACACCAGGATTAGATCCAGGGACGTTGACACCAGGATGAGATCCAGTGATGCTGACAACAGGATTAGATCAAGGGACGTTGACACCAGATTAGATCCAGGGACCATGACACCATGATTAGATCCAGGGACATTCATACCAGTATTAGATCCATTGACGTTGACACCAGGATTAGATCCAGTGCCGCTGACACCGGGATTACATCCAGGGACATTGAAACCAGGATCAAATCTAGGGACGTTGACACCAGTATCAGATCCAGGGACGTTGACAGCAGGATCAGATCCAGTGACGCTGACACCAGGATCAGATCCAGGGACGTTGACACCAGGATTACATCCAGTGACGCTGACACCAGGACTAGATCCAGGGACGTTGACACCAGGATTAGATCCAGTGACGCTGACACCAGGACTAGATCCAGGGACGTTGACACCAGGATCAGATCCAGGGACGTTGACACCAGGATCAGATACAGGGACCTTGACACCAGGATTAGATCCAGTGATGCTGACAACAGGATTAGATCAAGAAACGTTGACACCAGAATTAGATCCAGTGACGCTGACACCAGGATCAGATCCAGAGATGTTGATACCAGGTTTAGATCCAGTAACGTTGACACCAGGATTAGATCCAGGGACGTTGACACCAGGATTCGATCCAGTGACGTTGATACCAGGATCAGATCCATGGACGTTGACACCAGGATTAGAATCATGGACGTTGACTCCAGAATTAGATCCAGTGACTTTGACACCATGATTAGATCCAGTGACGCTGACACTAGGATCAGATCCATGGACGTTGACACCAGGATTAGATCCAGTGACGTTGACACCAGGATTAGATCCAGAGACGTTGACACCTGGATTAGGTCCAGCGACATTGACACCAGGATTAGATCCAGAGACCTTGACACCAGGATTAGATCCAGAGACCTTGACACCAGGATTACATCCAGGGACGTTGAAACCAGGATTAGATCCAGGGTTGTTGAACCAGGATTAGATCTAGTGACGTTGACAACAGGATTAGATCCAGTTTCGTTGACACCAGGATTAATCCAGGGACTTTGACACCAGGATTATGTCCAGGGACGTTGACACCAGGATTAGATCCAGGGACGTTGACATCAGGATTAGATCCATTGACATTGACACCAGGATTAGTTCCAGTGATGCTGACACCAGGATTAGATCCAGGGACGTTGAAACCAGGATTAGATCCAGGGACGTTGACACCAGGATTAGAATCAGGGATGTTGACTCCATAATTAGGTCCAGTGACGCTGACACGGGGATCAGATCCAGGAACGTTTACAGCAGGAATAGATCAAGGGACAATGACACCAGGATTACATCCATTGACGTTGACACCAGGATTAGATCCAGTGACGCTGACACCAGGATTAGATCCAGGGGCGCTGACACCAGGATTAGATCCAGTGACGCTGACACCAGGTTAGATCCAATGACCTTGACACCAGGATTAGATCCAGGGGCGCTGACACCAAAACTAGATCCAGTGACGTTTACACCAGGATTAGATCCAGTGACGCTGACACCAGGATATGATCCAGTGAAGTTGGCACCAGGATTAGATCCAGTGACCATGACACCAGGATTAGATCCAGTGACGTTGATACCAGGATTAGATCCGGTGACGCTGACACCAGGATTAGATCCATGCCGTTGACACCAGGATTAAATCCAGTGACGTTGACACCAGGATTAGATCCAGTGACGCTGACACCAGGATAAGATCCAGTGAAGTTGACACCAGGAATAGATCCAAAGACGCTGACACCAGGATCAGATCCATTACGTTGACACAAGGATTAGATCCAGTGACGATGACACCAAGATTACATCCAGGGACGTTGACACCAGGATTAGATCCAGGGACGTTTTAACCAGGATTCGATCCAGGGACGTTGAACCAGGATTAGTTCCAGTGTCGTTGACAACAGGGTTAGATCCAGGTGCGTTGATACCAGGATTGAATCCAGTGATGTTGACAACGGGATTAGATCCAGTTTCGTTTACACCAGGATTAATCCAGGGTCGTTGACACCAGGATTAGATCCAGGGACCTTGACACCAGGATTACATCCATTGACGTTGACACCAGGATTAGATCCATTTTCGCTGACACCAGGATTAGATCCAGGGACGTTGACACCAGGATTACATCCATTGAAGTTGACACCAGGATTAGATCCAGTGAAACTGACACCAGGTTTATACCCAGGGACGTTGAAACCAGGATCAGATCCAGGGACGTTGAACCAGGATCAGATCCAGGGACGTTGACACCAGGGTTAGATCCAGGGACGCTGACACCAGGATTAGATCCAGTGACGCTGACACCAGGATTAGATCCAATGACGTTGACACCAGGGTTTGATCCAGTATCGCTGACACAAGGAGTAGATCCAGTGACATTGACACCAGGATTAGATCCAGTGACGCTGAGACCATGATAATTTCCAGGGACGTTGAAACCAGGATTAGATCCAGTGAAGCTGAAACCAGGATTAGATCCAGGGATGTTGACACCAGGATTACATCCATTGAAGTTGACACCAAGATTAGATCCAGTGACACTGAAACCAGGATTATACCCAGGGACGTTGAAACCAGGTTCAGATCCAGGGACGTTGAACCAGGATCAGATCCAGGGACGTTGACACCAGGATTAGATCCAGGAACGTTGACACCAGGATAAGATCCAGTGACGTTGACACCAGGATTAGATCCAGGGACCATGACACCAGGATTAGATCCAGTGAGGTTGACACCAGGATTAGATCAAGAGACGCTGACACCAGGATCAGATCCATGACATTGACCCCAGTATTAGATCCAATGACGATGACACCAGGATTAGATCCAGGGACTTTGACACCAGGATTAGATCCAGGGACATTGACTAAAAGATAAGATCCAGGGACGTTGACACCAGGATTAGATCTTGGGACGTTGAAACTAGGTTTAAATTCAGGGATGTGACACCAAAATCAGATAGAGGGACGTTGACACCAGGATCAGATAGAGGGACGTTGACCCCAGGATCAGATCCAGGGACGTTGGAACCAGGATTAAATCCAGGGACGTTGAACCAGGATTAGATCCAGTGACGTTGAAAACAGGATTAGATCCAGGGACGTTGATACAAGGATTAGATCCAGGGATGTTGACACCAGGATTGGATCCAGGTTCCCTGACACCAGGATTAATCCAGGGACGTTGACTCCAGGATTAGTTCTAGGGACATTGACACCAGGATTAGATCCAGGGACGTTGAAACTAGGTTTAAATTCAGGGATGTGACACCAAAATAAGATAGAGGGACGTTGACACCAGGATCAGATAGAGGGACGTTGACCCCAGGATCAGATCCAGGGACGTTGGAACCAGGATCAGATAGAGGGACGTTGACCCCAGGATCAGATCCAGGGACGTTGGAACCAGGATTAAATCCAGGGACGTTGAACCAGGATTAGATCCAGTGACGTTGACAACAGGATTAGATCCAGGGACGTTGATACAAGGATTAAATCCAGGGATGTTGACACCAGGATTGGATCCAGGTTCCCTGACACCAGGATTAATCCAGGGACGTTGACTCCAGGATTAGTTCTAGGGACATTGACACCAGGATTAGATCCAGGGACGTTGATACCAGGTTAGATCCAGGGATGTTGACACCAGGATTAGATGCAGTGACGTTGACACCAAAATTAATCCACGGACGTTGACACCAGGATTAGATGCATTGACGTTGACACCAGGATTAGATGCATTGACGTTGAAACCAGGATTAGATCCAGTAACGCTGACACCTGGATTAGATACAGGGACTTTGAAACCAGGATCAGATCCATGGACGTTGACAACAGGATAAGATCCAGTGAAGTTGACACCAGGATTAGATCCAGGGACCATAACACCAGGATTAGATCCAGTGACGTTGACACCAGGATTAGATCCAGTGACGCTGACACTAGGATCAGATCCATGGACGTTGACACCAGGATTAGATCCAGTGACGTTGACACCAGGATTAGATCCAGAGACGTTGACACCAGGATTAGGTCCAGAGACCTTGACACCAGGATTAGATCCAGAGACCTTGACACCAGGATTACATCCAGGGACATTGAAACCAGGATTAGATCTAGGGACGTGACACCATGATCAGATCCATTGACGTTGTCACCAGGATCAGATCCAGTGAAGTTAGCAACACGATCAGATCCAGGGACGTTGAAACCAGGATTAGATCCAGGGTCGTTGAACCAGGATTAGATCTAGTGACGTTGACCACAGGATTAGATCCAGTTTCGTTGACACCAGGATTAATCCAGGGACGTTGACACCAGGATTATGTCCAGGGACGTTGACACCAGGATTAGATCCAGGGACGTTGACAACAGGATTAGATCCATTGACATTGACACCAGGATTAGTTCCAGTGATGCGGACACCAGGATTAGATCCAGGGACTTTGAAACCAGGATTAGATCCAGGGACGTTGACACCAGGATTAGAATCAGGGATGTTGTCTCCAGAATTAGATCCAGTGACGCTGACACGGTGATCAGATCCAGGAACGTTTACAGCAGGAATAGATCAAGGGACAATGACACCAGGATTACATCCATTGACGTTGACACCAGGATTAGATCCAGTGACGCTGACACCAGGATTAGATCCAGTGACGCTGACACCAGGTTAGATCCAATGACCTTGACACCAGGATTAGATCCAGGGGCGCTGAAACCAAAACTAGATCCAGTGACGTTTACACCAGGATTAGATCCAGTGACGCTGACACCAGGATATGATCCAGTGAAGTTGGCACCAGGATTAGATCCAGTGACCATGACACCAGGATTAGATCCAGTGACGTTGATACCAGGATTAGATCCGGTGACGCAGACACCAGGATTAGATCCATGACGTTGACACCAGGATTAAATCCAGTGACGTTGACACCAGGATTAGATCCAGTGACGCTGACACCAGGATAAGATCCAGTGAAGTTGACACCAGGATTAGATCCAAAGACGCTGACACCAGGATCAGATCCATTACGTTGACACTAGGATTAGATCCAGTGACGATGACACCAAGATTACATCCAGGGATGTTGACACCAGGATTAGATCCAGGGACGTTGAAACCAGGATTAGATCCAGGGACGTTGAACCAGGATTAGTTCCAGTGACATTGACAACAGGGTTAGATCCAGGTGCGTTGATACCAGGATTGAATCCAGTGATGTTGACAACGGGATTAGATCCAGTTTCGTTTACACCAGGATTAATCCAGGGACGTTGACACCAGGATTAGATCCTGGGACCTTGACACGAGGATTACATCCATTGACGTTGACACCAGGATTAGATCCATTGTCGCTGACACCAGGATTAGATCCAGGGACGTTGACACCAGGATTACATCCATTGAAGTTGACACCAGGATTAGATCCAGTGAAACTGACACCAGGATTATACCCAGGGAAATTGAAACCAGGATCAGATCCAGGGACGTTGAACCAGGATCAGATCCAGGGACGTTGACACCAGGGTTAGATCCAGGGACGCTGACACCAGGATTAGATCCAGTGACGCTGACACCAGGATTAGATCCAATGACGTTGACACCAGGGTTTGATCCAGTATCGCTGACACAAGGAGTAGATCCAGTGACATTGACACCAGGATTAGATCCAGTGACGCTGAGACCATGATAATTTCCAGGGACGTTGAAACCAGGATTAGATCCAGTGAAGCTGAAACCAGGATTAGATCCAGGGACGTTGACACCAGGATTACATCCATTGAAGTTGACACCAAGATTAGATCCAGTGACACTGAAACCAGGATTATACCCAGGGACGTTGAAACCAGGTTCAGATCCAGGGACGTTGAACCAGGATCAGATCCAGGGACGTTGACACCAGGATTAGATCCAGGAACGTTGACACCAGGATAAGATCCAGTGACGTTGACACCAGGATTAGATCCAGGGACCATGACACTAGGATTAGATCCAGTGAGGTTTACACCAGGATTAGATCAAGAGACGCTGACACCAGGATCAGATCCATGACATTGACCCCAGTATTAGATCCAATGACGATGACACCAGGATTAGATCCAGGGACTTTGACACCAGGATTACATCCAGGGACATTGACTAAAAGATAAGATCCAGGGACGTTGACACCAGGATTAGATCCAGGGACGTTGAAACTAGGTTTAAATTCAGGGATGTGACACCAAAATCAGATAGAGGGACGTTGACACCAGGATCAGATAGAGGGACGTTGACCCCAGGATCAGATCCAGGGACGTTGGAACCAGGATTAAATCCAGGGACGTTGAACCAGGATTAGATCCAGTGATGTTGAAAACAGGATTAGATCCAGGGACGTTGATACAAGGATTAGATCCAGGGATGTTGACACCAGGATTGGATCCAGGTTCCCTGACACCAGGATTAATCCAGGGACGTTGACTCCAGAATTAGTTCTAGGGACATTGACACCAGGATTAGATCCAGGGACGTTGAAACTAGGTTTAAATTCAGGGATGTGACACCAAAATCAGATAGAGGGACGTTGACACCAGGATCAGATAGAGGGACGTTGACCCCAGGATCAGATCCAGGGACGTTGGAACCAGGATTAAATCCAGGGACGTTGAACCAGAATTAGATCCAGTGACGTTGACAACAGGATTAGATCCAGGGACGTTGATACAAGGATTAGATCCAGGGATGTTGACACCAGGATTGGATCCAGGTTCCCTGACACCAGGATTAATCCAGGGACGTTGACTCCAGGATTAGTTCTAGGGACATTGACACCAGGATTAGATCCAGGGACGTTGATACCAGGTTAGATCCAGGGATGTTGACACCAGGATTAGATGCAGTGACGTTGACACCAAAATTAATCCACGGACGTTGACACCAGGATTAGATGCATTGACGTTGAAACCAGGATTAGATCCAGTAATGCTGACACCTGGATTAGATACAGGGACTTTGAAACCAGGATCAGATCCATGGACGTTGACAACAGGATAAGATCCAGTGAAGTTGACACCAGGATTAGATCCAGGGACCATAACACCAGGATTAGATCCAGTGACGTTGACACCAGGATTAGATCCAGTGACGCTGACACCAGGATCAGATCCATGACGTTGACACTAGGATTAGATCCAGTGACGATGATACCAAGATTAGATCCAGGGATGTTGACACCAGGATTAGATCCAGGGACGTTGACACCAGGATTAGATCCAGGGACGTTGAAACCAGGATTAGATCCAGGGACGTTGAACCAGGATTAGTTCCAGTGATGTTGACAACAGGGTTAGATCCAGATGCGTTGATACCAGGATTAGATCCAGTAATGTTGACACCAGGATTATATCCAGTTTCGTTTACACCAGCATTAATGAAGGGACATTGACACCAGGATTAGATCCAGTGACGCTGAGACCATGATAATTTCCAGGGACGTTGAAACCAGGATTAGATCCAGTGAAGCTGAAACCAGGATTAGATCCAGGGACGTTGACACCAGGATTACATCCATTGAAGTTGACACCAAGATTAGATCCAGTGACACTGAAACCAGGATTATACCCAGGGACGTTGAAACCAGGTTCAGATCCAGGGACGTTGAACCAGGATCAGATCCAGGGACGTTGACACCAGGATTAGATCCAGGAACGTTGACACCAGGATAAGATCCAGTGACGTTGACACCAGGATTAGATCCAGGGACCATGACACCAGGATTAGATCCAGTGAGGTTGACACCAGGATTAGATCAAGAGACGCTGACACCAGGATCAGATCCATGACATTGACCCCAGTATTAGATCCAATGACGATGACACCAGGATTAGATCCAGGGACTTTGACACCAGGATTAGATCCAGGGACATTGACTAAAAGATAAGATCCAGGGACGTTGACACCAGGATTAGATCCAGGGACGTTGAAACTAGGTTTAAATTCAGGGATGTGACACCAAAATCAGATAGAGGGACGTTGACACCAGGATCAGATAGAGGGACGTTGACCCCAGGATCAGATCCTGGGACGTTGGAACCAGGATTAAATCCAGGGACGTTGAACCAGGATTAGATCCAGTGATGTTGAAAACAGGATTAGATCCAGGGACGTTGATACAAGGATTAGATCCAGGGATGTTGACACCAGGATTGGATCCAGGTTCCCTGACACCAGGATTAATCCAGGGACGTTGACTCCAGGATTAGTTCTAGGGACATTGACACCAGGATTAGATCCAGGGACGTTGAAACTAGGTTTAAATTCAGGGATGTGACACCAAAATCAGATAGAGGGACGTTGACACCAGGATCAGATAGAGGGACGTTGACCCCAGGATCAGATCCAGGGACGTTGGAACCAGGATTAAATCCAGGGACGTTGAACCAGGATTAGATCCAGTGACGTTGACAACAGGATTAGATCCAGGGACGTTGATACAAGGATTAGATCCAGGGATGTTGACACCAGGATTGGATCCAGGTTCCCTGACACCAGGATTAATCCAGGGACGTTGACTCCAGGATTAGTTCTAGGGACATTGACACCAGGATTAGATCCAGGGACGTTGATACCAGGTTAGATCCAGGGATGTTGACACCAGGATTAGATGCAGTGACGTTGACACCAAAATTAATCCACGGACGTTGACACCAGGATTAGATGCATTGACGTTGAAACCAGGATTAGATCCAGTAACGCTGACACCTGGATTAGATACAGGGACTTTGAAACCAGGATCAGATCCATGGACGTTGACAACAGGATAAGATCCAGTGAAGTTGACACCAGGATTAGATCCAGGGACCATAACACCAGGATTAGATCCAGTGACGTTGACACTAGGATTAGATCCAGTGACGCTGACACCAGGATCAGATCCATGACGTTGACACTAGGATTAGATCCAGTGACGATGATACCAAGATTAGATCCAGGGACGTTGACACCAGGATTAGATCCAGGGACGTTGACACCAGGATTAGATCCAGGGACGTTGAAACCAGGATTAGATCCAGGGACGTTGAACCAGGATTAGTTCCAGTGATGTTGACAACAGGGTTAGATCCAGATGCGTTGATACCAGGATTAGATCCAGTGATGTTGACACCAGGATTATATCCAGTTTCGTTTACACCGGCATTAATGAAGGGACATTGACACCAGGATTAGATCCAGGGACGTTGACACCAGGATTAGATCCAGGGACGTTGACTCTAGGATTACATCCATTGACGTTGACACCAGGATTAGATCCAGTGACACTGACACCAGGATTAGATCCTGGGACGTTGACACCAGGATTACATCCATTGACTTTGACACCAGGATTAGATCCAGTGACGCTGACACCAGGCTTAGATCCAGGGACGTTGAAACCAGGATCAGATCCAGGGACGTTGACAGCAGGATTAGATCAAGGGACGTTGACACCAGGGTTAGATCCAAGGACGCTGACACCAGGGTTAGATCCAAGGACGCTTACACCAGGAATAGATCCAGTGACGCTGACATCAGGATTAGATCCAGGGACGTTGACACCAGGATTAGATCCAGTGAAGCTGACACCAGGATTAGATCCAGGAACGTTGACACCAGGATTAGATCCAGGGACGTTGACACCAGGATTAGATCCAGTGACGGTGATACCAGTATTATATCCAGTGACGCTGACACCAGGATAAGATCCAGTGAAGTTGACACCAGGACTAGATCCATTGAAGTTGACACCAGGATTAGATACAGTGACGCTGACACCAGGATTATTTACAGGGACGTTAACACCATGATTAGATCCAGTGACGCTAACACCAGGATTAGATCCAGGGACGTTGATACCAGGATTAGATCCAGGGACTCTGACACCAGGATTAGATCCAGTGACGCTGACACCAGGATAAGATCCAGTCAAGTTGACACCAGGATTAGATCCAGGTACGCTGATACCAGGATCAGATCCATTACGTTGACACTAGGATTAGATCCAGTGACGATGACACCAAGATTATATCCAGTGACGCTGACACCAGGATTAGATCCAATGACGTTGACACCAGGATTAGATCCAGGGGCGCTGACACGAGGATTAGATCCAGTGACGCTGACACCAGGAATAGATCCAATGACCTTCACACCAGGATTAGATCCAGGGGCGTTGACACCAGGATTAGATCCAATGACGCCGACACCAGGATTAGATCCAAGGACGCTGACACCAGGATAAGATCCAGTGAAGATGTCACCAGGATTAGATCCATTGACGTTGACACCAGGATTAGATCCGGTGACGCTGACACAAGGATTAGATCCATGACATTGACACCAGGATTAGATCCAGTGACGTTGAAACCAGGATTAGATCCAGTGACGCTGACACCAGGATAAGATCCAGTGAAGTTGACACCAGGATTAGATCCAGGGACGCTGATACCAGGATCAGATCCATTACGTTGACCCTAGGATTAGATCCATTGACGATGACACCAAGATTATATCCAGGGATGTTGACACCAGGATTAGATCCAGGGACGTTGAAACCAAGATTAGATCCAGGGACGTGAACCAGGATTAGTTCCAGTGATGTTGACACCAGGTTTAGATCCAGGTGCGTTGATACCAGTATTAGATCCAGTGATGTTGACACCAGGATTAGATCCAGTTTCGTTTACACCAGGATTAATCCAGGGTCGTTGACACCAGGATTAGATCCTGGGACTCTGACACCAGGATTAGATCCAGTGACGCTGACACCAGGATTAGATCCAATGACGTTGACACCAGGATTAGATCCAGGGGCGCTGACACCAGGATTAGATCCAGTGACGCTGACACCAGGATCAGATCCAATGACCTTGACACCAGGATTAGATCCAGGGGCGCTGACACCAGGATTAGATCCAGTGATGTTGACACCAGGATTAGATCCAGTGAGGCTGACACCAGGATAAGATCCAGTGAAGTTGGCACCAGGATTAGATCCAGGGACCATGAAACCAGGATCAGATCCAGTGACGTTGACACCAGGATTAGATTCGGTGAAGCTGACACCAGGATTAGAATCATGACGTTGACACCAGGATTAGATACAATGACGCTGACACCAGGATTAGATCCAGGGACGTTGACACCATGATTACATCCATTGACGTTGACACCAGGATTAGATCCAGTGACAACGACACCATGATTAGATCCATTGAGGTTGACACCAGGATAATATCCAGAGACGCTGACACCAGGATCAGATCCATGACATTGACCCCAGTATTAGATCCAATGACGATGACACCAGGATTAGATCCAGGGACTTTGACACCAGGATTAGATCCAGGGACATTGACTCCAAGATTAGATCCAGGGACGTTGACACCAGGATTAGATCCAGGGATGTTGAAACTAGGATTAAATCCAGGGACTTGACACCAGGATCAGATAGAGGGACGTTGACACCAGGATCAGATACAGGGACGTTGACCCCAGGTTCAGATCCAGGGACGTTGAAACCAGGATTAGATCCAGGGACGTTGAACCAGGATTAGATCCAGTGACGTTGACAACAGGATTAGATCCAGGGACATTGATACCAGATTTAGATCCAGGGATGTTGACACCAGGATTGGATCCAGTTTTCCTGACACCAGGATTAATCTTGGGACGTTGACACCAGGAGTAGTTCCAGGGACTTGGACACCAGGATTAGATCCAGGGACGTTGACACCAGGATTAGATCCAGGGACGCTGATACCAGGATCAGATCCATTACGTTGACACTAGGATTAGATCCATTGACGATGACACCAAGATTATATCCAGGGATGTTGACACCAGGATTAGATCCAGGGACGTTGAAACCAAGATTAGATCCAGGGACGTGTACCAGGATTAGTTCCAGTGATGTTGACAACAGGTTTAGATCCAGATGCGTTGATACCAGTATTAGATCCAGTGATGTTGACACCAGGATTAGATCCAGTTTCGTTTACACCAGGATTAATCCAGGGTCGTTGACACCAGGATTAGATCCTGGGACTCTGACACCAGGATTAGATCCAGTGACGCTGACACCAGGATTAGATCCAATGACGTTGACACCAGGATTAGATCCAGGGGCGCTGACACCAGGATTAGATCCAGTGACGCTGACACCAGGATCAGATCCAATGACCTTGACACCAGGATTAGATTCAGGGGCGCTGACACCAGGATTAGATCCAGTGATGTTGACACCAGGATTAGATCCAGTGAGGCTGACACCAGGATAAGATCCAGTGAAGTTGGCACCAGGATTAGATCCAGGGACCATGAAACCAGGATCAGATCCAGTGACGTTGACACCAGGATTAGATTCGGTGAAGCTGACACCAGGATTAGAATCATGACGTTGACACCAGGATTAGATCCAATGACGCTGACACCAGGATTAGATCCAGGGACGTTGACACCATGATTACATCCATTGACGTTGACACCAGGATTAGATCCAGTGACAACGACATCATGATTAGATCCATTGAGGTTGACACCAGGATAATATCCAGAGACGCTGACACCAGGATCAGATCCATGACATTGACCCCAGTATTAGATCCAATGACGATGACACCAGGATTAGATCCAGGGACTTTGACACCAGGATTAGATCCAGGGACATTGACTCCAAGATTAGATCCAGGGACGTTGACACCAGGATTAGATCCAGGGATGTTGAAACTAGGATTAAATCCGGGGACTTGACACCAGGATCAGATAGAGGGACGTTGACACCAGGATCAGATACAGGG